>NC_132796.1:81613354-82238354 GCF_048418805.1 Vulpes vulpes | reverse complement strand
TCCCTCTCCCTCTACTCCTCCCCACTCTCCCTGTGAAAATAAATAAATAAAATATTTTTAAAAAAGAAAGAAAACATAGCATGGAAAAACTCCTTTATCTTTGTCTTGGCAACCAATTTTTGGATAGGACACCAAGATCATAACAAAAGCAAAAAAAAAAAAAATCAGTAAGTGCAATTACATTAAACTAAAAAGCTTCTGCAGTGCAAAAGAATCAATACAATGAAAAGGCAACCTATGGAAAGGAAGAAAATATTTGCAAACAACATATCTGATAAGTGACTAATATCCAAAATATATAAGGAACTCATACAACTGAATAGTAAAATAATAAATGATCCAATTAACTATGGGCAAAGGATCTGAATAAACATTTTTCCAAAGAAGATATTCAAATGGCCAACAGGTACGTGAAAAGGTGCTCCACATCACTAATAATCAGAGAAATGCAAATCAAAACCACAATGAGCTATCACCTCACATCTGTTAGAATGACTAGTCCCCAAAAGACAAGAGATAACGGGTGTCATCAAGAATATGGAGAAAGGGAACTCTAATGCAGTGTTAGTGGGAGTATAAATTAATACAGCCACTATGGAAAACAATATGGAGTTTCCTCAAAAAATTAAAAATAGAAGTACCATATGCTTAGAAGAAATCCCACTTCTGAGTATATAGTCAAAAAAGATGCAATCTCTACCTGTACTTATGTGTTCATTACAGTATTATTAATGATATCTAAGACATGGAAATAACCTAAGTGTCCACTGATGGATGAATGGATGAAGAAAATGCAATACACACACACACAAACACACACAGACACACACACACACACACACACACAGGAATATTATTCCGCCATAAAATAGAAGAAAGTCTCTGCCATTTGCAATAGCATGGATGGACCTTGAGGCCATTGTGCTAAGTGAAGTAAGTCAGACAGAGAAAGGCAAATACGGTACATGATCTCACTTATATGTAAAATCTAAAAACATCAAACTCAGAAAGAGAATAAAATGGTTGCCGGGGGCTGAGTGGTGGGGGAAATGGGGAGATGTTACTCATAGGGTACAAATGTTCAGTTATAGGATGAATAAATTCTAGGGATCTAATTTACAGTATGTTGAAATAGTTATTAATACTATATTTTATACTTGAAAGTTTCTGTGAGAGTAGAGCTTTAATGAGCATAACAACAAAAGTAATAAAATGGTAATTATAAAGGTAAAGGATGTGTTAACTAATCTTTTCTCATCAGCATTTTGCAATATATACATGTATCAAATTATCACACTGTACACCTTAAACTTAACAAAATATTACATGTCAATTATATCTAAATAAAGCTGGGAAAAAAACATATAGACTATGTTTTTAGGAGGAGGCCTTTTCAAACCAAATACTATTTTCCAACATCAGGATCTTTCCCAGTCCAGTGATTGAACCTACAAGAAACAGAAGTAAATAATATATTGACCAGGTAAGATGGAAGGATAAACACTCTAAAACAAAGCAGTCCTACACAGTATGAACTGAATGTTTGATAGGACTTCAGGGAAGACAGATAAGAGAGGCCATTTGAAGCCTTATAAAGGAGGCTACTTTCAAGGAGAAATGGGATTTGAAGAGAGAGGGGAAATAAAGCATTGTGAATGGCATGAGCAAAGGTTGAAAGGCAGAATTGAATAAGTTTAAGGCTCATATCATCCCTAAAGTGGAGGAAATTATTCTCACCAATCCACAAAGATTCCTGAGAGGTAAGCAAGCTAATACCAGCATTCTGCCTGTAGCCAAAAAGTGATGAGATGCATTTTTATTTTAGAGATATGGAACCAGGAAGAATTATTTGAGGGGAATTCTTTGAAAATGTGACTGTCAGACCACATTCTATCTCTAAGTCACAATTTGTCTTGTGGTGAATTCCTGGTACATCTGGCAGATCTGCCTCCAGTCTAATTGCCACAACCCAATCAAAAGCCAGTGTGTATGAAGTTATGGATTATCCACTTCTGTAAGCATCTACAAACATATGACCCAGCCCCCCCCCCCACACACACAAGCACCTATACTGCTATTAATATTAACACCTGAGTGGACTAGAGGGTTGCTTTTCAGGTCAAGTGACATAATAAAGATTAAAGTGTTGTGTAAACCATACAGCCAAATATGAAGTGTATTGTTGTAATGAATGACAAAGCCTCTAAAATGTTTGCATATAAGCCTTTAGGATCTCAGAGATTTTAGAGGAAAAAATCACACTGGTTATATCTTGAAAATAAAACTAAAGTGATACTAAATGAAACAGTTGTGCTAACACATAGGGATGGTGCTTTTATTTTTTCAAAGGTTTTTCTCATCCATTTTCTCATTTGATCCACAAAACAACAACAACCTGATAAGCTAATTAGGCATTAACCTTTGGAAGGATCACTTTCTTTTTTAAAAAATAAGGTTTAGTAAATTGCCAAAGGGAACACATTGTACTGGTAGCGGCCACAGATCTAAAACTCAGGAATCTGGACTCCTAAATCTAGCCACATTGAATCAAAATCTCTAAGAGTTTTGTACGACTTTGCTATTACTTCTATAACAAGTTACCACAAACTCAGTGACTTAAACCAACACAAATTTATTATCTTACAGTTCTGAAGTTCAGAATGTGAAGTGAGTCTCAATCAAGGTGTCAGGAAGGGCTGTTTTCCTTCTGGAGCCTCTAGGGGAGAATCCATTTTCTTGCCTATTCCAGCTTAGAGAGGCTACCTGAATTTCTTGGTTCATGGTCTCTTCGCCCATCTTTGAAGCCAGAAATTGCATCAAACTGATCTCTGATTCCATCTTCTCTGATTCTGTCTCTTGCCTCCTTCTTTTACCTTGAAAGGCCCCTGTGATTACACTGTACCCACTTACATAATCCTTATCTCAAATCTTTAATCATATTTGCAAATCCCCCTTTTGTCACATAAGGTAACATATTCACAGGATATGGGGTTTGGATGTGAACATCTTTGGAGGGGGGTACATCATTCTGCCAAGAATCTGCATTTTAAGATTCTCTAAGTGATTCTGATGTAGGACCACAACTGTAGACCAGTGATCTCTGAATTTCATGAATGGTGCACACTTATCTGTAAACAAATTTAGTACTGATAACACTAATATATATTTTACAAACTACATACAAACAAGAAGTAAAAAAGGATGCAATTAAATAAAATTAACAATAGAAGTTTGAGACTTTCTTTCCATATCCCAAATCATTGTCTTGTGTACTCCTTGGGTTGCCCACTACTTTGGAAAATAATGTTGTAGGTGACAGTCAGCAAAGTTTTTCTGTAAAAAAGCCATATAGCAAATATCTTTGACTTTATATGCTATATAGTCATATCACAAAGTCTGCCACTGTAGTGCAAAAGCAGCCATGGATAATATGTAAACAAATGGGCATGACTGCTGAAATAAAACTATTTACAAAAATAAGCAGCAGGCTGGTTTTGCCTGTGGACCATAGTTTACCACAGGCAATTAGCTGTGTTATTCTTTTGTGTATTTCTCTTTTTTTGTACTAAGAATTCATTTCTGCTATGGCACTTTATTATAGGGGTGCACATTTTCCCAAGAGCATAACCATAATCATGACTACAAGTCTTAATAAGTGTCAGCTGAGACAGCTGCTAGCCCACTGCCCATCCATCTTGTTTCCCCTCCCTGACATACCTCCTCTTACTATGTCTTGTCCTAGATAACTGGGTGCAAAGTCAGACAGACCTAAAGATTGGTGTAGCTCCTGGAGTTATTTCTTGAGTTTGAGATAAAGAGAAATAGCCATTATTTTATCGTACTGAAAATAATAGTCTCCCCACCCTCCACACACAAAGCTACTATTTTCCCATAGGTACGGATGTAATTACCAGAGGACAAGAGTCAACAAAGAAGAAAAACAAAAGGAATGATGGAGCTTGTAATAACCATTTTACAGCTTAGAAACACATATTATATAGAATATTACTGAGATTCTGTTCCCTTGTTTTCAACTGATGACTTTATCTGCAATGATTTCATAGCAAGAGAAATTTAGGATAGGCAGAGATACCATGAAGGTACAACAGTAGGCTCTTTGGAAAGATGAGATCACTTATGTTACTTTGGTCTAGTGGGATCAAGAGACTCTTGCCTCCAAAGTGGACTATCTTCTCATTGTCAAAGAGATCTTAGAATTTATTAAGCCAGCTTCTTCCCTGTTGGAGAAATCACTTTGTCATCAGCCGGGACAGAGGTCTTTTATTATCTCTTGTGATGAGGGATGCAATACTTCATTAGGTATTTCATACTACTCTTCTCATAAGATTTTTCTTGAGCATACATTGAGCCAAAATTTGCCTCCTGTAACCTCTTTACCCTCTGACAATTGGTCCTAGTTGTTTTGCCTAGAACCACACAGAATAAGCATAATTCCTCTTCTTCAAGGACAAAAATGTCTTCAAAAAATTGTGCCATATCTTTCTTGTTTTATCTCCACCAAACAAAAGATTATATTTCTTCAGTCATTCCTCATATGAAATGGTTTTTAGAGCTTTTCCAATCCTGGCTATGTTCACATTTGTAAGTGTTCCTCTTATGATTTGGTATGTAGAAGTAGTTATTGTATTCCAGATGGAATCAAATTACCAATAGCTGATATTTTTGAGTATTATTATGTGTCTGATATAGTGCTAAGCCCTGTAAATGCATTTGATTTAATCTTCCAGCATTTCTATGGGGCAGTATATGACTTTAAAAATGAAGGAACTGAGGCACAGAAGAAAAGTGAATTACCTAAAATCATACACCTAGGATGTAAACCCAATTTGGCTCCAAAGTCCATGCTCCACATCATTAATTTATGCATAACCATTACAGCCAGTGATGGGTTTTTAACACAGCCATGTATTAATTATCTTGTATTAAGTTTGTAGGAAACTAATAAACAACAATTAAAGAAATTCAGAACTTTCCTCAACTAAACTGTTGGCAAGCTAATTCTCCCCCATTCTTTACTTCAGTACATTATTTTTAAACATAAATGTTCAACTTTACATTTACTGTTGTTAAGTGTCATTTTGTTAGTTTTGAGCAAACACTTTCAACTGTTATATTAACATACTAGCTAGTCCTCCTTTGTCATTTCTACATTTGCCAAAAATTCTATGCCATCAAGGAGATTTCATAAAAATATTGACAAGAACAGGGTTTAATACATCTACAATGGAAACAGCATGGAGCAGACATCAGGAGAACTTGGTTTTAGCATAGCACTAGTTAGTGCCTCTGTCCTAGCAACTTACTTAAGCTCTGTGAGCCCAGTTTATATTTTTCCAAAAGTGGTAATAATCTTTGTCCTACCTACTTAATAAAATTATTGGTAGTATTAGATAATAGATATGAGGATATGCTACAAAGAATGGACTGCTATACAAATTAAAAATAAAAGTGTGTGTGGAAGGTTGGTGATATTGTCATGTCTCTAGGTTGTTTTGAAGAAAACAGTCCATGGACTCATAAGCACTATAAAAATATGTGTCAGCAATAGGCCAAGAAGGACTCCAGAGAGTACAACCTGTGGCTATCATAGTTCAAATCGAAATCCCTCTGCCACTTTTTGGCTCTGAGAGCATAAGCAAATCACTTAACTCTTCTGAACATGAGTGTTTTCATCTTTAAAATGGCGATAAAAATATCCAAGGATATTCTGTGTAACTTTTTAAAATATTCTAAGATCCTTGCATTGTCTGCTAAAAAAGATAAGAGCTAATTTATATTAGACTTTGATAAGTCAAGAAAAATATAATTTCTAAGTGAACCACTAAAAAAATATAACAACAGAGCTAGAGGGGGGAAAAGAAGATAAAACAACAACTACCATACAACAACTACCAAAAAAAAGCACCTTGAAACAGATTGAACATAAGGAAGAAAAACTGAGATCTATATTTATAACCAAATAAATCACAAATCATACCAAATATAAATGGACCAAGTGCTTCACTAAAACAGAATTGCCAAAATGGATTTGAAGGAAAACAAAACAAGTATAACTTTCTTACAAGAAACCCATCAAAATAATAGTGATACAGAAAGTGTAAAAGTTAAATGATAGAAAAAGTTATAGCTTGCAAAATTAACCAAACAGAAGTTGGTTAGCTATATTAATGTTACAAAAATAAACTTTAAGGAAATAAAAATTATTGAAGATAAAGCTACCTTTCAAAATTATAAAGGATTAATAAAACCCATTTAACAATTAGAGTGAGTTTATTTTTTTTTAAATTTTTTTTTTAATTTATTTATGATAGTCACAGAGAGAGAGAGAGAGGCAGAGACACAGGCAGAGGGAGAAGCAGGCTCCATGCACCGGGAGCCCGATGTGGGATTCGATCCCGGGTCTCCAGGATCGCGCCCCGGGCCAAAGGCAGGCGCCAAACGGCTGCGCCACCCAGGGATCCCTAGAGTGAGTTTAAATATGTCTCTCTTATAAAATGATAGAAGCAAAATATCAGCGAAGACATGGAATATATTTTAAAAATCAGCAAGAGTGTGGAATATTTGAACAATGCCATTAACCAAATTAATCTAACTGACATTTATAGATGATTACCCAACAACTGCAGAATACATATTATTTTCAAGTCCATGTGGACCATCTACCAAAATTGACCATGTGTTGGACCAAAAATCAAGTATCAAACATTTCAAAGACTGAAATCATACAGGATAGGTTCTGATCACGCTAGAAATAAGTAATGAGTAACAGATAACTAGAATGTCCTCCATTGTTTGAAAAGTTAAAAATACACTTCTAAATAACCCATGGACCAAAGAGAACATAGCAGTGAAAATGAGAAAATACTTTGAATTAAACAATATTGAAAGTTCTACATCCCATAACTTCTGGGATATATGTAAATTTATTCTTTTAGGAAAAATCTATAGTCATAGAAAGCATCTTTAAAAAGAAGAAAGGTTGAGAATCAGTGACCTAATTATTCTTGTCAAGAAGGTATAGACCAAATAGTTAATTAAGCCAAAGAAAAGAGAAGAAGATAATAAAAAATAAGAGCAGAGATTAAGCAAATTAAAAATGTATAATTAGAAGGACAAACAAAGCTGAAACTTAGTGACATGCATTGGTAACACTGAACAAGGGAAAAGAGGGAATCCACAAATTACTAGGGTGGCTATATATCCTGGTTTACATACCCTGTCATTCTAAAAATCATTTGGCTCTGGATGATAAATTATGGCCATCCTGCAAATCCTCCAAATCAGAAATCAAAAGTATACATCACTATAGATCATCGTCTACAATGCCTTCTCTCTTCATCCTCACTTTTCACAAAGACATGTTTAATTCTCCCCTTTGTTCTATCTCCACTGCTACAACCTTAGTCCAATTTACCAACTATCTGTCAACTGAATCAGTGCAATCCAGCCTTCTAAAAGCCTTCTCTACTTGCAACCAAAGTGATCTTTTTTAAAATGACAAAACCAATTAATTTGTTCCCAGGAGAGGGGTGTCACATTTAGCAAATAAAAATACAGAATTCCTAGTTAAATTTGGATTTCAGATGAACAATGAATAATGTTTTAGTGTATGTAGGCCCATGCAACTTTTTGGGATATATTTATATTAAAGTTATGTTGTTTTCTGAAATTCAAATATTACTGGTTGTATTTTATCTGGCAACCCTAGCCTTTAACAAAAATGTATGTGCATAATATATTACCTTTGATTGTATGTACAATATTTTACAGCAGATTTCTAGGGTTTATTCTATCTAGCCTATCTACCTATTCTATCTAGCTTAACTTAAGCTTTATGTCCAATGATTAGCAATTCCCCACTTCCCCCTCCCTCCTCCCAATCCCTGGCAACCACAATTCCACTCTTTGATTCTATGAATTTGGTTGTTTAGAGACCTAATATAAGTGGAATCATGCAGTATTTGTCTTTTAGACTGGATGATTTCACTTCTCATAAAGTCATCAGGGTTCATCCTGGTTGTTGCACATTATATAATTTCCACCTTTTTTTAAGGCTAAAGACTATTCCATTTTGTGTATATAATACATTCTCTTTATTCATTTCTCTGTTCATGGACATTTAGGTTATTTTCACATCTTGCTTATTCTGAATAGTGCTGCAATGAACATGGGAGTGTTTGAGACCCTGGTTTCTTTTGCATAAATACCCAAAGTGAAAATGCTGGATCATAAGGTAGTTCTATATTTTTTTAAAAATTGTATATATGTATAGTGTTATACATATATATAATATGTGTGTGTGTGTGCGTGTGTGTTGTTTCAAGTTTTTATTTAAATTCCAGTTAGTTAAAATATTAGTTTCAGGAGTAGAATTTAGTGATTCGTTACTTACAAATAACATCCAGTGCTCATCTGAACAAGTGCCCTCCTTAATACTCATCACCCATTTAACTTACCACCCCCTTCACTACTCACTTCCCCTCCAACAACCCTCAGTTCGTTCTCTATAATTAAGAGTCTGTTTTATGGTTAGCTTCTCTTTTATTCACCATATGTTCATCTGTTTAATTTCTTAAATTGCAGATATGAGTGAAATTATATGGTATTTTTCTTTCTCTGACTTACTTCACTTAACATAATACACTCTAGCTCCATCCACATCATTGCAAATGGCAAGATTTCATTCTTTTTGGTGGCTGAGTAATATTCCATTATGTATATATATTGCAAATTCTTTATCCATTCCTCGACTGATGGACATTTGAGCTCTTTCCATAATTCGGCTATTGTTGAAAATGCATGTATCCCTTCAAATCAGTATTTTTGTATCCTTTGAATGAATACAAAATAGTGCAACTGCTGGATAATAGAGTAGTTCTATTTTTTTAAAGAGAGATAGAGAATTGGGGGAGCAGAGAGAGAAGGAGAAAGAGAATGTTTCATGCCCATGATGGGGCTTGACATGGGGGGCTCCCTGAGAGAACACCCTGAGATCATGACCTGAGCCAAAATCAAGAGTCTGATGTTTAACTGACTAAGCCACCCAGACACCCCAGGGTAGTTCTATTTTTAACTTTTTGAGGAACCTCCATACTGTTCACCATTTTGCCTTCCCACGACACTGTGTAAGGTTCCAATCTCTCCACATTGTCGCCAGCACTTGTCTTTTCTCTTTCTTCTTCTTTCTTCTTTTCTTCTTTCTTCTTCTTTTTCTTCTTCTTCTTCTTCTTCTTCTTCTTCTTCTTCTTCTTCTTCTTCTTCTGATTATGCCCATCATGATAGGTATGAGGTGACATCTCATTGTGGTTTTGAGTTGAATGTCCCCAATGATGAGTGACATTAAACTTTTTTCCCTATTTTTGCCACTTATATATCATCTTTGAGAAATATCTATTCGTCTTTTTCTTTTTTCTTTTTTTTATTTTTTTATTAATAAATTTATTTTTATTGGTGTTCAATTTAACAACATACAGAATAACACCCAGTGCTCATCCCGTCAAGTGCCTCCCTCAGTTCTTATTTTAAATTCAGTCTATTAATTTTCCTGCTATTGAGTTATATGAGTTTCTTAAACATTTTGGAGATTAATCCCTCATTAGATATATAGTTTTGAAATATTTTCTCCCATTTGTAGGGTACCTTTTTATGCTGTTGATTATTTCCTTTGCTGCACTGATTGTTTTCCTTTCTTTTTATTTGATTTGCTTTCCTTTGCAGATGATTTTTACCTTGAGGTAGTCACGATGTTTTTATTTTTGTTTTTGTTACCTGTGTTTTTGGTGTCATATGTATAATATCATTACCAAGATCATGAATATCTTTTCCTATGTTTTTTTCTAGAAGTTTTACAGTTCTAGGTATTACATTTAAATCTTTCATCCTTTTGAGTTGATTTTAGGGTATGATGTAAGATAGATGTCCACTTTCATTTTTTTGCTTATGGATATCCAGTTTTCCTAACACCATTAGTTGAAGAAACTATCTTTTCCTCATTGCTTATTCTTGGAGCTCTTGTCTAAAACCAGATGACCAAACATGCATAGATTTACTTGTGAGCTCTGTATTCTGTTCCATTGATCTATACATCTGTTTTTAGGCCAGTATGGCTAAAAAACAGTCTGTTTTTATTATTATGGCTTTGTAATAAGGTTTGAAATCAGAAAGTATGATGCATCTAGCTTTGTTCTTTTTCCTCAAGATTGATTTGTCTATTCATGGTCTTTTGTGGCAGATTTAGGTGAATTCAAATGAACATTTTGCCCTCAAAGAATACCAATATAGTACTTCTCTGTTTTACTATGGAAGTTTAAAACTGCTACCTTACTTTTTCTGTTGCAAGTGCCCAATAAACTCCACCAACTCCTCTATGCAGAACATAGGGGCCTAAGAAGTCAGAAGAAATGTAGAGGCTTCTTAGATGAACACCTTTTATGAATGAGGTGTTCAATATATTGACAATATATTCAGCCTAGAACAGGGCTTACAAACACAAAGACCAACAGATGTCTGGAAGGTCAGTAAATTGGATGGAGCAAATAAAACACTTGGAGCTCTTGTTTTGATATGTTTTCTTACTTTTGATGGAGATATAGGTACAAAAATTTCCCTTTTAAATATGGTATAAGAACAAAAGCAGCGCAAATGTGATGATAAATTGTAACTGACATTCACCTTCAGTATTATAGGAAGTGATGGGGACTGCAGTAAACTGGAGAGTCAATGCCACATATAAAGAGTAAGCAACACAAGCATGATAACAAATGGCAACTACTCTTGGCCTCAGTGCCAGGGAGACAAAGGGAAGAAGGAATAAGTGGGTGATAAACCAGAGAGCCCAGGTTAAAAGGGGGTGTCACTTTTTCATGCCAGCTGGTTGATCCCTTGTGGAAATGAGAACCTCTTGTTTCCTGATATTATGATTTTTAAAAGATTGATTGATTGATTCATTCATTCATTCATTCATTTATTTATTTATATAGGAGAGAGAGAGAGCTCATGAATGAGCAAGGGGAGAGGCAGAGGGAGAGAATCTTCAAGCAGATTCCCCACTCAGCATGGAGTCTGATGCAGGGCTTGACCTTATAACCTATGAGATCATGACCTAAGCTGAAGCCAAGAGTCAGACATTTAACTGACTAAGCCACCCAGGGGCCCCTTTATGATTTTTTTAGAGTAGATAGAAATCTGGATATTTATGTGAGATCTTATGGTTTTTTTAAATGCTGATAATTAATTCAATTTTTTAAAAACCATGTTCAGAAAAGGAAAATAAATAAATTAAACACTGTGCTGGCAGACAGACAGAATTATAAGCTGGATTGGCCCTTGACTAACTATGTGAGGCCTCTAAATCTAGTTACAGTTAATAGATTTCTAACTTTCACCCATCAAAAGGGATGGAACAAACAAAAACAAAAGACCCAGGAAAGAAAACCAAGTATTAGTCTAGGAGATAAGAGAAGATATTCCTCAGAATCTAAGAATGGACAGAGCATCAAGGAAAAGACATATATCAGAAGCACTCATGCTACAGAATAGTCACAAATATGTCAAACATCAACCTTGAATTGTACCTCAGAGTTTGTATAGTTTAACACCTTAATTTAATAGCCGAGACAGCTAAACCACAGAGGTTAAGAGGGTTGCTCAAAATCAAACAGCCAGTTAGTACCTTGGTCTCATGATTCTTTGTCCAGTACTCTTTCTACAAGACCATGTTTTCTCTAGGGGGTCAAGTCAGTGAACTTGTTAATAAAGCAGTCTTGGAAAAAAATGATAAATGTTTCCCAGCAATTCAAATGACATGCCTTTATTTTCCTCCTTATAGACAGCTATGAAACATCTGATTGTGACCAAAACTTTGTGGTTCCTGTGTACAACAGACAGCTACATGGATTGTAGTCTGTTACTACAGCCAACTTGGTGGGTCAAGTAAACAAAAAAGAAAGTCAATAAGAGCAAAACTCTGAACATTTAATTTTGGCAGAGAAAGGCGTAGGGATTGCAAGGAGGTGGTATGCATTTATTCCAACACATCTATAGGAAACCAAGAAGCTGAGTTGCTTCCACTTCAGTACTTTAGAAGCCTAGGAATGAGTTCTGAGTTGAACAGGGCAAAGTGTGATTTCAGAAGCCTTAAAATAATGTTCATGCCGCATACTTAGTTACTCAAAACAAATTCAAGATGTTTGCTTCTGTGAAATTATTTCACAGCTCCCTGCTTCCTTTCCCTTATTTAGCACACTTTCACTTCCAAGAAAGTCTGCTGAGAAACTCTTTTTTTCCACCCTTCCTTAAAGCTCTCTGGTTCTTCAGGTCCTTGCCATTATCTGATTGCTTATCCTGGATGTACCATGACATAATTGTGTCGTCTCCTTTTATCCCCCTAATATTGGATGTTTTTCTTAAGCCATCAAGGTCTAGAGCTTTGAGCTTTTCTCACTCTCTTTGTCACAATGATTCACTCACAGATTTCCCAAGAAAGAGCTGCCAAATTCACTAAGGAAAGGATGATATAATGCAAACACAGCTTCTGCCATCCAGACAGATCTGCATTCAAAAGTCCCAGCAGAGTCACTAATCAAGGACTTGCTTCTGAAAACTTAGATATAGACAGCGGTCAGAAGGCACGTGCAAATGTTAATATAACATGGATACACATCAGCTCAAACTGCCTTGGGAACCAGAACTTTTACACATGCACACACATACATACACGCAATAACTCAGGAAAGGGGTGAGCTAAACCAGAGCTGAATAGCTTTTAATCAGCCAGTGAGGATTTCTTCATAAATACCACATGCTTAGGGACACCGGCATGGCTCAGTGGTTGAGTGTCTGCCTTTGGCTCAGGTCGTGATCCCAGGATCCCAGGATCAAGTTCCATATTGGGCTCCCCGCAGGGAGCCTGCTTCTCCCTCTGCCTGTGTCTCTGCCTCTCTCTGTGTGTTTCTCATGAATAAATAAAGAAAATGTTTAAAAAATAAATATCACATGCTTAGAAGATACCAAGAAAAGGAAAAAAATATGGGTTGTCTCCAAGGACCTTAAGTTCTGTATGGGGAGACAAAAAATTACCAAGCATGGACTACTCAGATATTTGGCAGTTAGACTTTGAGGTTTACTGAAGACGTATAATAAGGAGCATACAAAGTACAGAGATCATTGTGTTCTGAAGCAATAGTCAAAAGGCTTCGTGGAGTAAGGGGGACTAGAGCTGGGTTTTGAGGGTTAACTAGGACTTGGATCGATGGAAAAGAGAGTATACCAAGTTAGAAGAACTTTAGGCATGTGAACAGGACTATGAAGATGGATAATATAGATCATCCAGAATAAGGCTGAGAATTAATATTGGTGAGTAGTGGGGACATAAGATGGGATAAGTATTTTAAAAGTCAAAATAGTGAAAGGGAATAAAGGGGAAAGGAGAAAAAATGAGTGGGAAATATCAGAAAGGGAGACAGAACATGAGAAACTCTTAAGTCTGGGAAATAAACTGGGGGGGGCGGGGTGGAAGGGGAGGTGAGCGGGGGGTGGGGGTGACTGGGTGACGGGCACTGAGGGTGGCACTTGATGGGATGAGCACTGGGTGTTATTCTATATGTTGGCAAATTGAACACCAATAAAAATAAATTTATATAAAAATAAATATATAAAAAATAAAATTCAAGCAGAGGAACTGGTATTAAATGTGTCAGGAAACAGAGAGCTATTCCATGTTCTTACACAGGGATATGAGTTGATCTAGATGTAATGTACAATAGGGTTAGATGGAAGAAAGGAAGCTTGTTAGGAGACTATGGCATGAATGCAGATATGAGGTGAAGGCAACTAGCTTTCACAAGAAGGGCAGGCATGATAATGAATGTTTAATAATTTTTAAAGATTATTTTATTATTTGAGAGAGAGAGAAAGAGAGACCGCACAATTGGGGGGAGGGGCAGAGGGAAAAACAGGCTCCCTGATCCGCAGGGAGCCTGACTTGGGGCTCAATCCTAGGACCTTATGCGGTGCTTGATCCCAGGACCCACTAGTCAGACTGTAAAAACTCAGTATTCACAGATCACTGGATAGAGTACACTGAAGAGTTTCACCTCAAAAATAAAAATAATTAGTCCTAGACTAAGTAGCACCACAATCCCACCTATCAAATCTTCAAAGCAAACCCAAAGGGATTATTATGTTTTGGAGTACATGTCCCAGAAAAAAAGCTCAAGAATATTTATAGGAATACAAAAATATCCAGCACCCATCAGAGTAAAATTTATAATATCTGTCTTCCAAACAAAAATTACCAGTCATGCAAAGAAGCAGTTAAATATAACCCTTAATGAGGAGAGGGGAAATCAATTAATCAAGATTACCACAGAAAGAATACAGATAACAAAATTAGCAGACAAGGACATTTAAAGTTACATAATTTTATTCCATATGTTTAAGAAATGAAAAATGAAACACATTAAGAAGACATAAAAATAAGAAAGAATAAAATGAAGTTCTAGATGTGAAAAGTACAATGTCTAAGGAAAAAAAACACTGGATAGGATTAATGGCAGAGTAGATATTACAAAGAAAAAGATTAACGAACTTGAATACAATATAATAGAAATAATAAAAGATGAAACATAAATAGAAAAAATACTGGAGGGACGACTGGGTGGCTCATCAGTTGAGCATCTGCCTTCGGCTTAGGGTGTGATCTTGGAGTCCCAGGATCGAGCCCCCCATCTGTCCTGCATGGAGCTCCCTGCATGGAGCCTGCTTCTCCCTCTGTCTGTGTCTCTGCCTCTCTCTCTCTCTCTGTGTCTCTCATGAATAAATAAATAAAATCTTTTAAAAATATACTGAAAAAAAATAAAAAATAAAAAAATAAAAATAAAAATATACTGGAAAAAATAGAATGTCAGAGACAGTTGTGGGATAACTTCAAATATTTTGATATAAGTGTAATTGGTCCTTGAAGGAGAAGTCAAAAGGGATGAACAGAAAATATATTTGAAAAAATATTGGCCAAATTTTTCCAAATTTGATGAAAACAATAAATTCACAATTCTAAGAAGATCAAAACCCCTAAAAAGAATAATATGAAGACAACTATAGCAAGGGATGTCAGAATTAATCTGCTTAAAAAATAAAGATAACACCTTACAAGTGGAAAAATAAGGAACACATCACCTATAGAAGAACAAAGATGAGAAGGAGAGAAGATATCAAATCAAAAGAACAACAAAAGAAGAACACAGTGGAGTAAAATGTTTCTAGTATTAGGAAAAAATACTGTCAAACTAAACTACTTTACCAAAGGAAAATATCCTTTAAAAACAAAGGAGAAACTGAGACTTTCAAATATACAAAAGCTGAAATAATTAATATCCAACAGACCCATATCACAAGAAATGCAAGTTAGTCTTTGTGCAGGAGAAAATGATACTAGACAAAAATATAAATTTACACAAATTAATGAAGAGCTTCAGGAATAGTAACAACATGAATAAATACAAAGACTTTTCCTTATAATTTAAAGCACGTTTAAGCACAAGCAACTGTTTGAAGTAAAAATAAAAACATGTGTGTTGGAGTTTATAACATATGTAGAAGAAGTAAGATGTATGACAAAAATAGCATAAAGATTGAGGAGGAAAAAATAAAAGGATACTGTTGTAAGATTTCTATACTATGTGTGAAGTGGTATACAGCACTTAAAGAGGGACTGATAAGTTAAGATATATATTATAAACTGTAAACCACACAACAAAGGGCTATAGTTAATAAGATAAAAAGGATATGAAACAGAATCATGAAAATTATCCAAATCAAAAGAAGGTAGAAAAAGTGGAAAATAGATGGAGAAAATAGAAAATAGATAGATAAGAGATTAAAACTCAAACATAAAAATAATCAATTAGATGTAAGGTCTAAACACTCAGACTAAAAAGCACAGATTATCAGATTTGATTTTAAAAGGCGAAATTCAACTATGTGTTGCCTACAATAAACCCACTTTAAGTATAAATACATAAAATAAAAGTAAAAGTAAAAAATAAAAGTATGGGAATAGATAGAATATGCAACACTAATCAAAAGAAAGCTGGGGTGACTATATCAGACAGTATATTTCAGTACAAAGAATATAATCTGCAATAAAGAGTCTAACTTAATCATGATAAGGGGTCAATGCATCAATAGGACGTAAGAATCCTAAATGTTTATGCTTCCAGTAACAGAGCTTCACAATACAAAAAAAATAACTGATAGCTCTACAGGTAGAACAAAACAAATCCACAGTTAGAGCCAGAGGTTTAAAAACCCTTTCATAAATAACTGATAGAAGAATTAAACAGAAAATCAGTAAGGATACAGAAGACTTGAATTATACTATTAACCAACTTTGCTAAATTAGCATTTATGAAAGACCCAACAGCAGTAGGATACACATCCTTTCTGAGTGTTCATGGAATATTTACCAAAATATCCTGTATTGTTAACCATAAAATGAGCTTCAAACATTTTAAAGGATTGAAGCCATACAAAGTATGCAGTATGACCATAGTGGAACTAAACTAAAAACCAATAACAGAAAGATCTCTGGGAATCTGCAAATATTTGGAAACTAAATTTAAAAATTCTTCTTTTTTAAAAAAAGAATTATTTATGGGGTGCCTGGTGGTTCAGTGGGTTAAGCCTCTACCTTTGGCTCAGGTTGTGATCCTGGGGTTTTAGGGTCGAGCCCTGCATCAGGCTCCCTGCTCAGCAGAGAGCCTGCTTCTCCCTATCCCCGTCCCCCTGCTTGTGCTCTCTCTAGATCTCTTTTAAAAATAATAATAAAATAATAAAATAATAAATTTGAGGGAGAGAGAAAGAGCACATGAGCAGGGAGAGGGGCAGAGGGAGAGAATCTCCAGCACACTCCCTGCTGAGCACAGAGCCAAATGTGGGGCTTGATCTCACAATCCCAAGATCATGACTTGAGCCAAAACCAAGAGTCGGACACTTAACCAACTGAGTCACCTAGATGCACCTAAATTTAAAAACTAAATTTAAAAACTCTAAAAAAAATCATGAGTCAAAGAAAAAATGAAAATAGAAAGTATTTTGAGCTGAATGAAAATGAAGATGCGCTGTATTAAAATTCAGGGATATAGCTAAAGTAGTACCTAGAAAAAATTTATAGCATTAAAATGTTTATATTAAAAAAAAGAAAGGAGTCAAATCAATAACCTCAACTTATACCATGTGATTTCACTTTTATGTAGAATCTAAAATATAAATGAATAAACAAATAAAAAGTAGAATCAGACCTATAAATACAGAGAAAAAACTAATGGTTGCCAGAGGTGAGGGATGTAGGAGAAGGGAAAATGGGTGACAGGGAGTGGCAGACACAGGTTTCCTGTTATGGAAGTCAGGGGAATAAAAGGTACAGCATAGGGAATATAGTCAATGATATTATAATAGCGTTGAATGGAGACAGATGCTCACTATAATTGTGGTGAGCATCGTATAACATAAAGAGTTCTTGAATCACTATGTTATACACCTGAAACTAGTGTAACATTGTGTGTCAGCTATACTAAAATAAGACATACATATATATATATAAGCACTAGTAAAAGAGCAAATGGAACCCTAAGACATGAAGAAAAGAAATAATAGAGACCAGAGCAGAAATCAATTAAATAGAAAACAGGAAAGACAGTATTTGTAAAGCCAAAAGCTGGATCATTGTAAATGTAAATAAAATAACAAAGCCAGACTCTTGAGAATTTTAGATAAAATGAAGGAGGAAGAGAAAAAGGAAGGGAAGGAGGGAGAGAACACATAATATCGGGAATGAAAGGTGACATCAGTAAAGATTCTATAAATATTTAAAAATAATAAGGGAATATAATGAACAATTTAAGCCAAGAAATTCAACAATTTAGATGAAATGGGCAAATTCCTTGAAGGAAAGGAACTGCTAAGGTTCAATCAAGAAGACATAGAAAATCTGAATAGCCCTACATCGTTAAATACATTATAAAATCTTCCCTCAAAGCAATCTCCTGGTCCATATGGTTTCAGTGGGGAATTCTGCCAAATATTTAAAGAAGAAATAATACTTATTTTACAAAAACTTCTCTAGAAATTTTAAGAAGAATTATTCTCTAATTAAAAACAAAGGCATTGCAAAAAGAACAATACAGACAACACTCTCACGAACACAGATGCAAAAGATTCCTAAAATTTTAGCTAATCTGATACAACCATATATAAAAGGGACAATACAATGTTACTAAAGGGGTTTGTCCCAGGAATAAAAGATTGGTATAATATTCCAAAAGTAAACAATACAATTCATCATCTTATCAAATTAAAAAGAGCAAAACTACATGACCATCTCAAAAGATATAGAAGAAGTATTTGATAAAATCCAACATCCACTTCTAATAAAAAGTTCTAAGCAAACTAGGAATTGAAGGAAATTTCCTCAACCTAAAAATGAGCATCTACATAGAAAGTATAGCTAACATCATACTTTGGCAAAAGACTAAATGATTTACCCCCTAAGAGTACCCTAACAAGGGAAGAATGTCCACTCTCACCACTCCTATTCAGCATCATATGGGAATACCTAGTATGCAATGGGGGGCAGTGAGGAATGAATAAATTACCTGGATTAGAAAGAAAGAAAGAAATCTGTTCCTATTAGCAGAAAATATGGGGCAGCCCCAGTGGCTCAGCGGTTTATTGCCACCTTCGGCCCGGGTGCGATCCTGGAGACCCCAGATGGAGTCCCACCTCAGGTTCCCTGCACGGAGCCTGCTTCTCCCTCTGCCTGTGTCTCTGCCTCTGTGTGTGTGTGTGTGTGTGTGTATCAAATAAATAAATAAATAAATAAATAAATAAATAAATAAATGAAAATATTATTTCTCATGTAAAATAATCCTAAGGAATCTATAAAAACCTACTCTAAATAGGTGAATTTAGCAAAGTTATAGGATATATGGTCAATAATACAAAATTCATGGAAAACTTAAGTATAAACTTCCCCAAATATATGCAAGATCTGTAGGCTGAAAACTATAAAATAGTAACCAAAAATTTCAATGAAGATTTAAATAAATGGAGACATATACTAGTGTTTTCATGGATTGGAAGACTCAACACTTTTAAGACGTCAATTCTTCCCTAATTGATCTATAAATTCAAGTTGGTTTAGATCAAACTTTATTTTTATACCCCTCCCATCCCCACCTCTCCACCATGACTATGAATATGTGGTAGCTTGTGTGAATAGCTACCATATTCCACCATGAATATGTGGTAGCTTGTGTGAATAGCCAAATTAGAATTAGACAGTTAAATTACTCCATTGCAAAAAATCATGTTACATGGAAGGCTATAGGAACTACAATAGCCAAAACAATTTTGAAAAAGAATAAAGTATAAGGAATCAGTCTATCTAATTGCAGGACTTACTATCTAGCTACAATAATCAGGACTGTGGGGTATTTATAGAGGAATAGACACATAGATCACATAGATACAACAGAGCATCTAGAAACAGGTCTACATATATATGGTCAATCAGTTTGGACAAAAATCCAAAGGCAAACTAATGGAGAAATAATGGTCTTCTCAACAAATGTTGCTGAAACTATTGAATTCAAGTCATACAAAATATGATTGTAAAACAAACAAAAAACCTTTTATCATAACTTGAACCTTATATAATGGCTAATTTAAATGGATCAAAGACCTAAATGTAAAATCTAAAACTATAAAAACTTCTCGAAGAAAACAGGATCAAATCCTGGGGATCATGTATTAAACAAAGATTTCTTAGTTATATACCAAGTGCATTATTTTAAAAAAAATAGATGAATTATACTTCATCAAACTTGAAAATGTCTGTACTGTGAAAGACACTTTAAAAAATGAAATGTTACAGACTGGGAAAAAATATTTGCAAAACACATTCCTGCATATATGACAAAGAAGACTTGTTCCCAGAATAAATAAAAACTGTCAAAACTCAATAATAAGAAAACAAATAATCCAGTTAAAAAAGGGAGGGGAGACAAAAGATTTGAAAGGCTACTTACCAAAGGAGATATATGAATGGTAAATAAGCACATGAAAAGGTAATAACATCATTCGTCATTAAGGAAATGCAAATTAAGCCTGTAATGAGATAATATGTATATTAGAATAGATAAAATAAAAAATACTGACAATACCAAGTGCTGATAAAGATGCAGAGCAACTAGAACTCTCATACACTGATGGTGGGGATGGAAACTGTTTCAGCCACAATGAAATAGTTTGGATGTTTCTTATAAAGTTTATCATATCCTACTGCATGACCCAGCAATCTCACTTCAAAGTATTCATGCAAGTGACATAAAAACTTATGTCTATATAAGAATATTTATAGTGCTTTTACTAATAATCACCCAAAACTCATAATCCAAACTTCTTTCAGTGATCACCTGGATAAACAAACTGTGGTTTATCCTTACAATGAAATACTAGTCTGGGATAAGAAGCAAAACTATGTATGAATCTTGAATCCACTGTACTTCGTGAAAGAAGTAAGGCTCAAATGACTACATACTATATGATTCAGTTTATATGACATTCTAAAAAAAAGCAAGCATACAGGGACCAAGAATAGATCAATGATTTCCAGAGGTTGGGATTTGCTGAGTAGTTTAGTACAAAGATGAGCATGAAGAAATTTTTTTTCAGGTGATAGAATTGTTCTATATTTTGACTGATGATGGTTACTGGACAGCATGCTTTTGTCATAAATGATAGAATGTATTCCAAAAGAATAAAATTTACTGTATGTAAATTAAAAGCTAGAATAGAAATAAACATCTCTCTACTAAAAAAAATCAGTCGCATTAACGTTGTATATAAAGGAAAAAGATCTTATGATCATATCAATAAGTGCATTAAAAGTGATAAAAGTCAACATCTCAGAAACAAAAAGAATTGTTAGAAAACTGTAAGTAAAATGAAATGTTCTTATTCTGATTTAAATATATGCAAATTTGATTAAAATATATGCAAAACATGTACAGCAAGCATTATACTGAATGGTTACATGTTATAGCTTTCCTTCTGAGATTCAAAATAAGACAAGATGCTTGCTATTATTACCCCTATTAAACATTGTATTTGGATGTCCTATGCAGTGCAATTAGGAAGGATAAGATATAAAAAGCAGAATTGAAAAGGAACACATAAAAATGTCATTAATCTTGAACTATATGACTATGTATGTAGAAAATAGAAAAAAACAGCTCTAGAGAAACTACTAAAATTAACAAGTGAATTTGGCAAGGCTGATAGATACAAAGTCAATATACAAAAGTGAAATGCACTTATTTATACCAGTAACCAACATCTGTAAAATAAAAAAAAATATTTTTACATAATATCTTAGATCAGTTTCCCCGATCAGCATTCGTGAGAGGGCCTTCATTCTATTTTGGCACGTGCCTCCATCTCTGCCACCTTGGATATTCTACTTATGTTCTCATGTGCTAGCACTGGAGTTGTCGATGATAGAGGTTAGGCAATGTAAACTGGCCAAATAATTCTGTTGACTTGGTTGTTAGTGCCTCTTCCATGTCAGATGATTCTGATGGGCTTTAACATGTGATTTAAAGATCTTCATACTTAGGTGTCTCATCCTATAGGTCTATCCCCACTCCCTAAGTCTATCACATGCCTCTTTCCCAGACTTTCTTGTCCCTGATCTTTCAATCTTTTACTGTCATAAGTTCTTAAATATTCTTGATTTAGACCACTTATTTTTCCACACAAATTAAATAACCAAGTTTGCCACCTAAAAATCTGTCCATTGGGAGAATCTCCCCTCCAATCTCTCTTTCAGACAGAATGTATGACTCCTCGTGTTTAGGCTCAGTGTCTTTCTGAGTGGGGTTGTACTGCAGAAGTCCACTTTTGGTTTTGCACCTACATAGTGAACTGACATGATTGCAAACCAGGCTTGGTCTTTTTCCCCATTAATAAGCCAGTCATAAGAGATACCCCTGTACCACCACTATCACTTATATGGCATAAGTGTGAGCTAAGCGAAAGATACAAATACAATAGTGATGGATGACATGAAAATCTGGTCCATCTACTCATGCAACCTTCTTGTGCCATTTGGCCTTGCTCATGACCGATCCCAAATATACCACTTCCATCTTTCAGTGAACTGCTGCTAGCTCCATTAAATCTTATAACTCAGTCTACAATCTCTTACAGCCCAACTCATGATGGATAGTTCTGGCCACATAGCCACTTCATGTTCCATGGTAAGATGGAAGTTTCAACTCTACTATGGTTTAATAGCATGTTAGGGACTGTTTTTCAAATGGTATGTAACTTTCCATTGAAAGTGGTTTGGCTTTGCTTCAGAACATATCGGTCTATACTGTGATTCTCCTATTGAAATTTGTAATAAATTCCACATGGCATCTTTTTCTATCCCAATACCTTGAATACCATAGGGTTTGCTGGGAATCTGGGAAGGGAAACAGGCATTCAGATCCAGGAAAAAGAGAGATTCCCCCCCTAAAATCAATCAATAAAATCAATAAAAACCATTCAACACCTAGACATTTAATAGTGAAGCTTGCAAATTCCAAAGATATGGAGAAGATCCTTAAAGCAGCAAGAGAAAAAAAGTCCCTGACTTTTATGGGGAGGAATATTAGGGTAACAGCAGACCTCTCCACAGACACCTGGCAGGCCAGAAAGGGCTGGCAGGATATATTCAGGGTCCTAAATGAGAAGAACATGCAACCAAGAATACTTTATCCAGCAAGGCTCTCATTCAAAATGGAAGGAGAGATAAAGAGCTTCCAAGACAGGCAGCAACTGAAAGAATATGTGACCTCCAAACCAGCTCTGCAAGAAATTTTAAGGGGGACTCTTAAAATTCCCCTTTAAGAAGAAGTTCAGTGGAACAATCCACAAAAACAAGGACTGAATAGATATCATGATGACACTAAACTCATATCTCTCAATAGTAACTCTGAACGTGAAAGAGCTTAATGACACCATCAAAAGGCGCAGGGTTTCAGACTGGATAAAAAAGCAGGACCCATCTATTTGCTGTCTACAAGAGACTCATTTTAGACAGAAGGAGACCTACAGCCTGAAAATAAAAGGTTGGAGAACCATTTACCATTCAAATGGTCCTCAAAAGAAAGCAGGGGTAGCCATCCTTATATCAGATAAATTAAAATTTACCCCGAAGACTACAGTGAGAGATGAAGAGGGACACAATCTCATACTCAAAGGATCTATCCAACAAGAGGACTTAACAATCCTCAATATATATGCCCCGAATGTGGGAGCTGCCAAATATTTAAACCAATTAGTAACCAAACTCAAGAAATACTTTGATAATAATACACTTATACTTGGTGACTTCAATCTAGCTCTTTCTACCCTCGATAGGTCATCTAAGCACAACATCTCCAAAGAAACAAGAGCTTTAAATGATACACTGGACCAGATGGATTTCACAGATATCTACAGAACTTTACATCCAAACTCAACTGAATACACATTCTTCTCAAGTGCACATGGAACTTTCTCCAGAATAGACCACATACTGGGTCACAAATCGGGTCTGAACCGATACCAAAAGATCGGGATAGTCCCCTGTATATTCTCAGACCATAATGCCTTGAAATTAGAACTTAATCACAACAAGAAGTTTGGAAGGACCACAAACACGTGGAGGTTAAGGACCATCCTGCTAAAAGATGAAAAGGTCAACCAGGAAATTAAGGAAGAATTAAAAAGATTCATGGAAACTAATGAGAATGAAGATACAACTGTTCAAAATCTTTGGGATGCAGCAAAAGCAGTCCTGAAGGGGAAATACATCGCAATACAAGCATCCATTCAAAAACTGGAAAGAACTCAAATTCAAAAGCTCACCTTACACATAAAGGAACTAGAGAAAAAGCAACAAATGGACCCCACCCCCAGCAGAAGAAGACAGTTAATTAAAATTCGAGCAGAACTCAATGAAATCGAGACCAAAAGAACTGTGGAACAGATCAACAGAACCAGGAGTTGGTTCTTTGAAAGAATTCATAAGATAGATAAACCATTAGCCAACCTTATTAAAAAGAAGAGAGATAAGACTGAAATTAATAAAATCATGAATGAGAAAGGAGAGATCACTACCAACACCAAGGAAATACAAACGATTTTAAAAACATATTATGAACAGCTATACGCCAATAAATTAGGCAATCTAGAAGAAATGGACGCATTCCTGGAAAGCCACAAACTACGAAAACTGGAGCAGGAAGAAATAGAAAACCTGAACAGGCCAATAACCAGGGAGGAAATTGAAGCAGTCATCAAAAACCTCCCAAGACACAAGAGTCCAGGGCCAGATGGCTTCCCAGGGGAATTCTATGAAACGTTTAAAGAAGAAATCATACCTCTTCTACTAAAGCTGTTTGGAAAGATAGAAAGAGATGGAGTACTTCCAAATTCGTTCTATGAGGCCAGCATCACCTTACTTCGAAAACCAGACAAAGATCCCACCAAAAAGGAGCATTACAGATCAATATCCCTGATGAACATGGATGCAAAAATTCTCAACAAGATAATAGCCAATAGGATCCAACAACACATTAAGAAAATTATTCACCATGACCAAGTAGGATTTATCCCCGGGACACAAGGCTGGTTCAACACTCGTAAAACCATCAGTGTGATTCATCATATCAGCAAGAGAAAAACCAAGAACCATATGATCCTCTCATTAGATGCAGAGAAAGCATTTGACAAAATACAGCATCCATTCCTGATCAAAACCCTTCAGAGTGTTGGGATAGAGGGAACTTTCCTCGACATCTTAAAAGCCATTTACGAAAAGCCCACAGCAAATATGATTCTCAATGGGGAAGCACTGGGAGCCTTTCCCCTAAGATCAGGAACAAGACAGGGATGTCCACTCTCACCACTGCTGTTCAACATAGTTCTGGAAGTCCTCGCCTCAGCAATCAGACAACAAAAAGACATTAAAGGCATTCAAATTGGCAAAGAAGAAGTCAAACTCTCCCTCGTCGCCGATGACATGATACTCTACATAGAAAACCCAAAAGCCTACACCCCAAGATTGCTAGAACTCATACAGCAATTTGGTAGCGTGGCAGGATACAAAATCAATGCCCAGAAATCAATGGCATTTTTATACACTAACAATGAGACTGAAGAAAGAGAAATTAAGGAGTCAATCCCATTTACAATTGCACCCAAAAGCATAAGAAACCTAGGAATAAACCTAACCAAAGAGGTAAAAGATCTATACCCTAAAAACTATAGAACACTTCTGAAAGAAATTGAGGAAGACACAAAAAGACGGAAAAAATTCCATGCTCATGGATTGGCAGAATTAATATTGTAAAAATGTCAATGTTACCCAGGGCAATTTACACGTTTAATGCAATCCCTATCAAAATACCATGGACTTTCTTCAGAGAGTTAGAACAAATTATTTTAAGATTTGTGTGGAATCAGAAAAGACCCCGAATAGCCAGGGGAATTTTAAAAAAGAAAACCATAGCTGGGGGCATCACAATGCCAGATTTCAGGTTGTACTACAAAGCTGTGGTCATCAAGACAGTGTGGTACTGGCACAAAAACAGACACATAGATCAATGGAACAGAATAGAGAACCCAGAAGTGGACCCTGAAATGTATGGTCATCTAATATTCGATAAAGGAGGAAAGACTATCCATTGGAAGAAAGACAGTCTCTTCAATAAATGGTGTTGGGAAAATTGGACATCCACATGCAGAAGAATAAAACTGGACCACTCTCTTTCACCATACACAAAGATAAACTCAAAATGGATGAAAGATCTAAATGTGAGACAAGAGTCCATCAAAACCATAGAAGAAAACACAGGCAACACCCTTTTTGAGCTCGGCCACAGTAACTTCTTGCAAGATACATCCACAAAGGCAAAAGAAACAAAAGCAAAAATGAACTATTGGGACTTCATCAAGATAAGAAGCTTTTGCACAGCAAAGGATACAGTCAACAAAACTTAAAGACAACCTACAGAATGGGAGAAGATATTTGCAAATGACATATCAGATAAAGGGCTAGTTTCCAAAATCTATAAAGAACTTATTAAACTCAACACCAAAGAAACAAACAATCCAATCATGAAATGGGCAAAAGACATGAAGAGAAATCTCACAGAGGAAGACATGGACATGGCCAACATGCACATGAGGAAATGCTCTGCATCTCTTGCCATCAGGGAAATACAAATCAAAACCACAATGAGATACCACCTCACACCAGTGAGAATGGGGAAAATTAACAAGGCAGGAAACAACAAATGTTGGAGAGGATGCTGAGAAAAGGGAAACCTCTTGCACTGTTGGTGGGAATGTGAACTGGTGCAGCCACTCTGGAAAACTGTGTGGAGGTTCCTCAAAGAGTTCAAAATAGACCTGCCCTATGACCCAGCAATTGCACTGTTGGGGATTTACCCCAAAGATGCAGATGCAATGAAACGCCGGGACACCTGCACCCCGATGTTTCTAGCAGCAATGTCCACAATAGCCAAACTGTGGAAGGAGCCTCGGTGTCCATCGAAAGATGAATGGATAAAGAAGATGTGGTTTATGTATACAATGGAATATTACTCAGCAATTAGAAACGACAAATACCCACCATTTGCTTCAACGTGGATGGAACTGGAGGGTATTATGCTGAGTGCAGTAAGTCAATCGGAGAAGGACAAACAGTGTATGTTCTCATTCATTTGGGGAATATAAATAATAGTGAAAGGGAATATAAAGGTAGGGAAAATAAATGTTGGGAAATATCAGGAAGGGAGACAGAACATAAAGACTCCTAACTCTGGGAAATGAACTAGGGGTGGTGGAAGGGGAGGATGGCGGGTGTTGGAGGGAAATGGGTGACGGGCACTGAGGTGGACACTTGACAGGATGAGCACTGGGTGTTTTTCTATATGTTGGTAAATTGAACACCAATAAAAATTAATTTAAAAAAAATCAATGCTCCCATCTTTGAGTCTGCGCATGGAGTTAAGAGGAGCAAGATGCCCTGAAAAGCAAGAGAAATGTCTTTTTAAATGATGATAAATACTGCACAACAGCACTGGGAGTGACTCTTCTGCCTAAAGTAACATCTACTATATGAGACTTTCAGTCTGCAAACCAGCTGAAGATACCTGGAGCAAGGCAAATGCTTGCCCTTCTCAGAATTCCAGACAATGGTGCCTTCCTTTCCGTTGCATAAAGCAAACCGACAGGTGGCAGTTTGCATTTCAAACTGCTTTTCAAAATATTTGCATATGAATTATACCTAGAAAAAAAATCTCTTTACCCTAGTAAGAATGGATTCTTATTCAGCTGGGATTAATAATAATTATATTAGCCTGGAGAAAATGATAAATATTTATAACCAAATAACCTCTTTTTTTAATACATTAATTTTTATTGGTGTTCAATTTACCAACATACAGAATAACTAACACCCAGTGCTCATCCCGTCAAGTGTCCCCCTCAGTGCCCATCACCCATTCACCCCCACCCCCCACCCTCCTCCCCTTCCACCACCCCTAGTTCCTTTCCCAGAGTTAGGAGTCTTTATGTTCTGTTTCCCTTCCTGATATTTCCCACACATTTCTTCTCCCTTCCCTTATATTCCCTTTCACTATTATTTATATTCCCCAAATGAATGAGAACATACACTGTTTGTCCTTCTCCGATTGACTTATTTCACTCAGCATAATACCCTCCAATTCCATCCACGTTGAAGCAAATGGTGGGTATTTGTCGTTTCTAATGTCTGAGTAATATTCCATTGTATACATAAACCACATCTTCTTTATCCATTCATCTTTCGATGGACACCGAGGCTCCTTCCACAGTTTGGCTATTGTGGACATTGTTGCTAGAAACATCGGGGTGCAGGTGTCCCGACGTTTCATTGCATCTGCATCTTTGGGGTAAATCCCCAACAGTGCAATTGCTGGGTCCTAGGGCAGGTCTATTTTTAACTCTTTGAGGAACCTCCACACAGTTTTCCAGAGTGGCTGCACCAGTTCACATTCCCACCAACAGTGTAAGAGGGTTCCTTTTCTCCGCATCCTCTCCAACATTTGTGGTTTCCTGCCTTGTTAATTAATCTGTCTTCATAGTCTTTAAATTGTCTGTCTCTTTTTTCCTCAGTTTCCCTCTTTGCCATCAACTTGTCTTCTATGTCACTCACTTGTTCTTCCACCTCGTTAACCCTCGTCCTTAGGACTTCTAGCTTGGATTGCATTTCATTCAATTGATTTTTATTTTTTTTTAATTTTTTTAATTATTTATTTATGATAGTCACAGAGAGAGAGAGAGAGAGAGAGAGAGAGAGAGAGAGAGAGAGGCAGAGACACAGGCAGAGGGAGAAGCAGGCTCCATGCACCGGGAGCCCCATGTGGGATTCGATCCCGGGTCTCCAGGATCGCGCCCTGGGCCAAAGGCAGGTGCCAAACCGCTGTGCCACCCAGGGATCCCTTCAATTGATTTTTAATTTCTGCCTGATTGGATCTAAATTCTGCAGTCATGAAGTCTCTTGAGTCCTTTATGCTTTTTTCTGGAGCCACCAGTAGCTGTATAATAGTGCTTCTGAATTGGCTTTCTGACATTGAATTGTAATCCAGATTTTGTAACTCTGTGGGAGAGAGGACTGTTTCTGATTCTTTCTTTTGAGGTGAGGTTTTCCTTCTAGTCATTTTGCTCAGTGCAGAGTGGCCAAAAACAAGTTGTATTGGGAAAAGGAGAAAAAGAGAGAGAAAGAAGGAAAGAAAAGAGAAAAAGAAAAAAGGAAGAAAAAAAGGAAAAAAGAGAAGAAAAAGAGAAAGACAAAGAAAGAAAGGAAAAAAAGGTTGGGGGAAGCAAACAGAAATCAAAAAGAAAAAAAAAAAAACAGGGGGATGTATCTTCTGACTCTGTATAGTTGAAGTCCCTTGACTTCCCCTGGAACTGGTCCGTCTAGTTGGTCTTCTGGGGAAGGGTCCTGATGTGCTGATTTTCAGGTGTTAGCACTTGGGGGAGCTGCTCTGCCCCCTGCCTGGTGCCGGGCTCAGTGGGGGTTGTTTACCCCTTGAGGCCCCAGGAGGAACAGCCACAGTGGTGGGGGCAGCTCTGGAAACCTGGCTTCAGCCCCTGCAGGAACTCTGGGGCTCTCCGTCTGCAGGGCCTGGGGGCTCCGGGGCGGGGCCGCTGATTTGCTCAGCTCCGGGCAGGAGCGTCCTTGCTGTCCTGGGCTCTCCCGGCCTCTGCCTGTCCCGGGGGGAGGTCGGATCCTGGGCTGTGTCTCGGAGCCCTGTGCTCTGGGGCCTGCGCTGTTGGATTCGTGCTCCCGCCCCGCAGCCCTCCCCGCCGAGCCTCCGCCCGAGCCCCTCCGAGCTGCTCTGGGTCCCGCCGTGCGCGCTACAGCCCTTCAGGGAGCTCCGCGCACTCTCCTGGGTGTGCAGGTGTCTGTTAGTGTCCCAGGGAGCCCGAGGGCATCCCCGCCCTCCTGGGATCCTGCTCCAATTCCCCGGGAGGCCTTTCCCCCGGGAAGGTCGGTGCAGCTCCTGCTCCTCCGGGACGGGGCTCTCCTGTCCTGGGGGCACTCGCCCAGGCCTTAGCCCGGCCCCTCTGGGGCCCCTCCCCCTTGGATGCCTTTTGTTTCTTTATTTCTTTTTCCCCCCGTCTTCCTACCTTGATAGAAGCATGAACTCTTCTCACTGTAGCGTTTCAGCTGCTCTCTCTTTAAATCTCAGGCCGAATTCGTAGATTTTCAGGATGATTTGAAGGTTATCTAGGTAATTTGGTGGGGACAAGTGATTTGGGGACCCTACTCTTCCGTCATCTTGACCCTCCCTCCCAAATAACCTCTTGAGGCTTAAATATCACATGAAAAATATAGCTATTGTTGCCATGAGAAGAATGCACAATGGGACATGGGCAAAGGGTTAAGATTCTAAAGCCCAAACTCCATTCTCAAGGCTACTGGGGGCAGGTTAGATGCTGCAATGCTCACTCCACGAAAAGCAGGCAGTCAGAATTAGTCTCTAGTAAAACTGTAAAGGTCTGTTAATACTGGATCCAGATCTTGCATTTTTTTTCTCTATCTCTACACCCTTCCTTCTTGATTATCTCATCCAGTGTCATGGGTTTTATAGCCTCATCCCACATCCTTCTCCAAACTTGATTATAAAAACCAGTTGTCTTCTTGACATCTTGTCTTTTTAATTTGCATCCCAAACTTACTAGGTCCAAAACTGAATCTCAAAACATATACAGAGTTCCTCATCACAATTGGCAACTCCACAATTCAGATTGCTCAGATTCAAAACTTTGGAGTCATCCTGGGGCCCTCTCTTCTCTGACAGCCACATCCAATTCATTAGGAAATCTTGTTGGCTCTACATTCAAAATATATCCAGAATCCACCTTTCTTACCATATTCACTGCTCTTGTGCTGGTTTTTGCCACCATTTTCACTTGCTTCTGATCATTGCAATATATTTCTAGGTGATCTTCCAGCCTCTAGCCAGAGGGATTATATCAAAGCATAAGTCAGTGTCTTAGTCTATTTGGGCTGCTATGATAGAAATACCATAGACTAGAAACAGAAATTTATTTCTCACAGTTCTGGAGCCTTAGAAGTCCAAGATAAAGTGTCTAGCAGATACAGTGTCTGATGAAAACCTACTTCCTGGTCCATAGACATTTGAATTTTTGCTGTATCCTACCATGGTAGAAGGGGTTAAGAAGCTATCTGGGGCTTCTTTAATAAGGACACTAATCTCATTCATCAGGGTCCCATTCTCATGACAGAAGCATTCCTCAAAGACCCCACTTTCTAATACCATCAAATTGGGGATTAGGTTTCTACATATGAATTTTTGTGAGGGTTGGGAACACAAAAGTCAGTCTATGGATATCAGATTTGAAGATCCCTAAGTACTTTGGATAGTGTTGCCACATAGTGGACACTTAATAAATATTTACTGATAAAAAGTAGATTTGTCTTTCTCCTTTTTCCCTTCCAAGGAACTCAGAAGTTCCTCTTTGTTGCCCAAAATATAAAGAAATCATTTATTCATTCAACAGGCATTTATTTATTGAATGCCTACTATGTTCTGTGAAGGGCTGATGTAAGTACTCCATTGTCTACCTGGCTGTGGAAGACTCTGAATGGGAGTTCGATACCCTTACACAGATGCACTGAGTTTTATTACCTTCCTATTAGGAAGCTCCTGAGTAGTCCAGGCCTGACAGTGAGAGATACACCTTCAGGAAGGATGTCTTTTTACACAGAATGGGAGAGCAGCACTTGCTATCACAATTTAAGATATACCCTAAAGCCAAAGGCTTATAAAATATCTTGGCATGGGGTAGATACTCTGTGGGGGCTCTGCCAATGGTCCCATACATGGGACCTAAATCTGCACTAACAGGTCTTCTGGTGCAAAGGACAATTATAGGAGATACACAGCTTAGGCAGGAGCTGCCACAGCCCCATCATTTCTTTCCTGTTCCTTTGCCCTAAAGTACAAGTGGGTACACTACATGTTCAACAAAAAGAACATGGGCAAGAGACACTTTTGGTCTCTAAAAGGTTAGAATCAGTTTGCAGGTACACTCTAAGCACCATGTGCACATATATTCTAAATACCTGCAGCACATGATTCACCCCAAAACTCTTTAAAATTGGCTTAGGTTATTAAGACCACAATACCAATGTTTGGTTATTAACAGTCCTAATAATTCCAGTGATGCCTCATTTATCCAGCTGGTCTGCAAAAGAGAATCTTCCAGGTCACTACAGTTGATACCTTAAAGTGTCAAAATGTGCATAATCAGTCTAGCTTGTAAACTCATAAGCTTTGAAGAGACCTCTGAGTTTAATCCAAGTCCTTTATATTGTCTAGCCCAGGGTTTCACTTTGGCATTATTGACTTTTTGAACCAAATAACTCTTTGTTGAGGGGAAAGGGCTCTCCTGTTCATTGTAGGATCTTTAGCAGTATCTCTAGCCTCTACCCACTAAATGCCAGTAACACCCCTTCCCCGGGATGACATATTGAAATATGTCCAGACATTGCCAAATGTACCCTGGGTGAGGGAAAAAAATCTCCCCTATTGAGAACCACTGATCTAGTCCAAAATCTTCACTTTACAAATGAGGAAACTGAATTTGATTTAAAAGTTAGTATGTGGCCAAGTAGGACTAGTATATGAAATGGCACAGTCACCATCTGCCCTGTTTCACATGATAGGAAATTGGGTATTATCCTTGATTCCTCTTTCTGTGTCTCTCTCTGATCATACATTCACAATGTCCTATCAATGCCATTTCTAAATCTCTATCAAAGCCATCTTCTCTTCATTGATAAGGCCACTGTCTTAGACTAGGCTTTCATTTTCTTTCATTTGGATCACTAAAACAGCCACCCAACTCTACTCCCTGTCTACAGTCTTGCTTCCTATCCACGCTGTAGCTAAAGAAAACATTTAAAAATTTTAAAATTGATTCATGTTACTCAGTAACTTAAAACTTAAAAAAATTTTTTTTAGTGGCTTCCCATTGTCTTCATGAAAAATGTCAAACATCTAAACCTGTTATCTGGCACTCACACATCTTTCCCTCCCCACTGAACCACTTGTATTTCCACAAATATGCCATATTATTTTTCATTTTCTGTCTAACATATGTTTCTTCTGCATAGAACTATTCATCCTCACTTATTTTTGTCTGGCTAACTTATTAACTCAGACATCACATCCTCCAGGAAGCCTTCCCTATATGCTAATATCCAGTGTCTCTCCTGTGCAGTCTCTTAGCACCTTGCTAATCCCCTTCTAACGCTGCATTTTAAACATTTGTTCCCTTGTCAGTTTCTCCCACTAGAATGTGATCTCCAAGGTGGCATGGGCTATGTATTGTCAACCATTCTATCCCCAGTGTTTGACACATGGCCGAGTGCTCAATTCATATTTTACAAGTAAAAGAATCAATGGAAGAGATTAAATTGTTGAGTTTCAGTTTTTTTTTCATTTCAACATTCTTTAAAATTACACACAGAGGGCTCTGCTTACTTAAAGAGAAGGTATCTAATATAATTTAGGTTTTTTTCTTCCTAATGAGTCCTTAAGCATTGTGTGGTGCTTTCATGTAATGATGCCTTTAGGTACTTCTAGGTCAAGTTATTATTTGCCGTGGCATTCAAAATTCCCAAACAGCTGAAAGTTTCCATTATTGGGTCTTTTTAGTTATCAGTTTCCACTCCTGTGTCATTTCTTGAAGTTATCAGTATGTCTGACACTAATAACCTAGCGATAGGAATGGGGGCATTCTATGCTTTGTTTCCTTTCTATTTTGTGGTTTCCCATCTACTATAGACAGGGAAAGGAAATGGCTGATTATACCAAAGCTGTATACAAAATAAAACTATTAATATAGGGTGAGGATGAAAGGGTTTTCTTGCTGTATAAAGGATATGAATGTTAGGACATGTAATAGCTATTTTGACTACTAGTAGTCCTTTGTACAGCTTCCTTGCTTCTCAACTGTGCTCCAGGCAGGACAACTTGCCTGAAAGACAACCACCTAATCATCTCCATTACCCCCATAGCTGGGAGCCCACACCCTATTTATTGGAGTCAGAGTGGGCCTCTCAGGATTCTATTTCAGGGTTGGTCAAAGCTGCCTCAGACCAGATCTCCAGCCTTACCATTTGACACTTTGGGTACTCAACTAAGGAAGAAAAAATTGTCATTTTTATTCTGTCCCTATCAAGTACACACAGAAAAAAATTATAGGTATTATTTGTGAATACTACAAATGCGAATACATTTGAAGTTTGCACAAAAGTTTACGGATTGTGAATTTAAAAAGGGGGATTCTTTCAAAAGAAGAATTTGGCAGGCAGGGGTGCATGAAGAATGCATGTCAAACCGCCTGAGAAGGCAGCCTAGCATATTGGTGAAATAAGCCCCTGAATAAACAGATACTTAACTCTGGAGAGCAGAACAGTTATCTGGATGGAGAGGCTTAATTGCATGATCACATATCCTGCCATAAACTCCAAAATCATATCTCATCTTTCCCTAGAAGCAGCTGCTGGGCAGGGAGGGGTGTGTGGTATGTTTAGACTTTGTGAGAAGTCACTTGCCAATGCATGCACCTGAGTGTGTCATCTGTGTAGCTTATGTCAGGTCTGCATATATGATGACAATGGTGGTGATGTTGGTTATACTAATAATTATTACCTTGCCTTTTTTGAATATTCTACTTTTCAGAGCTCTGTCACATCCATTATCATCTCTTTTTCAAGAGGAAACCAAGGGACAGCAAAAAATAAATGACTTACTCAAGATCCCACAGCTAGGGCAGAGCAGAGCTAAACTAAAACTCAGGTCTGCTGATGCTCATGTACTTTCTATCTAATTACCTCCATTGTCATCACATATTGGTGTTGTCTAATGACTGAACAAAAGAAGCCTCTCTCTCTCCTTGGGGAAAAAGTTGAAAATGCCTGTGGGTTACTGCAAGCCACAGCTCAAACAGAATCTGAGTTTCCAGGAGGCCATCAGAGGTGAAGGAAAGAAAAGAAGGTCTTTAATTTAGTAGGTGCTCTGCACTAGAGGAGCTAGACACTTCCTGAATAACCAGAGGGGCTTAGCCAGGATGGCAGGCTTGGATTGGAAGACATCTAGCTTAAATAATCGGGGAAGGAGGAACTTAACTTGGGTTCAGAGGCAGCCATAACTGAGAAGGCAGAGGAAGACCCTTTTCTAAGTTGGATAAACCTGGGCCTATGGCCTACATTGTTGCAATTTGTACCTTCCTAATATCCTTACACTTAGGTAGCATGAGGTTATAGAAAGAGAATAGGAGTGAAAGGCAAACTACATAGGCCAGAAATCATGGGAATTCAAGTCAGAAGGACATTTAGAGGTCAATTAGTCCTATTAGTGGTTCAGACAAATCTCTAACATCAACATTGAATTCCCTGGGTAATTCTTTCTACCTTGAGTCAGGTGAACTTCCCAGGAAGTCTACAAACTTCTTATGAAGTAAGTTGAACTGGCACCAAAAACTACTTATTGGTGATTTGAAGGTCTTAATCTATGAAGAGTAAACCCTTACATAGCAGAGTGTCTCCTAGCCAGAGGAATGACAACTAGCAGAAATAAGTTGGAAGTATCTAACCCTGGTATGATAGCTTAACAGTATTTTAAGTTGTTTATAATAATTTAAAGGTATTTTCCTCCAAGAAGCCTTCCCCAACCCTACCGAAAACTGGATTAAGCACCTCCTTTATGCTTGTTTACACAATGACCTACTCACCTTCTTATATCCTATACATGAATTGCAATTACAGGTAATCTCTACCAGAATGTAAACTCCATAAGGGACTCTGTCACTGCTGTATACCCACACCTAGAACAGTGTGTGGCATACAGTAATATGCAGTAAATATTTTTTAATTGAATTAATATTAGTAATAATTTGACCTCAGAAAATGCATCATTTCAGAAACCATTCATAGCAGTATGATACTAGTCCATACCAGTAAATAATCTAGACTTTATTTAACCTACTTCATTCTCTTTTCCCCATCTGCTGGCCATTTAATCATATTTCTTCTTTCTCTTACCTCTTTTTTTTTTTATGTCACATTCTGCTCTGTATTGCTTCCCACCCTCTGGTGCCATAGCAGCTCAGAGATGCCCTTGTTATTTTTTCCTCCCCAGCTATGATCCATGCTCTGGAGCTCTTCTTTACTCCTTGTACTCCCACCAGCAACCCCCCATCAAAAAAGATCCATCTTTCTTTCCCCAGATCTCAGTGAGATATTATGCTTGAATGCAGTTCTAAATTATAAAGTCATGCCAAGATGCTGATGCTCAACTCAACAATTGTTTTAGGAATCTTAGGACTTCCAAAATTATTATTTATCAAGAGCCCATTTCTGAAGCCCCAGTGCTTTAAAGCCAGAGAAATAAAACTGCCATATTGGAATTTCAGTTGGGCTTCATTATTTGTGAATATGTCCTAGTGGGGAGCGGTGGCATGTTAGGGAGGGAGTGCCCTCCAGACTACACAATGGCCTAAGCAATAGCCTACCTGATCTCACTGTGATTGCAACCTTGTGTCAGGGAAACCATGGAAGAGAAAACCCAAGTCAATCACATTTACTTTCTTGGAAAGTTATCGGAAACTTTGTTAAAATTAACTTTGCAACTATTAGATAACATAGATTGTTATTACTCGTGTTCTTCCTGTTCCCATTTAATCCAACAAATTCTACTGAGTGCCTGCTTATAATGTGCATGGAACTGAAGGAGTTGACACTAGTGTCAATAATGCCAATAATGATTAGCTAAAGCAAAGCCCCTTAATAATCAGAAATTATTTCCCCCTCCCTCCTCACCCATCTTCCCCCAAAATATCCTCCATTAGTGCCTCTGGCTCCCTAACTAGCTGTGTGTTCCACTGTGTTTACCTCCTGTATGTCCTGCTTATGGGTCAGTCCTCAAACTGCTGAACAATTTGTGTTTAATATGGAGAGTGAGTCATATTTATGTCAATGGTGCTGAAGGTTAATGGTGTTTCAGATAATGAGCTTTTATTTAAAAAAATACAACAGCAAAAATAGGAGCATGTTAAATCAAAGGGCATTTCACAAAGTGCAATTGAACAGGAGCTGGTGTGTATTTTTGCAGTGAAAATGTGAGTCAACTTCTGTCTCTTGTTAATCTACCGCATGGTTACAGTTACACTTAAGATGCACATATCAGAAGCTTAGTACTGATTGGTCCCACTCTGGTGTAAGTGTGTGTGTAGGGCTCCCAATCTATGGGCAGTTGGCAAGCTGCTGTGGACTCCTGGAGATGACACCAACAATAAGCAGGGGTTTTATCTCACAGATGACCCCATCATTTCCCAATGCATTTCCCTCTTGCCCTTGATTTAAAAGCAGTTGTCCTCTTGGTAATGATTTCAATGCAGATAGCACCTTGTCCTGGAGACCCTCCAAGCATTTAACAGGGAGAAATAATGATGCATTTCTTGGTTTCCCTGCAGATAAAAAGGGCCATAGAGCCTTGCAGAGCTGATGTATTTCCAAGTCATGCTCTCTGGCATCGAGTGGGCCTTTGCTGCCAACCTGCAAACCTTTTACTGTTTTCACTGACTTCCAAGTGTTCCCATCACAAAGTCTGATTCAGAGCTGATCTCTCCTTAAGTCTCAAACTCACTGCTCTCCTACTTCTCCCCTCCCCTGAACAGATTCATTTGCCTCCTTGAGAAGGGAATAAAGGAAACCGAGGTTTGTGGTAAAAGAAGGGAGGTAAATAAAGTTGGTTGTAGAGTACAGTTTGTGCTTTTGCCCTGCAATCTTGGGAGAGATATAGCTCAGACCGTAAAATGGTATTTGTACATGTTAGAGACAGGGAATCTGAGATGTGATAGAATAACTATCCTGGTTTGCCTGGGCCTAAGGGGTTTCCTACGACTTGGAGTTACAATGCTAGAATCAGGACAATCCTAGGAAATCCAGGATGGTTGGTTACTAGATGTTGGTAAGAGGCTCATAGAGTCTGTTGGGAGAAGACACTGTAAAAGTAAAACTTCTGTGTAGACCTCTAAGCCATGGTATTATAGTGAAGCTTTTCCAAAACTTTCTTTATCAGAAGCTTCCCCTGTCCATTTCTATGATCTCATTTCTTACCATGCTGCCCTTTGCTCATTCTGATCCCTCTGCACTGATTTTTTTCGGCTTTTCAAACACTCCAAACTGAGTCCATACTGTGGCTGTTCTCTGTGCCTAAAAACATTCTTTCTCTAGATCTTTACTTGGCCTTTTCCTTCTCATCTTTCAAGTCTTGACTCAAACTTCACATCTTCAAGGAGACCTTCCCTAACTATTCACTATAAAATGGCCCCCTCTCTTTGCCTAGTCTCTTGCATATTATCCTCTTTCTTCCATCATACTGCTTAGAACTATAGGGGATCCCTGGGTGGCGCAGCGGTTTGGCGCCTGCCTTTGGCCCAGGGCGCGATCCTGGAGACCCGGGATCGAATCCCACATCGGGCTCCCAGTGCATGGAGCCTGCTTCTCCCTCTGCCTATGTCTCTGCCTCTCTCTCTCTCTCTGTGACTATCATAAATAAATAAAAAGTTAACAAAAAAAAAAGAACTATCACAAGTGATTTTATCAATCTGTTCACTTGTTTATTACGTGTCTTTCAATGAAATGTGTCACTAAATGAAAACTCCATGATGGCAAGAACCATGCCGTTTCTGTTCACTACTCTACCACCTGCAGCCAGAAGAGTAGCAAGGGCTCATTCTGTTTGCTCAATAAACAAATGCATGTGCTCATGAACTGCAAGATGTACATCACTGGTGGGGATGTTTTAGAAGTACTAGCTAAGAGACAGCTTTAGTTTCATGATCATATCTGAGTAACTTCTTAGAGGGACATTTATACAAAAAGGATCTGAATGTTTATGGGTCTTGCAAATATTCTCTGGATCTTTGTAGAAAATGAGGGTAAAAAAGGAATCTATAGTTACTTGGGAGTGGCACACATTCTTGGTAGAAGGTGGCTGTCAAAGTTGGGAAATGGAGAAAGAGAATTTAGCCTCCTTGGAGTCAACGACTCAGCAAAAAATCTGGCCCTACAAATGGGCCAGATATGGATTCTTGTTGCCATGAAAGAGTGTACATTCACCAGAATTAAGGATAGAGCCTCTTGATTTTCAATTAAGCCTCAAAATTTTCAATTAACCAAAGTGAGAATATAATTAAAGAGAGAGAGAGAGAAAGAAGGGGGGCAAGAAGGTATGGGGGGAAGGGTAGGGAGGGGTGGGAAGGGACAGTAAGGGAAGGGACTTAACAGGAATATTAAGCACATTTATGAGGCCAAAACAGTTCTCATGAAAGATACTCAGTAAGACTGTCCAGACAGAGAGAGGAACCTCTACTCTGTATGAAGAAGGTAGAGCATAAAGATTGGATTACAGGATAGAGTAAGGAGGTTGCTTAATGAAAACTTTTGGAGTTTTCTCTGAAAAGGGAGCTATCTGATCAAAATCACAAATAATGCATCCTAGAACACTCAGTCTTGAAAAAAATAATAAAAAGAAAATTATAAAGTTATATTTTGAACTTTTTGGAGATCGAAGTCATAAGTAAACTATAGGGGCACCTAGGTGACTCAGCTGGTTAAGTATCCAACTCTTGACTTCAGCTCAGGTCATGACCTCAGGGTCTTGAGATCAACCCCTGCATTGGGCTTTGCACTGAGCATGGAGCCTGCCTGAGAGTCTCTCTCCTTCTTCCTCAGCCCTTCTACTCCTCCCTGTCTCTCTCTCTCTCTAAAAAATTAATAAATAAATAACCTGTAAAAGTTACCTATTCCCATAAGGCAGTGGGAGGAGCAGTGAGAAAGAATGAGGAAATGGCTAAAAACAGAGACCCTAGGGATGAGAGTAGGAGCACAGAGATTTTTAGTTGATCTTCTAAAGCTATACACTAAAACAGTTGCTAATTTCTGTGTGTGTGTGCGTGTGTGTGTGTGTGTGTGTGTGTGTGTATGAGCAAATGCATGTACTTTTTTTTTTTCCCAGTTGGAATAGCAACCTATCTGGGGAAGAATTTCTTCCCTAAAGGAAGATAGCACTGCAATAGGGAAAATAAACTCCCAGGCAAACATTGGAGTGTTTTCGTGTGTGAAATTATGTGTGTACAATTTGAAAAATGTGAGGATTAGGGATCAACCCCTCCCACACACTATGCAGACAGAAACATACAACTTTCGACTCTTCTCAAACTTAACTACTAATAGCCTACTGTTGACTGGAAGGCTTACCAATAACACAGTCAATTGATACACATTTTCTATGCTATACATATTACATACTATATTTTTATAATAAAGAAAGCTAGAGAAAAGAAAATGCTATTAAGAAAATCATAAGGAAGAGAAAATGCATTTATAGTACTCCACTGTTTTTATTAAAAAAAACATGAATAAGTGGACTCATGCAGTTCAAACCCATGTTGTTCAAGGGTCAACTGTATGTATTTAAGTGACATGAATATTTTATTCCTTGTTCTGTGCTGTCTAATTCAAAATTAATTTTATTTAGAACAACTAAAGGTTTTCATCCTTTCTTTTTCTTCTGTTTCTCTTCTGGAATACAAAGAGCACTCTGCCTTCCTAGGCAATAAGTAACTCCAGAGACATTGGAATAAGTCATACTATTATGAATTGGGTTTCATAACGATCTTAAATGACTCATTGTGCCTATCAGGTTTAATGAAATGCTTCTTCTCCAGTTTTAAATAAGCATAGAGTAGGGAAAATGACACAAAATTACCAAGAGAGGAATGGAATGAAGAAACTCACTTACCATAATATTCTTGTAAACAAAAGGCCAAAGACAAATGTTGAAATGAGTTTAGGAAAGGGAACCAAAGAACAGAAGGCAGACATATATAGTAACATAGTATGAGGATGGAGGAAGGGGATCTAAAAGTTCAAAGATCTGTCAAATTAATACAAACAAGAGTCATTTAAACTGGATGTTTTGTGCCCCAAAAGAGTTCCTCTTAGCACTATTCTGATCTAGGTCTTTTGGTAAGCAACAAAAACAATGGTTGATTAGAGTTTGCATAGTTGTGGGATTTCTAAAGTTTTTTCTCTATATTCTATTATCTTACACTTTAAAAAACAATCTACATCTTGATTTAAAAAGAACCTGAATAGGGAAAGGTGGAGTCAGTATTAGAAGAGGCCAAAGGATAAAGAAGATCAGTTTAAGAACTGTATCTGCCAAAAAAATAAGCAGTGAGTAAGGGATGGGGAATATGAAAGAAGAAAACAAAATGACATTCAGACAGTCAGGCTCAGACAGAACAGGCTTAATGCATACAACTCTTGTGAAAAAAAAAGGCTAAGACAGGATGCTTATAGAACAAATATTTTTTTCTTGCAATTGCTATTATTATGGTTATTTTGTGTTAAATGCATAAGAACCTCTGGCTTTTCCATGTTCCTATAAGAACTTCACTCTGATCTAGTAAATTGCTGCCTCCATTTGAAAACTTGTAGCTTTCAAAATGTGCACTAGTTCTGGTTAGGGAGAACTTATATTGCCTCAGGAAACTGTACAATGTTGTGGCATCTAGAGAAGCAGCTTCGGACAGCTCCAAAACATGCTTCATTAAAGAGCCTGGACTTCAATGCCAGTGGCCGTCAGTGCTAGCTAAGAGAGAACTGTCAGAAGCACCAATTAAGTAAAAACAGATTCTTGCTTGAGTTTTTCTTTTGTCCCAGCTAACAGGGGGATGAAAGCACAGGAGCGTAAGAACCATTTGAAATAGAGGAGGAAAGATCACCCCGATTCTTAACTGTAAATCCTTAAGCTAGAGAAAGGGAGAGCACAGGAGACTAAAGTTTTACTTTACACTGGCTAGATTTTTCATTAACTAAAAAAGTCTTAAGGTTCAAGGTAAAGCAAACCTTATAGCTGAAAGTATGGAAAAGCTATATACTATTCCCAGGAGTCATTATGGAACAGGAAAAGGAGACTCCATAGCATGATTTAAGACAATATGGGGTGAACAAACAAAGCTATTTCCTGCTCAGACCTCTTCAAGTTCCAGTTATTGTTTATTAATTAGCTGGTTATAGTATCTAAATGCTTATCTTCGGGGATCCCTGGGTAGCTCAGTGGTTTAGCCCCTGCCTTTGGTCCAGGACGTGATCCTGGAGACCAAATGCCAAATGCCTGGAGACCTGGATCCCAAATGTGGGATCGAATGCCACGTCGGGTTTCTGCATGAAACCTGCTTCTCCCTCTGCCTGTGTCTCTCCCTTTCTCTCTCTCTCTCTCTGTCTCTCATGAATAAGTAAATAAAATCTTTAAAAAATTTAAAAAATACTTGTCTTCATAGAAAGATAAGGCGTTTCTGATATTTAACTAAAGAATAGAATTCTTTGGTTTGACATACTGTAGACCTAATATCTTTATTAGCTAAACATTGACTCCTGTTGTTTGCCTCTCTAGCAGCCATACTTCTCTTCCAGCAATGATACACTGATTGTCCTTTGAGGAATTCATTCTTCCTTGACTTTTAGTCATTATGGTTCGGACGGCTTGATTCCATCCCCTAAGTCCAGAGATGGGCATTGACTACAAATCAGCAAATTTCATCCTCTTGGCCAAAGTGATTAGTTCAAGGATGAATAGAAGACTTAATTTATGCTAATTATGGAGAATGAATAGGGCTAGTGCAGAAACTACTACAAGAAATTTTGTCTTCCCCTAGATAATACAGAGAAAATGAGAAGTCCAGAATTGCAGCCATTGGTAGCACTCATTTTGTTATCATGAGGTGGGAAAAGTTAGAACTGCCAAATATCTACCATGAGGATGTAGTCAGGACTGCAGAAGTCATAAAGTTGTAGAGAGGCTGGATTGTCAGTGACATTGTTTGAGTTGTTGGATCAAGCTTTATTTAACTCCAGGATTTTAAGTTATATGAGTTTCCTCTACACATCCTCTTTATTATATAAATTACTTTGAGATGGTTTTTAGTCACTTAAAACATAAAGAATTCTGACAGATAAATTAGTTTTATCTTGGTTTCTTTCTACAAAATGGGCCAGTTGGCTTTGACCATGTTTTATCTGCCACGTAAGTGTGATCAGCTGTTTCACATATGCATCCTAGAATTGGTTGAAAGTGAGTTTGAAAAAAAAAAGTGAGTTTGGATCATTCAGTGGAAACTCATTCCCATGACTACAAAGAAAAATTTAAAGAACAAGGCACATGCTTAGGGCATATGAATAGTATTGATAGTATAACCAAAAATCCTATTACTATCTATTATTTTGGGGCTCTGGACATGAGGATCAGATCATGCTTAAATGCTTGTCTTCCAGACAGGTGTCTGAGCACCTGAAGTTAAGTTGTATGTCAGTGTTTGAAAGGTCCTCGTTAAGCTTGTCTAGTATAACTACTCTAATTTGTACATGGGTAAGCTGAGGTTCAGAGGGAGGATGATCATCAGTTCACAGAATTATTAGCCAAACACACCTTGATTATATCAGTGTTGTTTGTATTTGGACATACAACCTCAATGTTATTTGTATAGACACATATAAACTCCCTGCATATACAGATGGTATCCTAAGAAGCCATCAATGCAGCATGCTTGATATTTTAATCTTTATGCTGCCCTTGAAGCTAGGTGGCTATTGATTTGAGAAGACTGCAGATGAGATTAAGGGCATTGTCTTAATCTTCTATGTGCCAGTGAGGTTGACATCAGTTATTTTTACTTGTCCAGTATCCTCTATTCTAGTTAAAAAGCCCACCACTTCTTTTTGGCTTAATCACTCCTTCCAGATCTAGAAATTGGCAAATAGGGATCCCTGGGTGGTGCAGCGGTTTAGCACCTGCCTTTGGCCCAGGGCGCGATCCTGGAGACCCGGGATCGAATCCCACGTCGGGCTCCCGGTGCATGGAGCCTGATTCTCCCCCTGCCTATGTCTCTGCCTCTCTCTCTCTCTGTGTGTGACTATCATAAATAAATAAAAATTAAAAAGAACACTTTAGAAATAGGCAAATAACCCAGGATTGGCCAATAAAAGGACAATATCATCCTGGTTTGAAAGTGAGCAGATATCCAAACCAGTTCAATTAGAGAAAATTTGGACACTAGTAGAAATTATTAGAGATGAGGAGCTTGTGGGTTTTTTTTTTTAATTTGGTTTGGTTTGTTTTTTTGCCAATGTTGTTACACTGGTAAAATGTTAAGTTTAGAGATACTGCCTTCTTCATCACCTTGTTGGGGATAGCTTCCAGCACAAAAGAAAGCAGAACCTAAAGGTGATAGAGATTCTTAAACATATCATTTGAATTCCCCGCTCTAGTCAGCCTTACTCCTGGAACTTTCAGATATGTGACCTGGTATAGTCCCTTTTATTTATTAAACTAGTTTGAACTGTGCTTTCTGTCACCAAAAGAGCCCTACGGTAGACTTTGATTTCTCTAAAATCTACAGATGGCACACATAGTAGATATGAGTTGTCACCTAGCCAAAGCCTCCTTATTTGAAATTGTCCACCTAGTTTTAGACCCTGATGAAAGGATAGTAGTCATATTTTGGATTGAGGTGAACACCTGACCCAGAAGTTACCAATCCATAAATTATGTTGAGGTAATTATTTGGACATAGTGAGTGACTAAATGAATTAGCTATAAGGTCATCTCTAGTTGGGCCAGAGTTGGTGCCATGGCAAGACAGAGTCACTTACAAACCATAGTTATGGGAAAACAGAGAAACCATGAATCAATATAGAAAGCTAATCTGTAAGGAGAGAACAGTTAAATGAAGTACATAGAAACAAAGAAACCATGTAGCACCAAGAAAAAAGGAAGATACAGCTGCCTAATGATTTTCTATACAAAACACTGTGTTTTTTTCCCTTCATTCCTTCCGGAGCCATGCCCTACCTTGGTCCTTCTGATGCAACTTTCCTTTGTAATTTAAACTAGCCTAAGTGGACTTCTATTCTTTACAACTGGCTTCCTCTTTCACCCACAGATACCAGCATTATGCCAAAGGATGAGGAAAATTCATTACAAACCTACCTGGACTAGAGGAAATAGAGCTAAAAGCAGAAGACTGTGAGATGTCTGTAGCATGAATTTTGAACATAAAGACCACCTGTTAAGCCTCAATTCCTTGACTCAATTTGAAGCCTAACAATCTGTGGACTGGCTTCCTTGTGAATGGAAGCTAGGAAAGATCTCCCCCACAAGTGTTTATAACAATGTTTAAATTATCATCTCAATTACTCTTTGTGTACACATCCATAAGCACTGTGCCTATCAATAAATGAACTCTGTGTGTATTCAGAAGGCTACTGTGGTAACATCAACATCTAGATCCAGTTCGCATTTGATGGGCACCTTCCCAGCTAGTATGGCTTATGGGATTATGTCTGAGATTTAAGGGAGAACAGGTGATTCTCATTGTCCTACATGAGGTAAATTAAAACAGTCTGAAAATGAGTGCCTTAAAATGTGGTATTATTCTGTTCTGGTCTGTTCTGTAGCTATACAGAAAAAGAAGGCTAAAATGTTCCTGGGGATTAAAAAAAAAAAAAAAAAGATCCAGTGATGCCTGGCAGGATGGGATCACATGGCCAAAGCAGCAAACACTTTTTATGGAATTCAGGTTCCCCCAACTAACTCAAGATCATCTTCCAGACGGCCAATCAATTCTTAGGATGATGCCATGCCAAGGCAGGAAAACAAAACATAATGTGGTCCTGGTCCCATCTTGCCACTATCCCTCTTAAATTCTTTTCTGAAGTGGCTCATGGGGACAGTGAGAGATTGGTTAGAAATAATGAGAGGGTTTCATGTATATAGGATGCATGTGAAGCATTTGCACAGTTCCTGGTACACTGTGAGGACTTGGTAAGTGGTAATTATCCATATTAGTGTTATTATTGTTATTACTATTTTATCATTAGTCTTAAATATTCATATTTGCTGTTCAAGATACCCTTAAAAACTGGCTGCCTCAAAGAGTCAACCTCAAAGAGGCTTTAGCACCAGAATTTCAGGATCTCTTAGCATTAAAGCACTTTCACATTTAAGACCTCATTTCTGTTCTGAATAAAGTTTGGATTTATAACTGGAAGATTTTAAGTCAGTTTTCTAGCTAGAACAGTTAAAAGTAAAAATAGTAAAAGCCTACTGTATTCAAGTCATTACTGTTGCAGGAAGAAAATGCTGAGAAAGGCAGGGGGGGGCGGGGGTTCCCTCTTCATAGAAGCACTAAATAGCTTAATTTGCAATGTTGATGACATGCAAATATTTTCAGTTTTATCAGTGCATAACCACAACTCTAAGTACTGAACAAAAATGGGGTAATAAACCACTTTATGGGGCTCTATTTATGTTTTAATAAATACTCATGATGCTAACAGACAGGCATATAAAAGTTTTACAAATATTAATCTAATTATCTTCAGAACAAGTCATAGAGGTAAGTTAGGCTCAATTATGTGTCCATCACCATTTTACTTTTGAGAAACTCCAGGCAAAGAAGGGCTATGCCTATAGCCTACCATCATGCAGCCAGTATGTAGCAGAGCCTGGTTTCAGACCTAAGCAGCCTGACTCGTCTGTGCTCCATACAATAATGCTGCACTGCCTCCCTCTGCAACTACACCTCCTTGAGAGGCTATGGACTGATGCTTTCCCAAGTAATTCCCCTCTCAGTTTCACCTTCTCAGCATCTTCAGACTTCTGGATAGAAAGCTTCTGGCAGCAAAATTATGCATTTGCTTTGTCCACTGCTCTATCTAGAAGATAAAACTACTGGCCAAAGGGAGGCATGGAATAATTGTACAGTTGCATGTGGGTACTGTAAAGGTAGTAGTCAGAACCATGGAAACAATTCTAGCTCCAACTCTAAGGCACTAGCTTCTATTTCTTTAACTGATGAATCAAAAAAAAGTCATTTGCTTTTCCTTTCCTGGACATTCACTCCATAATACACCGAACATCTCTTTCATTAGCCAATTACTTTCTTGGCTTGAATAAAAGAGATGGTGGGGTAGAGTTCTTTTTTTCTCAAGGCCATAGCCTTCATCTTTAACTGGTTAGACCACTTGGTAACAAATTCTGAAGCAGAAAGAGGGCATCCCTGTGGAGTCAGAGGGAGGCAAGGATAATGTCAGGCACACAGAACAGATGGAGTCATACTCCTCTAGAGAGAGAAAATGACAAGTTGATATCAGAACCCATTATGCATCCTTTATAGTTCATTGTATATAAATGTTTAAACTGAATGCAATTCTTTTTCTTAAAAATAGTATAGTATTTATACTCTGGATCCAGACTTCTTGTGTTCAAACCTAATTTCTTTAATTAATCTCAGTCTTGCTACCTGTGTGTTGCTCAGCTGTTACCTTGGGCAAGTCACTACTTTATGCCCCTGTCTCCTCATTTCTAAAATGGAGATAATAACAGTATTTACTAATAGAAGTGTTGTGAGGGTGAGACGAGCAAAAATATTTAAAGGTATTATAAAGGGTCCGGTAAGCATTATATATATCAGATAATACAGGGAGTTCTTATCTCTCCCTGTATCCCCAAATTCTCCACCATACTATTTACTCAGGCCACTGACTTCATTTCAATTCTAGTCATCTTTAACCACTTGTTCCTTGGTTTCTGTCCATGATCAAACAGAAAAAAGACAACAGCACATACAGTCAGGTTTTGGCACATGCGCAGACAGGAATTTGCCATATGGGACCTACTTTAAGACACAGTCTCTAGGAACACAGTACTGTACATTCAAATGCTGGGTCTGTCTGAAAAGTAGACATGTGCCACTTTCTGATGGCAACAATCCAGTCATGTTAGGTTTATGTTACTATCAGGAGAGATACAGCTATGTGGTCTGTTTTCTCTGTGTCTTTTTGGTTATCTGCTTATTTGTTTGTTGAGTTTTGCTTTTTATCTTGCATAAAAAAAGAGAGAAATAAACTAAAAGAAGAGTAAGGACCCCCTAACTAATCTGGAACACTAAAAGCACAAGCTAAAGTTATCCCTTTAATCAATTTTAGCAATCAAAATACAGAGATTATATTACTCATCAAGGAGAGAGGAAGAAAGTCCCTAACTGCTTATAAAGGAACTGATCAGGAGCCAACCTAACAAAATCCTAGCACCTGAAGTAATTCTGGGAACATGTCCAATCATAAATGGAGCATTTTAATAAAAACATAAGACCAGGACTTAAAAATACTGCTTAATAAATTCAACTAGTGTGATATATACCAAAGTGTCCCTAAGTGTTGATTGTTTACACCTGCTCTGTAAGATTATATTTAGAATGCAGTAAAGTCATATCTTGGTGAAAAAGCAAAGCTCTCAAAACATTTCCTGGTTTTTATCTGTATGTTATATAAAATATATGGCTTAGAATTCAGTTCATGAAATTATATGAATCAATGGATATACTGCAAAATTATTCTAGCGATAGGGAAATTATTACGCAAAAAGAAGTCTTGGATGCCAAACCTGTAAACTCAGAAGTATAAAGTTATGACAGATATTATAGCCACAGTTTGTACTTGAGGAAATAATTTGAAGATTGGTTAAGGGGCTGTCCAATAGTTCCACAGCTGGTCAGCAGCAAAAGTAAGAGATCAACCCTGTTACCTACCCCTTCTTTAGGCTGGAAACCACTCAATGGAGAGAAGATTCTATAGCTTTTTATTTGGTGGGTAATGAGCCACTTAGTTATATGGCATAGAATTTTACTTTCAGTCCTGCCTAAATAATCTAATTGGTCCTAGAGATAATTTCCAGCCAAAGCAATAGAAGGTCTCAGGTTCCTATTCCCCATCTCACCTCAGCTACAGATTTGCCCAGGGGTTTTCCTTGACTGTATCTAGTTCTATCAGGACTGATGTGGTCTGCTTTTCTCCAGACCTGGACCTTGAAACAATTAGGGAGTAGATAAAGTTTGACTTCTACACTGTCTTTGTGTATCTTCTCTTTTCCCTACCTGGCCAAACCTTACCTTTCAAGGTTCAGTTCAAGTTGCACCTTCCTGGTGAAGGGTTTTTTTTTTTTTTTGACCATTCTGGAAGGAGAAGTAATCTCTCACCGCTTCTGACTCCTATAGCATATAATATACTTGTCACCCTTTTAACAGTTACCATATGTCTTAATGATTATGGTGATAGTGATGGTGGTTGTGGTAGCTAAAATTTGTTAAATGTGTCTTTATACTAGAAGTTTTTTATGAATTATCTCACTCTTCATCACCACCCTCTGAGGTAGGTTCTTGTCATCTCTCTTTGAAGATGAAGCAACAAGGCTTAGAGTGTTTGGGTAACTTGGCCAATGTCACATAGATACTAAATGGCAGGGCCAGAATTCAAATAGGGTTTTTTTTCTGTCTCCATCTTCCAGGCTCTTAATCACTATATCACATTTTTTTTAGGGTGCAGTCCATAAACAACAGGCATCAAAGTCATCCAAACATAGTTTGTTTCATTTTGTCTTAAAATTTCTGAAGGACAATTTTTGAGAATGAAGTCTGGGAACCTGAATGTTCTCTAGCCCCTTGGAGGTTTGGCTATTCATTGAAGTTTGTGAGAACCACTACACTAGAAACCCTACTGGTAGCAGCTCCCTTGGGTTTATATAGGTTTTCATGCTCACAGAGCTCCTTGATACCCATTATTTCTTGCTGGCTATTTATTCCTCTTTATATGACTTTATGTTTTGTGTCTCCTGACTAGAGCATAAGAGACATGGTTTCTCTCTGCATGGCCTGCTCACTGCATACCTCAGTATTTTGTACACATTCAGAGTTTTCAGTTAGCCTACTCTTTGTGATTGTCAAATGGTCTCTGCTGCTTCAGAGAAGATATCATTGTATGTTTCACACTAGAGGGGGTATTTTTGCCTCCTGAGCCATTCCACAGAAGTGACAAAGGGTGGCTTGAATTTCAAGCATTTCTGTGTCCTGCTCAGTCCATTAAAATAGGGAAGGGGCATCACAATGGTTTGATCTTTCTGTCTCCACAGGAAGAATGGCATTTGAGTTCACTGCTAAGATTTTCCTTCCCTTTCTGGATGTCTTTTTTTCATCATTAGCTCCTTGCTACTGCCTCTCAGGGAGAAATGTGCTTACAGAAGAAGTTGAAGATATTGGAGGCCTGATGCATCCTGGGTCACAGAAGGAGTACTTTGTGAGATTACTGATAGGAGGAGTGTGCCTTTGGCCACAGTGATCAAACATTAAGATGATAACCAAATTTTTAAGCCTTTTATTAGAAAATTTATTTTTTAGAAAAGAAAAATAATATATTTTTAATGTAAAAATAATGTATTTTTTCAAGTACAAAAATATAAAATGCTCATCATAGATTACTTGGAAAATAGAGAAAAAGGCAAACAAAAAAATTCCTTGGGTACCCCATCATTTAAACAAAACCACTGTCAACATTTTTATATGTAGTCTTTCAGTCTTTTTTTCTACACAAGTATGTGTGTTACACATTTTTTTAAAATGGAACAATATTGTACACACGACTTTGGGTCTTGATTTTTATCATATCAATAATAAATGATGAACATTTTTTCCTATATTATTAAATACCCTTGTACAAAATATGATGTTGGAAAAGTTTATAAAGTGGTTAGATGAGGTTCTTATTTTGCTTTTTAAAAAAAATCTAATGGCCGTCATATCTGCATTAAGGATACTTGTCTTATTTTTCAAGACAAGTAAAGAAGGACCAGAAGTAGGGGCCAAGTTGGTCCAGTGAGCCTGTGGCTAATAGTCAAGCTAGAGTCCCATTGCGGCTTGGTTCATAAACCAAAGTGAGTCATAGGATGAAGCTGGGAACAGTATCCAGGGAACCAGAAGAGACAGAAAGAGCATAAGCAAAGTTTCAAATTACAGTATGCATGCTGAGAGTAATACTCAGAGAGGTCCAGATTAGTTGGAGGCCTAGCATAGGCAGAATCAGAGGTCAGGGATCAATGCTAAGAAGGCTAAATGTAAGCAGGAGGGCAGCATAGAGTCTGAGTGTACATAGGTGTGGATTAGGTATTCAAGACAGAGATAAACAAACAGTTGGGGAATACAGAGGGACCAAGTACAGGAACATAAGATCTGAGTCCGAAGCAGATCAACACAATAGTGTGATAACAAGTCCTTAAAGAGGGGATGTCTGGATATTAGCAGTCTTGGTGAAGGCAAATAAGAGTACAGTAAGAACTCTACATAGCCCTAGGGTTGTACTTATGGAACTGCAGTCCAGAGTTCCATTATAGTTGGAACAGCAACAACTATAGAAACTCTACTTGTTGACTAAAGGCAAGAGGATTCCAGTCATTGCTGGAACTGTCAGAAATCACTAGCCAGCAATAGACATAAGAGAAGGGTTGAAGGTTGGGCTGACAATACAGAACACCTTTGCAGGATAACTTTTTAAAAACCATATGAAAATGGAAATTGCTAATATTTGGCTCAAAAACTGTCAAATAATGGTTTTGCACAGTTCAAATCATATAAATCCTTGGCAAAAGAGGTGAGTGTCAGGTTGAGAGGAATTGGGGTTGGTGGAGTTCTGGAATATGGATTAATTAAGGAATTTGGTCATGTGAACTACAAAGACATGTAGTTTTACTGCACCAAAAAAAAAAAAAAAAAAAAAAAAGCTAACTTCAAGCCCTGTGTATAGTAGTTGTTCAGTAAACATTAATTAATAAAACATTGCTCAAGGCAGCACCAGGGTAGTCACAGTGGGAGATAGGAAAGAAGAATGTTTCACTGGGCTCTAAAATAACATTCCTTTTTGAAGAGAAACAAAACAATTAAAGAGAAAAAGATACTCATTTTCTTAGCATGTAGAACTAGAGCACCATAAGCAGTGAGCATGTAGGAGTTCAAAGAAGGGAAGCTGGAGATCAATATTGGGAGAAAGGCTGAAGAAGGTTTCCAGGTGGAGGGAAAAATTAGAAATAGGAAAGGTTTGGATAAGCAAAGGGACAAGCTATCTCTCATCACCAAGTGCCTTACCAATTATGACCATGCTTTCCAAACTAGTGTTCCTCAAGATAGATTATGATGACGACCAGTTCATCCATCCTAAAGAATGTTCTGCAATACACTATTCCTGAAATGCTTCATTTTCAAAGATTTCCATAAGTCGAAGTTGGTAAATGCTGCAATTTCCTTTTGGAGATTCACAATGCATATTAGCACAATAAACACTCTGAAAAGTCCTGCAATAAATAAAGAAATCAGTTCTAATGTTGTCTCATCCAGTATTTCTGAAAATAATTTGATTATGTGAATTTTTGTTTGAATAAATGCTTACGAACATTCCATGCTGCTTGTGTGCTACAGAACACACTGTAGAAGACACCGCTACAGAAAAGTAAACAATTTAAATTTTCTATCAAAATCTCCTGAAATGAGGGATAACAAACAGAGAAAACAGAGTAAGGGTCTCAGGAGTTAAGTACCAACTGCTGTCACTAAAGAGGGTGAGGGAGAAGAAATGGACCTAAAAAGTTGGCTTATTTATTTACAGAGTCATAGTTGGAAAATAGAGTTCTAAACCAATACCCATTTCTAATTTCCTTAGCCTGGGCTAAGATGCATATGGTATTTGAGTTTGTTAGGTTTGATAAACATATAACCATTTCAGCTTCAGGGTGAGAGTAAGCACACATGAAAACACCTTTTTTATTTTTTTGGACCTCCTGTTGCAAAAGTTCTCTGTCTCTGTCTCTTTTTCTCATCTATCTCTCCTATCTCTATCTGATAACTAGGCTCTTTTTAATTTTTAAAAAGATTTTATTTATTTATTTTATTATTTATTCATGAGAGAGAGAGAGAGAGAAGCAGGCTCCATGCAGGGAGCCCAACGTGGGACTACTCGATCCTGGATCTCCAGGATCAGCCCTGAGCCAAAGGCAGTGCTAAACCGCTGAGTCACCTGGGCTGTCCACTAGGCTCTTTTTAGTTTTTTGTTTTGTTTTGTTTTGTTTTAAAAAGATTTTATTTATTTATTCATGACAGACACAGAGAGAGAGAAGCAGAGGGAGAAGCAGGCCCCATGCAGGGAGCCCCACGTGGGACTCAATCCTGGGTCTCCAGGATCAGGCCCTGGGCCAAAGGCGGACGCCAAACTGCTGAGCCACCCGGGCTGCCCACTAGGCTCCTTCTGTTTCAGTCCTCCTAGTTACTGAGAATTGAGGTATGTCATTGGCTTTAGGAAATAGAGACATTCCCATAGTTTTTCTTGCTTCCCAGGAGAGTTTGGCTTAGCTATATCTTGGCTATAGCTGATGAGGAAATCACGTTCCATGATGGAGGGCTTCCTAGAGGCATCCTTTCCCTGGAGACATGTAAGCAGAAGGTTTTAATCACTTAGCAAGATTGTCAGGAGGTAGAGGTTAGTCTTTATGACTTCCGACCCTGAGTTTAGAATTAGGTTGATGATTCTCAAATCTCTTTGCACGTTAAAATCTCATAGCTTTTTGAAAATGCTAATGCCTAGCTTTCCCTCCAGATGAATAAAATCACAATCTGAAAGGTGGGTCCTAGGCATCTTATTGTTAAAAGGCCCCAAAATGATTCTAATATGCATGCAGAGTTGAGAATAGCTGGCTTAGATATTTTTAATTCTTCATTAAAAGTGCTAATCCTGGTATGATAGATCCTGTGATTTCATTATTTCATGCCAGATTTATATTCCAGCAGAGTATGTGTCCGCCAACATGGGATGATTTGAGAGGGAACTGGGTAGATTTATCCCTCCTGAGTTCCTAGATTCTCTTTGGGCTAACCACCGTGCTAGAAATTCTCCCTATTAGAGATATATTATTTTATGTTAGCCCCCCAGAGTCCCCTCTTAAAATGCAAATACTCTCTGGAGACCGAGTGCATTAAAGTCACTGACACCATGTTGTTTAATGGATCAGACTGTCACCTAACAAGGACAGGAAGGAGTAGGGAGGGTACATAGGGAAAAATATTACTTACTCAGAGATTATTCTAAGAATTTCATCAAAAGTTTACTGTATTCCTTTTCTGTACTCCTCCATTGCCCTCCCTTTTCAGTTTTAAGATTACTCATCTGACCCCTCTACATTTGCTGCCTGTGAACTAACTGTGAGTCATTTTTATCTATTTTGTCCCAGTTGGTGATAACATATTTGGTATTCTATAAAGAACTGAGATAAGTGAGGGATTTTTTTGATATTAACAATTTCTTTGAGTTTTTTCCTCTAAGCAATATAGTCAGAATAGCAAGTAATGCAGGTTGTGCCTATATAGGCCAACAAATTACCTAATTACCAAATTGATTGACAATTGGTCTGCCAAGTTAATAAAATCATCCTAATGAATTTCAGCAAAAGCAAAAACAAAAAAGTGATTTGACTCCCCAGCCCTACTGGGAACCAGTTATTTGAGAGACCTAACCAAACTGAACTGAAGTTCTGGTACCATGTTGTCAATTTCATTGGTATCTTCTCAACCCATCACCTGGCCACTGACTAAACCACTGGATGGGGTTTTGACTTCCAACTTCTTAGTAGACAGTTTTAGGTTTCCAGTGGAAACTGAGTATTGCAATTGTCATTTAACCAGTCTCTCTACCTGTAATTTAGGGGTTGGCAAACTCTGGCCCACAGGGCCAGATCCATGCTGCTTTCTTTTTGTAAATGAAGTTAGAGTGACACTCTATTTATTAACTCAGCCTGATTTTATACTATAATGGTGGGGTTGAATGTTATAACAGAAACAATATAGTCTAAAATATATACTATGTGACCATACCAAAAACATTTTCTGGCCCTTGCTCTTGTCTCTTCCTCATTGATCCTGCACATCTTTTTTTCATTTTTCTAAAACACCAATTTCTTCCTGTCACTCTCCTGCACAAAAGTCTCAAGGGCACAAATGATATTCAGCTGGTATACACTGTCATAGCCTTATTCTTCTCATTGTTAGTGCCCATGCCATGCTGATTATGTATTTTGAAAATCATCTTTGCTTAAATGATTTTTATTTGCATGGTATAAAATCAAGCTCCTTAGCTTAGCATTCAGGGCCCTTTCTAATCTTCTTTCTTGTTCCATGTATAAATCATCTTTGCTTTGTATAGAACACACCCAGCTCATCTTTTATGTTGCCTTTTCCTTTAAACCATTTATTTATTTTGAAATGCCAGCAACTAAAGAGAAGCAACACAAACTGAACACATGCCCAGTGAAGTAGAGCTACTGGAAGAAGAGCTACTGGAAGAAGCAGATGAAAACTTAAATAAAAAAAAAGTAAGAGCACTGAGGTTCAAGTAAGGAAAACATTTTTTTCTGGAATAGAAAAATAATTTTCATCTATCTTATTCTGTAAATAAGTTGAAACAGAAGATTGTCACTATGAAGACGTGAATTGGTATACATACATTAGGATAGGTGGACTGGGAATCTGTTTATGCTTGATAAGGACTTTATCACTTTATAGACTCTTATAAAACCCCGGTTCATAGAATGTAAGTCATTTTTATTGGTATCACCTCCACATGTGATTTCTGATCGATGGTATAAGTAAAATGGAGAATAAGCAAAAAAAAAAAAAAAAAAAAAAAAAAGGACTTAATCAATAAGGGACATACTTTAAGAGAAACTCTGTAACAGTTTAGAGCAGTATCACAAAATACAGCCTACAAGTTAGATCTGATTTGCCACCTATTTTTGTATGGCCTGCGAACTAAGAATGCATGTTACATTCTTAAATTGTTGAAAATATTTTTAAAAAGAATACTTCATGACATGTGCAAATTATACGATATTAAAGTTTTAGTATACATAAATGAAGTTTTATTAAAACACAGCTATACTTATGTATTATCTCTGATTTATGCACAAAATAAAAATGGGTAGCTGCAATAAAAAAGGTCTGCAAACATAACATGTTTACTATCTCGCACTTTACAGAAATTCAATCAATCCCTGGTTTAGAGAAGTGCTGTCAATAGAACTTTCTGTGATGATAGAAATGTTCCATAAATGTGCTATCCAAAGCAGTAGCCATTAGCTACATATGGCTATTGAGCACTTGATATGTGACAAGAACCAATGAATTATTGAATGTTTATTTTTACTTATTGTTAATTATGGCAAATATAAATAGTCATATGTAGTTTGTGGCTAGTGGCTATGTATTGGGCAATACAAGTTTAGAACAAAAGTAGTAGGAGGGGCAAGATGGCGGCAGAGTAGGGTCTCCAAGTCACCTGTCCTCAACAAATTACGTAGAAAACCATCCAATCATCCTGAAAATCTACGAATTCGGCCTGAGATTTAAAGAGAGACCAGCTGGAACGCTACAGTGAGAAGAGTTCGTGCTTCTATCAAGGTAGGAAGACGGGGAAAAAGAAATAAACAAACAAAAGGCCTCCAAGGGGGAGGGGCCCCGCGAGGAGCCGGGCTGAGGCCGGGGCGAGTATCCCCAGGACAGGAGAGCCCCGTCCCGGAGGAGCAGGAGCTGCACCGACCTTCCTGGGGGAAAGGCCTCCCGGGGAATTGGAGCAGGATCCCCAGAAAGGCGGGGATGCCCTCGGGCTCCCTGGGACAGTAACAGAGGAACTGCGCCCCGGGAGATACGCCGAGCTCCCTAAGGGCTGCAGCGCTCGGCGGGACCCGGAGCAGCTCGGAGGGGCTCGGGCGGCGGCTCCGCGGAGGGGGCTGCGCGGCTCCGGGAACAGCTCAGAGGCAGCGGCTCCGGCGGAGGAAGAAGCTCCGCGGAGGGGGCGGCGCGGCTCTGGGAACAGCTCGGAGGGGCTCGGGCGGCGGCTCCGCGGAGGGGGCTGCGGGGCTCCGGGGCTCCGGGAACAGCTCGGAGGGGCTAGGGCGGCGGCTCCGCGGAGGGGCTGCGGGGCGGGAGCGCGAATCCAACAGCGCAGGCCCCGGAGCACAGGGCGCCAGAACACAGCCCAGGATCCGGCCTCCCCTGGGACAGGCAGAGGCCGGGAGGGCCCAGGACAGCAAGGACGCTCCTGCCTGGAACTGATCAGATCAGCGGCCCCGCCCAGGAGCCCCCAGGCCCTGCAGACAGAGATCCCCGGAGCTACTGCGGGAGCTGACTCCAGGGTCCCAGAGCTGCCCCCGCCACTGTGGCTTCCTCCCGGGGCCTCACGGGGTGAACAACCCCCACTGAGCCCTGCACCAGGCAGGGGCAGAGCAGCTCCCCCAAGTGCTAACACCGGAGAATCAGCACAGCAGGCCCCTCCACCAGAAGACCAGCGACACGGACCAGTTCCAAGGGAAGTCAAGGGACGTAAAGAATACAGAATCGGAAGATACTCCCCCGTGGTTTTTTTTGTTTTTTTGTTTTGTTTTGTTTTGTTTTGTTTTGTGCTTTTTCTTCTTTCTTCTTGATTTCTGATTGCTTCCCCCACCCCACCCCACCCCCCTTTTTTTTCTTTTTTCTCCTTTCTTTCTTTTTCTTTCTTTTTCTTCTCTTTTTCCCCTTTTTTTCTTCTTTCTCTTTTTTCTTTTTCTCTTTTCTTTCCTTCTCTCTCTTTTTCTCCTTTTCCCAGTACAACTTGTTTTTGGCCACTCCGCACTGAGCAAAATGACTAGAAGGAAAACCTCACCTCAAAAAAAAGAATCAGAAACAGCCCACTCTCCCACAGGGTTACAAAATATGGATTACAATTCAATGTCAGAAAACCAATTCAGAAGCACTATTATACAGCTACTGGTGGCTCTAGAAAAAACCATAAAGGACTCAAGAGACTTCATGACTGCAGAATTTAGATCCAATCAGGCAGAAATTAAAAATCAATTAAATGAGATACAATCCAAACTAGAAGTCCTAACGACGAGGCTTGACGAGGTGGAAGAACGAGTGAGTGACATAGAAGACAAGTTGATGGCAAAGAGGGAAACTGAGGAAAAAAGAGACAAGCAATTAAAAGATCATGAGGATAGATTAAGGGAAATAAATGACAGCCTGAGGAAGAAAAACCTACGTTTAATTGGGGTTCCTGAGGGCGCCGAAAGGGACAGAGGGCCAGAATATGTATTTGAACAAATCCTAGCTGAAAACTTTCCGAATCTGGGAAGGGAAACAGGCATTCAGATCCAGGAAATAGAGAGATCCCACCCTAAAATCAACAAAAACCGTTCAACACCTCGACATTTAATAGTGAAGCTTGCAAATTCCAAAGATAAGGAGAAGATCCTTAAAGCAGCAAGAGAAAAAAAGTCCCAGACTTTCATGGGGAGGAATATTAGGGTAACAGCAGACCTCTCCACAGAGACCTGGCAGGCCAGAAAGGGCTGGCAGGATATATTCAGGGTCCTAAATGAAAAGAACATGCAACCAAGAATACTTTATCCAGCAAGGCTTTCATTCAAAATGGAAGGAGAGATAAAGAGCTTCCAAGACAGGCAGCAACTGAAAGAATATGTAACCTCCAAACCAGCTCTGCAAGAAATTTTAAGGGGGAGTCTTAAAATTCCCCTTTAAGAAGAAGTTCAGTGGAACAATCCACAAAAACAAGGACTGAATAGATATGATGACACTAAACTCATATCTATCAATAGTAACTCTGAACGTGAACGGGCTTAATGACCCCATCAAAAGGCGCAGGGTTTCAGACTGGATAAAAAAGCAGGACCCATCTATTTGCTGTCTACAAGAGACTCATTTTAGATAGAAGGACACCTACAGCCTGAAAATAAAAGGTTGGAGAACCATTTACCATTCAAATGGTCCTCAAAAGAAAGCAGGGGTTGCCATCCTTATATCAGATAAATTAAAATTTACCCCGAAGACTATAGTGAGAGATGAAGAGGGACACTATCTCATACTCAAAGGATCTATCCAACAAGAGGACTTAACAATCCTCAATATATATGCCCCGAATGTGGGAGCTGCCAAATATTTAAACCAATTAATAACCAAACTCAAGAAATACCTTGATAATAATACACTTATACGTGGTGACTTCAATCTAGCTCTTTCTACCCTGGATAGGTCTTCTAAGCACAACATCTGCAAAGAAACGAGAGCTTTAAATGATACACTGGACCAGATGGATTTCACAGATATCTACAGAACTTTACATCCAAACTCAACTGAATACACATTCTTCTCAAGTGCACATGGAACTTTCTCCAGAATAGACCACATACTGGGTCACAAATCGGGTCTGAACCGATACCAAAAGATCGGGATAGTCCCCTGTATATTCTCAGACCATAATGCCTTGAAATTAGAACTTAATCACAACAAGAAGTATGGAAGGACCACAAACACGTGGAGGTTAAGGACCATCCTGCTGAAAGATGAAAAGGTCAACCAGGAAACTAAGGAAGAATTAAAAAGATTCATGGAAACTAATGAGAATGAAGATACAACTGTTCAAAATCTTTGGGATGCAGCAAAAGCAGTCCTGAGGGGGAAATACATCGCAATACAAGCATCCATTCAAAAACTGGAAAGATCTCAAATTCAAAAGCTCACCTTACACATAAAGGAACTAGAGAAAAAGCAACAAATAGACCCCACCCCCAGCAGAAGAAGACAGTTAATTAAAATTCGAGCAGAACTCAATGATACCGAGACCAAAAGAACTGTGGAACAGATCAACAGAACCAGGAGTTGGTTCTTTGAAAGAATTCATAAGATAGATAAACCATTAGCCAACCTTATTAAAAAGAAGAGAGAGAAGACTCAAATTAATAAAATCATGAATGAGAAAGGAGAGATCACTACCAACACCAAGGAAATACAAACGATTTTAAAAACATATTATGAACAGCTATACGCCAATAAATTAGGCAATCTAGAAGAAATGGACGCATTCCTGGAAAGCCACAAACTACCAAAACTGGAGCAGGAAGAAATAGAAAACCTGAACAGGCCAATAACCAGGGAGGATATTGAAGCAGTCATCAAAAACCTCCCAAGACACAAGAGTCCAGGGCCAGATGGCTTCCCAGGGGAATTCTATCAAACGTTTAAAGAAGAAATCATACCTATTCTACTAAAGCTGTTTGGAAAGATAGAAAGAGATGGAGTACTTCCAAATTCGTTCTATGAGGCCAGCATCACCTTAATTCCGAAACCAGACAAAGACCCCACCAAAAAGGAGAATTACAGACCAATATCCCTGATGAACATGGATGCAAAAATTCTCAACAAGATAATAGCCAATAGGATCCAACAACACATTAAGAAAATTATTCACCATGACCAAGTAGGATTTATCCCTGGGACACAAGGCTGGTTCAACACTCGTAAAACCATCAATGTCATTCATCATATCAGCAGGAGAAAAACCAAGAACCATATAATACTCTCATTAGATGCAGAGAAAGCATTTGACAAAATACAGCATCCATTCCTGATCAAAACCCTTCAGAGTGTTGGGATAGAGGGAACTTTCCTCGACATCTTAAAAGCCATTTACGAAAAGCCCACAGCAAATATGATTCTCAATGGGGAAGCACTGGGAGCCTTTCCCCTAAGATCAGGAACAAGACAGGGATGTCCACTCTCACCACTGCTGTTCAACATAGTTCTGGAAGTCCTCGCCTCAGCAATCAGACAACAAAAAGACATTAAAGGCATTCAAATTGGCAAAGAAGAAGTCAAACTCTCCCTCGTCGCCGATGACATGATACTCTACATAGAAAACCCAAAAGCCTACACCCCAAGATTGCTAGAACTCATACAGCAATTTGGTAGCGTGGCAGGATACAAAATCAATGCCCAGAAATCAATGGCATTTCTATACACTAACAATGAGACTGAAGAAAGAGAAATTAAGGAGTCAATCCCATTTACAATTGCACCCAAAAGCATAAGATACCTAGGAATAAACCTAACCAGAGAGGTAAAAGATCTATACCCTAAAAACTATAGAACACTTCTGAAAGAAATTGAGGAAGACACAAAGAGATGGAAAAATATTCCATGCTCATGGATTGGCAGAATTAATATTGTAAAAATGTCAATGTTACCCAAGGCAATTTACACGTTTAATGCAATCCCTAAGAAAATATCATGGACTTTCTTCAGAGAGTTAGAACAAATTATTTTAAGATTTGTGTGGAATCAGAAAAGACCCCGAATAGCCAGGGGAATTTTAAAAAAGAAAACCATAGCTGGGGGCATCACAATGCCAGATTTCAGGTTGTACTACAAACTGTGGTCATTAAGACAGTGTGGTACTGGCACAAAAACAGACACATAGATCAATGGAACAGAATAGAGAACCTAGAAGTGGACCCTGAAATATACGGTCATCTAATATTCGATAAAGGAGGAAAGACTATCCATTGGAAGAAAGACAGTCTCTTCAATAAATGGTGCTGGGAAAATTGGACATCCACATGCAGAAGAATGAAACTGGACCACTCTCTTTCACCATACACAAAGATAAAGTCAAAATGGATGAAAGATCTAAATGTGAGACAAGAGTCCATCAAAGTCCTAGAGGAGAACACAGGCAACACCCTTTTTGAACTCGGCCACAGTAACTTCTTGCAAGATACATCCACGAAGGCAAAAGAAACAAAAGCAAAAATGAACTATTGGGACTTCATCAAGATAAGAAGCTTTTGCACAGCAAAGGATACAGTCAACAAAACTAAAAGACAACCTACAGAATGGGAGAAGATATTTGCAAATGACGTATCAGATAAAGGGCTAGTTTCCAAAATCTATAAAGAACTTATTAAACTCAACACCAAAGAAACAAACAATCCAATCATGAAATGGGCAAAAGACAGGAAGAGAAATCTCACAGAGGAAGACATGGACATGGCCAACACGCACATGAGAAAATGCTCTGCATCACTTGCCATCAGGGAAATACAAATCAAAACCACAATGAGATACCACCTCACACCAGTGAGAATGGGGAAAATTAACAAGGCAGGAAACAACAAATGTTGGAGAGGATGCGGAGAAAAGGGAACCCTCTTACACTGTTGGTGGGAATGTGAACTGGTGCAGCCACTCTGGAAAACTGTGTGGAGGTTCCTCAAAGAGTTCAAAATAGACCTGCCCTATGACCCAGCAATTGCACTGTTGGGGATTTACCCCAAAGATTCAGATGCAATGAAACGTCGGGACACCTGCACCCCGATATTTCTATCAGCAATGGCCACAATAGCCAAACTGTGGAAGGAGCTTCGGTGTCCATCGAAAGATGAATGGATAAAGAAGGTGTGGTTTATGTATACAATGGAATATTACTCAGCAATTAGAAACGACAAATACCCACCATTTGCTTCAACATGGATGGAACTGGAGGGTATTATGCTGAGTGAAATAAGTCAATCGGAGAAGGACAAACAGTGTATGTCCTCATTCATTTGGGGAATATAAATAATAGTGAAAGGGAATATAAAGGAAGGGAAAATAAATGTTGGGAAATATCAGGAAGGGAGACAGAACATAAAGAACTCCTAACTCGGGGAAACGAACTAGGGGTGGTGGAAGGGGAGGAGGGCGGGTGTTGGAGGGGAATGGGTGACGGGCACTGAGGTGGACACTTGATGGGATGAGCACTGGGTGTTTTTCTGTATGTTGGTAAATTGAACACCAATAAAAATTAATTTAAAAAAAAGTATATAAAAAAAAAAAGAACAAAAGTAGTAAATAATTTAAGCAAAATCTAGACATTATGGTGGTACTGGTGGTCATGAGAAAATAAATAAGCAGAACTGGCAATCATGATATCAGACAAAGTAAATTTACGGTTTAATGCACAAAACAGAATCAGCGGAATATTAAAGTAATGGTAAAAATCACACATGTCTGTATACAAAACTACATTAAAAACTACATAAAAACAATAGCTTTTATAAATAAAAGAAAAATGTCATAAAATAAAATGATAGTGTGATATCATATATACCATTATGAGATCAGATTGCTGTAGTAAACAAAAAAATAATATAAAGAAATTGAAGAAAACAATCAACAAATTTGATTGGCTAACTATATATAGGAACTTATGTCCCTCAAAGAACATACATTCTTTGGTATGAACATGGAACACTAACAAAATTGGTCAGATATTTGACAAGGAAAACCATAAAACAATGATAAAACATTGTACTGATTGAAGTCTTTGATCATTAACAATATTAAAAATAAAAAGTTGGACATAAAAATTTTAATGACTTGGAAACTGAATTAAGAAATATTTCTTGATAACCCTTGGATCAAAGAGGCTATAAAAGGAAATTATAAAGTACCAAGATGGCATGGAAAAGAGAATGCTTTATACTAAAATCTATAAGACACTGAAAACTGTAGTCAGATGAGAATATATAGCCTTAAATGTCTTCATCATAGATGAAGAATGAAAGTAAAGAAATTTACTCATCTTCAAAATAAGAAAAATAACAAAATAAAGTTTAAAAAATAGAGATAGAAGCTAAAACTTAATGAAATCTAAAAAATAAATAAATAAAAAGCAAATAAATCCAAAGCTGATTTTTTTTAGGAAAATAAACTTTTAAAGTTCCTGTTTCATAATGACAGCCAGAGTGCCAAAATCAATGCATAGGAATAAGAAACAAACATAATCATGAAAAGAGAAATAATGAAACTCGACAACAACAACATTGAAAATCTTTCCAAAAGTGACCCAAAAAGAAGTGAAAAACTTGACTAGACCAACTATCAGAGGAAAATTGAAAAAGTAAATGTGTTACCATTGAAAAAGGCTTTATGTGGGACAGGAGTAGTGCCAAGTTTTATATGACCTTTAAAGATTAAATGTTATTATGATATATAAATAATTCCAGGCCATAGAAAACAATGGAAGGCTCTCTGATACATTTTATAATGTGAGAAAAATTTCCATTTTAAATTTGATAAAAATAATATTTGAAAAGACTTTGCATACAATTGAACCTAAACTGACATTAATCCAAACAAGATTGTTATGAATTACAATGTTAACTGGGGTCTCTCTAAGAAAATAACTCAAAAAATAGACTAAAATAAATGACAAGGGAATTAAAATGATATATTTGAAAATATCTATTAAACACAGAAGAGGCATTTCATGGAGGAATGTAGGAACAAAAAGACATAAATCATATAGAAAACAAATCACAAGGGGCTCCTGAATGGCTCAGTTGGTTGAGATTCTGACTCTTGGTTTCAGCTCAAGTCATGATCTCAGGGTAATAAAATCAAGGCCTGCCTTGGGCCCCATGCTGAGGGATTCTCTCCCTCTCCCTCTGCCCTCCCGAACACACACACTCACTATCTAAAATAAAACAAATTGGGTGGCTCACAGGTTAAGCGTCTGCCTTCAGCTCTGGTTGTGATCCTGGGGTCCTGGGATTGAGTCCACATCAGGCTCCCTGTATGGAGCCTGCTTCTCCCTCTTCCCTTGTCTCTGCTTCTCTCTCTGTGTGTCTCTCATGAATAAATAAATAAAATATTTAAAAAAATAAAATTAAATAAATTAAATATTTTTAAAAGAAAATAAATAATAAAATGGCAAATGTAAATCCTGCTTTATCAGCAATTGCATCAAATGTTAATGGTTAAACACTCCAACTGGAGGCAGAAATTGGGAGAATAAATATATGATCTAACTACATGCTATCACAAGAGGCATTTTAAATTCTAAGGCACAAATAATTTGCAAGTGAAAGGATGGAAAAAAAGATATACCATTGAAATAGTAACCAAAAGAAAGGGAAAGTAGCTATACTAATATCAAATAGACCTTAAGGCAAAATTTGTTACTACAAAGAAGGACATGTTATAATGATGACAGGATTAATCCATCTAAAAAACATCACAAGTTTAAGCACATATGCATCTAACAGCACCAAAATGAATGAAGCAAAAGCTGACAGACTTGAAGGAAAAAATAAACAATTGAGCAATAACAGTAGGATTCTTCAATACCTCACTTTCAATAATGGATAGAATAACTAAATGGAAGATCAACAAGAAAATAGATTATTGAACAATGCAATAAACTAATTAGAAGTAACTGATACCTATAGAACACTCTACTTAACAACAGAAGAATTCATCTTCTTAAGTACAAAGTTCCCTGGTAGTCTATTGGTTAGGATTCGGCACTCTCAAGTACACATGGAACATTCTCCTAGATAGACCAAATGTTAGACAATGAAACAAACCTTAATAATTTAAAAGAATTGAAATTATACAAAGTATAGGGGTGCCTGGCTGGCACAGTCAGTTGAGCATCCACCTCTGGGTTTCAGCTCAGGTTGAGATCTCAGAGTTGCAGGATTAAGCCACATGTCAGGCTCCCCATTCAGCGAGGAGTCTGCTTGAAGTTTCCTCTCCCTCTGTTCCTCCCCATAAGTGCACTCTCTCTCTCAAGAAAGAAAGAAAGAAAGAAAGAAAGAAAGAAAGAAAGAAAGAAAGTCTTTTAATAAAGAAATTATATAAAGTATATTTTCTGACCACAATAGGAGAAACTACTAAGAAAATTAGAAACTAATTTGAGAGGAAACTAATTTGAAAACACAACGTACCAAAACTCTTGGGATGGAACTGAAAGCTTTCAGAGGGAAATTTACAGCTAATGATGCCTATATTTGAAAAAAATAAGATTACAAATCAATAACCTAATCCCCCATCTTAGAAAACTAGGAAAATAAGAGCAAATTAAACCCAAGGCAAGCAGAAAGTTGTAAATAAAAGACAATAAACAAATCATTAAAAAGGAAATAGAAAATAGAAAAACAATAGAGAAAGCCAACAAAACCAACAGTTGGTTCCTTAAAAAGGTAAAAATTGAGAAACTTTTAGCTATATTGACCAAGACAAAAATAGAGAAGACTCAGTTACTAAAATCAGGAATTAAATAGAAGATATTACCACCCACCTTGCAGAAATAAAAGAATTATGAGGAAAATCTAAGAACAATTGTATGACAAAAGCTTAGATAACCTAGATGAAATTAACAAATACCTAGAAAGAGACAAACCACTAAAATTGTCTAAAGAAAAATGAAATATCTGAATATAATAATAAGTAAAGAGGTAGAAATAGTAATCAATAAATTTCCCACAAACTCAGGACTGGATGGCTTTACTTTTAAATTTTACCAAAAGTTTAGGGGATCTCTGGGTGGCGCAGCGGTTTAGCGCCTGCCTTTGGCCCAGGGCGCGATCCTGGAGACCGGGGATCGAATCCCACGTCCGGCTCCCGGTGCATGGAGCCTGCTTCTCCCTCTGCCTGTGTCTCTGCCTCTCTCTCTCTCTCTCTGTGTGACTATCATAAATAAATGGAAATTAAAAAAAAAATTTTTACCAAAAGTTTAAAGACTTAAGCTCTTTTTTTTTTTTAAATATTTTTATTTATTTATGATAGTCACACAGAGAGAGAGAGAGAGAGAGAGAGGCAGAGACACAGGCAGAGGGAGAAGCAGGCTCCATGCACCGGGAGCCCAACGTGGGATTTGATCCCGGGTCTCCAGGATCGTGCCCTGGGCCAAAGGCAGGCGCCAAACCGCTGCGCCACTCAGGGATCCCTCTTTTTGAAAATAGAAGACAAAAAATAACACATTCTGATTTATTCTATGAAGCCAGCATTGCTCCAAAACACCATGACCAAGTAAGAGTTATCTCAGGTATAGCTAACATTATGCTTAATGGGGAAAACTGAAAACTTTGCCCCTAAGATCAGGACTAGGACAAGGATGCCCACTTTCACCACTATTCTACATTGTACTGAAGGATATTATCAGGCAAGCGAAAAAAATAAAATATTTAGGTTGGAAAGAAGTGAAATTATTCCTATTTATAGATGACATTATCTTGTATATAGAAAATTCCAAAGAATCCATAAAAAATAATATCAAAGCTAATAATGAGTTCAGCAAAATTTTAGGATACAAGACCAACATACAAAAATCGAGTCTTTTTATACACTAGAAATAGACAACCTGGAAATAAAATTAAGAAAAATAAATAATTTCATTTACAATAGTATCAAATGTAATAAAATATTTAGTAATAAATTTAACTAAAGTACAAGATCTGTACACTGAAAATTACAAAACATTATTGAAAGATATTTAAAAAGATATTAATAAATGGAAAAATCTACCATGTTAATGGATTGGAAGACTTACTATTAATAAGATGGCAATACTGTTGTAACAAATTTACCTACAGATTTAACTCAATCTCTTTCAAAGCCTTTCTGTTTGTTTTGCAGAAACTGACAACTGATCCTAAAACTCATGGAACCCAAATTAGCCACAATAATCTTTAAAAAGGAAAAAATTGTGGGACTCACTACAAAATTATTTCTGCATTTCAAAACTTACTACAAAGCTACAATGATTAGAACCACATGGTTTGACACAGGATAGACATATAAGTGAATACAATATATTTAAAAGTCCAGAAATAAGCCTTACCATTTTTATCCGTTGATGTTTGGCATGAGTGAAAACATTACTCAATGGGAGAAAGAGTAGTCTTTTCAACAAATGGTGCTGAAACAACTACCTATCCACATATAACAGAATAAACTACTATGCACCATTTACTAAAAGTAACTGAAAATGGTTTAAAGACTTGAATGCAAGTGCTAAAATGATAAAACTCTTAGAGAAAAAAACATAGGCATATACCTTTGTGACTTTGGATTTGGCAATGGTTTCTTGACATCTAACGCATGCAACAAAAGAAATAATAGAAAAATTGGGCTTTATCAAAATTAAAATTTCTGAACTTCAAAGAATGTTGTCAAGATAGTGAACAGAAAACCTACAGAATAAAAGAAGATGTTTGCAAATCATATATCCAATAAGATTCTAGTATCCAGAATATAAAAAGAGCCTTAAAACTCAGAAAGACTCCTAACTCTGGGAAACGAACTAGGCGTGGTGGAAGGGGAGGAGGGCGGGTGTTGAAGGGGAATGGGTGACGGGCACTGAGGCGGACACTTGACAGGATGAGCACTGGGTGTTTTTCTGTATGTTGGTAAATTGAACACCAATAAAAATTAATTAAAAAAAACTCAATAATAAAAAGAGGACATAAAAGTGGCCAACAGGTACATGAAAAGGTGCTCGATATCACTAATCATCAGGAAAATGCAAAGCAAAACCACAATGAGATATCACCTCACACCTGATAGAAGGGCTATCATAAAAAAGACAAGAGTCAATAAGTGCGGGTGAAGATGTGAAAAAGAACCTTTTTACACTGTTGGTAAGGACTATAAATTGGAGCTGCCACTATGGAAAACAATATGGAGGTTTCTCAAGAAATTGAAAATAGAACTACCATATGATTCAGCAATTCCACTTTTCAGCATATTTCTTTAAAAATGAAAACAGGATATCAAGGAGATATCTGAACTCCCATGTTCATTGCAGCCTTATTCACAATACCCTAAATGCCCATCAACAGATGAATGGATAAAGAATATGTGGTATGCTATTCGGCCATGAGAAAGAAGATAATCTTGCCATTTGCAACAACATGGATAGACTTTGAAGGCATTATGTAAGTGAAGTAAGGCGGATAGAGAAAGAAAAATACTGCTGGTTTCAATTGTATGTAGAATCTAAAAAAAAAATTCAACTTCATAGATATGGATTATAAAAGTAGTTGCCAAAAGCTACAGAGTATCAGGGAAAACAACTAAATAATAAAAAGACAACAGAGGGTTCCCTTTTCTCCGCATCCTCTCCAACATTTGTGGTTTCCTGCCTTGTTAATTTTCCCCATTCTTGGTGGGAATGTGAAATGGTGCAGCCACTCTGGAAAACTGTGTGGAGGTTCCTCAAAGAGTTAAAAATAGACCTGCCCTACGACCCAGCAATTGCACTGTTGGGGATTTACTCCAAAGATGCAGATGCAATGAAACACTGGGACACCTGCACCCCGATGTTTATAGCAGCAATGTGCACAATAGCCAAACTGTGGAAGGAGCCTCGGTGTCCATCGAAAGATGAATGGATAAAGAAGATGTGGTTTATGTATACAATGGAATATTACTCAGCCATTAGAAACGACAAATACCCACCATTTGCTTCAACGTGGATGGAACTGGAGGGTATTGTGCTGAGTGAAGTAAGTCAATCGGAGAAGGACAAACATTGTATGTTCTCATTCATTTGGGGAATATAAATAATAGTGAAAGGGAATAGAAGGGAAGGGAGAAGAAATGGGTAGGAAATATCAGAAAGGGAGACAGAACATGAAGACTCCTAACTCTGGGAAACGAACTAGGGGTGGTGGAAAGGGAGGAGGGCGGGGGATGGGGGTGAATGGGTGACGGGCACTGAGGGGGCACTTGATGGGATGAGCACTGGGTGTTATTCTGTATGTTTGCAAATTGAACAGCAATAAAAAATAAATTTATTATTAAAAAATGCAGAGAGATATGACCATATAAAAAAGACAACAGAGTTTAAAAATAATCAAAGAATTTCCATAAACATTTATCACAAAATGGCTGATAAACACATATAAAGATGCTCAATATATTTTGTCATCAAGGAAACACAAATAAAAATCACAGTGAGATACCACCTTACATCCACTAACTCTGCTTGTTAAAAAGACGGAAAATAACAAATGTTGACAAGGATGTGGAAAAATTGGAAAAAAGTACCCTCATACAATACTGATATGTGGTAATGTACAAAGGTCCAGCTGCTCTGGAAAAGTTTGCAGTTCTTCAAACTGCTAACCATAAAGTTACCATATGACCCAGCAATTTCACTTTTATGTAAATACTCAAAAGGATGAGTACATATGTTCACAGAAAAACTTGTATACATATATTCATAGGAACACTGTTTGTAATATCCAAAAAGTAGAAATAACACAAATATCCATCAACTGATGAATGGATTAACAAATCCATGCACTGTAATATTAATTCAGTCATATTAATGTAATTTTAATTAATTCAAAATGTAATATTGTTACATATTAATTCAGCCATAAATGACGAGTGAAGTACTGATACATGCTACAATATGGATGAACTTTGAAAACATGTATGTACAGTCTAAAGGAGTGAATTTTGTGGTATGTGAATTATATCTCAACATGGTAGTAATAATACAATGAAAATCTGTGAAAGCTAGGGTACTACATGCTACAATCTAGAGAGTGTATGAGAAATCTAGGAAGGGTAGAATCTTTAGATCAAAAGATGTTAATCAAGTATCAAAATATATTTGATCATTCAAAATTAAAAACTTCTATATGGTCAAATATACCACAAAAATATCATAATCAAAAATTCATAATGCTTATGAAAGAATATTACTATCCATAAACAAAGACTTCTTTTAACCTGGGAGGAAAATGACAAACCACTTAATAGAAAAATGGGTAAAAGTAATGAATATAATCAATTCATACAAGAGTAAAGACAAAAAGATTCACTAGCAGCCAGGGAAATACAAAGTAAAATAAAAATGAGGTAATACTTTAAACCCATTATCTGGCAAAGTTTAAAGACCAATAACACCCACATATTACTGGCAGAAATGTGACATATTATATCTATTTTGGAAAGCAATCTTGAAACATCTATTAAAATAAAACATTAATTTGCTTCTTAACTCAGCAATCCCATTCCTTATAGTTTCTTCCATTGTAATAAAGGCATATGTACAAGGATGTTTATTGCTACATTGCTTGTACTAACAAACTTACAAAAGCAAAAACAAATTAGAGAATACCCTGTACTATAGGGAAGACTGAATAAGTTATTTATCTACTCCACAGAATGTTATACAACAATTAAAATTAATATAGTAATGCTACCTCAGATGACTAGGAGAAGTTTCCACAAAGTATCCTTGATTTAGAAAAACAATATGCAAAAATGTATGTATAATATAATCCCACTAAATAATGACAAAATCCTATATATGTGTGTACATGAATGAGCATGTATGGAAGAATATATCCTAAGAGTAATATGGGTTGCTTGATGGAAAGAAAAAAAAAAGAGAAAGGAGACTGAAGCAAAAAGAAAAGGAAAAAAAGCAAACTTGCAGATTATGATCACATCTGTATAAAATTATATATGCATCTATATATTTTTGCTTTAAGTATTTGTCAATGAAAGTCTTACTAAAATGTTTAAATATATTTTCTTGCCTTACTAAGCATTCAACATGTTTGGGTGCTAGAATCTGTCTTCCTGGTTTCAAATCCAAGCATTGCCATTTATTTGCTGTGATCATAATTAACTTATCTATTCTCTCTGTGCCTTAGTTTCCACCTATAAAATAAGAAAGATGACAATACCTACCTTATAAAATTGTTTTGAGGATAAAACCAGATATCACACATGAATTGCTAGGAAAAAGTGCATATAGTGATCTCTCAATACGCATTAGTTATCATTATCTGTAGGGACTTCATTTTGATATGTGGTAGGAGAACTATACCAAGACTGATAGGAGACTTGGCTATTACCTTGGACAAATCACCTATTTACTATAGTGGTCTTAAGGTCAAGTAAGAAAGTTAATGTAAATGTACTTTTCTTTGTGAACTGAAAAGATCACAACAGTTTTTTTTAAATCATTATTATATAAGACTGTAAGACTCTAGTAGTACAAAATGAGGAGACATATGTAATCATTCTAAGAAACCTCCTACAACAAAAAAAAAACTGAAAACAGCTTAACTTCAAGCAAGTCATTAGTAAAAAATGTTATGTCCTTATTTTACTTTGATGTTATATGATACTGGAATTGGTTGGGGAAGAATTATTTTGATTAGGTGGAATTATAGATACAATAAGAAGCGTCATATAGAACTTACCTAGCAAATTTATACTTATTTAAGTCACTGCAAATGCCCCAAATGCCCCAAGTGCCCCAAAGCTATTAGGTCTGAAAAGCTACAATTTCCAAGGTTTTGATTTCAAGGTACTTGGCAGTCCGTAAGAATTCTGCATATATCTATAAAACTAAGGGTTGAAAGAAGTATGATAGGTTAGCCTGAAAAAAACACCATGGTTGGATTAAATAGTCATTAATAATATAATGATGCACTTTCTGATTATGGCTGGGAGTTTTTATTCATTTAAATAATATTTTAAATGTTCAATTTATTGAGACACATTGCTTAGCAGGAGAGTGTATAGGAAAGATAATGTGTGGCATTTAGACTCAAAATGCCTGGGTTCATTCCCAATTCTGATATTACCTAGATGTTTGACTTTGAGCAAGTTACTAATCTCTCTGTCCATGAGATACCTTTGTCTTTGTAGGCATTCAGTAAGTGTTCATTTTATTTGGTATTGTAATAAACATGTTATAATGGAGGCATGATGTTCAGAAGAGTCAGATGAGTGGAAAAGCACACTGGTCATTTTAAATTTTTTTCAACATATATAGGGAAGCTTCCCTCTTCAATTTGTGAGTCCATATCCCCAGAAAATACTATCCGGCAAATGGTCACTATGATACACAGAGGGAAGCAAAGCAAAGAGCTCCTTAATAGTCTGTCTTACAAACCCAAGACTTGGACATTGAGGCAGATGTTGCTTTGATAGGAACCTCAGTCTTCCTCTATTATTTAATGACTGTAATAACCATTATCTTCCCTGTGTGGCACTCATGCTGCTACTTCTCACCTTCTTTTCAAAACAAAGCTAAACGCTTTTTACACAAATATTTAGAGATGTTTAAAGACAAGTTAAACAGGTATGTGTGAGATTTGACTTTTTGTTGATGCTATTAGGAAGTAGTAACTGGAATTTAAGACAATTGTGTAACTGTGAACTTGATGCCATAAACTAAAGCTTATAGTTAATGTTTATTAGCTATAGGTAGAGTCAAGAAGATATTACTTTGAACTCCAGATACATCCCAACTAACAGCTTTGAGTAGTTTCTACTCCTCTAATCACCCCACTCTTTCTTTTTCTCTGCCTCTATCATTAATCACATCTGCTTTGTCTAAGATATCATTTTGTTACTCACAAAGCAAATCAATGGTTTCCCTAAGGTTTTATTGCCTGACCTTTATCACCATGGATAATATTCTATACATAAAGGGCATAGAACAGCTACTTCAGTATGTCCATCAACCTTGTCTTCAGTATGTTTATACTGTTGAAAGTTTGGTCCTTCAAATGAAGAAGATAAGTAAAGGAAACGGAATAAAGGTAGGGAAGGACAAAGGGAATCTATTATCTGACTAAATAGTGGGTACCTGCATTACATATGAAGACAGAACTAGACTTTACAAATTCTAAGACTTTCACAATTTCCCACTCTTCACGGGGCCTGAAGACACATACAAAGATTAGGTATCTTTATAATAAACTGTTAGTTGGCAAAGATTGGATATGGCTGCAAAAGTTGACTTTTGGATCCTCGCCTTCACAAAAAAAGCCCCACACATAGGTCCCATGCAAGCCTAGCTCCATTCAAGACTGCAGTAACTCTTAATATTTGAGTTCCCATGTAGGAGATCTCAGTGTTGGTCTATAGTCCTGACATTTAGAAGAACAAAGAAGATTTTAGAATGTTCTCTCCCTCTCTCTCTCCTCTTACTTTTTGCTCTTGGGATGATTATAGGCATATTAAGTTCATTCAGTTCCCTATTTATAGATTGTTATGAAATCTGGCTGTCAGTAATCAATAACCCAGGGTTTGAAACTTTCAGAAAGAAAAGTATCTTTTGTAGATATTAAAAGGTGTGCTTTTTATAAAGAGTAATTAAGGCACAGTGTCTGAATTGGGGGGAGTGATGATGATATCACATCATCTATAATGAGTACACCATGTAATTCAAGTGTCTTAAGAAGCTGGTAAAAGAGAAGTCATATAAAGATTAAGAAGCTGAAGTGTCGATATTTCAGTAAGGAAAAAATAGCTCTTAACAAAAGCTATCTGACATTATCACTAATATTATATAACAACCTGATCACACATATTTTATTTCACTCATCAGAATGATGAGGGCTCATGTAATCTCCTTCAACTGTGAAAATTATTTGCTTATTCATTCAACAAACATTAACATCTTTTATGTGTCAGGGATTGTTCTAGGTGGCTCTGAAGACATGTTGATCAAAATAGATATTGTATAAATCTGATGGTGTCAATTGCAATGGAGAAAAATAAAGAATGGCAGAAGATAGGGCAGGACAGAGACTTCTATATTGGATTGGGTGGTTAAGGAAGGCCTCTCTGATGAGGTAACATTTGGCCTAAAGGGAAGAATGTTTCAGAGGCTGGAAGAGAAAGTTCCTAGTCCATGAGATACAGAATTGAGTAAAATTGTGACAGGTTCTGGTATACACAGCAGAAAGCCACCTGGGGGACAGGGGCAAAGTGAAACCCAAGTCAGAAAGGAATTTGTAAGTTAGAGTTGCTTGTACAAGTTTTGCTGTTGGTGTGTTGCTTGACATACATAGATGTTTAAGAAATGTCTGTAAAATAAGGGCTATGTGTAATTACAATGAGCACCAATTTCAGGTATAAGAGCGATTAGAAACGACAAATACCCACCATTTGCTTCAACGTGGATGGAACTGGAGGGTATTATGCTGAGTGAAATAAGTCAATCGGAGAAGGACAAGCAGTGTATGTTCTCATTCATTTGGGGAATATAAATAATAGTGAAAGGGAATATAAAGGAAGGGAGAAGAAATGTTGGGAAATATCAGGAAGGGAGACAGAACATAAAGACTCCTAACTCGGGGAAACGAACTAGGGGTGGTGGAAGGGGGGAGGAGGGCGGGTGTTGGAGGGGAATGGGTGACGGGCACTGAGGTGGACACTTGACGGGATGAGCACTGGGTGTTTTTCTGTATGTTGGTAAATTGAACACCAATAAAAATTAATTTAAAAAAAAAAAGAGCTGATTTTGGTACAAGAGCTCTCACCCTTTAGCAACTTTCTACATCATTGTTGAAACAATATCCACAAATAAAGTTGTTAGAAATTATTCATGACAGTGATCGGAGGCGGAACACAGCATTAGAAAGAACATAAACTTTAGAGTCAGATAGATCTGAGTTTGAGACCCAACTCCATCAGGTCCTTCCGTGCTGTGCAACTGTGAACAAGTTATTTAACATCTGCCCCAACCTCCTCATTTATAACATGAACATAAAAGTGACTTTCTCACACATTTGCAAATATTATAATGGATGGGGCATGTGAAATCCCAAGCACCACGTCTGACACATACTTAAATAGTAACTCCTCCCTGTCCCTTACACATAACTGGTGCTTTAAAAATAAACAAATTTACCTGGCATCACCACATTTGATTTACACAACAGCCCTGGAAGGGTGGGGGAGCAGTGCTACAGTGAGCAATATGGACTCAAAACACTCAAAAATATTCAAGGGAAGGGACAGTCCATTGTCAAGTGAGCCCAGGGAAGGATGGTTTGTTCTGTTTAAGTCCTGTCTACTGGGCAAAGAGTATACATCAGTCCTATCTGGAAAGGGTTGAGGGTATATTTATGAAATCACTGATAATGACTCCTTGGGGATTTTTTAAAAAAAAGATTTTATTTATTTGCTTGACAGAGAGAGAGAGAGAGAGAGAGAGAGAGAGAGAGAGAGAGAGAGCAAGGACAAGCAGGTGGAGCAACAGAGGGAGAAACAGATTCCCTGCTGAGTGGGGAGCCAGACCTGGGGATCCATCCCAGGATGCTGGGATCATGACCTGAGCCAAAGGTGGGTGCTTAACTGACTGAGCCACCCAGGAACCCCAATTCCTTGGGGATTTTTAAGAGATGTTTAAATTATGCCACATCTACTAGGTTGAACCATATGCACTTTCTGATATTTGACCAGTTTTTGCCTACAAAAATTGCAATTTCACATTGTTCAACCTAAAACATCATGACTGATTTTTAAGGGACTTTAAAAAGTTTTTTTGCTTGTTTATTTTCTTTCCTTAAGGCCTGACTGGGGGGAGGCTTAGAAATTACTTGTTCTTCTCTGTTCCCCTGCAAAATAAGGGCATAAATGATGTTTACTTGGTGCCAAGAATGATGAGTACCATGTGACTGTCAGATGATAATGTCATATTATTAGCCCTTTGTGCATTTCATATTTACAGCAGCATGTGGCTGAACTCAAGCTTGTCTTTTATCTTCCTCTTGTTCTGACTGGGGGCAGCCAAGTCTGATAGGTCTGTAATTTGAACAAATGCTGTGAGGGAGACTAAAGAACAGCAGGAACAAATTGGTGCCATTCTGTTCACATGCTAGAGAGAGAGTGTAAAGAGGCAGTTTACTTCCCTGGTTGGGAGAAGTGGGAGGGAAAGATATGGACTGTTAGCTGAGAGTAAATTGCTACTATATAGAAAAATGAACTGAATGGATTTTTTTTGGTTGTGGGAGTGTTTCATACAGAAGGGGTTAGTTAGCACCATGTTTGATGGTTCAAGATGACATCAATGAATCACAAAATATTGGACCCTGAAAAGATCTGTGAGGTTATCTAGTCAAATCTAGTGGAGGAAATGGAGGCCAAGTGAAGGAAGCAACTTTCCCAAGATCACATGGCTGGTAACTGTACTCCCCCATATGATATATGCCTAACCCAGGGAGCAGGTCTAGGTGTGTGAGGGGAACCAGAAACAACAAGATTGACTTGACCTTTCTTGATTCTTGGTGCATCATCTTTCCTATGGATTGGTTATCTAATATAAATATGAGTCATTCATAATCAGAGATATGCAAATTAAACTATTCACTGGACTATTGCTTCACACCTCTCAGGCTGACAAAAAAACAGAAATTTGGATATTGCTAAGGATTGGAAGGGATGAGGGTAAAAAGGAACGAACTCTCCTTCACTGCTGGTGGGAGTCAAAGCTGGTGCAGTCATTCTGGAGAGCAATCTGGCACAACTTTAATCTAATGATAAAAACACATATTTTATAGCCCAGCAATTCTCTTCCTGGTATATACTCCACATGAATTTTCACATGGGTCCATATGGGGACATGTACAAAGATGTTCCCTGCGTCTATGCCCAGGGAGGGAGGGAATTGGCAGCTAGCTGAGTATTCATTCCTGGGAAAGTGGAGAGGTAAAATGTGACGAATGTACATTCTGGAGTGTAATGTCCTAGTGAGTAGCATCAGGTTAGAGGCATACAAAGAGCATGGATGACTCTTAAATACATAATGTTGAGAGGAAAAAAACTATAATAATGAAAAGAAAATACATAATAAATATCATTTACATAAATTAAAATGCATGCATGTAAAACAATACATTTGGAACAGTACATTCAAATAAAGAGACACCCAAAAACACATAGGCATGGTTACATATGTTGGGGGAAGAAAAAATGGGGAGGGGAGGTAGGGGGCTAAAAGGGGATAAAATTAAAATGAAATAAACAAGAGATAGAATGCCAGATTCACAAATTTTAAGAGAAAACAGTAGATTTCAAATACGTGTTTGACTTGAGATTCACTTTGGACTTTGTCTCCAATCTTGTGGAGCATAATCGTGGGGGTGGCATGGGGAACGTTATTGGTTCTGCCCTTAAGGCTACTGTGGTACAAGAATTTGAGAGGCCCTGAACTATTCATGGTAACCATGGGCTTCACGTATGGATCAAACTGCTCTACCTTGGCCCCTTCACTAACAACCTTCCATTCAGCATTCCCTGAGTAGATATCTAGGCCAAAGGAGTTGCTGGACCTACTTTGTATTATTTTCATTTTCAATTCTTGGTCATTTGGTTCCTGAAAGGAGAGCTCTCTGCCCTGATCACCTCTGTCCCTACTCTTCTTCCAACTTCTGGAGCTTTCCCTCCTCAGCAGAACAAAGGATTATTCTGCTTCCTATTGGGTTCTCCCAGGAGTATTTGCTGTAAGAACTGCCACTCTGTATTCACTTCCCAGGCAACAGGAAAATATTAATTACAGCTAATGATGATCCACAATTATTTTACAACTTCCCACTTTTCCAATAAAAAGGAAGATTTCTGCTGAGCCCAAAATTTGGGGGGATGGAATTAAGAGTCTGAAGCTGCACGAAGAAGGCAGAAGAAATAGGGGCTTCTCTACTTCAAGATCATCCAAAGGAGCCTGGTCAGACATGGAGTGTGTATGGAAAGGGAGATCTTGGGAAGTCTTAAAAACTTATAGAAGAGCTGGGCCGGTGGGACAGGTTCATTAGCAATAATGTCCTCTATTTATTAATAGCACATTGATGAGGAAATTGATAGAATAATTTGTGAGGCTCCAATGAAAGAGCAGATGTGGGAATAGTGTAAAGTTTGAAGCCAATTGTAACACTTAAGTATTTTCATATTTACAGTCTGTTTAGTTGCCAAAGCTCACAAAATTTCCAACAGACATCACCTACCATTTTTACAAAAATCCTTTCTATACCCTTAATCTGGATCACCTTCCTCATCACTACTGAATCATCTACTTACTTGGCTCTTTTGCTCATTTTATTAGGTATCTATCTCCCTGTTGTTCTGTAGTATTTATCCTAACCTCCAACAAAACGGTAAAGGGAGATGAGCTCTTGACAACCAGGGCCAAAGTTCCCATCCCTAGGATTACACGTGACATTAGGAAGCGGTATGTGACTCCAGGAAAACTAGCACCAGGAATCGCTTAAACAGTTTTATCCTATATTCTCAACTTTTAAACCTTCAGTAGATATTGAAACGTGCGATCTAGAACCAGATAGACTTGAGTTCAAGGCTTGGTTCTTTCTTTTTATACTAAATTTATTTTTTATGGGTGTTCAATTTACCACCATACAGAATAACACCCAGTGCTCATACTGTCAAGTGCCCCCACCAGTGCCAGTCACCCATTCACCCCCAACCCCCGCCCGCCTCCCCTTCCACCACCCCTAGTTCGTTTCCCAGAGTTAGGAGTCTTCATGTTCTGTCTCCCTTTCTGATATTTCCCACATATTTCTTCTCCCTTCCCTTCTATTCCCTTTCACTATTATTTGTATTCCCCAAATGAATGAGAACATAACAATGTTTGTCCTTCTCCGATTGACTTCACTCAGCATAATACCCTCCAGTTCCATCCACGTTGAAGCAATGGTGGATATTTGTCGTTTCTAATGGCTGAGTAATATTCCATTGTATACATAAACCACATCTTCCTTATCCATTCATCTTTCAATGAACACCGAGACTCCTTCCACAGTTTGGATATTGTGGACATTGCTGCTAGAAATATCGGGGTGCAGGTGTCTCGGTGTTTCATTGCATCTGAATCTTTGGGGTAAATCCCCAACAGTGCAATTGCTGGGTCGTAGGGCAGGTCTATTTTTAACTCTTTGAGGAACCTCCACACAGTTTTCCAGAGTGGCTGCACCAGTTCACAGTCCCACCAACAGTGTAAGAGGGTTCCCTTTTCTCCGCATCCTCTCCAACATTTGTGGCTTCCTGCCTTGTTAATTTTCCCCATTCTCACTGGTGTGAGGTGGTATCTCATTGTGGTTTTGATTTGTATTTCCCTGATGGCAAGTGATGCAGAGCATTTTCTCATGTGCTTGTTGGCCATGTCTATGTCTTCCTCTGTGAGATTTCTGTTCATGTCTTTTGCCCATTTCATGATTGGATTGTTTGTTTCTTTGGTGTTGAGTTTAATAAGTTCTTTTTTTTTTTTTTTTAATTTTTTATTTATTTATGATAGTCACAGAGAGAGAGAGAAAGGCAGAGACACAGGCGGAGGGAGAAGCAGGCTCCATTCACCGGGAGCCTGATGTGGGATTCGATCCCGGGTCTCCAGGATCGCGCCCTGGGCCAAAGGCAGGCGCCAAACCGCTGCGCCACCCAGGGATCCCAATAAGTTCTTTATAGATCCTGGAAACTAGCCCTTTATCTGATACGTCATTTGCAAATATCTTCTCCCATTCTGTAGGTTGTCTTTTAGTTTTGTTGACTGTATCCTTTGCTGTGCAAAAGCTTCTTATCTTGATGAAGTCCCAATAGTTCATTTTTTGCTTTTGTTTCTTTTGCCTTCGTGGATGTATCTTGCAAGAAGTTACTGTGGCCGAATTCAAAAAAGGTGTTGCCTATGTTCTCCTCTAGGATTTTGATGGAATCTTGTCTCACATTTAGATCTTTCATCCATTTTGAGTTTATCTTTGTGTATGGTGAAAGAGAGTGGTCTAATTTCATTCTTCTGCATGTGGATGTCCAATTTTCCCAGCACCATTTATTGAAGAGACTGTCTTTCTTCCAATGGATAGTCTTTCCTCCTTTATCGAATCTTAGTTGACCATAAAGTTCGGGTCCACTTCTGGATTCTCTATTCTGTTCCATTGATCTATGTGTCTGTTTTTGTGCCAGTACCACACTGTCTTGATGACCACAGCTTTGTAGTACAACCTGAAATCTGGCATTGTGATGCCCCCAGATATAGTTTTCCTTTTTAAAATTCCCCTGGCTATTCGGGGTCTTTTCTGATTCCACACAAATCTTAAAATAATTTGTTCTAAATCTCTGAAGGAAGTCCATGGTATTTTGATAGGGATTGCATTAAACATGTAAATTGCCCTGGGTAACATTGACATTTTCACAATATTAATTCTGCCAATCCATGAGCATGGAATATTTTTCCATCTCTTTGTGTCTTCCTCAATTTCTTTCAGAAGTGTTCTATAGTTTTTAGGGTATAGATCTTTTACCTCTTTGGTTAGGTTTATTCCTAGGTTTCTTATGCTTTTGGGTGCAATTGTAAATGGGATTGACTCCTTAATTTCTCTTTCTTCAGTCTCATTGTTAGTGTATAGAAATGCCATTGATTTCTGGGCATTGATTTTATATCCTCCACGCTACCAAATTGCTGTATGAGTTCTAGCAACCTTGGGGTGTAGGCTTTTGGGTTTTCTATGTAGAGTATCATGTCATCAGCAAAGAGGGAGAGTTTGACTTCTTCTTTGCCAATTTGAATGCCTTTAATGTCTTTTTGTTGTCTGATTGATGAGGCTAGGACTTCTAGTACTATGTTGAATAGCAATGGTGAGAGTGGACATCCCTGTCTTATTCCTGATCTTAGGGGAAAGGCTCCCAGTGCTTCCCCATTGAGAATGATATTTGCTGTGGGCTTTTCGTAGATGGCTTTTAAGATGTCGAGGTAAGTTCCCTCTATCCCTACACTCTGAAGAGTTTTGATCAGGAATGGATGCTGTATTTTGTCAAATGCTTTCTCTGCATCTAATGAGAGGATCATATGGTTCTTGTTTTTTCTCTTGCTGATATAATGAATCACATTGATTGTTTTATGAGTGTTGAACCAGCCTTGTGTCCCGGGGATAAATCCTACTTGGTCATGGTGAATAATCTTCTTAATGTACTGTTGGATCCTATTGCCTCGTATCTTGTTGAGAATTTTTGCATCCATGTTCATCAGGGATATTGGTCTGTAATTCTCCTTTTGGGTGGGGTCTTTGTCTGGTTCTGGAATTAAGGTGAGGCTGGCCTCATAGAACGAATTTGGAAGTACTCCATCTCTTTCTATCTTTCCAAACAGCTTTAGTAGAATGGGTTTGGTTTCTTCTTGAAACGTTTGATAGAATTCCCCTGGGAAGCTATCTGGCCCTGGACTTTTGTGTCTTTGGAGGTTGTTGATCACTGCTTTAATTTCCTCACTGGATATTGGCCTGTTCAGGTTTTCTATTTCTTCCTGCTCCAGTTTTGGTAGTTTTGGCTATCCAGGAATGCATCCATTTCTTCTAGATTGCCTAATTTATTGGCGTACAGCTGTTCATAATATGTTTTTAAAATCGTTTGTATTTCCTTGGTGTTGGTAGTGATCTCTCCTTTCTCATTCATGATTTTATTAATTTGAGTCTTCTCTCTCTTCTTTTTAATAAGGCTGGCTAATGGTTTATCTATCTTATTAATTCTTTCAAAGAACCAACTCCTGGTTCTGTTGATCTGTTCCACAGTTCTTCTGGTCTCAATTTTGTTGAGTTCTGCTCGAATCTTTATTAGCTCTCTTCTTCTGCTGGGTGTAGGATCTATTTGCTGTTTTTTCTCTAGCTCCTTTAGGTGTAAGGTTAGCTTTTGTATTTGAGTTATTTCCAGTTTTTGAATGGATGCTTGTATTGTGATGTATGTCCCCCTCAGGACTGCTTTTGCTGCATCCCAACGATTTTGAACGGTTGTATCTTCATTCTCATTAGTTTCCATGAATCATTTTAATTCTTCATTAATTTCCTGGTTGACCCTTTCATCTTTTAGCAAGATGGTCCTTAACCTCCACGTGTTTGAGGTCTTTCCAAACTTCTTGTTGTGATTTAGTTCTAATTTCAAGGCATTATGGTCTGAGAATATGGAGGGGACGATCCCAATCTTTTGGTATCAGTTCAGACCCGATTTCTGACCCAGTATGCGGTCTATTCTGGAGAAAGTTCCATGTGCACTTGAGAAGAATGTGTATTCAGTTGAGTTTGGATGTAAAGTTCTGTACATATCTGTGAAATCCATCTGGTCCAGTGTATCATTTAAAGCTCTTGTTTCTTTGGAGATGTTGTGCTTAGAAGATCTATCGAGTGTAGAAAGAGCTAGATTGAAGTCACCAAGTATAAGTGTATTATTATCTAAGTATTTCTTCACTTTGGTTATTAATTGGTTTAAATATTTGGCAGCTCCCACATTCGGGGCATATATATTGAGGATTGTTAAATCCTCTTGTTGGATAGATCCTTTAAGTATGATATAGTGTCCCTCTTCATCTCTCACTACAGTCTTCGGGGTAAATTTTAGTTTATCTGATATGAGGATGGCTACCCCTGCTTTCTTTTGAGGACCATTTGAATGGTAAATGGTTCTCCAACATTTTATTTTCAGGCTGTAGGTGTCCGTCTGTCTAAAATGAGTCTCTTGTACACAGCAAATAGATGGGTCCTGCTTTTTTATCCAGTCTGAAACCCTGCGCCTTTTGATGGGGTCATTAAGCCCGTTCACGTTCAGTGTTACTATTGACAGATATGAGTTGAGTGTCATTATGATATCTATTCAGTCCTTGTTTTTGTGGATTGTTCCACTGAACTTTTTCTTAAAGGGGAATTTTAAGAGTCCCCCTTAAAATTTCTTGCAGAGCTGGTTTGGAGGTCACATATTCTTTCCGTTCCTGCCTGTCTTGGAAGCTCTTTATCTCTCCTTCCATTTTGAATGAGAGCCTTGCTGGATAAAGTATTCTTGGTTGCATGTTCTTCTCATTTAGGACCCTGAATATATCCTGCCAGCCCTTTCTGGCCTGCCAGGTGTCTGTGGAGAGTTATGCTGTTACCCTAATACTCCTCCCCATAAAAGTCAGGGATTTCTTGTCTCTTGCTGCTTTAAGGATCTTCCGTTTATCTTTGGAATTTGCAAGCTTCACTATTAAATGTCGATGTGTTGAACGGTTTTTATTGATTTTAGGTGTGGGTCTCTGTATTTCCTGGATCTGAATGCCTGTTTCCCTTCCCAGATTAGGAAAGTTTTCAGCTAGGATTTGTTCAAATACATATTCTGGCTCTCTGTCCCTTTCGGTGCCCTCGGGAACCCCAATTAAGCGTAGGTTTTTCTTCCTCAGGCTGTCATTTATTTCCCTTAGTCTATCTTCATGATCTTTTAATTGTTTGTCTCTTTTTTCCTCAGTTTCCCTCTTTGCCATCAACTTGTCTTCTATGTCACTCACTCGTTCTTCCACCTCGTTAACTCTTGTTGTTAGGACTTCTAGTTTGGATTGCATCTCATTCAATTGATTTTTAATTTCTCCCTGATTGGATCTAAATTCTGCTGTCATGAAGTCTCTTGAGTCCTTTGTGCTTTTTTCTAGAGCCACCAGTAGCTGTATAATAGTGCTTCTGAATTGGCTTTCTGACACTGAATTGTAATCCAGATTTTGTAACTCTGTGGGAGAGAGGACCGTTTCTGATTCTTTCTTTTGAGGTGAGGTTTTCCTTCTAGTCATTTTGCTCAGTTCAGAGTGGCCAAAAACAAGTTGTATTGGGAAAAGGAGAAAAAGAGAGAGAAGGGAAGAAAAGAGAAAAAAAAAGAAGAAGAAAAGGAATAAAGAGAAGAAAAAGAGAAAGAAAAAGTGAAAAAAAAAAGGGTGGGGGAAGCAATCAGAAATCAGAAAGAAAAAAAAACAAAAAGAAAAAAACACAGGGAGTATCTTCTGATTCTGTATACTTTAAGTCCCTTGACTTCCCCTGGAACTTGTCTGTCTAGCTGGTCTTCTGGGGAGGGCCCTGCTGTGCTGATTTTCAGGTGTTAGCACTTGGGGGAGCTGCTCTGCCCCCTGCCTGGTGCACGGCTTAGTGGGGGTTGTTTACCCCGTGAGGCCCCAGGAGGAACAACCTCAGTGGCAGCGGCCAGCTCTTGAGCCCTGGATTCAGCTCAAGCAGTAACTCTGGGGCTCTCCGTCTACAGGGCCTGGAGGCTCCGGGGCGGGGCCGCTGATCTGCTCAGCTCCTGGCAGGAACGTCCTTGCTGTCCTGGGCCCTCCTGGCCTCTGCCTGTCCCGGGGGGAGGTCGGTCTTGGGCTGTGTCCCGGCGCCCAGTGCTCCGGGGCCTGCGCTGTTGGATTCGCGCTCCCGGCCGCGCATCCCCCTCTGCAGAGCCACCGCTCGAGCCCCTCCGAGCTGCTCCCGGAGCTGCACAGCCCTCAAGGCTTGGTTCTGCCATGAAGTGCCAAGGAATCTAATCTCTCTGAATCTCAGTAGCTTCACACTAGCAAGTGCTTGGCATGTAAATAGCATTTGTATGTCTGAAGAATTGAATTGAATGCAGATCTGTAAAATAATGATGAGCTTTTTAAATAGGACTGTGAGATAAGCAATATGTGGATAAGTTATTAGTATAGTCTAAGATATATATATATATATATATATATATATATATATATATATATATATTGATGTATGGAGGCATTCAAACATGGACCACTTTCCTTTTTGTATTTCTCTCCCCTCTAAATTCCATGCTGAAAATACTCACCTATTCTGCCTTTCTGCCCATTCTCTTTGGTATCCTTTAATTTCCCGTTGGTATACATTTTTTTTTCTTTTTGGCAAGGATAAATGATGAAAAAGATGAATTCAGTACAGTGTTTGTTCCTGAGATGGCAGTTGGGTTACACGGGGGCTTCAAATGTATTGTTAATGTCTCATTTCTTATACTAGGTAGAAAGTACATAAATGGTTGTTATGGTAGCATCCATCTTTATGAGTTTGTCATTTGAACAAGTTTTGCTGGTTCCTATGTCCCTTAATCACCCTCTTTTTCCTCCATTCTTTCCAGAGCAATGTTATCTGCAAGATCTATAACTGTTTGGCCCTCATATTACCATACCTATTTTCAATCTACTTTTCTAAGATTAGACATGTATTTTCTAAAGGGAGAGGAGGAGAGAAAAAAAGGGATGTGGGTAAGGAGAAAGGAGAGAAAGGAAGGGGAAAGGAAGAAAAAGAGAAAGGAAATGAGTAGGGAAATGGGGAGGGAAAGGGAGAGGAGGAGGGGGAAAGAGAGGGAGAAAAACTATATAGGCAACTTTGCTTTATTCCTCTTGTCACTCTGGAATCCTATAGCTCTGGGACCAAGCCCCAACTTCGTCACTTTTAAGCTGGGTGACATTAAGCAACAGTCTTCATCTCTGTAAGTCTTAGTTTCCTCAATTTCAGAATGTAGATAATTACACCCACCTTACAGGGCATCATGCGGACTGAATGAGATCATATGTAAGGTGGGAAGTACATCAGAAATTTTCAAACTTTTTACCATCTTATTATCTTCTTATAAAGCTGAATCTTATTATCTTCTTATTATCTTATAAAGCCCATCTTATTATCTTCCCCAACCACCACAACTCTGGAACCTTGGTTTTGAGGGGATTTTTTTGTACTGAAATATATAAAGTAACTATGCTTTTCTAAAAAACATAAATAGTTGCCAATCAGAACAGTTCCAAAGGTCAGTATTACATCTGTGAATTGCTAAATTCTTATCCAAAAGAGAGGAAAAAACACTTTTTATTCTGAGGAGCCATATCTTGAGTAAGTGTTAAATTTCAATTGACTTCAATTGCTCCACATCTAGAAATTATTAAATGATAAGCGTTTGCAATATACCTCCCAAACTATGCTCCCCTCTCAACGCCCCCACCCCCGCCCTTCCCCCAGGCTCACAATCCCTAACTATGGTTGGGCTATGGAGAACATGTTCTCAGCTCTCTTTTTTGATGCAGAAATAATAGGTAAAAGAAAATACACAATAAAGAACTGAGCTAGGGAAGAGGGGTAGGGGAGAACAGAAAGTCTCCATGAGCTTCATTTGGGAGAAAGATCTAGGGAGACAGAGCTGGGGAGAAATGGGACCTTTGGTGTGTGGAAAATATGAGAGTTCAGGAAATGGCCGAGGGAGTTTTGAAGAGCTCTCTCTGTTCCTTATGAATGTACTCTGTTCTTGACACTTTAATTTCAGAAAGAGCTTGCTGTGAAGATATCAACTGCTCTTCGATTCATTTGATGTGGGACTTGTTTTCCTTTGCTTATAACAGTGAGAAATGGGGCCATGATGCAACTGGGCTTTATTCAAATTATACAGCAAAATCTCTTAAACCAAGTCAAACTGTTTTCTAAACATACTGACTCATTCCATAAGGAAAAGAACACAGTCTTTAACTGCAAAATGTTTCCAAAGTTCTTCCAGGAGTCCTGAGGTATTTTCTCCAAAATGCATTAACTTCGTCTACAGCTAGGAGTCAAGCTCTGCTCTTTATTTGGCAGGATCTGTATCATTTACAACCCAAACCTTAGATTTTTAATGACAAGCTGTCATTTATTGAACACTTACTCTGTTAGCACTTTATAGATACCATCTTATTTAGTTTTCTTATAATAACACAATAGTGTTATTGTCCCTATTTTATAGATAAACAGATCAAGAGTTGAAGTGACTTTTCCAAGGTCACCCAGCAGAGCCATAATTCAAACCCAAATCTGTCCAATGCTGTGACTTGTGCTTTCAATTTACTATACTTTGCTGCCTGGAAAGAGACTAATGGGTTACTTATCTCACAAATATAAACATTTTAATTATATACCCAAGGAATGACTCTGTACGAAGTTAGCAACAGAGATGTTTTTGAGTGGGGGACTATTTCTTCCTGAAACCGTGAGCAAACCTCTTCTTCCTGAGCCTTGATTTCTTCCACTCTAAAATCTCTTCTTCCTGAGCCTTGATTTCTTCAACTCTAAGAATACGAATACCTGCCATACAAGGTTGTTTGCACGATTGATTGTGAAAAGAAATATAATACCAGAGGTGCTCAATGAATAGTGGCTGTTGTTGTCAAGAGAATGAAGGAATTTTTATTTTTTAATGGATATTTATAAAGGAAGCAGTTCGTTCAAGTGAACTAAGGTAACATTAGCTGTGGACAAGGCAATATGTCTAGTATTAATTATTTTTAAGGTCATATCTTTTTTATTTTTATTTATTTTTAATTTTTTAAATTTTATTTTTTATTGGATTTCAATTTGCCAACATTTAGCATAACACCCAGTGCTCATCCCGCCAAGTGCCCCCCTCAGTGCCCATCACCCAGTCACCCCACCCCCCCACCTCCCCTTCCACTACCCCTTGTTCATTTCCCAGAGTTAGGGGTCTCATGTAGTGAATGAAATTTACAAGGAATGGGTTTGGGTTGAGAAGGTCAGAGCAAACACTTTAAGACTTCTCTTAAATGCACAAGGGTACTAAAGGGGAAGGTGTCTATGAAAGTACAGAAAGGGAGTAAAAGGACCGAAAGGAAATGAATGTGAAAACTGGACAAATCAAGGAAATAGGGTGAGTTAGGAAATAGGCCAGAGCACCTACAAGGAAGATTTTAAAGCAAAACTCTGGAAATCCTAGATACACTAGCAGGTAGAGAATGCCTTTTAAGTTGTACTTAATTGTGGCTTACATGGTATAAGGAAGAAATGTGAGCTCATTACTAATATGTGAGCTTTCCTAAATATGGAGGAGGGGAAGAAAAAATGTCTCAGTGATATTGACCACATGTGCCTTCTAGAAAGTTTAAACAAGTTTATTGAATCAGAATTCTTGTCCAATGGTCCCCATTCCCACTGTCAGAAATGAAGCATGTTGGGATCCAGTGATTAACTTGTTTCCCTAGAACTTATCTGAGGACCATCTTAAAAGTACAGCTAACAGTCCATGTTTCCATCAGGAAGTCAGATGGAAAAAAGGTCACAGGAAGGTCAGCCCTCCCTCAACAAACTGAAACCGAGGAAGAAAATCATCTAGGGCCTCAGCTTCTCATTTCTGCCTTTTCTTCTCCTTCAGTGCTCTCCTATCCTCAGCCTTCTCACACACATTTCCATTTCTTTCATTCACATGCACGTATAACCTACTCCAAACAACTTCCCAGACCTTAAGGCTTCTTCAGGGCACAGCTTCCAGTGGTGCCATTAATACTGGAGCAGCTTATACAGCTTTGACAGTGTTGATTAAATCTCACTTCAAGTACCCATGGGCAGAGAAGAAGGAAAAAAGATTTCCCAGGGCAATGTCAGAGGTATAGCCCAAAGGGATTTGTTGCAAGACTGGAATTATTTTTGCTATCTCTCGTTTTATTGTAAAACAAAAGAAAGTTATATAAATTTCAGTCTATTCTACTAGATACTGCTATAGACTGAATTGTAACCCCCATGCGATTCATATGTTGAAGTCCTAACCCCCAATGTGGTGGTATTTGGAGATGGGTTTGAAGGGTACCAAGGTAGGAGGAAATTTTGGTTTTGATTTATTAGAATCATCCTAAACCTCCTGCATCCTAAACCTCCTGCATTTCCATATCAGTGAAGTGATTTATTCCATCGAGGGTTTGGGTATACTGGCCCCTGTGAGTCCCTGATAAGAACAGGAAAGGCTAGCACATTGAATGATTAATCCAGAACAAGAAATCAACATACAACTGCTGCCCCAATCCACTCATTCACCTAGACAACCACTGTTTACCAAACCTCTACTATGTGCTAAGCAAAAGACCAGATATTGAACATACAGAGAGAATTTAAACACAACCTGAAATGGGGAAATCAGACAAGGAAGGGGTGACTGGTATCCAGGAGAAAGGGAAAGATGCCCTTTTACCCCTATGCTCAACCTGTCCTCAAATTTCCTACTTATTAGCCCTTTATCCAATCAGAGAACTAGAATTGCTACTTATAAATAGTGTGAAGCTAAGTACTGAGAAAAAGTGGGGCCTTACCCACAATAGCTCATTTTTCACAGCACCAATTTGTATAGACTGTTAGCTATGTGTTTGCTTTCAATATTTGCTTTCATTATGGAATTGGGAAGATCCAACCCAGGAATAAAAAGATCATTTAAAAAAGGCTGCCAATGAGTGGATTGGGGCAGCAGTTGTATGTTGATTTCACTCTGAGCTTTGTCTCAGAGTAGCAGGTGATTTAGTTTGCTATATTTGAACAATGCTCAAAGTATTAAATTTATCTTCTCCCAGTTGAATATCAGATTTGAGACCTCTTAGGGACCTCTAAACCAGCTTACTCCATTCTAATCCTGGTGCTTTAGCAAAAACACCAAGTAAATGGTATTATTTTCAGTCAAAGTTTTATTTTAGAAGCCCCCACAGATCTCAGGTACTCCCCATACCTACTTTTGCTTGTAGCTAATAGTACTAGAGAAGACCTTCCAACTGGAGCAGACTGTGATCACAAGATAAGTATGCAACAAATGAGTCCACCTGCGCATGGCAATGAGGAAAAGGAGAAAGCCAGTGAGAGAATTATGAGGGGGAGATACCAGGCAGTTCTTGTTGAGAGACCAAACATGAAAGAGCAACAGAAAGATGATCAGGGCAAGATTAAGAGACTTTAACAGTTCTCCAAATTCAAAATAACCAAGCTAAGGTATAGTAAGGATTATGTATGAATGTGAACCCAGGAGGCAACCAGAAAAATATGCTGATTTGGGGTGAGATGAATTGATGGGTGAAAGGGAGGGAAATTGAAAGATACTTGAATGGATAAAGAAGATGTGGTTTATGTATACAATGGAATATTACTCAGCCATTAGAAATGACAAGTACCCACCATTTGCTTCGATGTGGATGGAACTGGAGGGTATTATGCTGAGTGAAATAAGTCAATCGGAGAAGGACAAACATTATATGGTCTCATTCATTTGGGGGATATAAAAAATAGTGAAAGGGAATAAAGGAGAAAGGAGAAAAAAATAAGTGGGAAATATCAGAAAGGGAGACAGAACACGAAAGACTCCTAACTCTGGGAAAACAACTAGGGGTGGTGGAAGGGGAGGTGGGCGGGGGGTGGGGGTGACTGGTTTACGGACACTGAGGTGGCACTTGATGGGATGAGCACTGGGTGTTATTCTATATGTTGACAAGTTGAACACCAATAAAAAATAAATTTATAAAAAAAACTTTATGAATGAAATTCACTGAATGGATGCATGTGTGTGTTAAAACTGGATAATAATAAAAACAGTTGAAAATCACCAAGAAAAAAAAAGAAAATGAAAGATACTTTTAAAAATACCCTGAGGAATCTCATCATGTGTATCCTATAGGGCCTGTACAATAGCCCAAAGATATTAAGAGATCATTTGCAGTGAAATAACCCTGTAAAGATAAAAATTTGCCATGAAGTTACTTCCTCAGATAGGAAAGCAACATCCAACCAGCCTGGGGATCCAGAATATTGACATGCTATTTCTGGGGTAATTTGGATTAGTGGACATGAGCATGGGTTTTTGTGTTAGAAAAGGCTGGGTGTGGGTTTTTCTCAGGGACTTACCTAATTGGGTGACCTTGAACATGTTAAACTCTGAACTTCAGCATCCCCCACTGTCAAGTGAACACAATATAAGTGCCTGCCTACAGGCTTGTATGAATTAAATGAGATACTGAATGTAAATGGTTGGTGCAGAGCCCCACACATAGAAAAATGTTGAATATGGCAGGTTGAGGATGGTAATGCCAGCATGAAGGGACCTGGGATCCCAGAGGTGGCATATTCATACAAGGTTTCTAATAGATGCCGAGAAGAGAGGGACAGGGACCCTGAAAAGAGCACAGAAAAGTGCCTAGGACAAGTTCCTCATCTTTCAGATTTTAGCTCTTAGTCATGTGTACAGACAACACTAGGACCACTGTAGAAGCTCTTCCACTTTGCTCCCACCAGCCTCCCAGGGAGAACAGTTTCCAACAGAGGTGGCAGGGAGCGCTAAATGTTGTGGGGAGACTGGTCTCCACTGCATCCAATGCCTCGACACAAAGCCAGTATAAAACAGAAAATGTTTGCCAAACATAGGGCTCACCCAACCTGGGCAAATGGTTCTGCTTCCCTCCTTCCATCCCTCCCCTCTTCATAAGTGATTACTTCCAAGGACACCTTTTTTATCCAGTTAAAAGATAAAACATGTTAGTTAAGAGCTCTGGGATCAGCTTACTATGTTTGAAAGCTACTCCTCTAGTAACTTGTGTGACCTTGGACAAGTCATGGAATCCCTCCAAAGGTTGGTTTCCTCACTTGTAAGATAAGAATAATTAGAATTGACCTTCTTTACAGGATTGTTGTGAGACTTGAGTGATATAATACATGTTAGGTTCTTTTCTTGGAGCCCTGCCTATGTCTAAATTCTAGATAAGTGATTGCTATGGTTATTTGGTTGTTACATATTGTTCTTTTAACTAGCACACCATAATTCAGTCCCAGACTGGAAATGAGATCTGAACAAATGTACTTCAAAATCAAATATTCATTGAGCATAACAATGCTGGAGGTTTTTTTTTTTGGGGGGGGGTATCAAGATGGACACCGAAACACCCGCCCACAATCAGCTCTCACTTACAAATCTGTCATTCTCTCCCCTCCCAATGACATTTGGCCAGGGGCTTTTGAAAACCAGCAATAGGTTTTGAAGGGAAGCATTTCCTCTGCATCCTCTACCTCACCTCACCCCAAGTTACCACCAAGGGGGCAGCAATCTCGTCAGACCAATCACAGAATTTCAGACCAGGAAGGGAAAGGCCACTCCAGGTCATCTAGTGAAACCTTCTCTGAGGTCCAGAGAGGCCAAGTGGCTTTTTCAAGTTCCCACAGCAAATTCATGGCTGAGCTGGCAGTGGAAACCAAACTCCCTAATTCTTGTGCAGCTTTCCAAAGGAGGCAGCACGTGACAAAATCTGAAAATTGCACAATGTCCCTCCAAGAGTACAGCACTGGCTGTACAATGGCATATATTATACAGGGAATAACAATTGTGTTTCTTCTCTCTCTGCTGAGCTGTATTTGGCAGTTGTTGGTACTGAAAAAGGTGTAGCTGTAATTCACTATGACTACTTCTCATCCTCTCCATGAACATGCCATGTGTTCAGCCATTTGCTTGCATATAGATTATTTATGTTATGAAGAATCTGCATATCCACCCAGCCCAGATATAGGAGCTACTAACAGCTCTTGAGGGGTGTGGAGTATTTTTTTTTCACCTTTTGACAACCCTTGGCATTGTTCCTGAAGCGAAAGGGATTCTTAAAAAGCTTTTGGTGACAGTCAAATCTCTTAGTAATGTGTCAGTGTTTGTGGAAGAGAAGCAAGGAGAGATAGGGAAGGAGATATGGAAGAGTAGGGTGGGGGAAGTGAAGCATGAGGAAAGAGTGGGTGGAAGGAAATAAGACAATAATGGGGAGCTCAAAAAGTTTATTAAGAGTTATTATATCTCATTCTAGAACAATATATGAGAGTTTCTCAAATCATGTGTTGTGGAATAGTGTTCAGTGGGCTGCCGCACAGGTAATATTTTTGAGTCAAAATAATTTTGGGAAAGAAAATTCTGGTAAGCAAAGAGTAATCAGTTTTCTTTACTGCAGGACTACTTGGTGTCTTTTATATGTTGACCACATCCCCATAAGATACTGCATACAATGCTCCCCCATATTTCTTTGGGGAACATGCTTTCAGTCCTTTCATCAAGAATAGGTCCCTCCAAACATTTTTAATCAGTAGTAAAACTAGAATTGCAGCCTACATCTACCCATTCAGGTGTTTATTAACATCTGCCAAAACAAGTGCATACCTTTACAGTACCCTAGGAGATAACATACTTATATATACACACACACATACACAGAACAGGCTGGTACCTTGAAGGGCATCTTGGCCACCTTCTCATGTGAAGTTTCCTTCCCCATTGCTAACACTATTGGCTCTAAGCACTGCTGTCTTCCTAGCATGGCCTCAGCGCCACAAAAAGACACAACTGGAGTTGTGAACTTTATCCTTAGGCAGCCTTCCTTGGACATCAGCCACAACAAGGTCCAGATCCCTCACTTTGAGGACTAAGGTCCACACCCAATTTCATGACCATACTCAAATCAAAAAGAGGAAGAAAGCAACATTAGCCTCTGTAAAGATCATAAATGTAACACTGGGGTCAGTAGTTGGGGGAAGATAGTAGTTAACAATTATTACTTTGTCAGCACTAGTTAGTGGGTGGCAGTAATGTTGTAGTAGTGGTTGTAGTATAGGCACCTCTACATATTGAAATGTAAAACGTTATTCAGAACATGTTATATAGTAGATTAACATAAAACGCAATCTTTTTTTTTTTTTTATAAAACGCAATCTTATATTTCATTGTTTTGAATGGGAAAATAACAGTACATTCCCAATTCATCCAAAGCCCCAACAAATATTAAATATTTATAAAACATTCCTAATTATTGCTTAAACACTCTTAAATAACTATATGTCAATTCATAAAGTATTTATTAATAGTATAAAGCATTTAAAACATCAATGTCTAATTATTTAACACTTTATAAACTCATCAGTAGGTACTTTTATGTTTGGTATACAACAATTTACAATTTCAGAAACAAATTATATTTCCTTTTTGAACTGCAATGAACATACACTGTAATTCAAATGAACAATGAAATGATATGTTTGAGATTCTCAAGACTCTGTCCCCATGGACCCTGGTTGATAGTATCCTCAGGCACTTTATTTTATTTTATTTTATTTTTTCCTCAGGCACTTTAAATAAGCAAACACTGAAACTCATGGATGGGCAGCCCTGGTGGCCTAGCAGTTTAGCATCGCCTTCAGCCCAGGGCGTGATCCTGGGGCCCCGGGATGGAGTCCCATGTCTGGCTCCTTGCATGGAGCCTGCTTCTCCCTCTGCCTGTGTCTCTGCCTCTTTCTCTCTCTGTGTCTGTCATGAATACATAAATAAAAATCTTTAAAAAAAAAAGAAACTCATGGACAGATAAAGTCTTAGGAAAGAAATGTGGGGGAGATGATAGTAATGTTTTTTACTAGTTTTTAATAGTGATGCTTTACATCAGGTGAGACCCAAGATGCCATCTTATCCAGAGAGGAGTATGCTCTATATTCTTTGGATGGGACTTACACATGACTTGAATGTTTCATTTGAGGGCTTTCAATTTGAATAGTGAATTTGGGGTAGACGTTTTTGTAACTTGTTATAATGATTGTCCAGATAGTGAGAGTTCAGATAGCAAGAGATATCTATATAGTAGTAGTGGTAGATTCTCATTTATTGAAAACTTCACTTACGAGCAAGATCCCTGTTTGGCTCATTTAGCAATGTATTCCTAGGGTCTAAGCACAATGCTCAGCACATTGCAAATGCTCAACAAATATTTGTTCAATGAATGAATTGAGCATAAACTAAGTAGCAGGCACTAAGCAATTTACCTGTGTTATCTCATTGAATCTTAATATTAACAACTTTATGAGGTAGGTTTTGGCATTATTCCCATTTTTCAGATAAGGAAACTGAAGCCTAGAATTGAAGAGGAACTTGGCCAACATTACATTTATGTGTCAGGGCAAGGGACTTGAACCTCTGCCTTCCTGAGTCCAAAACCAATGTTTTCAACTATTATCCTATCTATACGTGATTCTCTTCTCTCATTTAAAACTTCAGATACCGGGATCCCTGGGTGGCGCAGCGGTTTGGCGCCTGCCTTTGGCCCAGGGCGCGATCCTGGTGACCCGGGATCGAATCCCACATCGGGCTCCCGGTGCATGGAGCCTGCTTCTCCCTCTGCCTGTGTCTCTGCCTCTCTCTCTCTCTCTCTCTCTCTCTCTCTCTCTCTCTCTGTGACTATCATAAATAAAAAAAATTAAAAAAAATAAAAAAAATAAAACTTCAGATACCTGTTTGGGTTCCTTCCATAAGCTAGAGTGGTTTCTGATACCTCATGTCAGAAACCTTGAGAAAAAAAAAAATCTGCTTCTGAGAATTATGAATTCTGCACATGATTTCACTAATACTGTTAGGCCAAGCCTTTAATTTTTTTTTATTTATGATAGTCACAGAGAGAGAGAGAGAGAGAGAGGGAGAGAGAGAGAGGCAGAGACACAGGCAGAGGGAGAAGCAGGCTCCATGCACCGGGAGCCCGATGTGGGATTCAATCCCGCGTCTCCAGGATCGCGCCCTGGGCCAAAGGCAGGCGCCAAACCGCTGCGCCACCCAGGCATCCCAGGCCAAGCCTTTAAATGCTATGACATATTTTGTTTTTTTTTCTTTTGTTAGCATCAATAATAATTATAACTACCAAATGTTGAGCCTTCATTGTGTGCCAATCAGGCACTGTACTATGTAGTATTGTTTATAGGAAAACCACAAGCCCAAAATGGTGTCACGTAGGCCAAATCATCAAAACCTAATTTAATTGTAGTTTCAACCTCCCCCAGAATTACAGTCTTAATCAGTTAGCCAGGAATTTTTTGATCAGAGCCAATGAAATAATCTGCCATGTGGGCCCTCCCTGTTCTCCTAAGGAATATGAGGTAATCTGCATGATAAGACCTCCTGTTCTTCCTTTTAGGAAGTGACCTTGCCTGGGACAAACCTTTTCTTTTGCTAATAACTTCTTACCCCACCCTCCTTCCTATAAAAAACTTCCATTTTGGACAACTTGGAGCTCCCCTCTACTTGCTAGATGGGATGCTGCCTGATTCATGAGCTGATTAACAAAGGCAATCAAATCTTCAAATTTACTCAGTTTAATTTTGGTTTTGTTTTTTTTTAAAAAGATGTATTTATTTATTTGAGAGACAGAGAGCATGCATGCATGAACAGGGGGAAGGGCAGAAGGAGAAGGCAAGAATCTCCAGCAGACTCTCTGCTGAGCACAGAACTGAACACAGGGTTCCATCCCAGAACCCTGAGATCATGACTTGAGCCAAAATCAAGAGTTGAGTGCTCAACTGACCAAGCCACCCAGGTGCCCCACACTTTGTTTTTTTTTATCAATATCCATCATTTCAGTTAACCTTCAAAGTAGCCTGATGACATACTGTTATAATTCCCATTTTATAGACAAGGAAACTGAGACTTGGAAAGGTTAACTAACTTACTTAGGCAAATGTCCAGTAAATGATAGAGCTGAAATTTGAACTCAGTGTGTCAGATTACAGAGCACATGATTTCAGTCACTTATCATACCACTGATGACTAGCTGATAAACCAGCCCATATGACAAAACAGCAGACCTTACTGCTGCTGCCTTATCAACTGTTGTCAGGCCTTGATGAAGTCCCACCCTCCTTCTGTTGGCTTTTATAAATCCTACTGTTTTTCCATACTAAAACCAATTTCCACTTCATCCAAGAAGCCTTCCCCGACTTTTGTTTGAAACCTCAGTGATTGCTTTCTCTGCTAGGTACCCTCCATCACTGCATGTGTGAGCCTCAGAGAGTTGTCAGTTCCTACTTCCCCTGCACTGGCATCCAGCATCTCTGGTGTAGATGCCTTCTGTGCTCTCACTGGTTGGACTGGAAGCTCACATAGTACAAGACCCAGGTTCATTGTGAAGGGGAGCAGAATATGCCACCACTAGATATGTCTCTTTGGTATAAAGATTATATTGAGTGAATCATTTTTAAGAAACAGCAAACACAGGAAAAGCTCTGAAAACTGAGAAAGAAGTTGCTCTTTTGTAAGGGATACTTACATTTATTTTAAAAATCTCCACTTGTAAAAAAAAAAAAAAAAACTCCACTTGTAAGGGTATCTCTCTTTCTGTACCAGAAGGAGGAAGATGACCAAATCTCTAGAAACTCTTATCAGTGGGCAAGTCAATGAGTTAAACATGCATAATAACTTTACTTTTGTTTACTGTGCTTTCCCTGGTAACATCCCATAACCAGTTCCTCATTCCCTCCCTCAACATCTTTCTTTTGTTTTTATTTTTTTATTTTTATTTTTTTAATAATAAATTTATTTTTTATTGGTGTTCAATTTGCCAACATACAGAATAACACTCAGTGCTCATCCCGTCAAGTGCCCCCCTCGGTGCCTGTGACCCATTCTTTTGTTTTTAGCTGCAGATAGCATTTAAGGTGGTGGCTTGGGTCATTTAGGGGAGATATTCAGTTTTCCTGGGTCTCTCATGTATGCAGGAGGTATACATGCCATTAAACTTCTGCTTGTTTTTCTCTCATTAATCTGTCTTATATTACAGGAGGGTCTCTGGCAAGAATCTGGAAGGGTAGAGGGAAAATTATTTTTCCTCCCCTACCACTGGTTCTGGTTATGTATTTCTTCACCATAAATACAGTGCCATGAGTACAGTAGGGACAGGAGAGTATGGCTGCAGTGTCACAGGGTATAGGTGAATCTTTTTGTTGTTGTTGTTACTGAAGCAATGTACATCTACTGTTAAGAACTTAGAAAATATACATAAGAAAAATGGAAAAAATACTCTTTCATCTAACCACCTAGAAAGAACCCTTGTTAACAGCTTAACAGTTTTGTGCACATTTTTTTTACGTGTTTTATGCATGCATGCTCATAGATTTTACCTATCAGAGCTCAAACTATTTAAACTAACTTGTAACTTGCTGTTCCAGTAAAAAGACATAGTGAATATTTTGCCATGGCACTGAATGTGCTTTTACATCATTTTTAAAAGAGTATATAATATAGCATATAGCATACAATAGAGTTTATTTAATGTATTTCTTAAATATTGAACATCTAGATTATTTCAAATTCTTTGCTATTCAGACAAACTTGAAGGAACCTAAATGTTATTGCTAAAGGAGTGATTAAATAAAAATGGTACGACCATTCAGTGGAGTATTATGCCTGTTACAAAGCTTAATATAGAATGCCTACGTGATGATATGGAATGATTACCAAGATATATTATTAAGTAAAAAGAAAAAAACTGGAGGATCATGTGTGTAACATGGCCTGTATTTTGGGTAGATGGTTTTATTGAAGAGATTTTTTTCTGGAAACACATATAGATATAAAAAACACAACATGGTAATTAGTGGTTTTACCTGAGAAGGCATGGGACAAGAATGGGGCAGGAAGAGGCTTTTTCCCCCTTAATTCTATACCTTTCAAAAGGATTGAATATTTTATCTTGTGCAATATGTATACATATATACAGTATGGTGATGCAAAACCTTGTCACTAAATATTTGTACATACTTATGATATAAGATTTTTCAACATGTTGGGAAGGAAAAGGCAGGGACAAGTTATATTGTCACTGAGTAGCCAAGGACATTGATAGAGAACACACTGTCAGGAAGAGTAAACATGTCCCCTGGGAAGGCCCAGGAGGCACTCTGCTCCATTGCAGAGTTGCTGAAGGCAGGCTTCCCAGATCAACCCACAATTGCAGACATCAGAGCCCAAGGGGAGAGTGAGGCTTCCAATTCTTGCTCTAAAGCAGTGCTTTCTCAGTGTGTTCTCTGAAGCCTTCAGAGGGTGCTGAAAGAGATGCCAAATTGCCTGGCTGCCATTTTGCCCAAAGTAGATTCATCTTTTAAAGAATTTTAAATTGTGGTAAAATGCACATAACATAAAATTTACCATCTTAAACATTTTTAAGCATGCAGTTCAGTGGTATTAATAAAGTGGATTTACCTTTAAACTTATTCATACATTGTGGCTCCATAGTTAGAAAACATTTGATCACTAATGCTCTAAACACAATATTTCCTGATTTTTCCAGGCCATGGCACAGGTGAAAAATGATACAGTTTGTATACTGCATCAAAGTAGAATGAAAAGCAAAAATGGCTATATTGCTTATGGCCAAAGGCAAAGTCTGCTGATGGGACTCTGGCTGCCTCAGTATCTACCAGGGCATCTGGAAGGATGAATAGCTCAGCACACCTGTAACTCACTCAGGGCATATACAGTAGCTTGATACCTTCTGTCTGGTGTGATACAGACCTAGAAACCAGTAACAGTAGTATGGCTTCTGTACTGTGCTATAGGCACACACAAGAGGAAAACATTAATTCTATCTGGGGCTGAGGAAAGATAGAAAATGAGTAACATGAAAGATATTATCTTCTCTTCTAGAATTCCTATGGTAGGTGAGACAGAGTTCACTGGAATGTAAGAAAAGGCAGCCAGCACTGGAAAAGGAAAAAAGATGGACAAAATCTGTTCTCCCATTTCCTCAACTCCTGTCTTTTTGACCTAAGAATAAGTTAGGGAGAAAAAAAGGCTGAGGAAGACAAGGGCAAGAAAAGGGATTCTCAAGGGGGGAAAACTCAGAAAGGAAAAGAAAACAAGAGAGTAGGGAAGGATACTCTGAGGTCATACTGAGAGCTGGTAGGGCAGGGGTATAGGAGGAAGTCACAGTATCTCTACAGGTTTGGGGGTAGTGAAATATAGAATGGAGTAAAGCTAAAAGGGACTTACTTAATTCTGCCATAACTCCTAAGATGTGCCCAGGAATTCTAGAGTGGGACCAAAATTCAAGATGTCTTAAAATATGCATAAGTATTAGCCAGATAAAGGGGAAATGGGCCAACAGCATGAATTAAGGCACTAAGGCAATTCAGAGAATTGGTGAACTTCAAGGTCCTTTGGTGTGGCCAGTTTTAGGGTGCATGGGGAAGTGATGGAAAATGAGACTGGATAGAGAGGAAAGTCTAAGGATTAGAGGAAGGGTATTATACTATAAGGCCAGCCTTGGCAGCTGCCTCCATAGGGCCTTGGCATCTCTGAAGGAAAATCACTTTCCATCCTCCACCACCTGCAGTGTGGCAAAGGACAAGCAAGGAAATAAATAGCCACACAGTTCATTCCAGTATAAAAGAATATATTTCAGCAACATTTTTTGATAATATATTTTAAAATACAACTGATTGTTGTCACTCATCTGATTTTGGAATTGGAGCATTTGGGTACAATCTTTGTGTACTTCAATATAAAACACTCTATACAAATTGCATAGCGATTCCAATGGGAAAAAAAAAAAAGAATGGAACTTAATGACCTGTACTCAGAGTGCTTGATGAAGTTGGCATTATAGACGATGAAGGCAGGAATGGAAATAAACCCATTAAACTCACTTTTTCTGGGATGCTGCCCATCAGCCACAGCTGAAAATGATTGGCCATAAAACCTCAGAAGTTCAAGGCCCTGAATTTGGCTCTGAGGTTTGGAGTTGCAGAAGGACAGAAGGAGAGGGGTATGGCTCTGGTGTGTTCCAGCAGCATAGGTAGGCTGTCCCTGTGGCCCCTGATGTTCCTGTGTCCTGTCTCTAGCAGGCAGGCTCCTATAGTAAGGGCCAGTGATATGTTTGGTTTGGCCTTTTAAGGATTAGGGATTATTGAAATCACTTAAGAGCAACAAGTAAAGAGAAGAGAAGCTAAGTGTCTACACTTCAAGTGGGCCTGAAGAAAGGAACCTGATGGAAAATACCAAGAAGCATAAAGCCTCCGAAGCCAAGGAGAAGAGAGGATGTTAGGAGGATGAAGAAGGCAACAATATCCAATTAGGATGGTTTCAGTGGTGGGAGACTATAGAAGTGAGATGAAAGAACACATCAGTTCCTGCCTTGAGAGGCTTACTTCAAGGTTTCTGTGAGCTCCCAAAATAATTTTGGATGCACTTAAAAATAATGAATTAATTTTCAAGGAGATTGCTCTTGTGTTGCCTCCATAAAATCTTCTATAGTGAAACATAGGCATACTGAAACTCATGGTCATACTAAAAATTAAATGCCCTTATTTTTGGGGGGCAGCCCTTGGAGACAAAAAAAAGTATTATAAAGTTGAGTTATTTAAAAAAAAAAGTATTTGTAGCAATATCTAATAATAGTGGACAAACCATGTCCTGTTCAAAGATTGGTACACTGCTGGGTCTACTAGAACATACATGAGTTCTCATTAAAAGAGATTCATTTAGTATTCAGCAATCAGACCAGGTATTGAGCTTGCTAATTACTAATGAAATGAACTTCCTAGGATGTTAGCTATGTAAAAGATACCAGGGTAGCTACAATGAACATGCTATATATTCCCAGAAGACTAAGTCTGAGTTAAAGTATCAGGGTTAAAAGTAGTGTGAGATGTCACACTATGTAACAGATACACAAACGTTCTGAGGGACAAATAGTTGTTATTTTCGAGAAATCCTAGAACACACTGAAAATATTTGATCCACTGCCCTCATTTCCCAAAACCTTGCCTATGTTGTGGGTTCTAAGCCTGCTTGGGCTTATGCAATTAGTATAAGATTATCTAAATCTGCACTCAAAATCTGTGTACCTCTAACAATTATCTACAAAATATGGGTCTATAGGTATGTCTCTGGAGAGAATTGGTAGCTTTCATGTCATTCCCAAAGTGGTCAAAGACCCTCCACCCCCCAAATAAAGAACCACTTCTAGACTTATTTTATTTAGGAAGAACCATCCCAGTAAGGTTTCTTGAGTGTAGGACTTGCTATTTTATACATATTGATCAGTTCTAGACATCTAGCCAATGGGGCAGCACCTGTGGAAACTGACTTTGGAGTTTATGCTCAAAAGTAATAGACTTAGGGAATTTGGCCAAGTCACCATTTAGACTGTGTCTAATATTCTGAACAACCACCAAGCCATATGATTTCCATGTCCAAAAACTGGGAGGCTGTTTCTCAAACAATGTAACCTTAGAAACAGTTTTATGACCAGGAAATATTATAGATTAGAAACTAGTGTACTTTTAGTTAATATGATTGCCTTTGGTGCCAGAAAGAAAATTAATTTTAGCCAAGAACCATTTTAATTCCCTTTGTTCCATCCCAAGGGAGGTATAATTCCACCAGACACTCTGCTGTTCGGGTGCCTGCATGAGCCTGTCACTTCATTTTTATTGATTAAGATCACAAAAGTCATGAGCAGACAGTATACAGGTAATAGTGGCAGGTAACCATAACATCCTTGAAATCTCACTGGAAGTATATGATTCATTTTAACAAACTGAACAGATAATGGATGCCCTTTGTAGAGTTGGCAACTAAAGGGCAAGAATAAAGCAAAAGTTGGGGAAGATAAAGAACATATCTATTAGTGGAATGCATGCTTTCAGAATTGGGTATATAATTGTAGTTGGGGGCCATTAATGGAGACCCTCTGTGACTCAGCTAGCTACAGAAGGAAGATGAAAAGTACTCCTAACAGAGAGAACAGCTTGTCATATCTATCTCTTTAGACATCTTGCCCTCATAGACAATAATGACCATACCTGACATTTCCTTTGAGTTACAGAAAACAAGAGTTACAAAAAGAAGAAAAATCAAAGAGCTGCTGGAGGTCCAGATTGGCTTGTCCTTTGATTCTCTGCAGGCTGCATGTGTTGCCATTAGCAATTCTTAGGACAGAAGCTTTCACAAGCACAGTAGAAAGAGCAAAGTTTCCCTCTTTACACAGTAGATGTGTTCTTGGGAACTCAGATGGAACTTGAGAACTGAAAGTCAGTGAGTAACAAAACAGTTGGTTCTGTTAAAAGAATATTTGGTTTTCTAGTAAGGTCTTTATTAAAAAATTATATATATATATATATATACACACACACATATATATATTTCTAAATTATATAGCATATATTCAGACTTTTTCCTTATTGAATAGAATATATATATTTTGGATTTGAGGTATTTTGATCCATACATTAAGGGGTGAAATCTTTAGGTCAGCTCACAGTCCAACAAAAAGAAATACTGAGATGTACTTAGATTGTGAGTTTAACAAACTAACATTTTCTAAAATTTTAATTTTATGTAATTTTAATAGAGTTTGTGTTATAAACTAGATCCCATATTAAGTGCCTATTTAAAGGAAACCTCTAGGCAAGGAATCATCTTTTAATAATTGTGATGCTAAGCACCACATTTCATAGTACTGTGTATTCAAATTTTTGCTTATCAGGTGCTTTTGGAAACGGAGACACATGGGTATTCAATGTGGGGAACAGGCTCCAGAGGCCCTTGCATTGCTAATCATTATCCAGCAGCACTGTCAGTTCTCCTAATTTGGGGAGAAGGGGGTATAGAGAGATGCCAGACCACAGGTAGTTTTTCCTTCTCAAAAAGCAATAGGAAAAAACAAAGAACAACTAAAGGTCTTCTGTTTTATATATCCTTTCTTGGCCAAGAAAATTATTATAGTCTGGGTTCCTGGCTGGCTTTCAGCTCTGGAGGGGGTGGAAGCATCAGAAGTGGCAAACACATTTGGATATTTTCAGAGACTTGAACAGAGGCAAAAAGCGTGGAGAATACGGAAAATGCACATTCACTCCAGAGGTTATTGACAAGATTAATTACCTCATAACTGCCTTAATAGAATGACTCCAAGCATATTGCAACTATAATTATCCATAAAAATCCTAATGAATTCAATTTCTTCAGAAATCACCCTGCTGCAACTGGTGAGTGTAAGAGAAGTAGGGGGAGGAGGCAGTCCAGCTCCTAAGGAGGAAAAGCAGGAGGGAAAGATAAGGAGAGGTGGTTGGTGAAACTAGCAGGTGTCTAATTAGGTCAAGTAGTTTCTAGTGAATGGTGTTTATTCTGGCTTTTGCCTTATGATGTTTTGTAATGATCTATGGACTCCATTTTTACATGCCAGTGTTTCTGTTGAAAACATGCCCAAACATCACTCTTTCCCTCCCCCCCCCACGACCCCAATGTATTGTGTGTGTGTGTGTGTGTGTGTGTGTGTGTGTGTGGTTGTGTGAGTACATATACACACATCTATATTCATGAACTTGGCTCAAACCCTCTTTGCAAAATGCACACTCTAAACAGTGGGCCAACTCTCATCCTGGTCAAACTAAAAGGAAAGAAATCTTACTCAGTGGTGCTCTCCACATTTTCTGTATCCTGCTACCTACTTGGGTACCTTCCCACTTCCGGGACTTTCATGTTGCCTCCGGACTACTTAGGACCCTTTTCCAATACTCTTCTCCCATGCAAGGACCTACTTAGAATTGGTCCTGCCTCCTTCTTCCCATGTAAAATGTTCCTATCTTGCATCCTCTTCCCACAAAATAGTGCTGTCACCCAGCTGTTTTACTGAAAATGTAATGACAAAGAAAGGTATTTTAGACTAGAAGTCAGAATGACCCTATACCACTTAATGGCCATGTAGTTTGGGGGAAAATCACTAACTTCTCTAAACTCTAGTTTCTTTCTCTGAGAAAAATGGTTAAAAAATGAAACTTGTTCTGCCAATTTCATAGGTCAGCTATGTGCCCAAGTTTACCTGGATAGTATGTGATAGCAGAGGTGTATGGACATAGGTTCACAGACTCTCAGTCCAGTGCTCCTTCTACCACAGACTACTAAATGGTACAAATAGGAATGTGCAATACTCATAAAAAGTATTAATGCCATTGTCCTTATTTTATTATTGGGTTATCAGTTTGTAACATGACTTCTTACGGCAATCCTTCCTCTTCAGTCAGGACTATCTGTCATTGTCATTACCTCTCCACATATCATGCCTTGGTTCATTTTTCTTTTTTTTAACAATTTATGTATTTTAGAGAGAGAACAAGAGAACACATGAGCATGGAGCCCAACACAGGGCTCATTTCATGATCCTGAGATCACGACTCGAGCCAAAGTCAAGAGTCAGATGCTGAACCAACTGAGTCACCCAGGTGCCTCATTGGCTCATTTTTCTATGTGAAAAAGTTAAATCTTCAGATTCCACCTATTTCACAAAGAATTAACTCATGATTTCATTCTGTATTGACAGCCTCCTTTTTTGAAGACCTACAAACCTCATCTCTACCAAGAAATATGGCAGTTGTTTATAACTACTCTCAAATTGTTCTCTAGTTACTCATTACAATTAATAGCCTGCATTTTTTAAGTCTCCACAGTATTCTAAGACAATAACTTTAATAATCTAGTACTTTCAATACTCCACAATATTTCCTGACCTAACTTCCAGCTCTATAGCCTACTGCTCTCTGACATATACACTTATGCCATGTACAGTCTTAACTAGTTAATGCTGTCTGCATGTTCCATGTTTACCTGCATGGCAAACACAGTACAGCATTGTGATTAAGAGTACAGCCCCTAATATCAGGAGTAGACTACTTGAGTTCAAAAGTGAGCTCCCACTTACTAGCTGTATACCTTAATCTCTCTGTGCCTCAGCATTCTCACTTTTAAATGGGGATAATAACAGTACCTATCTCACCTACCTCACAGGGTTGTGGTAAAGATTAAAGGAGTATACATATTAGGTATATATATATTATAATCTTGGAATGAACATTGGAAGTATGCATGTGTATACATATATATACATACAGCATTTAGAATTGTACAATCACATAATAAGTGTTCAGTAAATATTAACTATTATTTCTTGCCTGCTAACTATCCACTAGGCTTGTTACATACATTATGCCATTTCATATGCACAACAACCCTGTGACATAGGTTCTGTTATTACCTGCCATTTCACAGATGAGTAAAATAAAATTTAGAAATGTTAAAACGTTAGTCCTAATCATACAAAACAAAGTAATAAATCCAATTTTCAAACCCAGATTGATCTGGATTCTAGTCAATGTTCTTTCCATTACACACTGTTTATTCAAATTTTCTTTTTTACTATATATCCTTTGTCTTCCCCATAGGACTATAAACTTCCAAGGGCAAAATCGATATTTTGTAATACTTTTAGATCCCATGCTATCTCTGCTGTAATCCTCAGTTTCTATTTACCACAAAGTTGGCTTCCAGTATACATTCACTGACTTGAAAAGCACATCAAGCCTGGAAACTATAATCCTCCAGGCACATGGGCATTACTTCTCTTATTGCTGAACTCATGAAAAGGGTTTCCTGTCTAAGACTTATCAGGCTCCCTGATCATTCACTACCAATCCAGCTAGTTTCTTATACCTTTTTCCCTTTGTACTTGTCAGACTAGATAACCCCTATTTCAAGAGATGAAATGAGGAGATACTTGTGACTCAAAGGGTCTTGTGCATGTTCAGGTTTAAGTTCTATTCATTCATTCATTCAATTATGTATGCCAATTATGTGCATCATTATGTGCCAAGTAAGTTTCTAGGTGCTAGGGACAGACAAGACTGTCCAGATTGAAACTCCAGACTCTATATTAGTGTTCACTGATGTGAGGATCACCTCCCTACAGAAGGATAATACTTCCCTCTCCCTTAAGGTTAGGGCGTGGGCATTTGACTTATTTGGGTCAGTGTAATAAAACACATGTCATTTCTGGGCAGAAGCTTTAAGACTTACTGTATGCTTGGCTACCTGTTATTTTTCCCTCTATAGCAATGAGCAGCAATGTTATAGATGATGACTATTCCATTATCCTAGGTCTTAGAATAAGGATGGCATAGAGAAGAGCCCCAGGCAATTCACAAGAAGTATGAAAAATAAACTTCTGCCAATTCAAGCCATTGTAATTTTTCAGGTTATTTCTTATTGCAGCATAATCTAGCACATCCTAATTGATAGAATTAGAGGAGGAATATAAAGAAAACAGCATCCCACTCCCCTTTGCATCTGCTGCTATGGATTTACTAATAGCTGCCTAATTGACTAATGGGGTTTGGAAGGCTGAATATGAGCACACTTGAGGGGAAACAATGTTAAATATCAATCATAGCTACACTAATACCCTCAACAAAGTAGGTAGCTCCTTCCTTATAGAATGTCAGTAAACACAGACACCAGTATGAGAAAACTGTACACATATATTTGCATAGACCCAGGGGAGCTAAGCTTGTGTGCTTCCTTCACTAACAACTTGGTAATCAATTTTTTATGTCGTACTATTTCTTTTGGTTGTTTTCCATAAAAGAAAACTTCTAACATTCTCCCTGGGAATCTATTCACTGTACATTTTCCAAGTAAATATCTGTGGTCTACCTAAGTAATCATAACTCCATACTGGGCTGTGGCAATCATGAGAATGAATCTACAAAGAGCATAATTGAACAAGGCCCTAGCTGCTGCCCTCCAAAATCTATCAGAGTATTTGTCCCAAGTCACACTTCCTACAGGCTACTCTCAACTGGGTATGGCAGAAAAATTAAGGTAGGACCATCCCTGGGAGACATGGGACCCCTCTGATAGCTGATGCTCCAAAGCCTCACCAACCCTTATTTATACTGCTCAGAAGTCTAGGACATTTCCCTGGACTTTCCTTCCTTGTCCACTTTACTCAGGGCCAGACTTAACATGTGGTCTAACAGCTCTCCCAGCCTTTAGTAACCCTCTCCCCATTTTCTCTCATAAGCGTTTCTCCTAATAAAATCCTTGGACATCAAGTCTCATCCTGGTATCTGTTTCTCAGAGAACCTTGACAAATATATGGGCCAATTTGCTGCCAGTCCTTAAGACGTCACACCTGGGATCTAGACCTGGAAGAAAGAAATCATGCCCACTTATACCATGCATATCTTTCAAATGAATGTCTTCACTGGTATGCAAGCCCGTTGAGAGTAGGGAATGTGAATCAATGTTTGAGTCCACAAAGCCTAGCCCAGTGCTTAGTACAGAGTGGGTACTTAATATATTTTTGTCAAATCAACAAGTCAGTGAATGCTCCCTAGTTTAGTGGCTTGTAAATTATACTTCTCAGAATCCTTCACTCCTAGAAGGGAGTTTAGAGACCATTTAGTCCATGTAGGAACAAACCTATTTTGTACTAACACCTGGAAATCTCGTTTGCTGACTATAAGAAATCTGATGCTACTACTCTTTGACTCATTCTAGGATTCAAGAATATTTTGGTCAGGTCTCCTGGGTGGCTCAGTGGTTGAGTGTTTGCCTTCCACTCAGGGTGTGATCCTGGTTCTGGGATCAAGTCCCACATCAGGCTCCCCGCAAGGGGCCTGCTTCTCCTTCTGCCTGTGTCTCTGCCTCTCTCTGTGTGTCTCTCATGAATAGATAAATGAAAAAATTTGGAAAAAAAGTATTTTTGTCAAGATATATTTTCTTATATCTAATCTCATTCTTTGATGGTACTTTAAATTGCTTATAGAAGATTGTCAGCATTCTCTTTATAATAACCTTTTTATGTTTATATTTACTCACTCATATATTCTTTTATCAAACAGAGTATATTCTATGGGCCCAGTTCTGTGATAGGCACTAGAGATACAAGATAAGATAGTCCTGAATTCCACCCAAGCTTTTAGCTTAGTGAGACAAACAAACATTAAATAAATAATCCAATGACTAGATATGCACCTACAATTTCTGGTAAGTGTTGTGAAGGAAAATGACAAGGTATATTATAGGAGCATGAAATGGGATTAACATAATTGAGGTTGAAGGAGTTAGACAAGGTCATTCCATGTTGTGATATTTAATCTTAGATGCTATTTTTCAATTAGTTTCCTTGAGAAATAGTCTGTGCTTTAATTGATCCTGCTACACATTTTATTTCATTTTACATGCTTCTCTTTCTGCCAGGAATACTCTTCTTTCTAGTCTTCACCTGAGGAGAATCAACAGAATCTAGCAATAGATTATATGTAGGGGTAAAGTAAAAGAAAAGACTCAAGAATGTACCCTAGGTTACTGGCTTGCAGACTAGAAGGGTGAAGGTGGATAGGCAAGTCCATTGGTCTACTTACAAAACACCTACTGTATTTAACCACTTCTTACTATATCCACTGCTATGGCTTTAGTCCAAGTCATCATCATCTCTCCCTTGGACTTTCACAATAGCATCCTGACTGGTCTGCCTGCTTCCATTCTGGCCCCTTCCAGTCTATTCTCCTCACAGTGGGCCAGGAATCCTTCCAAAATCTAATGTCATTCCTAACCTCAAAACCCTACAATGACTTTTTATCATTCTTGGAATGAAAATCAAATTCTTTTTCTCATAGCCTACAAGTCCCTATATGATCTGGCTCCTGGCCACCTCTCTGACCACATTTCTTATAACTTTTCTTTTGACTTCTTACTCCAGCCATTATGCTTTAAAAAAAAAAAGATTTGTTTACTTATTTATTCATGAGTGATACAGAGAGAGAGAGGCAGAGACATAGGCAGAGGGAGAAGCAGTCTTCCCACAGGGAGCCTAATGCAGGACTTGATCTAGGATCTGAAGATCATGCCCTGAGCCAAAGGCAGACACTCAACCGCTGAGCTACCCAGACATCCCCATTATGCTTTTTCTCAAACATACCAAGTATATCCCCATTCAGGGCATTTGCACTTGCTGCTTCATGTGAAATATTCTCCCAGATATCTGCATGGCTTATTCCTTTTTGTTCAGGTTTTCCTTAATTAATATCTTCTTCAAGAGACCTTCCTTAATCATCCTATCAAGTACAGTATGCTCCCCATCACTCTATAGCTCTTTAGTCCACTTTGCTTCAATTTATTTATGTATTTATTTATTTAAAGATTTTATTTATTTATTCGAGAGAGAGAGAGAGAGAGAGAGAGAGAGAGAGAGAGAGAGAGGCAGAGACACAGGCAGAGGGAGAAACAGGCTCCATGCAGGGAGCCTGAAGTGGGACTTGATCCTGGGTCTCCAGGATCAGGCCCTGGGCTGAAGGCAGCACTAAACCACTGAGCCACCCGGGCTGCCCCGCTTCAATATATATATTTTTTAATAATAAATTTATTTTTTATTGGTGTTCAATTTGCAAACATACAGAATAACACCCAGTGCTCATCCCATCAAGTGCCCCCCTCAGTGCCCATCAACCATTCACCCCCACCCTCCGCCCTCCTCCCCTTCCACCACCCCTAGTTCCTTTCCCAGAGTTAGGAGTCTTTATGTTCTGTCTCCCTTTCTGACATTTCCCACCCATTTCCCCTCCCTTCCCTTCTATTCCCTTTCACTATTATTTATATTCCCCAAATGAATGAGAACATATAATGTTTGTCCTTCTCCGACTGACTCATTTCACTCAGCATAATACCCTCCAGTTCCAACCACGTCGAAGCAAATGGTGGGTATTTGTATTTCTAATGGCTGAGTAATATTCCATTGTATACATAAACCACATCTTCTTTATCCATTCATCTTTCGATGGACACTGAGGCTCCTTCCACAGTTTGGCTATTGTGGACATTGCTGCTATAAACATTGGGGTGCACATGATATACATCAAAAAGCCATTGGACTTATTTGTTTTTTTTAAACTCATTCCCACCAATAAAATGTAAGCCTCAGAAGTCAGAAACCTGTTTATTGTATTTCTGATACCAAATATTGTGTTTGATACCTAATATGTAGGAACAGTGGTGGGAGAAGACAATGAGTTTTGTTTGGGATGTGTTGATTTGGAAATGATTTGGGGACATCCAAGCTGGGATATCCAGTAGGCAGTTGCATAGTAGAGTCTGGAGCTCAGATCATGTTGGAGATTGAAATTTGAAAGCCATCAGCATAGAGATGATATTTTAAGCCATGAGATTGGGTAAGGATGAGGTAAACTAGAAAGGACTGTATAGTGAAAAAAGGAGAGGACCCAGGACTGGGTCATGACAATCAGCAATATTAAAAGCAGTAAAATGGATACCATTCTTCCTTAATCTTTTTCCTTCAGCCTCTCCTAATTCTTCCTTGGCTCTTAAATGTCTATTTCCAGAAGGTTTGTCCTAATTTGGCAGAACACTGGGTTAAAAAGAGGCAACTACTCCTACATACACAAAATAAAACCCACCCTCAGAGAGTAACATTTTTCTGGATCTTCTAAAGGATGAGCCATATTTAGGAAGGATCTATCCATTGAAAATATGCTTGAACAATGTTTATTATGGTTTGTGATTTAGAATTACTTAAATCTATGAAGATACTGTTATTAGGAATTCCATTAATATTAAAACTGGGCATATGTCCTTGTAACTACTAGATCATCCTTGGCCTTCATTTAATCTACTTTCTGTGCTTGTCCCTCCTTCTTTTTAACTGAAGCACATTTGAAACCATTTAGGAGAAGCTGAACCAATTCTCATTCTTCAGTGTCTGGAACCCAAAAGGAGACAGGTCCATAGATATAAGCTCCCAAAAATGGGATTTTCAACTTTGATAAGCAAGTACATTGTAATCATTGGGCATGCACACTGACTGAGCCTTTGTTTTTAGAGAAATGAAAGCATCGATATTTGTCATTTGGCTTAGGTTGTAAAAGAAATGAAAAACCAGGGGACTTCAACTTTGTTGGATGCTTTAAGAAAATGTCCTTTAAATTATTCAGGGTCCATTTTTCTCCATCTAAGAGTGCACAAAGTGTCAGATTAATTTTCAGCAGTTAAGAATGAAGGCTCTGGAGTGATTCTGTGATCAGAGTGGGCAACTGAAATATGCTAAATTAATGACGCCTGGGACATTTCTCTTTTGTGTCAGAGGCACAATAAGCTTTCAGAAATTAAACAGTGTGAGCAGAGGAGTCATACAAGGCTGGATACCAGGTGCTTGTAAGTCATGCTCTAAAGGAAAAGAGGAAGGGTGGCACCTTGCCATTAAATAATTATTACAGCCTGACCCAGGCAAAAATTCCTTTAGATCACACACAACCACCTAAGGTACTTTGGTCTCTCAAAATGTAGAGAACGTTGCCTGCTTATCCCTAAATTTGGCATGGGCAGAAGACAGAAGGTTTGTGGAAGGCTACAACCACTTGAGATTCTAGGGTGAGAAGGTTCAAGGAGAATGCAAAAATAATTTTCCCTTACCTTTGGATTCTGCTTTTTCATAATATATGCCGTATGTTACAGTTGGTGAAAATGAAGCTGAGAGAGTGCTAAGTGACTTACCCATAATCATATAATCACAATCATTAAGAGAAAAATATGGGATTTGAATCCAAGCAATATTTTTTATATACTAAGTCAGATATTTGCTCTTTTTTATTATATATATATATTTATTGAAGCTCAATTTGCCAACATATAGTATAACACCTAGTACTCATCCTGTCAAGTGCCCTCCTCAGTGCCTGTCACCCAGTCAGTCATTTGCTCTTTTAAATTTGATTAAAATTTTTGAAGATGAACTTTTATTGCCTAAAAGCCATATGTATTTGTACATAAATATTATAATAAAAGTGGAGCTGATCTGGTTGAAAGAGAAGGAAGCCTGGAGTGCTATGAACTAAACCTTAATTCTGCCTCCCACTTCCTGACACAGCTACTCTTTGGATCCTGAAGCATTGCTATGAAATTCTAGGATTTTCAAAAATATAAAAAACGTAATTTTTAAAAATATGGAATTGTTTCCTTTGAGCATCTACTCATAATTTTCAGGTATGTACTAGATTGGCAGAGAATTAAGAGTAGAGATGAAGATCAAGTTCTGGAAAAGATATGGTCAGAGGAGCAGGTTATGAAATACCTTAAGTGCAGGGGTGATGGAAGAGAAGTCAGAGTGAGGTTGACATGACAAGATGAGAAATTGGAAGATGAAAATTTGCTACTTTTTTCTCTGCCTACCACACACATCTCCCATCTCTCTGAACTCCCAATGTAATCATATTTATTTTAGAACAGCATTTACATTACAACACTATAATAACCTTTGGCTATTTCCATTTTGCTGCACAACTTCTTTTTTTTCCTGGAATTAATAATTGTCTAGGGTTTCTAAGTTAGAAATATTTTTTCTTCAGATTTTTAAAAGCATGGCTCCATTATCCTCTGTCTTCCTGTTTTGCTGTTAAAAAGTCCAAAATGATTCTTGATGTTTTGTTTGTGACTTTCCTCTACCCCATCCCAGAAAGCTTGTGGAATCTTCTTTTCTCCCCAGTAGTCTGAAATTTCATAATAATGTGCTATGTCGTGAGCTCATGTTTATTCATTGTGCTGGGCACTAATTGGGCCCTTTGAATATGGAAATTCATTTTCTTCACTATGGGAAATTTTCTTATATTATTTTGCAGATCATTTCTTGTTTTCCATTTTCTCTGTTGTCGCATCTGTCTTTCTGCATTTCCTATTATTTAGATATTGGGCGTCCTTGATTGGTCCTTAAATTTTCTTACCTTCTCTTATCTATATTCTACCTCTTGCCTTTTTACTCTACTTTTTGTGAGATTTTCATACTTTATCATCCACCCTTTCCACTTATTTTTGTTTGTTTTTACTATTATGTTTTAAATTTCCAAGAGGTGTGTGTGTGTGTGATTCCTCTGAATGTTCTTTTTTTTCTTTTTACATAATCCTCTTCTCATTTCATAAATTTAATACAAATATTAGCTCTCTGATGATATTTATGGTAGTGCTTTCTGTGAGCAAGGGATTTTATTCCCACAGTATGGTCTCTGTTTCCTCTCTGTTGCCTTTAACTATGTCTTTGTTTTGATTATTATCTTTCAAAGTTAGAGGCTTTAATAAAATCATTGAAATGCTTGGCTCTCTGCTCATATATTGACAGACAAAAGAGCTGATTGGAAATTCTGAGATCATGGTTGAGATTGTTGACGAAGAACTTCACTATAAGTAATATAGACATATGTCCTGGTATTACCAGGACACTCCCGGGTTATGCCTGCTGCCCCAGCATAATTATTAACGAAGCCTCCTTTTACTCTCAAAAATGTCCTACTTTATATGATAAAATAATTGGATATTGTAAATACAGGGTGATCTGTCTGGGCCATTTGTTGGAAAACTGAATGTCAGTATATTTTTAGGTTTTTCCTCTTTGGCTGGTCAAATTTCCCAAGAAATACTCTTCCATCTTCTTACCTGGAGGTAAAAATCTGACTGCCAATATTTGAGGAACTGCCAAAATAAAACGTTTAAAAAAATTAAAACAAGATGTTCACACAAATTGAGGGTTGGGCAGATTCAAAGAATATTTTGAGGAACTGGACATGACTTATAATCACTTAAGAAGCAATTTTAAAATAAGATTGATTGATTAGATATACTGGTTAATGCCCAACAAGGCAATACAAACAATAGACTTTGAAGTTACATTTTCTACTATGCAAAAATGATTTGCACCTCTACTGGGTAAAACCTGCAAGTTAACTATAACTTCCTAGAGTCTGGGTCTTTAATACAAAAACTAAAGTCAAATAAAGATTTATTTCCCTAGAAAAGTACCATCATTGGATGGGCTTCTTAAGAAATGCTCCATATCACATCAAAATGACCTGCTGCAGTCTTTTAACCTTACTTCCAACCTTTGGATAATTTTTCCAAAGAGGGAGGCAGGGCAAGATGGCGGAGGAGTAGGGTCCTCAGCTCACCCGGCCCCACCAACTTACCTAGATAACTTTCACATCATCCTGAACATCTATGAATTTGACCTAAGATTTAAAGAGAGAACAGCCAGAACACTACAGAGAGAAGGGTTTTTGCTTCAAACAAGCTGAGGCAGGGAGGGCACAGGACAGCGAGGACTCTCCTGCCACCGGGCACCCCCAAGCTGTGCAGATCAGTACCCCCGCTGCCCTGGGAGCATATAGGCCAGTGCAGACTGGGGGACTGTGTTAGTTACTAGTGGGGAGCTGACTCCAGGGCTGGGGACCTGGCTGCTGCCATTGCTGTTGCTCCTCCTTGTGTCACCTTGTACCTGAAAGGGGTGGGGCATCTCACCCAGGTGCACACACCTGAAAATCAGCACAGCAGCCCTTCCCCCAGAAGACCAGCTAGAAGGACAGGGAAAGCAAGATCTTGACCAAGCAGCAATGGAAAGCTCCAGGGGAATTCGAGGGATTTATAGTATATAGAACCAGAGGGTACCCCTCCTATTTTTTTCCCCTTTTTTCCAGTACAACTTATTTTTTGTATCAGATTATAAATTTCCAATATTTTTTCTCTTTTCCCACCTTAACTACAATATTTAACCACCTCTTCATTTTTAAGTTTCTTCCATTTTGACTTTCACACTTCTACAATTACAGGTCTTAGATATATTTTCCACTTCTAGATTCCTTTCAACATACTCAACTTATTTTTGGAAGATATACAAGTTTTTTGTGTGTGTGTGTGTTTTTGTTTTCTCTACCTCACTTTGTTCTAAAATGGCAGAGGTTAATACCTTCTAAAACATGACCAGCATGCACCCAGAACCAAGTGGTATACCATGCTGGTTCATTCTGTGAGATTATATTCTCTTGTCATTCCCATTCTGCCCCTTTCTTTTATCTCATTTATGTTTTGGAGGTCAATATTGGGACTCTGTACAAGTATTTCTGGTTTATATAAATTTGGAACTGAGCATCTTCTAACATACAGAACTTAATATACTTAGAACCAAGAGGATCACCCACTAGGACCTCTCAGGTACACTACATTCACCCTCCACTACAACTTCATCACAACCACCATGTCCCAGTCCCCCATTTTTTTTCTCTTCTTTTTTCCTCTTTACTTTTGCTTTTTTCTCCTTTTTTTTCACTTTTTCCCCCCTCTTTTCTTTTTCTTCTTCTTCTTTGGGATTCTTGGCCTTTTATCTCTTACTACTTTGTTTTAAAATTTGTTTTTCACTTTAGTGGTCCTTTTCTTTTCTTTTTTTTTAAAAAAAGATTTTCTTTATTTATTCATTTGAAATACACCGAGAGAGAGACAGAGACACAGGCAGAGAGAGAAGCAGGCAGGGAGCCCCATGTGGGACTCGATCCTGGATTTCCAGGATCATGCCCTGGGCTGAAGGCAGCGCTAAACCCGCTGAGCCACCCAGGCTGCCCCTTTTCTTATATTTCATTCTGATCTTCTTTTCAATTTCTGGTCTCTGACATTGTCAGAATCATCTAGGGAGAAATTTATGTAGGTTGTGATTGATACTCTTGACTTAAACCACTCATACAGGCACCCTGCACTGAGCAAAATAACTAGAAGGAAAAACTCACCACATAAGAAAAAATCAGAAACGGTACTCTCTGCCACAGAATTACAGAATTTGGATTACAATTCGATGTCAGAAAGCCAATTCAGGAGCACAATTATAAAGCTACTAGTGGCTCTGGAAAAAAGCACAAAGGATTCAAGACACTTCATGACTGTACAATATAGATCTAATCAAGCCAATATTAAAAATAAATTAAGAGACGCAATCCAAACAGGAGGTCCTAACAACGAGGGTTAATGAGGAGGAAGAGTGAACGACATAGAAGGCAAGTTGATGGCAAGGAAGGAAGCTGAGGTAAAAAGAGAAAAGAAATTAAAAGGCCATGAGGAAAGGTTAAGGGAAATAAATAATAGCCTCAAGAAGGAAGAATCTACATATAATTGGGGTTCCAGAAAGCGCCAAGAGGGAAAGAGGGCCAGAAAGCATATCTGAAGAAATCATAGCTGAAAACCTCCCTAATTTGGGGAGGGAATCAGGCATTTAGATCCAGGAGATAGAGAGCCCCCCCAAAAAAAATCAATGAAAACTGCTCAACATCTCAACATTTTATAGTGAAACTTGCAAATTCCAAAGATAAAGAGAAAATCTTTAAAGCAGCAAGAGACAAGAGATCCCTAACTTATATGGGGAGAAATATTAGATTAACAGCATACCTCTCCACAGAGACCTGGCAGGCCAGAAAGGGCTGGCAGGATATATTCAGGGTCTTAAATGAGAAGTACATGCAGCCAAGAATACTATATCCAGCAAGGTCTCATTCAGAATAGGAGAGATAAAGAGCTTACAAGATAGGCAGACACTGAAAAAATATGTGACCACCAAACCAGCTCTGCAAGTAATATTAAGGGGGGCCCTGTAAAAGAAAGGAGAAACCCAAAGAAATAATCCACAAAAACAGGGACTGAATAGGTATTACGATGACACAAAATTCATATCTTTCAATAGTTATTCTGATCGGGAATGGGCTAAATGATCCCATCAAAAGATACGGGGTTTGGACTGAATAAAAAAGCAAGATGCATCCATTTGCTGTCTATAAGAGACTCATTTTAGACCTAAGGACACCTCTAGCCTGAAAATGAAAGGTTGGAGAACCATTTACCATTCCAATGGTCCTCAAATAAAGCTGGGGTAGCAATCCTCATATCAGATAAATTAAAGTTTATCCCAAAGACTGTAGTAGAAGATGAAGACGGACACTATATCATACTTAAAGGGTCTATCCAACAAGAGGACCTAACAATCATGAATATTTATGCCCCTAATAAGGGAGCTGCCAAGTATATCAATTAATAACCAAAGTAAAGACATACGTAGAAAATAATACACTCATAGTAGGAGACTTCAACACAGCACTTTCGGCAAATGACAGATATTCTAAGTACATCATCACCAAAGAGAAAAGGGCTTTAAATGATACACTGGACAAGGTGGATTTCACAGATATATACAGAAATTTTCATCCAAACACAACTGAATACACATTCTTCTCAAGTGGACATGGAACTTTCTCCAGAATAGATCACATACTGTGTCACAAATCAGGTCTCAACTGATACCAGAAAATTGGTATTGTCCCCTGCATATTTTCAGACCAGAATGCTTTGAAACTAGAACTCAATTACAAGAAGAAATTTGGAAGAAACTCAAACACGTGGAGGTTCAGCATCCTGCTAAAAGATGAATGAGTCAACCAGGAAATTAGAGAAGAATTAAAAAGATTCATGGACACTAATGAAAATAAAGATACAACCATTTAAAATCTTTGGGATAGAGCAAAAGCAGTCCTAAAGTAAATACATTGCAATACAAGCAGACCTCAAAAAATTGGAAAAACCTTAAATACACAGGATTACCTCGCACCTAAGGCAACTGGAGAAAGAACAGCATATAAAACCTACACCCAGCAGAAGAAGAGAGATATTAAAGATTTGAGCAGAACTCAATGAAATAGAGACCAGAATAACTGTAGAACATATCAACAAAACAAGGAGTTGGTTCCGGGATCCCTGGGTGGCGCAGCGGTTTGGCGCCTGCCTTTGGCCCAGGGCGCGATCCTGGAGACCCGGGATCGAATCCCACGTCCGGCTCCCGGTGCATGGAGCCTGCTTCTCCCTCTGCCTGTGTCTCTGCCTCTCTCTCTCTCACTGTGTGCCTATCATAAATAAAAAAAAAATTAAAAAAAAAAAAAAAAACAAAAAAAAAACAAGGAGTTGGTTCCTTGAAAGAATTAATAACATAGATAAACTACTAGCCTTATTAAAAAGAAAAGGGAAAATACTCAATTTAATAAAATCATGAATGAAACAGGAGAGACCACAACCAATACCAAGGAAATACAAACGATTTTAAAAATGTAGTATGAGCAGCTATATGCTAAATAATTAGGCATTCTAGAAGAAATGGATGCATTTCTGGAAAACCACAAACTACAAAAACTAGAACAGGAAAAAATAGAAAACCTGAACAGGCCAATAACCTTGGAGGAAATTGAAGCAGTCATCAAAAACCTCCGAAGACACAAATGTCCAGGGGCAGATGGCTTCCCAGGGGGAGTTCTATCAAAGTTTTAAAGAGGAAACAATACCTATTCTACTAAAGCTGTTCGAAAAGATAGAAAGGGATGGAATACTTCCAAACTCATTTTAAGAGGCCAGTATCACCTTAATTCCAAAACCAAAGACCCCATCAAAAAGAAGAATTATAGACCAATATCCCTGATGAACACAGATGCAAAAATTCTCAACAAGATACTAGCCTATAGGATCCAACAGTACATTAAGAAAATTATTCACCATGACCAAGTAGGATTTATCCCCGGGACCCAAGCCTGGTTCAACACTCGTAAAACAATCAATGTGATTCATCATATCAGCAAGAGAAAAACCAAGAACCATATGATCCTCTCATTAGATGCAGAGAAAGCATTTGACAAAATACAGCATCCATTCCTGATCAAAACTTTTCAGAGTGTAGGGATAGAGGGAACATTCCTCAGCATCTTAAAAGCCATCTATGAAAAGCCCACAGCAAATATCATTCTCAATGGGGAAACACTGGGGGCCTTTCCCCTAAGATCAGGAATAAGACAGGGATGTCCACTCTCATCACTGCTATTCAACATAATACTAGAAGTCCTAGCCTCAGCAATCAGGCAACAAAAAGAAATAAAGAGCATTCACATTGGCAAAGAAGAAGTCAAACACTCCCTCTTTGCATATGACATGATACTATGTAGAAAACCCTAAAGACTCCACCCCAAGATTAGTAGAACTCACACAGCAATTTGGCAATTTAGCAGCATACAAAATCAATGCCCAGAAATCAGTGGCATTTCTATACACTAACAATGAGACTGAAGAAAGAGAAATTAAGGAGTCCATCCCATTGACAATTGCACCCAAAAGCATAAGATACCTAGTAATAAACCTAACCAAAGAGGTAAAGGATCCATACCCTAAAAACTACAGAAGACTTCTGAAAAATTGAAGAAGACACAAAGAGATGGAAAAATATTCCATGCTCATGGATTGGGAGAATTAATATTGTGAAAATGTCTATGCTACCCAGGGCAATTTTCATGTTCAATGCAATCCCTATCTAAATACCATGGACTTTCTTCAGAGAGTTGGGTCAAATTATCTTAAGATTTGTGTAGGATCAGAAAAGAATAGCCAGGGGAATATAGAAAAAGAAAACCAAAGCTGGGGGCATCACAATACCAGATTTCAGGTTGTACTACAAAGCTGTGATCATCAAGACAGTGTAGTACTGGCATGAAAACAGACACCTAGATCAATGGAACTGAATAGAGAACCCAGAAATGTGCCCTCAACTCTATGGTCAACTAATATTCAACAAAGCAGGAAAGACTATCCACTGGATAAAGGACAGTCTCTTCAATAAATGGTGCTGATAAAATTGGAAAGCCATGTGCAGAAGAATGAAACTAGACCATTCTCTTACACCATACACAAAGAGAAACTCAAAATGCTTGAAAGATCTAAATATGAGACAAGAATCCATCAAAGTCCTAGAGGAGAACACAGGCAACACCGTTTTGGAACTTGGCCACAGCAATTTCTTGCAAGATACATCTATGAAGGCAAGGGAAGCAAAGCAAAATTGAACTATTGGGACTTAAGATAAAAAGCTTCTACACAGCCAAAGAAACAATCAACAAAACTAAAAGACAACCTACAGAATGGGAGAAGATATTTGCAAATGACATATCAGATAAAGGGCTAGTATCCAAGATCAATAAAGAACTTATTAAACTTAACAGCAAAGAAACAAACAATCCAATCATGAAATGGGCAAAAGACATGAGCAGAAATTTCACCAAAGAGGACATACACGTGGCCAAGAAGCACATGAGAAAATGCTTTCATCACTTGCCATCAGGGAAATACAAATTAAAACCACAATGAGATACCACCTCACACCAGTGATAATGGAGAAAATTAACAAGACAGGAAACAGCAAATGTTGGAAAGGATGCGGAGAAAAGGAAACCCTCTTGCACTGTTGGTGGGAATGTGAAGTGGTACAGACACTCTGGAAAACTGTGTGGAGTTTCCTCAAGGGTTAAAAATAGAGCTACCCTGTGACCCAGTAATTGCACTGCTGGAGATTTACCCCAAAGATACAGATGCTGTGAAAAGCCGAGACACCTGCACCCTAATGTTTACAATAGCCAAACTGTGGAAGGAGCTTCGGTGTCCATCGAAGGATGAATGGATAAATAAGATGTGGTCTATATATACAGTGGAATATTACTCAGCCATTAGAAACGACAAATACCCACCATTTGCTTCAACATGGATGGAACTGGAGGCTATTATGCTAAGTGATTTAAGTCAATCAAAGAAGGACAAACATTATATGGTTTCATTCATATGGGGAATATAAAAAATAGTGAAAGGGATTATAGGGGAAAGGAAGGAAAATGAGTGGGAGATAGCAGAGAGGGTGATGGAACATGAGAGACTCCTAACTCTGGTAAATGAACAAGGGTTAGTGGAAGGGGAGGTGGGCAGAGGGATGGGGTGACTGGGTGACAGGCACCGAGGGGGGCACTTGATGCATTGAGCACTGGGTGTGATACTATATGTTGGCAAATCGAACTCCAATAAAAAATATGCAAAAAAAAAAATCCAAATAGACCTAGATAGAGGAAAAGCCTGGGGCTTCAGCATTCAGATTCATTTCACACAATCCCATGTTCCTTATGATAATCAAGCTATCAGCTGGTCACGGTATCCCATGGCCAGAGACCCTAAATGTCTTACCATCTCTAGAGAATACATCTTTAATTTAATCCTGAGGTAAAGGAGAGGTAGTAACCTCTAGTGTGGAGTTGAGGGGGCACATCTAGGGACCTATTTCTTTTTCTTTTAATTTTTATTTAATTATGATAGTCACAGAGAGAGAGAGGCAGAGACACAGGCAGAGGGAGAAGCAGGCTCCATGCACCGGGAGCCCGACGTGGGATTCGATCCCGGGTCTCCAGGATCGCGCCCTGGGCCAAAGGCAGGCGCTAAACCGCTGCACCACCCAGGGATCCCTAGGGACCTATTTCTTAAACATCTTACTATCAATCCTCCTTTAATAGCTTCCCCTTTATGCCCAGTTCAAGCGGCACATGGTGCCTTCAGCTGTGATCCTTTTGATGATACTGCAGAGTAAACCATGTTTGTTCTAAGCTTTCCCCACTGCCAGGCTAAAATTCATGTTTCTTAGATTTGCTAATTCTGTTAATCTTGATCCATTTGCTTTCTATCTCCCAAAATATTGTTGTCTTCTCTCCATTTCCATTTGTGGGCTTTATGCCTTTAAAACAGAATCATTTTGCTACAGTTTAGAAGGCATTTCAGGAGGTTTGATGAACTCTCCAATGTCAATATCTTTGGATCTTTCTTCCAAAACTGGTAAGATTTCCCAGCAAATATGATTCCAACCTACCTGCAGAGTATAGTCCTGGCTGCCAACTTTCTAAGAGTTGAGTAGGGGAAGAAAACAGGAGGTTCCTGATTTCAGTATGCATAGATTCACATACTTCACCAGCTTTAAATACAGCACTCTTACCTTTTCTGGGTTACACTAGAAGTTTTCACTGGACCCAAGAAATGAGGAAAACTCATGGAGGGAAATTAGATCCATGTGTTCAATACACCAGCATGTTAACTCCTGAAGTCTGAGTATTTTTTCCTTTTTTATTAAAATTCACAGGGATAATTATAAATAAGAAATTTAGCTACTCAAGTCATTAACTTAGGACAAAACCAAATGTGTATTTTGTGAACTGAACATTTTATTCATTTCCCCAAAACAAAAAATGCACAACTAGGGCTATGTTAAGTGTACTTGAAAAGTGTGTAACAGTGCCTAGAACTCAGTAAGTGTTAATTATTTGTTATTATTATTTGAAAACAAATGACAGATGTAATAGGTAAATTTTAATGAAGTGATGAACTGTATCAGTGGACCCGTATCCATTTGTTAATGTGACCATCTGTTTCCTTTGCCTTTTGCTATACATTTAAAATTAATTCAATAAATCGTATGGTTCAAGCATCTTAATTTTGTCTGTGAGCCTTTCTGCTCTATGACCTATAGGATAGTCTTCTGGTACCATACTTTGAGATGACCATTGCATGAAGGTAATTTACCACACCAAGTTTCTGAGGTCAAAATTAATTTTAAGTGTTGGATAGTACAGAGTTACACTGATTTTCTTACTGAAAAATTATTTAGAGCTTGCAATAGACTAGTGTGGAGTATGGCTTTCTAAGAAGGAGTTATAGTATGCTCTATTTCTCAAACTTTTTGACAATATAAACTTTTTTTTTTCCTCAAGAGAATCTCATGAGGCTAATGTTCTACAGACCATACTTAGGGAAAGGTCTCATTAAGAAAATAGGTACTGCCATCTTGGTGCCTTTTCAACATCAATCTCTTGTTCATGTTTCCTTTCACTTCTGCCCCTGAGCAAAATGATTGGATTTACTGACACATTTTAGCAAAGAATATGGTTGAGGCTGTCAAAAGGTTGACTGGTTTGAATAAATGTCCACTTTAAATTGAAAGCCAAATGTAGTGGAAAGAAAATCCATAGAGACTGATGAATGAAGACCTTGGAGACCTTCTAAAAGATGACAGGTAAAGGAAAGAATGGCTGGTGAATCAGGCTCAGAAAATAACTACTGAGGCTCCCAAAAGTTCACCAGAGAGAATAACAGCCAAATGAACTTAGTGCTAACTCTGCACTATTTTTTTTCAAATATTGATTATTTCATTTTTTTCCTTTCCAACCATTCTGTGAGATTGGCCCCAGTTTTCTCAGAATTTTACCAGTGTTACTGATGCACAGGAAACAAGCAATTTACACAAGGTCACATGGTCAGCAAATTTCAGAGCCTGCATTTGAACCCCAGTTTGGATGCCTCTAGAGGTGCTGTTCATAAATATCATGTTAAATTCTCTCATTGAGGGGCGCCTGGGTGGCTCAGTCAGTTGAGTCTGACTCTTAGTTTTGGCTCATTATGAGGGTCATGAGATTGAGTCCTATGTTGGGCTCCGCACTCAGCAGAGTCTGCTGGAGATTCTCTCTCCCTCTCCCTCTGACCTTCCCCCCTACACATGCTCTCTCTATCTCTCTAAAACAGATAAATAAATCTTTTGAAAACATTCTCTCATTGGATTAGCTGTTAAAAGAGTCTATCATGACAATTTCAGCAAAAGAACCACAGTTAACTATGAGAGTAGTCCAGGGCTGGTCTAAATGGCACATTCCCACCTTTAACCACACCAACACATCCTCCCCTGGAGGGAGGCCTGGAACTTTATTTAGCTCTGTGCCTGGTACCCTATGTAAATTTGGTAACTTCAAGATTTTTTTTTACCCAGCTTTTGGACAGCTTTCATACTGGAGAAAAGAAAAAAAAAAAAACTAGACCTAACTAATGTGTTAATAGAAGATAATGGCCCAATAAAAGCAGTAAAATGTTATGTGTAACATGCAGATGTTGATGCCAAATTATTGGGGTTTGAATCGGCTCGCCATTTATCAGCCGTATGATTTTTCATAAATTCCTTAATTTTTCTGTGCCTCGGTTTTCTCATCTATAAAATGGAGATAATAAGATCTTTCTGATAAGGCTGTTGTGAGGATTAAATGAGTTCATATATGTAAAGCAAATAGAGCAGGGTCTGGCTCAAGATATGTGCTCTATCCTAGTTATGGTTATTATCCCACTAGTAGGACTATATCTGTTTATGGGAAGCTTTCTGGAGCTAAAGAAATGAATCTCAAAAAATAGAATTTCATATTGCTTCCTATAGGATTCTTAACATTGTATTTGTTTGGCATGACTGACCTTTCTCAGTCAGGAGGTTTGCTCTTCCTTTTACAACTTCTTCTCATTAGGTTTTTGCCCTTTAAAGAAGTTTGTGTTATTACTGTTTTAAAATACTGCTGAAGTTTTCTAATTAAGCTCTGCAAATCCCCTGAAGTGTTTACAGCAAGGACTCAGAACAGACTGCTGACTTCTAAAGGAAACACATCTTTCCACGGAGAATAGAAGACTTTCCTCTGAAAGGCCCCTCCAGCCCCACAATTTCAATGTATCTCACATCAGACTTGCCTTTTCATCCAGATTGGCACCTTCCTTCCCATTAGCCCCTGGCATACCACACCTGAATGCCCCACCTCCAACACGGAAATCCTACTATGGAACAGTGGCTCAGAGCTTCAGAGTCAGACAGACCTGGACTTGAGTTATTTGCTACTGGTATGACCTTAGACACACTACTAACTAGAATTTATCTGAGCTTCTATTTCCTTTTCTGTGAAACTAGGATAACAATATTTACCCCCTCATAGGGTATCTGAGGATAAGATGAGAAAAAGCATGTAAACCATCAGACTAAGTGCCTAGCACATAATAGTAGTCAACACCTACTCAGATTTGCTGTGCTGGCAGTGTTCTAGCACTTTTTACGTGTATTTACTCATGTAACCCTCATAATTCAATGCCATGATTACCACTATTATCCTTATTTTGCAGACGAGAAGATTCAGGCACAGAAAGGTCAAGTTATTTGCTCAAAGCCACAAAGTGGAACTAGTATTCAAGTCAAGGCAGGTTAGCTCCAGAACTCATGCTCTTATTTTAACTACCCCACTCTTTCACCTTCCATGCAATATGCACTCAAAATTCTCACCATTTTCAACAAATGATGGTACCTACTGAATGCCAAATACTATGTGCCAGAGATCATGCTGAAAGCTTTGCATACAGGAATGTTAATTAATCCTAAACCCTATGAGGTATGAATGCTTCTCTCCATTCTATAGATAAAGAAACTGAAGCGCAGAGAGGCAAAGACACTTATTTAACTGGCCCAGGTAGGAAGTGACAGAGTTGGATTCCAATCCCAGATCTGTATGATTTTAAAAATCCATGTTTCTAGGCACTACTATTCATCTTCCTGAAAGTTCTTTTCTCATATCATGGGGGAAAAGAATACTCCTGTTTTTAAGGTCACCGTGAAGTTGCTATAACCAGATGAGGATTGTCCATAGACATTGCAAATCACTTCATTAAATGGAAGATTCTTTTGTCATGAGATTTCAGTTGGGTATAAGAATATTAACATACCACACTTAGGTCAGGGAGAGTGTCACACTTAATGCCATCAACTGTGAATATTAATTTTAGGTTCTAAATGGCCACATTTAGAAGAACCCTGGAAGATAAAAGTCTGGAAAACAGCCCTGAACACCTTACTCTTATTTAATTGTTTCAATCTAAAATATAGTCTTTTCAAAGGCCCAGTGGCGTGTGAAATGGATGTGCTATAGTATGAAGTGATCAATAAAAGTGATCATGCCATTCTTTTACTCAAAAGCCCTATAGAATTAAAATCAGTAAGTTCAGATTGACATAAGAGAGCCTCCACTTATTTTCCTAACATGAAACCTATATTCTAGTCAAACCTTTGTATTCACTGCTACCAAGTACACCTTTTGCAATTCCTGCCTCTGCATCTGTGACTATTGCTTTCCCCCTCCTCCATGCCCATCCATGCAGTCCCAGCTGAGGATCAATCTTCCAGATGAATCGCAACTCCCAATGATCCCTTTGCTTCTAAATTTATAACTCATCTCTTTTCCCTACAGAAAATAATGTGAGACATGATCATTCAGGGCCAACATACGAAAATGATGATTTGACTTATTAATTTTTGGGTTTCTCAAATTATTTCAAGAAAATATCTGTGTCACCATGATTTTTAAATTGTATAATGATTGAAAAATCTTGCCTCCAAACCAATATCATAAACTGCTCAATGGCAAGAAACATATAGGTCTTCAATCCTTCTTTTTTTTTTTTTTAAGTGTTCCTAACTTCTACCTCAGTTCTAGGTACATAAGGGTTTGTATTAAATAAAATGAATGAAACAGAGTAATGCTATATGCAAACATCTAAAAAGGACAGACAACAGCAATTAATTATATGGATGAGTATGTCACAGAACAAAGAGAATAAATTAAGCAGTTGGCTGGGGGAAATTTTGTCTATCCCAATTCCTGCCAACCTTTCAACATGTTCAAACTGTCAATGATATATTTTTTTTTTAATCTTGCTTCTTTCAAAAGATTGATCTCAAAACAGCTCAGGCTTTCTGCCATTTCTGAGTCATTGCTAATCTCACACTCTGTCTTTATATATGAATCATTAGATTCTCCCGCCTTATCCTTTTGTCTCTGAAAGCCCTGCTTGTTCTCCTTAATCCCATCAGAGAGTATCAACTTAGTTCTCATTGTGTTGTTCTTATCTCTTTCCTGCAAACCCTAACTGATGTGGACTACTGTTGTTTCCTTCCGTTTTTTGCTCTCTTTAGGACCAAATCTTTCACAGCACTCCCACAGATTAGAGTGGGTGCCTCATTGATTCCTGACTGTGCTTTTTGCCCCTGAGGGGCTATGATCCCTAATAGGCACAGCTGGCCTATACATCAGTTACCTGTGTGTTCCTGAAGGACCTTAAAAAAAAGCCCACTAGCCTGCAAATACTTCTTTACAGTCGGTGATTCAGTAGAGAAGCAGCATTTCACATTACTCAGTTCTCTGGGTTAAGACTTGAGAGACCTCCATTCTCTTCAGGTGTGTATCCTCTTTTCCTCCAAGCAGAAGGCACTTCCAAGCACCAAACATCATCATGCCACCTCCCAATGGCCAACCCATTTCTCCTTCAGTGAATGGTACAGGCCTACCTGCTAACTGTCTAGAAAAGAAGGACCTAGTCCTAGAAAGAGAGAAAAAAGAAATGAAATAATAAGCTGATTCAGTTATAGCAATTTGAACCCATGCCCAAACTCCATAACCTCTCCTCTTCCAAGCAGGTTGACCTGTCCTCTGTCTTTGTCCCTAGGAATTTTGCTGAATAATGCCACTGTCATAAAAACTGGTCTGAGCAGAGGCACTAATAACAGCTAGCGTCTTAAAGCATTCTACTCCTATGTCAATCAAAACAGTCATTTGTTATCAACAGAACTGAAAAACCAGAACTACAAGTAATGTGACTACATTTCTTTTTCTTTTTAAAAAAAATTTATTTATTTATTCATGAGAGACATAGAGAGAGAGAGAGGCAGAGACACAGGCAGAGGGGGAAGCTGGGTCCATGCAGGGAGCCTGATGTGGGACTAGATCCCGGGACCCCAGGATCACGCCCTGGGCCGAAGGCAGGCGCTAAACCGCTGAACCACCGAGGGATCCCCTGTGACTACATTTCTAAGCTAGTTAATGTTTCATGGTTCTGCAGTATTATATAAAGAGCTTTATTTCATCATTGGTAATTTTTAAAAAATCATCCAAACCAGTTGACGTACCTGAGGAGATTCCAAGTACCTAGTAAACAGGATGATTCTTTCACCTTCCAACTGGTAGATATGACCCCTAATGAATATGATTAAACTTTCTCATCTAAAGGTGGGCTTTCCCAACAGAGTTTTTCCAGGGGTCAGAGAAAAGGCAATTGATTGTAGTAGAAGAGGGAAGGGAATGGGTCCTCTCGAAGGAGGCTGCCAATACTTTGACTTGACTGATATTATAAATGGTCCTACCTAGCATTCTGATTATCCTTCTTCGTAATTAATCCTCTCAAGCCACAAAGCTATGCACAATTATGTTTTTCTCCAGAGGGAACACCATGCTTCAGCATTACTGTAATATATGGCTAGAAGTGAATTGGACAATAAGAGGAGGAGAAAAGTGAATTCTAGTGTTCAAAGATTACAAATAATGCTTAGATACTTGGTTCAGTACTCTTCGTTTGAAAATGAATTATATTGTACCTAGGGACTAAAAAAACGCCACCTAGGTGAAAAATGACAGGGGCAAGTCTACATCTTGATCTGGGAGATAGGCTTTCAAGAAAAAGAGACGTGGATCAAGCCCAGTCCTATTTCTTTTTCTTTTTTTTAAGATTTTATTTATTTATTCATGACAGACAGAGAGAGAGAGAGAGAGGCAGAGACACAGGCAGAGGGAGAGGGAGAGAAGCAGGCTCCATGCAGGGAGCTTGACACAGGATTGGATCCCGGGTATCCAGGATCACACCACGGGCCAAAAGCGGCACCAAACCGCTGGGCCACCAGGGCTGCCCAAGCCCAGTCCTATTAAGCATGTGACCCTACATTTTTTATTTAACTTGGTCGAACCTCAGCTTCTTCAGGTAAAAAACAGGCATCCCCTTCTCACGGAGTTGTCATGAATTTAATTAAGTTGCATAATGCATATTTGGATTGGTACATGGGAGGTACTTAATAAGTGCTACTTCCCGTTTCTTCTTTTTCCCTAATGGGAAATCTGTGTTTGAGCAAAAGGCTTGGAAACTTGGGTTGTCAGAGCAAGAGGAAGCTGGGAGTTCATCATGTTGAATTACCTCCTTTTTACAGACAAGGAAATAAGAATTCACAAAAGTTGGGTCTGCCTTACTGGCTTTTTATAAAATAGGAATGGAGCTACCAATTCTGATATCAATACTCCAGGAAAGTCTGTGATTTACTCCTATCCATATCTGCAACATGAAAAGGAGGTGCTCTTCTCCAATCTTTTCATAGGTTTTCTACGAGAGAGAGAGAGAGAGAGAGAGAGAGAGAGAGAAAATTCAAGGATAGACTTGCCATTTCCTGAGATGCGAAAGACTATGGGAGAAGCAGGTTTGGAGGTAAAGATCAGGAATTCCATTTTGGAAGTAGGAGTCTACAAGTTAGAGAAGATGTCCAGACTGGGGATATAAAATTGGGGGTCATCATTGTACAGTTAGTATTCAAAGCCTTGAGGGGTGCCTGGACGACTCAGTAGGTTAAGCATCTGACTCTGTTTTGGCTTAGGTCATAATTTCAGGGTCATGAGATCAAGCCCAGCATGTAGCCTCATGTGGAACTTCTTGCTCAGCAGGGAATCTGCTTGAGATTTTCTCTCTCACTCTCCTTCTGCCTCTTCCTCCTGCCCCTGACTAACACTCTCCCCTCCAAAGGAATTTAAGCCATGATTCTGGATGAGATCACTGACAGAATGAGTATGGATAACAAAAAAAGGGGGTTGTAAGATGGAAACCTGGGGATCACAGAGATCAGAGGACACAGAAAGGAAGAGGAATCGGCAAAGGAGATTGAGAAGGAGAACCAGAAGTGGGCCAAGTCCTAGAAACCAAATGAAAAAAGTATTTTAGGAAGCATATTAATTGTGTTAATTGCTGCTGATAGGTCTAGCAAGATAAGGAATAAGAACTGATCACTTAACTAATGAAGTAGATGCCATTGGTGACTTTTACAAAGAAAAATTTTGGTGGAGTGATAGAGGAAAAAACCTGATTACAGTGAGCACACAAGAGAACTGAGGACAGCAAGTAGAGCATTTTTTAAAAGGTTCATTTATTTGTCTTAGATAAAGAAAGAGAGAAAGAGAGAGCGCGCGCAAAAGCAGGGGTAGGGGCAGAGGGAGAGGGAGAGAGAGAATCTCAAGAAGACTTCCCGGTGACCCTGGAGCACAACACAGGGCTTGACTCCTTGACCCTGAGATCATGACCTGAGCCAAAATCAAGAGTCAAATACTTACCTGACTGAGCCACCCAGGCGCCTGCAAGTACAGACAAATTTTTCTGAGGAGTTTTGCTAAGAAAGTGAGCTGAGAACCAAGGCCACAAATATATAGCAGGTGGAGTTAAGACAAGTTGCTGTTTTTTGGGTTGTTTTTTTTTTAGGATGTTAGCAGTAACAGTTTATCTATATAGCAGTAAGAATGAACCACTAGAGAGTGAAAATCACCAATGCAGGAGATCAAGGGAAGAATTGCTAAAGTGATATCCTTGAGTAACCTAGAGGTGTTAGGTTACTAACACAGGGAGGAGTTGGCCTTAAATAGGAGCTGAGATCATTCTTTCATTGTAACAAGATAGAAGAGAAAGAATATGGGTACATTTTCAGTGGGTGGGTAGATGTGGGAGTCTGTGGGACTTCTATTATGACTGTTTCAGAAGGTCAGCAATTGTAAAGGGATGTGAGGGAAGAAATGTTGAGGGTTTGAGGAAGAGGGTAAAGTATACAGAGAGAATGGTTGAATGGACCAAGGAAAGGGAGTGGCAATCAGAACCAAGGGTCTAGCTGAGATTGTCATGAAAATAAAGAGAAATCTGTTAACACAGGGCTTCATCTATATTCCCTCCAGCTCCCTAGCCTTCACCCCTACTCCTTTCTTTTCAATTATACAATAAAGTGGGCCTGGACCATGTCGTCAACTCCAAGCCATCTCCTTTTTGCCTTTGAGATGATCTCTTCTGCATAGCTCCTGCATAGCTCAAGCTGAAGGAGAAGCAGCCAGTTTGAAGTACCTTGTTAGATTTTGGAGAAGGTAAATCTGGGGCACCTGTAGGACATCCAAGTGATTTCAGATCTAAGGCTTGAGTCAGAGCTCTGGGCTGTAGGCACAGATTTTGGAATTGGTTCTCATGGCTAAGAGAATGGATGGTGTTATGCAGGGGAGGAAGGAGATAACAGAAGGGAAGAAGGTTCAGTAAAGAGCTGTGGAGTCTGACTACACTGAAAAAGCAGGTAGGGGTAACGGGAGGAAGATTTTATAGAGAAACAAACAGGGGACATGCTACCTAACTTTCACCTGACCGCTGTTAGGGAATGTTTGAAAAAGCACAAGTATGAACCCTGCCATTTTCCATCTATTTTTCACTATGCCATGAGCTGGTTGCTGCCTCAGTGCTTTACAAATTTTCCTGTCCCTAAGGATCTCAAAGGACAGAGTGTTCCAATGCTGTACCAGCTTGAATCATGGATGCTAGTTAAAAAAGAGGAAAACAAATTAAAACCCCCATATGTCCAGGTTACACAGGGACTCTCCCTTCCTCTCTTTTTCTGAATCAAGCCCTGTCCCTGGGAGTTAACATCCCTTCACATCTGTACACTTTTTACTTTGCAAAGAGATTTCATGACTGTCAGCCAAACTGGATCCTTACAGAATCTCTGTGAAGTGAGCAGATAAAGGATTATAACCTTCACTTCACAGTTGAGGACCCTGAGGTCCAGGCAAGCATAGATATGTAGAGTCACTCAGATGGTTGGTGGCAGAGCTGCGTCTGGAATGCAGGTCCTCAGCTTCCAGGCCTTGTGCCCCATCCCCAGCAGGGCACTGAAAAAGGGCTTCTACTGGGTGGCTGTTCTCTATGTGCTCATGAGAACCTGCCAGTCACACCTCCAACACTTGCCTCAGCTTAAGAGCTAATTTAGAGCCTCCCATGTTTCTACTACCATGCTAGTGCTTATGGGGTACCTCAAACAAGGTACAGCATGGCCCCTGTCCTCAAAGAAATGACAACTTCTGTATTCACCTTTATACTATCCCAGCCCTGGGGGTGGGGGTGATGGGTAGTGAGGGCTAATGATGAAGGGTGGGAAGATGGGGAAAGAAAGGAAAAACCAGAGTCCCTGCTAAGCGTCAGGCACAGTGTAGAGTACATAGGTTATATGTATATTGGTATGATGTTTGTAATACATATGTTCACACACACAGTTTCCATAGATTAACACTTAGCTAACTCCAATACATGGAAAGGGCTCAAAACAGTCTCTGGTACTTAGAAAACACTAAATGAATGTTAACTATTCTTCTTCCCCATCGTTATTATCAGCAGATATATCTCAAAGTTTGGAGAACTGCAGTGTGTGTGGAGCTGTTTACAGAGGAAGGTGGGAAGGCTCCAAACATGAATTTGATTGACCTCAATGCAATAGGGACCTGGAGCTAAAGAAACTGCTGAGGTTTGCTTGGCCATGGTGCATCTCTCTACACACTAGCCTAGAAATACCACTGTTAGGGTTGTTGAATTTCCAAATATTTGGGTAATAGTAGTACTAGTAGTCATTGTCATCGTCATCATTGCTGTCATCTTTTCCCCCCTAAATTCTCTCCTGGACACTATGGTTTTAGCCAGACACACCTGACTATCCTAAATCATACTCTGCCACCTCTCCCTTCACTCACTATAGCTGCTCAAGCCTCTTGCTTTGCTGAGAAAATCAAGGTCATCAAGGGAGACTTTGCTATTCAGCAACCACTCCCATTGTTGACTCCTTTTCTCCAGTCCCAAAGAATAAGCTATCACTCCTCCTCTCCAAGGCCAACTCATCCACTTGGCTTCTTTTGCCCCCTGTGTTCTCAGGTACACTGCTGTATAAGGTATCCCATCCCTCTCATCCTTAACCTCATTCCCTCTTGCTGATTCTTTTTCCACAGCACAGTAACATGCTCAAGGCTCTTTTACATTAAACAAAACTGAAAACCCTTCTTAAAATGCAACCCCTTCTAGCTGGCATCCTCTTGCTTTCCTTCCTTTCCCAGCAGCTCTTTGAAATGATAGTCCACCCTCACCATTTTAATGCTCTGATTTTTCATTAATACCTCAACTTATTGCAAATTGTCTTCATCCCTCACAATGCCACTAACACCACTCTCCCTGAAGTCACCAGTGATCTTCATAATTCCAAATTCTATTGATTCTCATCTGTCATCTTCTTAATTGATCTCTGTTGCATTTGACATTATTGCCTATTCCCTTAAATGTCTCTCTCATCTTCTGATTTCTTTGAAACCATTCTCTCATTGTCTTCTATCTCACTCCCTTGCTGACCATTCATCCTTTGTCTTCTATTCCAGATTCTCTTGCCCTGCACAATCTTCAAGTATTGTGCTCCAAGAATTCCACCTCAGCCCTCCCTGGGTGATCAGCTCTGAACCTGAGGACTTAGAACCGTATACTTCTCTCAACCGCTGCCCTTAGTCTTCTGTTTCATAATTGTCTTTCTATTTGTCTACAATCTCCTTGAGATCAGAGTCCATGCCCTGTTCATTCTTATATTCTCAGTGCTCTGCACAGTGTCTATTATGTTATGTACCTTACATCAATTTGTTTTGTAAATGACTTAAAGCTAAGATTTGGCCTTAGTTAGGCTTTACCAAATTGTGAGTCTCCCGGGATCAATTGCCAGGTTTACAATTTATACTTGATATCAGGTAACCATTCAATGTTCTGAATGAGGCTAGATAAACCCCTTAGCCTGCCTATTCCTCAAGGCAAAGTTGCTTACTTAAAAGTAGATATTCATGGAGTTCTTTATGATCCTGAGGCCCAAATCTGCAAAAGCTCTCTGCTATCGTGTTTAGACTCAGTATAAGGAAGGTGATGTATAGGTCTAGCTGGATTGAAGCAAGAAAGATGGGGCTTAAATGAATGGAAAATGAGAGGCCTGATGTCTATATGCTCGTTTCCATCAGCCTTGCAGAGACATTTGCCTGGATATGTAAAGACAGTAACACTGATGACAGGATATAAGAAGGATGGTAATTGTATTAATTTGGCTATTTGTGTATTCAAGTTTGATGTTAAAAAAAATTTGCCTTTAAAAAAAAAAAATTTGCCTTTAGAAGACCAAACCCTCCCTTTGAGACCTATTATCGACTCTCTGCTGTAACAATTCCCCAATATAATATCCCCACCTCCAGACAGTCAAGGCCTTCCTCTTTGAAAATTCAGCCAGATAACACAAACCTTTCCTTCTGAATTAATTGCACTTACTGCAATCTTTTTACTAGGTGCTTATTTCTCAATTGCAGAGTCAAAGACCTCCATGAGCTGAAAGAGAAGAACTTTAATGGGCAGTGGGACCTCCTTGGAACTCCAAATATCAAAGCAGATGGACAGTCTTAAAAGTTGTACTTGCTTCGATGACTCAGATCCATTTCCTTCAGGGGGTTCCATGAGCTGGTACAATAAGCATAGATAAATTAGATACTGCAGCCAACAGCCCTAGATAAATTTTTCTTCTTTCCAGCCAGCTGAGATTCTGTACCCTACCATTCAAGAAAAAAAACACACAAAAAACAGAGCTTTCCATCCAGGGGAGTCAGAAGACAGAATTCTATCTATCTCAAGCTTCAAATAATTGGCCTTATTGAGATCAAAAGTTCATATCACGAGAAATAACTGAAACAGGTTTTCCAAGAAGAAGAAAAGCATCTGTCTAGCCAACCAAAATTCTTTTTATAATAATCTAGTGCTAACCACCTTAGAAAACATTTCCCAATCATAGCTAGAGATTCCATGTTACTATCTTCTCAGTCCTCAAGAAAGTCCTGGGTGGTTATAGAGAAAATATGAAATATTTTAGAAATATTATAGAAAATAGAACTATGATTTGGTTAAGTGCTGAGAACAGAAAGACAGAGGATAGAGTTCCTGGGAATTACTTTTGTTGCTGATGGTTAGAAAATGAGTCATTCTCATCATGACTACCACTTTTTCTTGAAATGGAGATTGGAATTGCTTGTCCATTGTTCCAATGAAAATTTCAAGGCATAGAGTCTAGATGTATGGCAAAGAAGCCATCTGGGTGGCACCGTACTGCATACCCCTGGTAGGTTCATTACATAATATCCAAAAATAAGTTCTCCAATAATTATGAAATGGTTATTAGGTGCCAGGCACTGTGCCAAGCCTACATTATTTCCTTCAACCCCTGAAAAAGCTCTGGGAACTAGTAGTTATGATTATCATCATCAGTTTACAAATGAGGAAACCGTTAACTTTCATATTATTAGAAACCCTGATGGAAGTAAAGATTCTATTGAGAACAGAACCAAACAAAAATACGTAAGATTTCTATGAAGAGGACTTTAAACTTCAAAGTATCAGTGAGAGGTATAAAAAAACAGCTGCACATATAGAAAGACACACTGCTCTTGAAAATGAAAAATCGATATTGTAAAATAACAATTCACATATTAGTCTAAAATTTAGTCTATTTATTTGTTATGCAAATGAAAATACCAACAGGACTTTTTGGATTTAGACATGTAGGTATTAAGTTCATGAGGAAAAATAAACATGTAAGAATAGCCAGAAAAGTGCTGGAAAATAGACTATAAAGCTATGGTAATTATAACATTCTCTGGCTAATAAGAAAACAAACTGATCAAACAACTAATCACTTTTCTCTGAAGAGAAAAGTGTTCTGAAAGAGCACCTATACAGATAGGAGTTTTGCACTGTGTAGATGTTATTTAAAATCTGTCAGGAAATGAAGTATTCAATAAGTCATGTTATTGAATTGATGATTGATTGAAAACTGATGTTATTGATTGTTATTAAATAGGCTAATTCCCTAACCAGAAATACATCCCAGATAGTAAAAGACTTAAAAAATAAAATAGTAAAACTGTTAAATGAAAATATGGCAAGATATTTATAAATTAATCTAATATTGAGGAAGGCCTTTCTAAGCAACACACAAAACCTAGGAGTCAGACAGGAAAAGACATAAATTTCAATATGGAAAATATTTTAATTTCTAACAGCAAAAACTATTCTAAACATTCAAAGAAAAAGGAAACAATATTTACAGCATAGGATAAAGACATAATTTCATTTATATATAAAAGTTTCTTAATAACCTATAATAAATACAACTAAATGAAAATGGATAAACAATAAGGACACACAGTTCACAGAACAATTTTTAAAGGCTTTTAAATTTATAGTTAACTTCACCCATAATTAAATGTATATTTTTAATTAATAGATTCATTTTCTGGGATCCCTGGGTGGCGCAGCGGTTTGGCGCCTGCCTTTGGCCCAGGGCGCGATCCTGGAGACCCGGGATCGAATCCCACGTCGGGCTCCCGGTGCATGGAGCCTGCTTCTCCCTCTGCCTGTGTCTCTGCCTCTCTCTATCTCTCTGTGACTATCATAAATAAATAAATAAATAAATAAAAATTTAAAAAAAATAGATTCATTTTCTAGTGAAGTTTTAGGATCATAACAAAATTGAAATGTACAGAAATTTCCTATATGGCCCTTGTCCCCACACATGTATGACCTCCCCCACTATTAATATCCCCCACCAGAGTGGTACATTTGTTGCAATCAATGAAACTACAAGGACACATCATCATTCAAAGTTCAGAGTTTACATTAAGGTTCACTCTTCGTTTGTACAACCTCTGGGTTTGAACAAATGTATAATGACATGTATCCATCATTATGTCACCATAGAGAGTATTTTCACTGCCATAAAAACCCTCTGTGCTCATTCTATTCATCGTGCCTCCCCGCCCCTCAACTCCTGGTAACCACTGATCTTTTTACCTCTATAGTTTTGCCTTTTCATTATACAATATGCCTTTGCATTATACAGATGTATAATGACATATACCCACCATTGTAATTAAGTGAATTTTTTAGCGAGAATATTTTTAACCATCAAAAGAGAAGACTACAAAGAGCTTTATGCTAACTAAACTTAGGAAAATTGTCTCCAAACCAACCCATAAAGAAACAGAAAACCTGAAAAGCCCTAAAATTATAGTTGAAAAATTGAATAAGTAGTTAAAAATCTCCCTCAACCAAATTTCAAAAAGCAAACGTTCAAAGAACATATAATATCTAATTTACATGAATGTTCCAGAAAAAATTCAATTCTTTAATGAGCCTGGTTTAGTTTTGACATCAAAAGAGAAAAGGACAAAACAAAAATGAACAATTAAGCCAAGCTCAATTATAAACATAAACACAAACCACTAAATAAAATATCAAAAAACCAATCCATCTATATATATCACATCATGGCCATGTTTGGTATATCTGAAGACTACAATGATGATTTAACATCCTATAAAAAATATATGTTTGTTAACATTATATCAAACAGAAAAATAATTTGATGAAATGCAGGAAATGTTTTTGATATATATTAACACCTTTTCTGGATAAGAACTCTCAGAAAACAGAGAACAAAAGTTAAACTTCTAGGGGCACCTGGGTGTATCAGTCAATTAAGCATCCAACCCTTGATTTTGGCTCAGGTCATGATCTCACAGTTGTGGGATCATATCCCACATCAGGCTCCACACTCAGTGTGGAATCTGCTTCTGATTTATCCCCCTCTCTCTACCCCTCTCCTTGCTCATGCTCTCTCTCAAATAAATAAATAAATTTTTAAAAAGTTAATTTTCAAAAAGAAATAACTGTGGAGATAGTGAAAAATAGTGATTGCCAGTGGTGCTGTGATGAAATGAATAGGCAGAGCACAGAGAATTGGGGGGACAGTCAAAATACTCTATGATATTAAAATGATGGATATATGTCACTCACTATGCATGTGTCCACACACCCATAGGATGTACAACACCAAGAGTGAATCCTTAGGTATACTATGGACTTTGAGTGACTGTGATGTGTCCATATAGGTCCATCCATTGTAAAAACTGCACCATTCTGGTGAGGAATGTTGATAATGGAGGAGGTTGTGCAAGTGTGGATATAGGGGGTATATAAGAAATCTCTGTATTTCCCTCTCAATTTTGTTGTAAACTTAAGACTACTCTAAAAAAAAATACTCTTTTTAAAAAGTTGATGTCCTTAATAAAGGCTACCTACTGGAAAATGTATAACTATAACTGGTGATACCTTTGAAATATTTGCTTTAAAGTCAAGAATACATGAAGAATGCCTACTGCCACTGATTTTAGTGAATATTATACTGGGAAACCTGGCCAAATCAGCTGAACAAGAAATCAAATATTTCAATATGGGAAAGAAAAAATAAAATTGACATTGTTTGGACATAATGTTTGCCTACACAGAAAACCCAAGAAAAACAATGAGCTTTTAAAACTAAAATATTGTTGGATACAGTTAATGTATAAAGATTGTGTTCTTATACATTAAAAGTAAAATAATAAGTATATATATTATTACAATAGAAAAAATACAAGTATTAAAGAATAAATCTAACAGAAATATGACTTATGAAGAAAATTTAAAAGATTATTAAAAGCATAAGAAAAAAAATTAAAAAAAAAGAAAAAAAGAAAAAAAATAAATAAAAGCATAAGAGAAGATACAAATATATAAAGAAACATCAATGTTCATGTGCCATATTCATGGATAGGAAAATCAGTATCACAAAGATTATAATTTCTTTGAAGTTATTTCATAAAGCAATACAATTCCAACAAAATTTTTCTTCAAAAATGAATTGTAAAATTTATGCTAAAGAATAAAAGGACAAGACTAGCCAGGATAACAACAAATATAATAATAATAATAATAATAATAATAATAATAATAATAAATGGGGGGTTTACCTTCAACAAAACCAGAACTTAAAAAACTATCATTATTTTAATTTTTTTGAAAATATTTATTTATTTATCACCACAAAGCAGATTTGGGGCCCAATCTCACAACCCATGAGGTCGTGACTTGAGCAAAATTAAGAGTTAGACACTTACCTCACTGAGCCACCCAGATGCCCCTATTTTAAACTTTTTATTGAATAAATTTGATATAATGTCGTATAAAAGTATTTATTTATTTATTTATTTATTTATTTATTTAGTTAGTTAGTTAGTTAGTTAGTTAGTTTTATATTCCAGTATAGTTAATATATAGTGATATATTAGTTTCAGGTGTACAATATAGTGACTCAACAATTCCATACATCACCAGTGCTCATCACGATTGCCCTCTCTAATCCCCATCACCTATTTCCTCCATTCCTCACCCATTTCCTCTCTGATAACCATTAGTGTTCTCTATAGTTAAGAGTCTACTTCTTCATTTGTCTCTCTTTTTTCTTTGCTCATTTTTTAATTTCTTAAATTCCACATATGAGTGAAATCATAAAGTATTTGTCTTTCTCTGGCTGACTTGTTCTGCTTAGCATTTTACTCTCTAGCCCCATCCATATCATTGCAAAAGGCAAAATTTCAGTATTTTTTATGGCTGAATAATATTCCATTGTAAATATATATACCTCTTCTTACTTAACCATTCATCTATCAATGGCCACTTGGGTTGCTTCCATAATTTAGCTATTGTAAATGATCCTGCAATAAACATAAGAGTGCATGTGTATCCCTTCAAATTAGTGTTTTTGTACTTTGGGGATAAATACCCAGTAGTATATTTACTAGTTTCTAGGGTACAGCTCAACACCTGAAAAACAAATAATCCAATTAAAAGTGGGCATTCTAACATCATCATCAGGGAAATGCAAATCAAAACCTGTTATGTTGATTGTTATTTGTTTCCTTCGATGTATAAATTTGAAGTGTAAAATGTGTTACTTTGGTATATTTATATATTGTAATATAATTGCTATTGTTGCAATATTTATCTCTCCTTGGCCAAACTACCCAGGCTCCCCTGGGCCCCTTCTTGCCTAAGCCTCAACCTTAGCTTATAAAGGCTGGAATAAAAACTTTAACATGGAAAAAAAAAAAAAAAACTTTAACATGGTTTCTAACAGCTCAAAGCCACATGCCCATGATGACCTAGTCCCCTTTTAAAGTTCCTTCCTGTGAAAACTCAAGTCTGCCCATAGAATTTATTGCTCCAGCCAACATCTGAAGATAGAGCCCCTGTCTCCCAGTCTCTGTGGGAATATCAGAACCTAACTTTAGTAAGGGCCAGTTAGCAAATCCAGTTGGATTTCACGTGGACAAAACCCCCTCCTACTTTTTAATCTTTCACTTCCCTGACTCTACTGAGTCCTTGCACCCCTCCCTCATTCTCCCTTTAAAACTCTGTCATTTCTGTATAAATCGAACCTGAGTTCACACTAGTCTCTTTTTCCTGTGCAATAGTATATTATTGATTATAATCTATCCCTACAACTTTAATTAGTGTCCATATTTGTTAATCTTTGACAACATCTAACTGTTCCACAGGAGGAACATGGATAAATAAACTATGTTTTCTTTGTAAAATGGAATACTACATAATAGCTAAAATAAGTGAACTAGATGTACATATATCTATGTAAACCTCAGATATAATTGTGAATAAATAAAAGCAAGTTGCATAAACCTCAAAAATAAATTTAATCTAAAAAGCAAGTTGCAAACACAATATGATATCACTATATAAAGCTTAAAAACAGAGATACTACATATTAATGTGGGTGTATATATCATATATATGCATATACATACATATATAGAATGATACACATTATATATTTGTTATAAATATTATTACAGGTCATTACCTTGTATATATTTGTAATGTATATTAACATATTGCTATATAATATACATATTATATATATATGGGTAATGATATATATCAACATTAAGGTAGTTATCTCTGAGGATGAAGGGAGAGGAAAAGGATTGGAAAAAATGGGATTCTAGTTATTTCTATAACATTTTATGTCTTCTTTAAAAAGAAAGAAGAGGGAGAGATGTGCAGCAAATAAGGTGAAATAATAGCATCTACTTAATTGTTGCTATGTCTATAATACTATTTCCTGTGCTTTTTGTGTGCTTGAATTTTTTGTAAATAAAAATGAAAATGATCACCTAAGTGTCCATCTTCTAGATTAGCAGAAATGAAAATTTAATAATGCACAGCATTGAGAGGGTGTGAAGAAGCAGGCAATGTCTTACATTGGAGGTGGGCACACAGATTAATGCAACCTCTTGAGATGGCAATTATACAGTACTGTTTAATTAAGAATACCTGTTTTCTTTTACTTGGCCAGTACAATTTAGAAATATATTTCCAGACCAGCACACAAAGAAAAACATTGCTCATCGAAACATTGTTGCAGCATTGATTATAATAGCAAAAGATTGCTAACCTAGATGAACATAAAACAAGGGTCTGATTACAGAATTTATAGTTCACCCATGTGATAAAATAGTATGCAACTATGAAAAAAAACCATCTTGATTTGTATGTGCCAGAGGTTGGCAAAGTACAGCCCACAGAACACATCTGGCTTCCTGCTGGTATATAAAATTTAATTGGCACACAGTCAAGCCTATTTGTTTTTGTATTATCTGTCTACAGCTGCTTCCATGCTACAGCAGCAGGATTGAATATTTGTGACACAGGCCATATGGCCTGCAAACTTAAAACATTTACTATCTGGTCCTTTAGAGAAAGTCTGCTGATCCCTGGAACATACTGATATGGAAAACCTTCAAAAACATTGCTCAGCATTCACAGATATTTCTAGATCCTCCAGTATATGTCAGACATTTTTCTAGGTGCAGAAAAACAAACAAAAACTCCTGCGTTCCCAGAGCTTACTAGAATTATTATATGTAAAGGACAAAGTGCAGAGAAGTGTATGTAGTAGGCTATCATTTGTATTTTTAGTTGTACATTTACTTGTATGGAAATAGAACATTTTTGAAGGGATTCACAAGGAAATAGCAACAGTGAATGCTTCAGGGTAAGGGTTGGAAGACTATATCAACATAGGGTAATTTACTGGTCATTGTTATGAAATGTGATGTTTAGTTGAATGTGCACTACACACACACGCGCGCGCGCACACACACACACACACACATACACACAAAACCTAGCTTGAAGAAACCAAAAGTGAAATTTAGTGGGCAAAATGAAATCCTGTCTATAAGCTGAAAATGCCATTGTATATGTTCTGAATGAAGGAAAAGTCACTTAAACAGCTCATCTGAAAAATACTCCGACACCTTCGTTAACTATAGGCTACAGATGAACCAATCATATGGCATGGTTGCCAAAAAGGCTAATGTGATTTTAGGCAATAAAATAGTTTTATTATCCAGATCAAGAGAACTTATTGTTCTACTTTACTATATACTGTCTCAACCATAGAGTATTATGCTCATTTCATCTTTGTGTGTCATAAATTAGGAGAGATATTCCCTTCATCTAGGGGAGAATTTCCAGGAGGGAGAGAAGGAACTATGAAAGTGCTGAGAAAGATTAGTTTCAAGAAGGAAGTTTCAAGAAGGAAGACTTAAGGGAAATAAAAGATCCATCTTTAAATATGTGAAGGCAAGAAGGGTTAGTCTTATTTTATATACGTCCATATACATTCAAATAGCACTACTAGGACCTGCACAATCATGAGTTAAGGGAAGCGACTTTTGGTTCAGTATGAAAATGTTCTAACAATTTGGTTGCAAAGTGGAAGCAGAGTGGAAGAAAATTAATATTTGCTGTCTACAACATGTATGCATAATACTAATCTTCACAGCAATTTTGCAAGGAAGGTATTATTATCTATTTTCTGGAAGAGAAAATGGAGTCTCAGAAATGTTGAAGACTTCAGGGGCAACCCATTTGAGACCTTTCTCACTCTCTAGAGAGCTCTTTTTCTTTCCTTTCTGTTCTCACCTTCATTTAATGAACTTTCTGTTCACTTAAAAAAATAAAAAAGAAATGTTGAGTAACTTCATCTCAGACTCTACTGCTACTAGCAGCAGGGTAAGGATTTAAACTAGCTCTCAACATGCTACTAACTTGGTCCATACATCTCATCCTGTCCCTCCAATAACAAGTAGCCAGAATGCTCTCTTTAAAACATAAATCTGATCGTGTTACTTCCCTGGTTACTTTCCCTGGAAATTTCTTGGCTTCACTTAAGAAGCCCTTCATGATCGGGCCCTTGCTTACCACTCTCTAACCAGTTGCTACTTGGAACTCTACTGTAGCCACACAGAGTATCTTTGAATTACTCAAATACATATTGAAAAAAATAGTATTTTAATGGAAAACTATGCATCCTTTACAGCACACTTTTCTGGGTTATCAGATTCTATCCCTGTTCTTTGTCTTTGAGCCATTTTGTAAGTCACTGTAGGTTGTGTATAACTGAGAGATCTGTAAGTTATGTCCTATCTAGCAGTGATTTAGTTGACTCCTCCCTACCCCATGTTAATACCAGTTTTGTCATTTTTGCATTTTTTTCTCAATATTCCTTTATACCATATAAATCTGTCCGGTTTTGACACCAGTTACAAGATCTTCCTGGTTTGCTCATATCATTTAGTAATGAGCATTTTAAATACACATGCATTTTTATACATGTATAAGCACCATGATTTTACCTTTTCCTGAAATTATTTTTTAATATGTGCCATGCTCTCTCCTTTCTTATCTCTCTTTCTTTTTTTAAAAACAGATTTTATTTATTTTTTCATGAGAGACACACACAGAGAGAGAGAGAGAGAGAGAGAGAGGCAGAGACATAGGCAGATGGAGAAGCAGGGTCCCTATGGGGAGCCCCATGCAGGACTTGATCCCGGAACTCCAGGATCACACCCCAAGCTGAAGGCAGACGCTCGACCACTGAGCCACCGAGGTGTCCCTCCTTTCTTACCTATTTCTTTCCTCATGGCCTTCACATAGTCTGTTCCCTCTATCTAGAACAGCTTCCTTATCCCATTTTCTCCTGTTGTTGGCAAAGGGTTAATAAAATATCTGTTGAATGGAAGCAACAGGAAAGTTAGAAGAAAGAAACCAGCCACCAATCCAGATCTGACACCAAAGTTGTTGCTTTTTTTCCAGTTAGGTTCATGCCTTTCACATCTTGCACATCATCTAAATGGTCTACCTCAAAGTAATGAACTCCCCGTCACCAGAAGCATTCAAATTGAGCCTGGATGCAGTATGGTGGAATTCTGGCATTGAGAATGTTAAGTAAAAAAATATTGTGACACTTGTGAAAACAGTAAGGAAGATTTATTCAAAGAGTATTGCAATAGGGGTGCCTGGGTGGCTCATTTAAGCATCTGCCTTTGGCACAGGTCACGATCTCAGGGTCTTAGGATTGAGCCCATGTTGGCTTCCTACTCAGTGAAGAGTCTGCTTGTCCCTCTCTTTCTGCCCCTTTTCCCTGTTCATACTCTCTTTCTTTTTCAAATGAATAAATAAAAATTTTAAAACAACAACATAGTATTGCAATCGAGTTACTGCACTAGGGTAGGAAGATTGAGCTGAGTTCTGGCCACAACAAAGAGAGCTGGGTATTTATAGCCAATGGGCAGGGTGAGGGGATCAATAGATAGAAAAGTATTTATAGGAAATATCAAAGGGGGGATTCTTACTAAATTAGCCTAACAGGATTCTTGCTAAAGGCAGGCCAAAGGCATAAACAACAAGAGTGAGGGATGAGGAAGTCGATCAGATATCAAGAGTAATTAGATATCAAGAGTGGGAGGATTACTTACTTATCAGGATTCTTTGCTAAAACTAAGCTGAGCAGGCCAAAGACAGGGCAGGGGCGTAGTCAAGAAGAGGACTTAGAGAAGCATGACTATGTATGTAATACATTAGAACCCAAACCTATATGATATGTCTGTGGACACTTCAAAAGAAAGCAAGCCTAGAGCAAAACGAGTTCCACCTCTGTGAGTTTCCCACAGGACTCTGACACCAGCCCATGTGGCCTTTTGTTTTTTTTTGGTCTATTAAGTTCTGAGCAGAACCTAGCAAGGAAAGCATAAAGATGACTTCATAGTCAACTTCACAGTCACATTTCTGAAGTGTTCCTGGAAGGCTTCCCACTGTGGAATTCTTAGGGAACAGCCCCATGCAATTTTTAAGTGGAGCTGCTTCTATTTATGTGGGCAAGTCATATCAGTAACTTGCAAAAGAGAGAGAATGGAAATGAGTTCAATGAAAAGGTGAAAACACTTTGCCATAGACTCACCTCTTGCCTAGGAGCCACTTCTTTAACATTCATCAGAGAAGGTACCAGAGGGAGTTTCTATGGTACACCACATAGGTGCATCCAGCTAGGATGATATGCTCACCTACCACAGAGGCCCATGCTTTGTACCTCAAGAGACAGAAGCCAAATCAGTAGCATAGAAGAAGGAATGACATCCCACTAAAAGCCTTAACATGGCTCCAAAGCTTTTCATATCTATTATAACACATCAAGCATGGAGTAATTCCACCATTAGCATCACTCCATTGGGCTGAAGCACTTAACTCCAGAAGCTTACATAAAATAGGACATGGGAAGGATAACCTATTAGCCCTTAATAACCGGCTGTATGACTTTGGTTGAGGTAATTTCCATCTCTGGGCTCCAGGATCACCAAAGTAAAAAATGGGGGCTTTAGCTGGTGCAGCCACTCTGGAAAACAGTGTGGAGGTTCCTCAAGAAGTTAAAAATAGAGCTACCCTATGACCCAGCAATTGCACTACTGGGTACTTACCCCAAAGATACAGATGTAGTGAAACAACAGGATACCTGCACCCCAATGTTCATAGCAGCAATGTCCATAATAGCCAAACCGTAGAAGGAAACAAGATGTCCTTTGACAGATGAATGGATAAAGAAGATGTGGTATATATACACAATGGAATATTTCTCAGCCATTAGAAACAACGAATACCTACCATTTAGTTCGATGTGGATGGAACTGGAGGATATTATGCTGAGTGAAATAAGTCAATCAGAGAAAGACAATTATTGTATGGCTTCACTCATATGTAGAATATAAGAAATGTGAAAGGGATTATAGGGAAAGGAGGGAAAGTGAGTGGGGAAAAATTAGAGAGGAAGACAAACCACAAGAGACACCTAACTCTGGGGAACAAACAAAGGGTTGCATAAGAGGACGTGGGTGTGGATATGTGGTAACTGGATGATGGGCATTAAGGAGGGCACATGATGAGATCAGCACTGGCTGTTATACTATATGTTGGCAAATGGAATTTAAATAAAATATTAAAAAATAAATGAGGGGTTTAGGCCAAATCTCATCCAGTTCTCATTTTCTATGGTTCTATGTTTCTTTAGCCCAGGAGGGCACTTATTATCTTCTAGAAGGAGCTACCTAGTTAAGAGAGTTCAGAATAGGCAAGTTGTGATAGAGGACAGGGAGAAAGAAATGTACAAAGTGGGGATACTGTGGAGTCAAGTCTGGCAGGGCACCATAGCCAGGACTTGGGCACCCACAGTTGGAGCTTAGTATTATTAATTACAAACTTTACTTATCACATAATTTTGCAATGCACAGGCTCCATCCACCCTCCATGTTCACACACAGATCCATGCATACACACAGTCTCTCTCTCTCTCTCTCTCACAGTCTCTGTCTCTCCAAATATAATAGTTTACAATAGACACTACCTTTTCTTTCAATAAGCAACCTGACATTGGAGGTTATAAACAAACACTTCCCATGCTCCTATTATCAGAGCAATACTTGCTATGTGATTGAACTTAGAGATTAATGAGCTTGTAGTTTGGCAATTTACACGTTTAATGCAATCCCTATCAAAATACCATGGACTTTCTTCAGAGAGTTAGAAAAAATTATTTTAAGATATGTGTGGAATCAGAAAAGACCCCGAATAGCCAGGGGAATTTTAAAAAAGAAAACCATAGCTGGGGGCATCACAATGCCAGATTTCAGGTTGTACTACAAAACTGTGGTCATCAAGACAGTGTGGTACTGGCACAAAAACAGACACATAGATCAATGGAACAGAATGGAGAACCCAGAAGTGGACCCTCAACTTTATGGTCAACTAATATTCGATAAAGGAGGAAAGACTATCCATTGGAAGAAAGACAGTCTCTTCAATAAATGGTGCTGGGAAAATTGGACATCCACATGCAGAAGAATGAAACTAGACCACTCTCTTTCACCATACACAAAGATAAACTCAAAATGGATGAGAGATCTAAATGTGAGACAAGAGTCCATCAGAATCCTAGAGGAGAACACAGGCAACACCCTTTTTGAACTCGGCCACAGTAACTTCTTGCAAGATTCATCCACGAAAGCAAAAGAAACAAAAGCAAAAATGAACTATTGGGACTTCATCAAGATAAGAAGCTTTTGCACAGCAAAGGATACAGTCAACAAAACTAAAAGACCACCTACAGAATGGGAGAAGACATTTGCAAATGACGTATCAGAAAAAGGGCTAGTTTTCAAGATCTTTTTTTTTTTTGTTTGTTTTTTTTTGTTTTTTTTTTTTTAGTTTTCAAGATCTATAAAGAACTTATTAAACTCAACACCAAAGAAACAAACAATCCAATCATGAAATGGGCAAAAGACATGAAGAGAAATCTCACAGAGGAAGACATAGACATGGCCAACATGCACATGAGAAAATGCTCTGCATCATTTGCCATCAGGGAAATACAAATCAAAACCACAATGAGATACCACCTCACACCAGTGAGAATGGGGAAAATTAACAAGGCAGGAAACCACAAATGTTGGAGAGAAAAGGGACCCCTCTTACACTGTTGGTGGGAATGTGAACTGGTGCAGCCACTCTGGAAAACTGTGTGGAGGTTCCTCAAAGAGTTAAAAATAGACCTGCCCTACGACCCAGCAATTGCACTGTTGGGGATTTACCCCAAAGATACAGATGCAGTGAAATGGCAGGACACCTGCACCCCGATGTTTCTAGCAACAATGTCCACAATAGCCAAAGTGTGGAAGGAGCCTTGGTGTCCATCGAAAGATGAATGGATAAAGAAGATGTGGTTTATGTATACAATGGAATATTACTCAGCCATTAGAAATGACAAATACCCACCATTAGCTTCAACGTGGATGGAACTGGAGGGTATTATGCTGAGTGAAGTAAGTCAATCGGAGAAGGACAAACATTATATGTTCTCATTCATTTGGGGAATATAAATCATAGTGAAAGGGAATATAAGGGAAAGGAGAAGAAATGTGTGGGAAATATCAGAAAGGGAGACAGAAAATAAAGGCTCCTAACTCTGGGAAATGAACTAGGGGTGGTGGAAGGGGAGGAGGGCGGGGTGTGGGGGTGAATGGGTGACGGGCACTGAGGGGGGCACTTGACAGGATGAGCACTGGGTGTTATTCTGTATGTTGGTAAATTGAACACCAATAAATATACATTTATTAAAAAAATGAGCTTGCAGTTTAAGAGAAAGCTTTTTTTAAAATTCCTTTTTCTTTTATTTAATAACACAGCTCTTTGTAGGAATGCTGGAATAATTTGGGCCAGGTAAGATGGTATGAAACAGTTTATTTTAAACTCTTTTCACTTTAGGTAGATTTCATGGCACCTACCAATGCTGTTTATCTTTATGACAAAGAGGGAAGCAGCTGATAGTATGGAAAAAGTTCCACTTAAATCATCTCTCAGAGCTCAGATAGCAGAGAACTCAGAGATTGATCTGTCTCTCCGGGTGTCCTTTGGTTGCTGCTCACTTTCCATGTTTTAGCGTATCTCATTTTCATAACGTTCAAAGACACATTTTTTATTAGAATGCTTACAACTTCACCAACTAAATCCTTTGAAATCGAAGTGTACCTGTTTTTCTCTTAGGCATTGGGGCACTTTTTAAAATAAAGCTGTATATCTGCTTTAAAATGAAAAGCTGGGGCAGCCCCGGTGGCGCAGGGGTTTAGTGCCGCCTGCAGCCCGGGGTGTGATCCTGGAGACCCGGGATCGAGTCCCACATCGGGCTTCCTGCATGGAGCCTGCTTCTCCCTCTGCCTATGTCTCTGCCTCTCTCTCTCTCTCTCTCTGAATGAATAAATAAATAAATCTTTAAAAAAAATAAAACAAAATAAAATAAAATAATAAAATAAAAAGCAGTTTCATCCTAGCTTATTACCACCAGGTATTTGAGGGATAGAGACTGGGAGTTATGGCTATAAATCTTTCAGAAATGAGTGCTAGCCTGCAAGGTCAATATGGAGCAATTTCTAATCTCTTATCCTTGATTATAACACATACACCCACACCCACATTATATATGATCTATGTAAGTGTGAAAAATAGTCAAAGATAGTAAAACTAACCTTATATAAAACTTGGTTGGATCAAGACTTAATTTGTTTACTTTAAACATTGTGAATATTGGAAAACTCCCTTATTAGGCCAGAAGTTTTCAAATGACCTGATGTGCGGTGCTTTGACAGGATATAAATAGGGCCCATGCCACAAACAATGTCTTTCATCTTTTTACACATGGCCACTGAAGGAAAGAAGAAGAGCAGAACAAAGAAAAGGTAGGAATGAGCAGAGAAGAGGAGGCAAGGTTAGAAAAGAAGAAAGAGCTTGATGTTGGTCAAAGCACCAAGAAACAAAGATCTAACACACAGATTTTTTTTTAAAGAAATTAATACAATCCTTTGTATTTCAACAGTGGGTAAAAATGGACAGAATTTAATTTCTATTTAAACTGTAGCAGAGCGGGCATTTCTTTTTTCTTTAAGGTTTTATTTATTTATTCATGAGAGACAGAGAAAGAGAGAGAGGGAGAGGGAGAAGCAGGCTCCATGCAGGGAGCCTGATGTGGGACTCGATCCCGGGGCTCCATACCAGGACTCCAGGATCACGCTCTGGGCTGAAGGCAGACGCTAAACCCCTGAGCTACCCAGGGATCCCCAGCAGGCACTTCTTTTTTTTAAGATTTTATTTATTCATTTATGATAGACACACACACACACACACACACACACACACACACACAGAGGGAGAGAGGGAGAGAGGCAGAGACACAGGCAGAGGGAGAAGCAGGCTCCAGGCCGGGAGCCCGATGCGGGACTCGGAATCCCAGGATCACGCCCCGGACCAAAGCAGGTGCCAAACCGCTGAGCCACCCAGGGATCCCCCCAGCAGGCACTTCTAAATTACTTCCTTTTTCTCATTGAAGGAGCATCCATAAGTGAAGCTCTATGGCTGAAAATAGTCTTTTTGAGGATTAATTTGTTATATGGTAAAGCGCCTCAAATAGTGTCAGTAAAAATGCTGGGGTTCAGAGCAAATGGTCAAGAAGGAATTCTTGAGACATCTTCAGTGCAAAATGGTGGTTTTATTAAAGCATGGGGACAGGACCAATGGGCAGAAAGAGCTGCACTGATGTTTTGATGGGTGATTGATTATATACTCTCAAGTGGGGATAATAATCTCTAAGGAATCTTGGAAGCAAAGTTTCCAGGACCTTGAGGAGACTAGCTGTTGTTAGGATAAGGCCATTTACTACTGTCTAGTAAAACCTTAGTCATGAGACCCTTCAGATATATATCAGTGGGCTATATGCTTAGATGACTATTGCTAATATTTATCTTGGGGAGGGGGGAGTAATAGAGATGAAAGAAGTTTCCAAAGGAATTTTTATATGTTAAAGTAGACTAACAGGATCCTGAGTGGTCAGGATAATGTTAAGCTAAGATTGCATTTTGCCCTTCCATTAACATGGAGGCAGCTGAGTTCCTAGGGGAAGGTTACTGCCTATTTCAAGGACTTGTCAATGGGCTGTAAATAGTATGGAAATTTAATTTTCTTTTGCCTTTCCCACATCAAGTAGGTAGTAAATATTCAATATATAGTAGCTACTCTTACTACACCATCATAGTCAATATCACAGTTATCATCATCATTATCATTATCATCATGTTACATTTTCCCAGATAAAGATCTTGAATGGGAAACCATTCGTCTCTTACTGTTTCTTAAATAAATCCACAAAATACTCATATTTGTGCTCTCAACTACACACATAAATAGGATGATCTTTGAAAGTATGACCTGTCGGCTAAATATAAAATAAACTGCAAATGTGATCTTTTCCCTCTGGGGGCTAAATGTTCCCCACTACTGATAACAGCCAAGCATCTGATGACCAATTGCATTTTTTATTTTGCAACTTTAAATATGGCTTGCCATGTAGCCATAACAATGCTTTTGATTAGTCTTCTTTCTCCTGAAACATCTGCATACAGAAGGTGAATTATCAATTATCGCCTTACCACTTAACTCCACTGAAGCCCCCATATGCATGCAGCATTAGCCTAGAGCTGTACACACAACAATGCAATCTCTGCTCTGTGGACATTTAAAGCAGTAACACCCACAAACATAAGTGATGCCGAGTCTGGGTCTACATAACATTCCCACTCATCTGTTGGTCAGTCAATTCAGCCAGAAGAGCTGATTCTAGTCCCATGTAGTTATAGCTATAGACAATCAAGCAAGCACAAGGCTGAATTAATCAAGAACCACACAATTTCACTTCAGTTCTCAAAATCTTAAATCTACACATGGGTCTTTGTGATTATATGAAAGAAGGAAGTTATGGATTTAAGTAGGAGATAATTATTTCTTCCTCTTACAGGAGCAGTGCAAGAACATCCTACTCTATTATTCCAAGAAGGTCACCCATGGGAGAACTGGATTCATCAAGGGGCAAGCAATGGGAGTTTTGGTTTTGCATTAGGGATCCCCAGAGAAACAGAAATTGAATGTGTGCATGTATAGGAGAGAGACAGATTACAAGAAATTGGCTCACATGATTATGGATGCTGAGATCAGACCCAGGAATCCAAAGGCAGGAAAAGACCAATGTCCAGCTTGAAGGCAAAAAGGCAGAGAGAAAGTATTCTTTCTCATTCAGCCTACCCACATTGGGAAGAGCAATCCACTTTACTTGGTCTACCAATTCAGGTGTTAATCTCATCTCAAACACCGTAATAGACAGAATCAGAAATAATGTTTAACCAAATATCTAAGCACTCATAGCCCAGTCAAGTAGACACATAAAATTAACCATCACAGGATCTAAGGGTTGATCAAGAGGAATAGTCAGATAAATGAGTAAGCTGTTCACATACTCACATACTGGCCTTCATTCGACATCCCCCCCAAATTTTTATTCATTGGCATCAGTATTGCCCAAGGCTTATCACCCATCAGCACTTTCTGTTTACCCCAGCAAGTGTCCATAAAGGGGTTTCATTGAGTTTAGGAGGGTGAGAAGATAAGACTGTTTCCTTAACCCACTCACTAACCTCACTCTGGCCACATTGAAAACTATGGAATAATCCCACCTTTGTTTCTCTCCCCAGCCGCTTTAGAATACTGGGCTCTGGTTGACACCTTAAAGACAAAGAGCAGTTCACCCTAAGAGGGATGCTCCCAGGACTTTTAAAATGAGCTGGTGCCAGCAGCAATAGGCTATCACTCAGAATAAAGCTGGACTGCTTTTATCTCACTTTTCAGGACCATTTCTACTGCTACCTTGTAGCTAACCTAGGTTCTTATTTGTGATTCTACCTCCAATATTGACTCTGCATAGCTAAATATATCCTCCTGACATCCCCCCCAAGGGATTGTTTTGGAAAGAAAATAATCATTCAATGAGCACTCATTGGTTTTTGACCCTTAAACTCTCTACTTAAATTGGATCTGGCTTTGACTACACTTTAACCCATTTTTAACTTGGTATCACTCCCCATATTCAAACGGTGGACCACAATGGGATAGTTATCCTGCTATAGAAGAGAAACTTCCTGGAAATATATTGAAGACTCTGGTTCTACCTTTTCTTTCTCTTCATTTTCCCAATGCCACGATTCTTTCTCCAAATAGCCTGGCTCCTCCAGGAGCTATAAGAATGATAGGGTACATGAGATACTGTGTTCAAAATAGGCACTCTCCTAACAGATGGTGCAGAATTGTAAGTTAAAGAGAGAAAGCCATTGTTAGGCAACATTTCAAACAACAAAACCAAGTTGTGGGGATTGGGGAGGCAATTGTGTTTTGGTTCAAAGTAGCAAATTACCTGGATGCCTTACAGTATCTGACAATCTAAGAATATCAAATTACCCACTGAAAGTCTGGCTACCTAAGATGCTTTTCCCAACTGCACATTATTTGCTCAACAAATTTTCTGCTTGCAAGTCTCTGAGAGGAAATTTCAAAACGCTCTTTTCACCAGTAAAGAAAAACAGATATTTTTTCAAGAGACCATAGAAAGAATCTACAAAATAAAACACCAAATTTCTCCTGGAAATAATTATAGCTCCCTGTAGCAAATGATGCCTTCCACTTACATTAATTAAGCATGATAACCTACATAAATTACCACCAACCATAGTATAAAATAAATGTCTATTCCTTTCACCTAAGACCTCAAAGATTTGAAGATGCTTAACCCCTTTGTCATAGATGGGGAATAATATTAGCCAAATCTGTTGACATGCAAGCATAATTGGTGGCAAATGAAAGATGTGGGAGGCCCAATTCTGCAAGACTAGCTTTCATGGTTGGAGAAAACCAGTCCTTTCTGTTTTCAGGGGATCCAATTTAAGTCAAGACCAATAGAATCTTCAAATATTGTTACTATGACCAAACAATAATCATAACCAGTGATTGGAATCTCCAAGTTATCTTCCAGAACAGGTCCACCTTGTCTTGAATGGTGAAGTGGCATGATATAGGGGAACAAGCATGAGCTTTGGCATCAGACCTGGGCTTAATATTTGGCTCAGCCACTTACTAGCTTTAAGACATTAAGCAAATTAGTTAACCTTTGAGTTTCATTTTCCTTATTTATAATCAAGATGATCTTATATACTAACTTCAAAGAATTTTTCTGAATAGCAAACAAAATAAAGCATCTCAATGAGCCCATTATAGTTCCTGGTACCATGTTTTGTGCCCAATAAGTGAGAAATTTAAAAATAAGAAGCCATGCTACAACATGGAGGAACTTTGAAAACATAATGATAAGTAAAAGAAGCCAGTCACAAAAGACGATATGTTGTATGATGCCAATTATGTGAAATGTCCAGAATAGGCAAATATAGAGAGACAGAAAGTCAATTAGTAGTTGCCTAGGGCTGGGAATGGGGAGTGAGTGATGGGGAATGACTATTAATGGGTACAGGTTTCTTTTTGAGGTGATGACAATCTCAGTCATTTAAATGATATATTTAGACCACTTAAAGTACTCATATGTAGGGCTTAAGTCTGCTATTTTATTATCTATTTTCTATTTCTTTGTTTGGCTTTTTTATTCCTCTGTTTCCCTTTACAAGCCTTCTTTTGGGTCACTTGAATATTGAATAGAAATTTGGTGTTGACAGTTCCTTCAGCGCCACTTCCTCTGACATCAATGGCTTTAGATGAGAATTTCACTGACATTTGAATTACTGGCTCCCTACAGGTAATTTATTGTTTCTCTTTAGCCTCTTTCAAGATTCTTTCTTGTCTTTAGATTTCAGAATTTTATTACAAGGTCTTGACATGGGTTTCTTTGGATTTATCCCTTTTGTGATGTATTTAGCTTCTTAAATCAGTAGGTTTATGGTTTTTGCCAAATTTGTGAAGTTTTTAGCCACTATTTCTTCAAATATTTTTTTTCAATCTACAGTATTTCTTTTCTCCTTCCAGGACTTTGATAACACAAATGTTAGATGTTTTGTTATTGCTCACTGTCACTGAGGCTCTGCTCATTGTTTTTTCAGCCTATTTTATTCCTGTTGTTTAGATTGGGTAATTTCCATTGACATTTCTTCAAGTTCATAGATTCTTTTCTCTGTCATCTCCAATCTATTATTGAGTCTGTCTGGGAAGTTTTTTTAATTTTTTAAGTTCAATCATTACATTTTTCAATTCTATAATATTCCCGTGGTTCTCTATATTTTTTATTTCTTTACTGAGATATTCAATTTTTCATTTATTTCCAGTGTTTATTATTGTCCAATGAAGCATTTTTATGATTGTTACTTTAGAGTCCTTGTCAGATAATTCCAAAATGTGAGTTCCCTCATTATCAATTATCTTTTCTCATTCGAGTTCTGGTTTTCCTGAATCTTGGTTTAACAAGTGATTTTCAATTATATCTTAGAAAATGTAGGTATTATGTTGTGAGACTCTGAACCTATTTAAACTTCTTTATAGCAGGCAATCACCATATTTAAGCACCATATGCAGGTATAGGTGGAGTGGGTATTCAGCTTCTGTCTGGGCCGGTTAATACTACCTTAGCAAAAGTTGAGGCTAAATCAAACCACCCCACTTGAATGGTTAAGTGAAAGTTCAGCTCCTCTCTTCACCCCATTGATACTCTTTCAGTGAATATGGAGCACAAACTCACAACAAGAGGGTGTGAAATCTCAGCACCCCTCTGAGCCATGCTAACACCATGGATAGAGGAGGAGACAGAGGACCAACTCTACTTTGCACATCCATGTTCTGTCTTGTTGCTGCCATGTGTGAGTGAAAGATCAGCTACCCTTCTGAGCCTGACATCAACAAGGGGAAAAACAGAATGCTCATTTGCCCAGCCCTTTATACCATAATTCAGTCTTGTGTGAATAGCAACTCAACTCCCCATTGGTCTCTCTACTAGGCCCTGATAACATAACCTTGCTGTTCCTCACCCTACTTTGTTGATATTTAGCAGGGGTAGAATCTCACCTCCCCACTGGGCCCCACTGCTTCTGCCAGTATAGGGATGGAAAATCAGCTCCTTCCTGTATAGCCCTCCCAACACCACCCCAGAGAGGGAATCTGAATATCACCTAATTCCACAGAGCAAGAGGTAATGGGGTGAAAGGGTGAGAGAGTAGATCAGCTCCCTACTCTGCCCATTGATGCTACATGGATGAGGAACTCAGTTTTTCATCTGTTTTCCAGGTGGGGATATAGCATAAGATCTGTTTCCCAGTGGGAGAATTGGAGCATAGCTATCTGTTTCTGCAAGACAGGAGGATGGGGTGGAAAGTAGCTTCTCTTTGGCCCACTAAAACTATGGGAGGGGTGAGGTATAGTTTTTTTTGTAGGTGGCTAGTTGGAGTAGGACAGGTATTGCCAAAAATGTTTCTTAGATCATTCTTTCCCCAGTGCTTTGGCTAGGAGTAACAGGCTTTTCCTGATATTTTTTAGCTGTGTGTGTTGGTTCCAGGATAGAGGCTACTTCAGTATGCTGTCTGGGATTTATGGGAGGTAAAAAGGGAACTCAGCAAAATTACTTTTGTGTTGTTCCTTAAGTCCTGAAGTCTCTAAGACAGTCTGCCTTCTTTTCTCCTTTAGGTGATTTCTTGTTTATTTCATGTGCTAAGTCTATGGTTATTGGTAAGAGAGAGACTATGAAAGGATGAGGCTGCTCCATCTTGTCTGCAAAAAGGACATTCCAGTGCTCTTTGTAATAGCAATAAGACTGAAAATATCCTAGTTGTCCATTAAGAGGATAATAGAATAATTATACCTGGTGAAGTTCTTAAAATATAAATTCAACTAGCCAACATATAGTACATCATTAGTTTCAAATGTAGAGTTCAGTTAATCATCAGTTGCATACAACACCCAGTGCCCATCACATCACGTGCCCTCCTTAAATCTCATCACCTTGTTACCCCACCTACCTCCCCACAAGCAATTTCTTAGTTTGTTTCCTATAGTTAAGAGTCTCTCACGGTATCATAGGGGAAGGGAGGGAAAATTGAATGGGAAGAAATCAGAGAGGAAAATATCTGGTGTAGTTTTAAGGTGAACTACCACAGCAATTATAAGGCACGGGCTAGATCTGTATATATCACCATGGGCACATCTTAGAAAACAAAGGTGAGTAAAAAAAGTAATATATGGAATAATAAGTAAAATATGATGCCAATTATATAAATAAAAATTATATATGCAAAGAACAATATCCACTGTTTATGGTAATATACATAAGAATCTAAAATTTATTGTACTACTTGTCTCTAATGTGGAGAGGAATGAGACTGGGGTAGTGGTTAAAAGGGACTTTAGCTTACTTTTAATGTCATAGTGCCTAAAACAGAGTAGAAGGAAATAAGACAAAATGCCAAAAGTTAATTATAGTACTGGAGAGGGGATATGGGTACTATTATTCTTTGTACTTTTCTGTACTTCGTCTCACTGGAAGTCAAAGGACACATTCACTTTGTAGTAGGAGCCATGTTAGTGAAATAATCTCTTAAGAAGTGGTCAAGGATGCCTGGGTGCTCAAGCAGTTGAGCATCTGCCTTTGGCTCAGGGCATGATCCCGAGGTCCAGGGATCGAGTCCCACATCGGGCTCCCTGTGAGGAGCCTGCTTCTCCCTCTGCCTATGTCTCTGCCTCTCTCTGTGTCTCTCATAAATAAATAAATAAAATCTTAAAAAAAAGAAGTGAGCATTTTGCAGTCTCTAGTGAGCCACCTTTTTAACTCTAAAAAAGGATGTCATGTTCCTTCAGTAGATCATGGCTTTTAGCCTTCTTCATGTACCAACCTCACTGAGACCCACTCAGCATCATTTGACTCTCAGTAAAAACTGCTCCTCATTCATACACAAAAAATGTAGTAAGTGCCCCCTCTCCATGCTAAGTGCTGAGCATATACTCGTGAATAAGACACTGGCAATGTTTAGTAATAAAATATATCATATGAAAGCTATAATAGAAATGTATACAAAGCATATACCTCCATTATGGCAACATTCAGACTAATTTCCCCTTAGAGTTTGATATGGTATAATAATTGAGCTGTAAAAGCTTGAAGGGAGGAAAAAAATCTGTTTCCCTCCCTTAGGTTGTACTTCAAGTAGAGAAATATAGAAGCCAATCTTTAGAGAATAGTAGCCATCTGCCTCACTGCTGGCTGCAATTCTTCCCTTATGAACTTGCTCTTCAGAGGCTACTCAGCTTTAAAGGAGATCAAGCTGTAGGTCACTATCCTGATCCTCAGGGAATTTTCAGGGCAAAACTCCAGCCCCTGTGCACTTTGTGAATTGTATGAGTGAAACAGCTATGTGGCAAACCACTGTACTCCCATAGGCTGATATCTAATTGTCCCACTTCCTCAATGAACCACACAAGCCTTCCCTCCATGATTCTAATGTGAATTCTTATGAGCAAGGCAGCCCTTGAAGATGCTACTAAAATAAAACCATCTTGGCAGCTGACCTATCACTACATAATGCTAGTCCTGATCAAAAGAAGAGGCAACTTGTCTGAAATCTAGGATTATTTACTAAAGACCCTTTAATTCTAGGGCTCTTTGTGTGTTTTTTTTTTCTGAAAGTTCTAAGAAAAAGCCCTTTTCTTGCTTTTTTTAAAAAAAATCTTTTATTTATTTATTCATGAGAGACACAAAGAGAGAGGCAGAGGCAGAGGCAGAGGGGAGCCTGATGCAGAACTCAATCTCAGGACCCCAGGATCATGACCTGAACAAAGGTAGATAATCAACCACTGAACCACCCAGGTGTCCCCCTTTCCTTGCTTTTTTTCCAGCTTTTAGCGGCTTCTCATTTCTCTTGGATTATCACTCCCAACTTCAAAGCCAGCAATGGCATCACTTCAACTTTTGCTTCTGTTGTCACACTGCCTTCTGCCTTTAACCTTCTGGCTCTCTTGTACTAGGACCCTTGCAATTACATTGTCCCCACTCAGATAACCCAGGATAATCTTCCCATCTCAAAATCCAAACCTTAATTTAATCACACATGCAAGGCCTTTTTTGCCATGTAAGGTAACATATTCACAGATTTCAGAGATCAGGATGTGGACATCTTTGGCTAGGTTGAGGTATTATTCTACTTTGTTCTTTTATCCACCTCATAGTCTCGACTCCTGATCCAAAATTTGTCTCCAGTGTCTCTACTAATTCTTGATATTGACCCTGGTTTGAGTCTGGACACTGTGGATTTCTCTAGCTTTTGGTTACTCTGACAGGATAATATATTTAAAAGTGTACCTAGAGAGTGAAGAGCAGGCACTGTCCCATGGAGAGGGGGAAGGAAAGGACATTTAATCCTCACAATGAACTTGTGAGGTAGATACTATTATTCCCATTTTGTAAATGGGGAAATTGAGACTCATTGAGACATCATTTATTTAGATCACACAGGAAGTGGCAAACCATAGTGAAGAAAATGCTGTGTGACAGTGGGTTCCCATAATCAATCCATCAAAAGTAAGCAAAAATAACCAGATAGGTGTACTGCTAGGTTCATTCAAGCACTCATTTCCCTTCTCTCACACGAAGGCCAACACTGCAGTATAAATTATTTCACATTTTCTCTTCCCTTTCATCTTTTTTCCCATTCTACCTCCACAGCAATAACTTTCTCCATTTCCAAAAACATGTGGTGCAGCCTGGGATGCATGATGCTATATGAGTACTTGTAAGAAGCTATTTCCACAAACATTAATAGCACTAAAATGGATAATTTCCTCAGCCTTACTCATGTGTAGATTCTTGGAAGCTGAGATTTCCCTATATGCTTGTTGTAATATTTCCCAGATTTAAACAGCAAAGGACAGAGTGGGAGCAAGTCAGAATCCCTACACAGGAATGGCTTCTTCCTTGATGCATCGATAAAGCCAGTCCGTGGACCTTCTTGGAAGGGTGCCAGGTCCAACTTCTCAGTGAGACCTTGGCTAGCGCTTATAGAGTTCTAAATTAGCTTGGCGTTTCTATTGGATACAACTAATATTTATGCTTTTGCTTATGTCACAATAACTAAAATGATATTGCTCAATAACTTGGGCAGAAATATTTTAGAGCTCTGGGACTTAATTCCATGACAAGCCATATTGTTAAACCCTGACTTCACAGAAGACACAATCAGATGTACTGTACACTTCTAAGGCAAACAATAGCCCTGGAAGTGAAGGCAAATTATGGGGGGTTACTTTGGGCCTAAACTAAAGGAATATAGCTATTATAAAGCATTAAGTCATTCTGGGAACTTAGCAGAGCCATTCTAGAACTTGAAACATACATGTTGAAGACCACTCTCCTAAATTGAGCAGGCTTCAGTCTCAGGCTTAACTCAAATTTGGGATGTGTTCATGTCAATTGCTACTAAGGAGATATTCTAGTCTAGGGTAGCATTTGTCATTTATCCTTGACTGAAGCCACTGATATAAGTTGGCTATGGAGAGTAAGTGGTAGGTCGTAAAGAAGCCAAAACTGAAATGTCTATTCATTTAAGTTTGATATCATCTGTGGCAAATAATTCTATGAACAGGCCTTAATAATATTTCTTAGTTTTGCTGCCAGAAACAGCTTGAACTTAAAAAAAAAGAAGGCAAGGTGCCTGAATCCTGAAAACAGGCAAGTCTGAATCATAAGCTCCAAGAGCAGAATCCCGGAACATATCTAAAAAGCCAAGCCTACCCTCCCACTTAATATATACTAGCCAAACCTCAAAGCCAGGGTGAATATAAGCAGTCACCAGACCAAAATCATAAAGCTCTATGGTGCACTCCCCCTCTCTTTTGCTCCATTAAGTATAATGTGATCATAATGACATTGTTTGAGAGTTACAAATTAAGCCATCCAGGTTTGCATTTTACTGGGGGGAGTGATGTTGATCCCATTTGCCTGAGGTAGAGATTAAAAATCAGATTTTCTAGAGTACAAAAAGGAGCCCATCAACCTGGCTTCTCTCCAGCCACTAATTTCTCTGGCAAAGACAGAGGAAAAGGAGAAGGGAGGACAGGTGGGTAGGTGAGATTCAAAGATTACTCATGGTTCACAGCCCTTAACCCAAGGGCAGCCTGTGGAAATCACAAACCTTTGCAAGTTGACCACTAGTCCCAGAGCTGACCATAACTATGGAGATAGCATTCCTATATTTAAACTAAAAACCCTGGGGGTCCCCAGTCCCCAGAATAAATGGTGTTAATGATGGTGCCACTGCAGTGGAAGGCCCCAGGAAATTCAATTATTTTGCATGAATCCAGGTTAGGTTTTTATAGCTGCTGGTTTTTCCATGGTTATGTCCCACTTATGAAGGCTGATGACCCAATAGGAGGAACAAAGGGATAAGAGTATATAAGGTGACACTACAGCCCTGAAGTACCAGAACAGAATGTACTGGTTAACAAGTCTACCATTTACTATTTGTGGCAGAAAGTTTTTGTTTTTTTGTTTTGTTTTGTTTTTACTTTTTAAACTATTTTGTTTGTTTTATTCACTTGACGGGATGAGCACTGGGTGTTTTTCTGTATGTTGGTAAATTGAACACCAATAAAAATTAATCTATTTTAAAAAATAAAAATAAAAAAAAGAAAGTTTTTGGTTTTGTTTTTAAGGCAAATCAATATCCATATCATATTGCCTAATAATGCCAAAACAATAGGGGCTAGGGAATTGGTGCTTGTTGTATATCTCCTCTGTTGCAGGGCACTATGCTAGCAGCTTTACCTATGGTATCTCACTTAATCATGACTGCATGTCTGTGAGGGGTACATTATTAACCCTGTGGGACAGGAGAAAAACCACACTACAGCTCAGAAAGATTAGGTGAATTGCCCAAGGTGACATAGCCAGTAAGGGTTCTGACTTCAAAATCACAATCAATAGATCATTGACTGTTGAGAAAAATCTTCCAGTAAGTAAAACCAAAGTTCTAGAGTGACAATGGAACAATTTAGTAAGTCCAACAACATTCTTTTTACTGCTACTCTTTCAGTAGCAAATGGTTGACTCTTGTTTCTAGATATTTCTAAAGACAAGTGTTCAGTCCATTTGGATCACTTAATCACCAAGAGTCAGATACACTCAGTTGGTACCTATGCCATACAAAAACATATAGAAAATGGATCTAATTACTCCAAAAATGAATTTAATAGAAATAAACCCATTTCAACAGCCACTTTGAAGAGATCTATTATTTTCTTTTACCCTCACAATTCCTCTGTCAGATAGAGCGGAGACTATAATTTGGATCATACTGATGGAAAAACTGAGGTTCAAAGAGAGCTAACTTGCCTACTATTTCCCAGGGAGGAGATGGTGAGGCTCACAGTATGACCCACATCTTCTGACTTCTATGAAGATACCAGATATGATCCCTTTACTGAGTGCATCTATGCTACTATTGGCCTTAGCTGACATTTTGGGGCTTTATTTCCTGTAGTTGAATTGAAATTACCTGCTTTCTATTTCTTTTAACTTTTCTGACATTCCACTGGCTCACCTGAATTATAATACCTGCCTATTCCAAGTTCACCTACCTGGGCTTCTAGTTCTAGTTTACTCTGTCTTATTGTCAGTAATATGCTTTTTTGGCCCCTTTGTCCCCATGTAACAACCAAAGATCAATTTCACTGAAGCAGGGGAACATAGCAGTTAGGCACATGTGCTCTGGAGTCTGACTCCCAGGGCTTACATCCTAGCCCTACCACTTATTCCTCATATGACCTCAGGCAAGTCATATAACTTCTCTCAGTCTCCTCATCTACAAAATGGGAATGATAATAATATTTACCAAATAGGGTTTTTGTATCACATATCAGAAGGCAAAGTCTTTATCACAGTAATATACATGATTGAACAAAAGCATTGACTCTTGACTCTCTAGATCTAGAGAAAACTAGATTTAAAGTGTTATTACAACTTGTGGCCATTAGTAAGTTGCTGAATGTATCTATGCGTCAGTTTGTTCATCTGAAAAATGGGGATGATAATAGTACTTATCTGTATAGAGCTGTTGAGAGGATTTAAAAGAAAATACATCTAAAGTATCTGGTATATGATAAACAATACATAGTAACTATAATAATTATATTTTTAGCCTGAATGCCTGGCATGGTGCCTGACACATGCTCAGTAAATATTTATGGAGTGGAAGTGAACAGCCTAACACCTGCAACAGGAGGGACAAAATAAGCAAAACATCATCCTTTGAAAGACTGGATCTGAGTAGACAAGATAATTAGTAGGATGAATGAGGATTAACAATGTCCAATCCTTGTGGGAGTACATTTTTTCCTATAGAGGGGACACCTTTTTTTGTATAAATGTCAAGTTTCACTCATCTCACAGATGGTTTGAGTATCTGGCGTTTTGTCGTTATCAGGGAGTCAGTGAGGGAAGACTGGGTGCAGTTGCTTGGTTTTAGGAAATTGATTTGAAATTTTTTTTGAGATATTCCCAACTAATCAGATCTTGTTGAGACAAAATTAGAATTACATGGAGGGAAAAAAAAAAACCCTCACAGATTTCACTGTATTACAATTAAAATAAGAATAGTTTGAGGCACCTGAGTGGCTCAGTCAGTTGAGTGTCCACTCTAATTTTCAGCTCAGGTCATGATCTCAGGGTCATGAAACCGAGCCCTGAGTCATGCTCCATGCTGGGCGTGCAGCCTGCTTGCGATTCCCTCCCTCTCTTTCTGCCCCCCCATCCTGCAATTGTCCATTCTCTCTCTCTCAAATAAGTAAATGAAACTTAAAAAAAAAAAGAATAGTTTCTTTGAACTTGTGGGTATGGTACGGAAGAAGTCAAAGCAAAGTCTGTCATGATTCTGGGCCCCTGCCCTCACCATCTACCACCCTCCTCAACTAAGGCACTTTCAAGAAATGTAGTCTGCACTGATTTCCCTCAATGTCGTTCAAATCCTTACTTTTGACTCAGTGATACCCTCCAAGATCTCTGCATCCACAAGAGTGAGCACTGAAAAAGGCTGTTGAAATACAGCTCTGCAACCCTCCAGTCCCTGGGCTGTCAGCAAGTGCATACAAGTATGTCTAAATATTGTCACACCATTATCTACCACTTCTCAGTGCAGACCAACAGCAAGTAAAGTCGCTTGCTGTTTGGCAATTCAGGGAGCTGTTCTGAATCTGGGATCCAGAATCAGCCTAAGGCAAGATAGCAAAGTCTGTAAAGTTAGTCTATTGAGTCATAAAATTCCCATTTTTGAATGGCCAATTTTACTTTTAAAATACTCCAGTATTAAAAAAATACCCCAGTATTCTCCTCCTTCTCACATACTACTATTCAAATGCAATATTAACCGCTGCTCTGTTCTGATACCCAGTCAGCCCATTCTGGCCCAGTGTTAAATCTCACTTGCCTTAATCTCACTAAGCATTATAGAACACCTGACAAAAGATGCTGCACTCATTTCTACACAGGTATCAATAGCAGCTAGTGGCTCCCCACTCACAATGATTGTACATTGGAAGCAGCCTTCAATAATGCCTGAGTTGAAAGAAGAGCATTCCAGAATGTCTTTAGGTATCACAGAGTTATGTAGAGTTGGATAATCTCCAGCACACCAGCCTGGCAGCCATCATCCTAGGGGATCCGGGCCTAGGCTTGCAAACTCCAGACACATATGGCTCTTTCCTACCTGTAGGCCAAAGGCTGAGTTGGTGGACTGGTATTGGCTGTTTCTTTGACAACCTCTTCATAACTCCATCAGCCCACTGAGCCTGGTTACCATTCAAAGAGACCACAGTGCATGGAAAGTAAATTTTTATACACTAGAACTTTAGTATGGACATGCAGTACATCTCAATCCCAACTTTCTCTCTCCTGACTTACTCAGAGCCCTGAAAGCCATAAAAAACATGAGGCAGGAGGGGCAAGTGGCTATCAGGCAAGTGAGCCATTTGCAACTTAGCAAGGTGAAGGGCAAGTAAGGCTATAGCTCCCACACGGGTGAGCAGTCCTGACCAAGGCTCAGGGTGTTGCTGAGTCACCAAAGACAAACATGAATGCTGTTCTTTTTGATGGATGGGACAGGGAAAAGTATTCAAGGTTGATAAAGGAAAGCTACACTTATAGATGTTGCTGCCTTTGCTATCAAATAATTCAAGATACAGAGCCATGGGTGACATTTGCTGGCATAGGGCAAATGTATGAATAATAAGCAGCATTTATAAGTGCCTGGCACTTCCCATAAGTTCCTATTAATCTTTATAATGATCCTGCAGGGTCACTCTTACTCTCATTTTATATCTATGGAAACTGAGGCTTAGAAAGGAGACTACCTCTCTATACAGCTGATCAATATTGGACATGGGGTTTTGAGTTCATGTATGTATGGCTCCAAAACCCATGCTCTTACCAATGTGCCCCCATTGCTTTTTCTGCCCCATGCTACTCTGTTTTAAGCAGAGTGGACCTGCTTAGAGGTCCAATAATGATGCCTCTCTGTAATCCATCCCATAGCAATGGGAATAGGGAAATGATACAGGAAAGGCTTCAAGGAGGAGGCTGCAGCTGAGGAGAGCCTTGAGGGATGGGCAGAATTTTCACAGAGAGAGCTGAAGGGAAACAATCTTCCTGAAAATAGCTGCATAGTATGCACATAGTCACAGACTGAAGTGGGATTAAAGGCATGGATTTGGGAGTGAGAGAGTGCTGGCTTTAAATCACATCTCTATACACTACTCGATGCATTCGATGTCCTTCCCCTTCCTATGTGACTGCCAACTTCCTACTCACACCCTCTCACATTCACCCCTTCAAGCGTGCAAGTGCCAGTTTGTACTGGCTTGCAGGAATCTACTGTGCACGTGGCTTCCCAACTTGGAGTTCAAGGACCTCACATATGTAGCTGGAAATAAATCATGGTGGAAATATGTACACCACAAAAATTGGCAAATACTACAAATCAGACCTTTTTTTTTCTTTTACAAAAGAAAAGGTACCAGGATACCACCATGCAAACTCTCTTGAGGTAGAGCCAGAGCATCTGTGTTCTTTTAAAACCTCCACATAATTCTGCAGACTGGCCATTGACAAAGCTTCTTGGGGCAGTGGATCTCATACTCTGTTATGCATAAGAATCACTGGAGGGGAGCCTGCTAATATGTGTGCTAATATGTGCTATTTCTGGATCTTTCCTAAAATTCTGATTAAGTGGGTCAGGAGTGGATCCCAGGAATCTGTATTTTTATAATATTGCCTCCTGACCCCCAACCATGATGATTCTGCTGGAGGCGATCTAGGGTATTTAGTCTCATCTCAAGTACACAGGCACTGCAGGCAATGCAAGCAGAGCAAAATGCAGGGCTCTTAGCTCATGCCAATCACAGACATCTGAGAAATTAAAAAAAAATCACTCAAGTTTCTCACCAGGTTTTCTGTTTTCACCATTGGGAAAGCAATTGATAAAAGGGTTGGAAATAAATCTCTCCTCATAATGAAAGTGGCAAAAAAAAAAAAAAAAAAAAAGCACAAGAACAAAATGCCCAAAGTAAAAGAAAGCTTACCATTTAGGCATAGTGATTCTCCCAGCCATCTCTCTGCCCAAATCATACACTATATACATGCATAATGTACTAGAGAAGATTACTAGAAAAATAAGTTTAAGATAGACCAAAGTCTAGTCTTGGAAAAGAGATGAGTTTGGAGAGTGGGATGGAGAAGAAAATCGAAAGGGCAGAGAAGTACCGTAGGTAAGCAGGCGGCTTTTGAAATCAAACTGCCTAGCTTTAAATATTTGTCCTGCCACTCATTTGTGGTATGACTTCAGACAAGTTATTTATTAACTCTGTGCCACACATTCCTTATCTGTAAAATAAGGCTGTTATAAGTAACTGCCTCCTGTGACTGTCATGAAGATTACATGAATTAATATTTGTAAAGTACTTAGAATAGTGCCTGGCACATAAGAAGCCCTGTATGTGTTTGTTACATAAATAAATGGCCAGTTAGAAAAGAAAACATTCCTTAGGGTTATGGGCTAGACATTCTGTTCATGGCTGAATTAGAATCTGACCACTTCTTTAATGAAAATCAAATTGGTGGGGAATGCAATATGGATCCCGTCCAGTAAACTCTCACCTGCCTGGGAATGGAAACCACTATGATCATTTTATGTGACCAATGTGAGAGCTTGCCTGCCATTAAAGTGACATATGAGTGAATGAGGAGTGCAAACATCTCTGATATGAGTGGCTGGACTCTTTTTCTGAAAGAATATGGAAGGCTCATAATTATTTGTATTATTCATAATACAAATAATGCAATTCTCCAAACTCACTTGGTGTTACCCAAAATACAGAGTTGCACTATTCACTCTATGGGCCATATCTCTTCTGGCATGAGTCTCCCTCAGACTGACTATCCCTGACTGCTCAAGCAGTCCCAGGCTATACCTATTCTGGCTGTAACAGTAGGGAGCAATCCTGGGCTCTACCAATTCAGAACATGTGGAGAACCAGGTGAGGGCCAAAGAAAGAAGATAGCTAATCAACAGATATTCAAAACTGAGGCCTAAAAGGGAAACATGAAGGAAATAGCAGTTTTACCAGGGAAGTTGATTGTGATTTCCAGGAATTCTAATGCATCACTACATGAGGAGGAAGATAGTATTATAAATCTCCATTAAGGAAAAATGAGCAGTGAGATACTCCATCAGTAACTTAAGTTGGATATAAAGAAGAACTTCCTGAAAGAATACGGGAATAGACACTGCTGTGGATTGTTGGATAGGGCAGAGAGGGGCTGCAGGTCCTCATTCAAGTGGAGTTTTGAACTTACAAAAGGTCTGCTGGAATATTCCCAACATAGCTCCTCATAGAGAGAGGGAAATAAACTAAATGTCCCCTCAAGATCTCTTCCTATGAGTCTAATAACTGGAAACATTCATGGTGATAGCCTGAAGGTAGCACAGATGTCCCTAGGGACAGGAAGATGCACAACTGGGGGCTGTGTCCTCTTTTATTGACCCACATTACCCAGAAGATGTTGTCTCACAGGGGAGGCAAAGGTAGTAAGCACCTTACCCCATCCCCAGCTTATCCTTTGTCTTTAAACTATTTGTCTCATTTAAGATAGTCAGGTCCAAGTTAGATTAGATTAAAGCAAGGAAATAGGATTCTTTTAAGTAGATAATATAAAACATGTCTAAGGAAACTCAATGATAATTGCATTATCTCTGGCATGTTGTCAGGGAATTATCTGTATTGTATTAGGTGGTGGAAAGATGCCAAAAAGCTATTTAAAATGCAAGCCCAGTTGTGCTAGTCAATTAGCCATTGGTTACAAATGAATTAAAAAGCTGGAAGTTTTCATATTCATAATTCCAGTCACCCTTCTATACCGACAGTGATGAGAGCTGAATACAATTAACAAGTGACAGCTTGAACAGGCAAAAAAAAAAAATCCTTGTGATGATAATCTCATCTCCTGACCCTTCTTCCTCTATCCCGTACCCAGTTCAGGCTGCTTGCAAAATGTCAGCCAAAGGAGCAGTGTTCAGCATCCCATGCACGCTTTGGTCACTGCTGAGAATTGTCAATAGTTCTCTTTTCATGATACATTAACACTTGTATTATAATATGTTCAATCTGGACTAAATGAGGGTGAAAACACTGGTAGTGATTTCCCTCCCTCGACCCCCACTTCTTTCACTGGTGACTAGAAAGAAAGTACAAGACAGTTGTCAGCAATATGCCAGGGCCAAGGGACCTTCTTGCCAATTACATGGCATCAGCCCCATTCAGCATTTCTTTGACTGGATCCTAATGAATGACTGAAAGCTCTTTACTGTTAAAAACAATACAAAAAGAGCACTTCTCTGGCTGTGGCTGTGAAAGCTGGGCCTATTTCTGATTCTAGAAGTCTGCAGTTCTAGTTGATCTTCCAGGCTTTAGAATGTATTTCCTGTCCCTAGAAATAAGAAGATGCACTATAATAGAATAGAATAGAAATAAGAAGATGCATTATAATGGATGGGGGTGGGGGGAGAAGAGAGTGGAATTTCTGGAGACAACATAGGGAGAGTATTGTCTTCCCATCATTTTTGTTTCCTGGTCATGACTACAGACCTTGTGTGTCTAGTGAGCCTCTATATATTCAAGAAAACCACTTAAGATCTTGACTTCTTAGGATACTATACAGTTCTCATAGTGCTATCTTAGAACTCACTCTTGATTCTGAGAAATGAGCTCTTTTTAAAATATTTATTTTATAACGAGTGAACAAATGAGAAGTACAGAAGGAATACAAGATGAGCTCAAGATCTTTTAATTGTTTCACACTCATTGTTTCTGTTGTCTAGAACAGAACCTCACAGGAAACAAAACCATCTTGAACAATGAAAGCAAACTAGAAACCCCAAAGGAGTTCCATTCAGCCCAAGAGATGCCATAATAAAGAATTAAATCTTTATTTTTGATAGTCCATTGCTCCTTCCTTTGCTAATACCCTGACTTTCCTTAGGAAAACAACTTCTCATGTTATCTAGATGAGGCTGAGCCCCTCTCCCTGACTTCACAGAAGAGCAGGTGACCCAATCCTGGCCAGTAAGAGTAAACATCAAGATATTAACTAAAATTACCAGAAAAGAGGATTTTCCTGCTAGAATTGCCAAGCTAATAGAATATAAGCCTAGAGCTGTTAATGCCCATCTTTCTCAGCATTTAGGAAAATGTGGCTGAGACCAACAACATACAAAAAAGCAGAACCAAAAAGTAGAAATAGATTCCTTATGACCTGGCCAGAATACCCTGATCTAGCCATGCCTGGTGCCAAATATCTCCACTAGACTGTTTGGTTACATGAGCTAATTTTTCATTCAAAACCACTTTGAGAGTTTTTCATTTCTTACATAGAACTGAAAAAGTACTGATTCGTACACAACCAAATAATTATATCTGTTATTTAAAGAGCACTTTGGAGTTCTTTTTAATCCAATTAATTGAATGATTTCTGGCTATACTGCTAATGGTGTCACTATTGCCTCAATTGTGCCATTGCTTCAACTTGACTAGAGTTCTTTTAAAAATATTATGAACCTACAAAAAAACAAATATTTTTCAACTCAACAAATACAATTGATCTAGGTTATAAAAAAAAACTTGACCTTATTCTTAGTTTAAGAAGTCACTATTTCACCATACACTAAACCTCTTTTAGGATTAAGGAATTTATTTTCCCCCATTTTCTCATAACTTTATTATATATATTATATATAGGCACTATGTAAATGTTTTTGCATTACTGCAGTCATGGAAATTATATTTATTTATTATTTCACTTATTAAAAATGTTCCATGTTTCTACCTGTTTAAAAAAAGAAGTCACTGTTTCATAGGTTTAAAAAAGTACAATTATGTTCTAGGAAAAGGGGCAGAATCCATTTAAGGAAAAACATTAGTGTCAAGAGTCAGCTATAAAGCTGCTGTGAGAAGTTTTTAATGAGTAAACATAACTGAGTATATAGAGAGGAAACTACTGATTTGACAGTTTAGGTGGAGGCAGAGATAAAAATACTAGAATGATTTGAATCTAAGGGACTGGGAAAACAGAGAAGGGGGAAGTAGAGTAAAGGCTGACAAACACAGGGAGAATGTATAGAGGAAGAATGATTTTTCTATCCTAAGCAATCCTTAGAACAAAGTCACCAATAGTCTAACTGAGCTATATATAGCATAAGGGCAGAGATCATGTACCACATTACAAAATATTTTGGAAAGTATGTCCAAGTACATGTAAAATTATTTGCCTATAAATGATGTACATAATCCATCATGAGTCACTAATATCTCTAGGCAAAATATATACTTAGGATAAGATATGATCATTAATGATAATGAATATAAATAGAGGTGTTTTTTTTCCAAATAGTCTTCTCAATAATTTTTTTTTTGTTTTGTTCTGTTGGAAAACTGGTTTTCCAAACTAATTAGATCACCACTTTTTTAACCTGATAAATCAATAGCTGATGAAAAGTTCATGCCACAAATAGGAGAGGTGCCAGCTCTGCCATTTTCTTGTTGTTCATTTGTGCTTATGTCATGAGTATGATCTTGAATCCACAGTTGCTTTGAAAAAATATTTATGAAGCCACATACCCATTTTATGTTAGCTTAAAATCAGATAATATGATTCGTAAATTCACTGAGCTAAACATATCTAAACTGCAATGTAGTGCAATGTTCTGAAAGCAAATCAGTGAGTTTCTAGTTGTGGAATTCTTACCCTTCCTTCAGGATATTTTATAAATTTTAGGTGGCATGAGTCCCTTTAACATAGATAATGAATAAAGGTACAAATGTTAATTTAAGTATTAAATATAAGTATATCCTTTCATATAATGAAAGTTAATATATCACTAGATTTTCTAATAGTTTCTTCAAGCACACCATTCTGGAGTCCACTAATCTAGAACCCTCCACAGAAATGCATCTTCCTAAAAGCCCTAAGTCGTTTTATTTATCATACACCAGATCAGTCTAATGTGGTATTAGGAGCTACTCTGTCTACTTTATTTTTATTGAAGTATAGTTGACATACAACATTATATGAGTATCTGGTGTACATTTGACATTTATATACATTATAAAATGATCACAATAAGTCTAGTCCCCATCTGTCATCATACAAAGTAATAAGAATATAACTGACTATATTCCCCAGGTTGTACTATACACCCTTGTGACTTAGTTATTTTGTAACTAGAAATTTGTACTTCTTAATCTCCTTCACCTGTTTTGCCCATCCTCCACTTCTTTCCCCTCTGACAATGACCAGTTTGTTCTCTATATTTATGTTTCTGTTTTGTTTTATTTGTTCATTTGTTTTTAGATCCCACATATGAGTGAAATCATATGGTATTTGTTTTTCTCTGTCTGACTTATTTCACTTAGAATAACACTCCATAGGTCCATTCATGCTGTTGCAAATGGCAAGATTGCATTATTTTTGTGGCTGGGTAATATCCCATTAGATTCTTTATCCATTCATCTATCGATGTACACTTGGGTTACTCCCACATTTTGGCCATTGTAAATAATGCTGTAATAAACATATGGGTGCTTATACCCTTTCAAAGTAGTGTTTTCATGTTCTTTGGATAAATATCAGAAAAGAAATTGCTGGGTCATATGGAAGTTTTATTTTTAATTTTCTGAAAAACCTCCATACTGCTTTCCATAGTGACTACACCAACTTATATTCTGACCAACAATGCACAGAAGTTCCCCTTTCTCCACATCTTCACCAACACTTTTGTCTTTTTTGGTAATAGCCATTCTGACAGGTATGAGGTGATAACTCATTGTGGTTTTGATTTGTATTTCCCTGATAATTACTGATTCTGCCTACTTCTTAAAGCCAAAATCATCTTGTAGTCTTTGTGACTCCTAAAAATAAATTTTAAAAGGCAAACTTGTTTTCTTTGCTTATGTGTTGATAAAGAAATTAAAATGTAAATACTGGTAGAAGCAACATAAATTTCAGACACTGTCAACTATAGTCTACCATGACTATGGTTACTTCCAGGAACTCAGATTGTTATACCATAGCTGATAACCCAGCAGCACTAATGTCTACAGAGTGGTAGCTGCTTAAATCACAGGTAGAATATCTAATCAGAATTGTCAACAATGAATCATTAACCCTTCAAATATTTAGTGAAAACTGCTGGATTAAAGTTCTCATTAAGTGTACAGAGGCCAAAGACTTTGGAATAAGCGAAAAGATATCCTCAACTTATGGATAGATGTTGATGGGCTGCTCCACTGTTCTTGGGGGCAATGAGACAATTTTTCACCCTACAGATACTAAAGAGGACTTCTTATACCTTTGTATTAGAAAAGGTCAAAAGCCAAACTCCTTTGGCTCAGTGGGTTAAGCATTGGACTCTTGGTTTCAGCTCAGGTCATGATCTCAGGATTGTGAGATCCAGCCCTGTGTCGGGCTCTGTGCTGGGTGTGAAGCCTGCTTAAGATTCTCTCTCTCTCTGCCCCTCCCCTCACTCATATGTTCAAAATAAATAAAAATAAATAAATAGGAAATAAAATAAAATAAACATACTCAAGGAGACAATTCCATTCCAAGGCTCTCTAAGCCAATCATACTCTCCATCTTCACAAGTCCATCAAAAATAGGAGCCATCCAACATCATAGGAAAGCTCTTCATGGGGAGGCAAAGAAAGTAGGGGAAAGGGAGAAGAGAGACACCAAATTTAACCCAGAATTTTCAGATAAGTTTCATATAAGTTCTTATAACCAGAACTTATAGACAAAATAAGTAATGGGCCAGAATAGACAAAATATCCCTCCAGTACCCAGACACTAATCCCCAAAAATTCTTTCTTTAGGGATAAATTCATTTATGGGGGTACAAGGCTATGGCAACCATCAAAATATGAATATCCTATAGTTAGATATATGGCGATTATAAAGTCGTGATGTTCTAAAACATTCACTGAAATCACTCTTTTTGCTTAATTGCAGCATTAGTGCCTAATATGGTAGAATATTTTATTTGGATAAAGTTCAAAGAAGAATTGTATTTCAAACTTCCACTTGCTTCACCAATCTTCTCTGAAATGTCCCTGACAGATAGGTCTCCAAAAGCTGACTGGGAACTCTTTCTTTTTTTCCAAAGCAGCTCAGTTAATGTATGTGTTTCAAATTGAATCCAGATTGACTTCCTAGAATACATACTTGGATTTGGTGCTGCTTCCTAGCTTCATTCTGGAATCTAAGAAAGTAACACTGCCTTTCCCCAGCACTTGACATAAAGGAAAACAATATTGACAGATGTGAAATGTCCTGATCTTCATGTGTTGAAAATTAATCTGAAAGCCTTTAAATATACTCAGTAGCCCTTATGTATTACTGGTAAGAGTGTGAAATAGCACAGCTACTTTGGACAATATGGTAGCTCCTCAAAAATTTAGCATAGAATTACCGTATGACCCAGCAATTTCACCTCTGGGTATATATCCAAAAGAATTTAAAGCAGGGATTCAAACAGATATTTGTTCACCTATGTTCATTGCAGCATTATCCACAGTAACCAAAAAGTAGAAACAACCCAAGTGTTCATTAACAGCTGAATGGCTAAACAAAATGTGGTATACCCATACAGTGGAATATCAATTAACCTTAAAAAGGAAAGAAATTCTAGCACATGCTACAACATGGATGAACTTGGAAACATTAAGCTAAGTGAAATAAGCTATATACAAAAGGACAATTATTTTATTATTCCATTTACACGGGGTAACTAATCAAATTCATAGATACAAAAAGCAGAATGGTGGTTGCCAGGGACTGCGGGGAGGAAGAATGGGGAAAGATTTTTTTCTTATGTATATAACACTTTTTAAGAAAACTAGTCAAATCTGAATACTGTCTGGAGTTTAATTAATACTAATACGAAATCTATATCTAATATTATTCCACATTTTATCTCCACTGCCTAGCACAATGCTGATATATTACTTAGCACTCAATAAATACTTATGGGATGGAAGGAAGCAAAGAACAAGGAAGAAACTAAAACCCAGGTCAATCTAATGTCAGAGCCTATGCTCTTAACCACTGAACTACACTGCTGAATTGTTATAGGCTGCAAGCATGAAATTTTGGCCAACACTGATTCAGTCATCTGCAAGGTTCACAACAAACCCAGATCCATGTGCTGTGTCAAAACAGCCAAATCAGCAGCAGGAAGAATTCCTAAGACAGTCTTACTCTGTGTGCCACCCCCATGGTCCAATTCTAGGCAGCACTGTTCTTACTGGAATACACATTCTAATAAAGTATCCTACCACGCGGAGCTGGTCTGAGGTGTGGCTCACACAAGCAGATCCACAATTTCCTTGGGAAGCAAATATGCCAATGGACTTTTCCTGCATTCCAGTGGCCTCAGTACAAGAAGCATCCATTTCACCTTCTGTCCCTCTGTTTTAATTAGTCCTCTTTCTAAGCTCCTCAGTGGCTTTGCTCTAAAAAAGTTAAAATTAAAAGAACATTTTCCTGATTAAATCCCCTCCCTGCACTTGCAAACCTTCAGTTGTCTATTTATGACTGTGAGCTTCATTTTACTAAGTTCTATTTCTAGGCCGCTAATATCATCTCATGCAGAGAAGGATGTATTCAGCATTCCATGTGGTGTCATTTTCTGAAGGGGGTGAAGTCTCATCTCCAATGCCTTATTATTCTTTTTTTACAGGGAGTTTTAGAACACATAAACCAACTGTTTTTGAAGGAATAGCTCCCTTATGTCTTTGCCATTCCTATTACTGGATTTTAACAGTGAGGAATAAATGCATATCCCATGACATAGTAGAGACAGTTCTCAAGGAAAAATAGCTCTCCTTCAGGGAAAACATGATTTTCTCTAGGACTTGGTGAAATCCAAGCTAAATGAAAACTTTTATTCTCAAGTTCACAAAGAAGCTGAAAAATCTAAGACCTGCTCCAAGAGCCTTTTCTTCCTTGGATGTGATGCCCTGAAGCCCATCTGAAAATTTCGGTTGAAACTTAAATGAATGCAAATAGACTGACTCTGTCAATGGTTTGTATTGCTCTTTGTGGAGTCCCCACTGGCTCTACACAGCTCTGTTTGAAACTGGGATGAAAAGATACAGGGATTTCTGATCTTCAGGGAAGTAATAAACATGAATTTTGGATAAGATATAATGAGAAATGTAGTAATGTACAAGAAATGAAAAGATTAGCTCTGTGTGCCAATATCTAGAAGGTTCTTGTTATTATTGAACTAAGTCATACAGAACTGAACATGGCATGACTGCATGTTATCATATAATCTGTTATATCATATTTTGTAGCTTGGTCATAATGAAATCTACCATCAAATAAGCACTTAATATTTGTCAGCCACTGTGCCATGTACACATTTATTCAATTTTCACAAAATAACCTTATAACTTAGGTACTATTACTATTCTTATTTTTCACATGGGGAAGCAGAAGTACATAGAAGTAAATAACTTGCCCCATGATCACAGAGCTCATAAGTAACAAAGCTGAAATTATAATGCAGATCTGTCTGACTCCAAACATCATACTCTTAACTTCTCTCTTATAATGACTCTCAGATAAGACAAGGAGTAAAAGTTTAAGAGGACTAGGCAAGAAAAATGTACACAAAGCATGAAATGATCATAGTTGGGCTGTTTTTACAGTAAAGCAAACTCTAAGAATCTAAATATTCTAAGCCAGTTTTGAAATAAAACTGAAAATTATCCTAATGTCTAAGAAAACACCTTTGGAAAAAGAACATAGTTAGCAAGAGGAGAATTTCCAGAATAGGCAACCTATAAAGAGAGAAGTAGATGGGGGCAGGGAGGGTTTACTGTTAACAAGTATAGGATAATGAAAATGTTCTGGAATTAGTGGTGATGATTGCACAACTCTGTGAATATACTAAAAATCATTGACTTATATGTTTTAGAAGAGCAACTTTTATGGTATATCTCAACAAAGCTGTTATAAAAAAAAAAGAGGTGAGAATGAAATCAGAAGGCTTAAGTATATGATAGTAGAAACTTACTTCAGAAATAAAGATCTAAAAGGGCTGGAAGTTCAAGACCATTTGTGATCTACTTCTCCTGAGATACTAGGAGCTCTATTCCCAACGTTTCCAGAACACCTTGGAGATAGCAGTACTGCCTGCCCACACTACAGTGCCTCCTGGGCATTTGTGTATGGTGGTAGGAGTGGGTGGGGAAAGGATAGTTACATAGAACCTTCTTTCACTGGTGCATTTTGGTAAACAGGTTGATCCTGCTTCTAACCCAATCCTGTTTATAGAGATCCAATTGATGCATCAACCTGAAAGTCAATGTTATCATCACTAGGAACCCAAGAAGAGTTCACTGTGAACTCATAAAAGGATTTAAAGTCTAGAGAGACCACAGTATAGTCCTTCAGCCTGTGATATCACATTGGGGCTTTGCTACATATCATACCTGGATGGTTCTTAAAAGGATCAAAAATAGCCCTTTCTCCCAAAGACTGCAGTTGAACTATGTTCCTCAGGTGAATTTCTGGCCTAAAAACAGGATAGAATATCTATGGTTGTGTCTTTACATACACCCTCAGGCTTTCTGATAATTTAGCCTGTTTTTAAGCAGCTTAAAAGGTTTCCTTATCTAGCAAGACAGATAATGAAACTGACTTTCTCCTTTGATTAGAATAGCGGCTTAATTGAGGCCATAGGTACATAAGAGCTATATTGACTTTTTCAGTCTCTCCAAGTGACTGTTTACTATTACTGTTTACTATTTACTGGACATCATCCTAGCTCCTGGAAACAATTTTAGTGAACAACTCAAGGATCTTATTTTTTTGATCGATTACAGAAAGAATACAGATAAACCGTTGCCAAGACATCTCTTGGCCTCAGAACTACTATTATAAGGACATGATCCTTCAAGCAGAACGATATCTGGGTTTGACTAATGATGGTAAGGACTGTCAGATCAAATATGTCTCCTGAACTGGTCACTCCCACTATTTCCCAACACCACAGAGGTCCTATTTCCCATCACTTCAGAAGTCATAATTTGTATCAGCACCATTGATTTATAAATGAGGAACATGAGCATCTTCTCTACACAATCATTCAGTGACCTTTTTAGTTGAACTCCATTTCAACTAACAGTAGTTTCGAATCATAGTACCATCAGTTAATCTCAAGGGTAATTTCCCCTGCCATGGCAATAGATGCTCTGATTTAATCTTTAACTTCAGTATCATGAGTTCCTGTTCTTAGCAAACTGAACAGTGCCCTGGTCTAATAGCTGTCTAAATGGAATATATTTTCAGGCCATGGAATTCAATGGGGTCAATTTGTATAAAGTCTCTGATTTCTATTACTCCTGCTAAATATGTTTAGAATAAGCATAAGCTAGAGGAGTAGGGCCCAGTGTTGTGACCCTGCATTCAATTCTACTAAATACCAAATTCAGTGTTTCAAGCCATGTTTTAGATACCCAGAATTCAATGGGCTTTAGGGGCCTCTAGAGAAGCTTCAAGCCACAAGACTAAGACAAGCACAGGATCCCAACCTATCTTCTGCTTTACTAGAGCAATTCCATTTCTGTTTGATTTACTGGGGTTCTACAGAAGATTTCATTTGGAAACAATGACACCACTTTTAAAATATATATATTAATTTTATAAGCCACTACTGCAATTAATCCAAACATGATTGACCATTAATATGGATGGGGTCTCCAAGTAATGATATTGGAGTGTCAGGAATATGTCCCTGTTTAAAAATATGTGGTTAAGTTTGCCACCCATTAATTTATCACATCCTTTTTTGAAGCAATGCTTTCATCTTAAATCACAATCAAGTACTTTCAAATAGTCATACATACAAAGAAGAAAATAAAACAGGATTATGGGATAGCATGACCAGACTGGTAGACAATGGAACTATGTTAGATAGTATGAGAGTCAGGGAAGATCCTCAGGAGGTGACATTTGGGATAAGGTGATATGGAGAGAAAAACAAAACATTCAGCTGGCACTCAGTGAACCAGTGCAATATATACAGTGACTCAAGTTGAGGTCAGAGAATAATAATTCATGCAGCCACCAAATAAGTTTAAGCATGAATTGATTAACATTTGCAAAATATTAGTCCTGGGGCTTGTTGTGAAGGAGAACAAGTGAGAAATTGAGAAAACATTAAGGAGACTATTATAATAGTTCTGTTGAGCAAAGATGGTGACTAACTACAATGGTTAAAGGGGAGACTGAGAAAAGTAGTTATATGTGTGATATACTTTTAGAGGTAAATTTGAGAGCACTTGTTGAGGAATTAAATGTGTGTTGTGAGAGAAAGAGAAATCAAGGATGATCCTTGTGTTTTAAAAGTGTTAAGCATTTGGATGAATGATTCAGTACCACAAAGGGAGATTAAAAAATACTGTGTAATGAACATATATAGATTTAACCACTTCAGAGGAAGGAAGTAGGGAACAGAATCAAATGAATTATGTTTTGAGCATATTATGTCCACAATACCTATTAGACATCCAGAAGATACCAAGAAACCAATTGGATATAGGTGTCCAAAATACTAGGAAGATATAAATTTGGGATTAGTCAGCATAGAAATGATATAAAGGAAATAAAACTAAATGAGATCACCTACATAATGAATATAGATAGAGAATGAAGAATACAATTAAGCCCTGAGGAACCAGAGAAAAGGGTTTCCAACAAAATAGCAGAGAAAAAGCATTCTACCAGGTAGGAGGAAAACCAGGACAATATGGTGTCATGAAAGTTTGGAGAGGATAGTGTTTCAGAAAGGAGGGTGTGGTCGCTTCTGTCAAAAGTTTCTGAGAGGTAAAATAAGGTAAAGACAGAGTGATGGTGAGATTTCAGGATTTGCCAATGAGTTGGAAGACTGGAGGGAAAGGGGAAGTCATTATAGTCTTCCCACCTTTTCTGAGATCCTATCACTCAGCTGGCCACCTACTTTAGAGGTATAAGAATAGTTATAGTCAGTAGAGACCTTCATGAAAGAATAGAGAGAAAGCTATAAAGAGAAAGCTTTACAAATAAACACTGTTGCTTAAAACTGTTGCTGGGAGTGAGATCTGGCCCAGAAAATTTTAACAGATCAAGTCTTTGATTTACAAGGGACTAAAAGCAATAAAATGACCACAGATGTACCTAGAGAAAAGTGTACTTCTTCTACCACCCCTAGGAGAAGAACAATATTTAATAAATAGAGAGTCAAAGTATACACAGGGAACTTCCCATATTAACCCTGTGCAAACAGCATGTAAGTAATCTCAGCAGAAAGATGTGTAGGTAATTTAAAACCACAATCTATATCTAAAAAAGATATCCTAAAAGCCCTATCCCCATACGAGTATTGCAACATATAATCAACAAACCCTCTTCTAATGCACTGCCTACTTTGCTGGTCCATGTCTAGCCAGCACTTTCTCCATTGACTTGTTCCCCCTTCCCCCCCAGTATATATATTTTGACACATGGCAGAGATAAGGCTTCTGATCTAGACTGGTGAAATAGAATTATAATTACCACTGGGCACTCAACTGGCTAGTTCACAAATAAAAGATATCTCTATAACAGTTGATCTAAGTCTCTCATATTAAAATTAATGCAGATCAATTAACCCTTTGCAGTTAGGAAGTGTTCATGCATATGTGTGCATATGTGTATGCACATATGCATCTATGAATCTAGGCACACTGTACATTTGAGAAATTAGCTGCTCAGGATGATCAACCCAATTGTATTTACCTCCAATACAGGATCAATAACTTGATTTAAACCTTATTTTGTATAAACATAGTTCATAAATTATATGTGCTCCATTTTTAAGGTAAAATATCTTCATATAATTCCAACATCTGTTCCTTAAGTCTATTAAGGACGTCATTTTATGACCTCTTAAGTCATAAATGACCTCTTAATGACCTCTTAGGTCATCAAGAATTTCAATTATACAAGGACATTTTAGGGTAGCATAATCTATATGCTTTTTTGCCAGAAGGCTCCATAGCCCTGTGTATTTGCAGTTTATATATCCACCTAATCGTATCCCTCCACTCCTCATGTCAACTTTCCATATTGTACTGCTGTATGTGCACATATGCCTGAGGCAATCACTCTCCCTCCTAATTATCAGCCATCTTGGAAACCAGGCTCAGAAAGCTGTTAGAACTTTGAGAGGAATGAAAGTAAATATCAACAAGGTTGTAGCATACAAGATCAACACAGAAAAATTTACCACATTTCTATATACTGACAATGAACACATGGAAACAAAAATTAAAAACACAATGCATTTAAAACTGCCCCAGTAAAGTTAAGGTGTACACTTAAGAGAATATATATACAGGATCTGCATACTAAAAATTTAAAAATTCTGACAAAAAAATCAAAGAAGACTTAAATAAATGGAAATATATACCATATTCATGAATTGGAAGAATCAACATAGTAAATAATTTCCCCAAATTGATTTAACTTAAGTTTAAGTAATTTGTATCAAAATCCTAGTAAGATTATTTTAGAAATTGGACAAGCTTCTTAAAAAATTTATATGGAAAGATACAGGCCCTAGAATAGCTAGAACAACCTTACAAAGAAGAATAAAGTGGAAGAAATCATTCTGATATTAAGGATTACTATACAGTTAAATTAAGGCAGTATTGTATTAATGGAGACATAGATACATAGATGAATGGAACATAGATATGTTTATAGAACATAGAAGCCAGAAATAGACCCACACGAATATGCCCAACTGATTTTTGACAAAGACACAAAAGCAATTCAATGAAGAAAGGGTAGTCTTTTCAACAAATGGTGCTGCAGCACTTGGACAGTCATGGGCATAAAAAAAATGAACCTTGACCTAAGCCTCATATTTTATATAAAATATCTCAAAATATATCATGGACTTTAATATTAAAACTGCAATTTTTAAGAAAAATGGAGAAATTATTTAGGCTATAAGGAGGAAAATTTGATAAATCAGACTTCATCAAAATTTAAAACCTTTGCTCAATGAAAAACCATGTTAAGAAAATGAAAAGACAAGTTACAGATGAAGAGAAAATATTTGCAACCCATATATCTAAGAAAGTGCCAGTATAAGAATGCATAAAGAACTCTCAAAGGTCATCAGTAAAAATATAAACAATCCAAGTATAAAATAAGCAAAAGACATGAAGATAAATTTCATTGAAGAGAATATACAGCTAGCAAATAAGCATGTGAAAAGATGTTCAACATCATGAACCATCAGAGAGATGCAAATTAAAACCACAATGACATTACTATACACCTATTAAAATGGCTAAAACAAAAATAGTGACCACATCAAATGCTGGGGAATATGTGAGAGGGACTAAATTACTCATATATTGTCATTTGGAATATATTTTTATTTTTTTCTTTTAAAGTTCTTATCTATCTATTCATGAGAGAGAGAGAGAGAGAGAGAGAGGCAGAGACACAGGCGGAGAGAGAAGCAGGCTCCATGCAGGGAGCCCGATGTGACTAGATCCTGGGTCTCCAGGATCAGGCCCTGGGAGGAAGGCAGCACTAAACCACTGAGCCACCTGGACTGCCTGTCATTTGGAATTTAAATGGTATGGCCACTTTGGAAAACAGTTTGGCAGCTTTTTACAGAACTAAACATGCAAACTACCATACAACCCAGAAATTGTACTCTTGTATATTTATCTCAAAGAATTAATATTCTATGTGCAAATAAAAACATGCACAGATATTGATAGCAGTTTTATTCATACTACCCCTAAACTGGTTACAACCCAGATGTTAACAGTAAATGATTAACTGATTAAACAAATGTGGCATATCCCTACCATGGAATACTACTCAGCAGTAAAAAGGAACAGACTATTGATAATAGCAATGACTTGGATGAATCTCTCAAAAATTATGTATGGTAAGAAAAAAAACAATCATAACTTACTGATGATTCCATTTATATAACTTTTTTTAGGTGCATAAGCAGTTGTTTCCTCAAAACTATATTTTGGTTGACGTATAACTAACATACAGTGTTATATTAATTTCAGGCATACAATATAATGATTCAATAATACTATACATTTCTCAGTACTCATCAAGATAAATGTAATCTTAATCTCCTTTATCTATTTCACCTATTCTCCCACTCACCCTTCCCTCTGGCAGCTACTAGTTTGTTCTTTGTATTTAAGAGTCTGGTTTTTTGTATCTCTCAGATTTTTTTGTTTGTTTTATTTCTTAAGTTCCACATATGAGTGAAATCATATGACATTTATCTTTCCCTTACTGGCTTATTTTAGTTAGCATTATACCTTCTATGTCCAGTCTACTGAATGGGAAAAGATATTTGCAAATGATATATTCAATAGGGAGTTAATATCAAAATATATAAAGAACTTATACAACTCAACACCAAAATGAATAAATAAAAAATAAAAAACAAAAACAAATAATCTAATTAAAATGGGCAGAGGACCTGAATAGACATTTTTCCAAAGAAGACATACAGATGGCCAACACAAACATGAAAAGATGCTCAGCATCACTAATTGTCAGGGAGGTGAAATCATCAGGAAATTCAAAACCATAATGAGATATCACTTTCTACATGTCAGAATGGCTAAAATAAAAAACAAATGAAATAACAAGTATTAGTGAGGATGTGGAGGGAAAGGAACCCTTGTGCCCTATGGGTAGGAATGCAAATTGGTGCAGCCACTGGGTAAAACAGTATGAAAGTTCCTCAAAAGAACTAAAAAATAGAATTACCATATTATCCAATAATAAATGACACTACTGGGTATTTACTCAAAGAAAACAACCAACACTAATTCAAAAAGAATATTACTCAGCCATGAAAAAAGAATAAGATCTTGCCATTTGTAACAATATGGATGGACCTAGATGGTATAATGCTAAGTGAAGTAAATGAAAGAAAAACCAATCACAGTTATGTAACTTTTTTAATGACAAAATTACAGAAATGGGGAACATATTTGTGATTGCCAGGGGTTAAGGATGGGGTTGGGAGGGCAGTAAAAAGGTGAGTTTGGTTATACAAGGGCAGCATTTGACTCTGGTAGTGGTGGTCACACAAATCTGCTCATGTGACAAAACTGTATAGAAGTAAACACACACACACACCCAACATGTAAAATTGGGGATATCTAATATGATAATTGAGTTATATAAATATTAATTCTCTGGTTTATTATGTTCTATTGTTATGCATGGTGTCATCATTGAGGGAATGAGATAAAGTATGCTCTGGGATACCTCTGTATTATTGCTTATAACTGCATGTAGCAAAATTACCTCAAAATAAAACATTATAAAAATCAATCCACATAAAAAAAGTGAATAGGTAATGCAAAATCAATGTTCTAAAACAAACACATTTCTCATGCAGAAGGAGGCTCTCCTGCAGGCTCTTGATTGAACCTAATTTAATTCCTCACAGGCTCTTTTTCCCCTTATTACCTGGTTCTCAACTGTGTTCCCAATGAGTCAGGTGCTTTTTAGTCTTCTCTCTTTCTTTCTGTGTATTACTTGTATTTTTCTAGTTCTTGACATGTTTCAACGGCACTATAACCACTGATGAAAGGCACTTACTCTCTTAAAGATATCTTTGCAGGTGAGTGAAGAATTCTCCTTGGATGCTCTGGGACTGAATGTAAGCTATTGATACAACAAAGTAGAAATAGTAGAATGATAGAACAAGGAGGGGGTAAGACTCAAAGAATGGTAATAAAAGAGATCTTTCAAAGGGAGTATGACCAGAGCCAACCAGAATGACTGCAGACTCATGAATGATATTCCCACCCCAACTTCTAGTTTGTACCTGTTGGCTTTTGACTTAAAAACAACCCACCAACTTTGGTGCTCAAATTACTCCTACTCATATTTGGATGTCTTGGGTAATTGATCTCAATATCTGAGCTTGAACTTCTCTCTAATTCCTAATTTATTAACTGGATTCTGATGTCTGTTGCCTTTTGCCATCTTTGAATTCTTTGTATTTTGGCATTGGCAACCCATGATGGCATGGCTGACCATAAAGCCAAATAGCAGAGTGCCCAATCCAATCCCTAGAATTAGACTCCTAAATTAGACATCTTTCCATTTACAACATGGGAGATCTTAAACAGAAACTTATTCCTGTAGGTTTAAGTTTCATCTGTAAAGTGGGTATAATAATATTTCCTACCTTTAGGTTGTGGTGGAGAGTCAATGAGTTATATAAAGCACTTAGAAGAGTGCCTGGCACATAACAAATGAAATAATGCATGGAAAGCCATTACTCATGTGCCTGCTATGTATAAATGCTCCATAAATTTTAACTATGAGGACTACTACTACTATACTACTCTTCTTATAATTAAGAAAGGAAATTGTTTAAAACGTCAGAATAGATTATCTGAAGCAGAACTTTGGTGTACAATGTGATTAACAGCTAATTCTGGAAAGTATCCAGCATTTCTTATAAAATGTTTGAGCATTTTTGGTAGAGTTTGGTAAGCCCCAGAAGGGCCCTTCTGGGAAGTTAGATTCATCCAAATGGTCTTATACAGAGTTACCTACACATCAGTCAGTCTTGTGACAAGCCCTATAACTTTTAACCAGATATGCCTTTCTTGATTCTAATCTAACAATGTCATTTACTACTATTTCGTCCTATAAAGTCTCCATGAAAGATATAGAAAGGCAGACAGGGGAACTAGGAAGAGGTTAATGGAGCCTCTCACATCCATTATTCCACTCATTCTTCCTCAAGTAGCTTAAAAGAAAGATCAAATGTGCACATAGCTGGTCTTTTTGTACTCTTTTAAGGATTTACATATACTTGTCTCCATCTTGAATATTATCTCATACCCCTCTGCTCTCAGCTCATTAAACTCTTCCAGAGGGGTACCTGGGTGGCTCACTGGTTGAGCATCTGCCTTTGGCTCAGGTCATGATCCTAGGGTTCTGGGATAGAGTTCTGCATCAGGTTTCCCACAGGGAGCCTGCTTCTTCCACTACCTATGTCTCTGCCTCTCTCTGCATGTTTCTCATGAATAAGCAAATAACATCTTTAAAAAATATAAACTCCTCCATAAACGGATCTTTCTTTCCCTTAACACAGGTAAAGTTCCTTTATGCCTCAGAGCCTTTGTATCTGTTGCTCCCTCTTCTGGTAATTGCCTACCCACTTCTGCAACCCCAGTGCCCTTACCTAGTTTTACCACAAAGAATATTACCTAGCCCCTTAGCTTAGAAGTAATACATAGTTATATACTCCATGGTACTCCACAGTTCTCCATAGTAATATGCTACACAACTCCAATCCCTTGCTTTAGCTCTGACACAAATTTTTGTATATCTTAAAGTTCTTTTTTTAAAAGATTTTGTTTATTCATGAGAGAGAGAGAGAGAGAGAGAGAGAGAGAGAGAGAGAGGCAGAGACACAGGCAGAGGGAGAAGCAGGCTCCATGCGGGGAGCCTGACATGGAACTTGATCCCGGGACTCCAGGATCATGCCCTGGGCCGAAGGCAGGCGCCAAACCGCTGAGCCACCCAGGGATCCCCATATCTTAAAGTTCTTGTCACACAGTCAGTATTCAAGAGATGTTGGACTCTAAAGTAAATTCTATCAAATATTTAAAGAAGAGTTAATACTTATTTTTCTCAAATTGTCCCAAAAAGCAGAAAAGAAAGCTTCCAAGATCATTCTATGAGGCCAGCGCTGTCTTAATACCAAAACCAGATGAAGACACTACAAAAGAGAAGAAAAATACAGGACAATATTTCTAATAAAAATAGATGCAAAAATTCTCAATAAAATATTAGCAAACCAAATCCAACAATACATTTTTAAAAAATCATTCACCATGATCAAGTAGGATTTATTCGAGGGATGGAGGGGTGATTTGATATTTACAAATCAATCAGCATGATATATCACATTAACAAGAGAAAGGATAAAAACCATGTGATCATCTCAATAGATACAGAAAAATCATTTGACAAAGTACGACATCCATTCATGATAAAGCCTCTCAACACAGTAGGCTTAGAGGGAATACACCTTAACGTAATAAAAGCCATATATGAAAAACCCACAGCTAACATCATAGTCAATGATGAAAAATTGAAAGCCTTTCCTCTAAGATAAGGAAAAAGACAAGGATATCCACTCTCACCACTTTTATTCAACATAGTATTGGAAGTCCTAGTCACAGTAATTAGACAACTAAAAGAAATAAAAGACATACAAATTGGCAAGAAAGAAGCAAAACTTTCACTATTTGCACGTAACATGTTACTTATATACAGAAAATCCTAAAGACTCCACCAAAAAAACTACTAGAACTGATAAATTAAGTTAAATCACAAGATATAAAATTAATATACAGGAAATTGTTGCATTTCTATGTTCCAATAATGAAGTAGCAGAAAGAAAAATTAAAAAACAATCCCACTTATAATTGTACCAAAAATAATAAAATACTTGGGAATAGGGGCACCTGGGTGGCTCGGACTCTTAATTTCAGCTGAGGTCATGATCTCGGGGTCGTGAGATCAAGCACCATATTGGGCTTTGCACTGGGCATACAGCCTGATTAAGATTCTCTCTTTCCCTATCCTTTTGCCATCCACCCCCCAGTTCATGCTCTCTCTCTCTCTCTCTCTAAAAAAATAGTTAGGAATAAACTTAACCAAGGAGGTGAAATATCTGTACTCTGACAACTATAAAACAATGATAAAAGAAATAGAAGATGACACAAATGGTAAGATAGTTCATGGTCATGATTTGGAAGAACCAGTATTGTGAAAATGCCCAAACTACCCCAAAAATCTACAGATTTAATCCAATCTTTATCAAAATACTCAATTGTTATCAAAATACCAACAACTTTTTTCACAGAACTAGAAAAAAATAATAATAAAAGTTGTATGGAATCACAAAAGACCTCAAATAGCAAAAACAATCCTGAGAAATAACAAAGCTTGAAAGTGTCACAATCCCAGATTTCAAGATATACTACAAAGCTGTAGTAATCAAAACAGTACGGTACTGGCACAAAAATAGACACATAGGTCAAAGGCACAGAAAAAAAGAGCCTAAAAATAAGCCCATATTTATATGGTCAGTTAATTTATTAAAAAGGAGGTAAGAGTATACAATGGGAGAAAAGACAGTCTCTTCAACAAATGGTGCTGGAAAAACTGATACCTACATGCAAAAGAAGGAAAAAAAAGGACCACTTAGTTACACTATACATAAAAATAAACTCAAAATTGATTAAAGACCTAAGTGTGAGCCCTCCTAGAAGAAAACAAAGACATTAATTTCTTTGATATCAGCCATAGAAACATTTTTCTAGATATATTTCCTCAGGCAAAGGAAACAAAAGCAAAAATAAACTATCAGGACTAAACCAAAATAAAAAGCTTCTGCAAAAAAAAAAAAAAAAAAAAAAAGCTTTTACACAAGAACACCTGGGTGGCTCAGCAGTTGAGCATCTGCCTTTGGCTCAGGGCATGATCCCGGAGTTCTGGATTGAGTCCCACATCAGGCTCCCTGCAGGGGAGGGAGCCTATGCCTCTGCCTCTCTTTCTGTGTCTCTCATGAATAAATAAATAAAATCTTTTTTAAAAAAGCTTCTACACAGCAAAGGAAATAATCAACAAAACTAAAAAGCAACCTACAGAATGGGAGAAGATATTTGCAAAGGCTATATCTAATAAAGGGGTAATATCTGAAATATATAAAGAATTGATATAACCAAACACCAAAAAACCCACAAATAATCCAATTAAAAAATGAGCAGAGCACTTGAATATACATTTTTCCAAACAAGATATACAGACGGTCAACAGACACGTGAAAAGATGCTCAACATCATTCATCATCAGGGAAATACAAATCAAAACCACAATGAGCTATCACCTCAAACATGTCAGAATGGCTAAAACCAAAAATATAAGAAATTACAATTGTTGTCAAGTATGTGGAGGAAAAGGAACCCTCCCAAGCACTGTTGGTGGGAATGCAAACTGGTGCAGCCACTGTGGAAAACATTATGGAGGTTCTGCAAAAAATTAAAATTAGAATTATTATGTGATCCAATAATTCCACTACTGGGTATTTATCCAATGAAAACAACATACTAATTCAAAAAGATATATGCACCCTTATGATTATTGCAGCATTATTTACAATAGTGAAGATATGGAAGCAACCCAAGTGTCCATTGATAGATGAATGGATAAATGGATAAAGATGATGTGATATATGTGGTGGAATATTACTCAGCCATAAAAAGAATAAGCTCTTGCTGTTTGCAACAACATGAATAGATCTATGAATGGATCTGGAGGGTGTAATGCTAAGTGAAATAAGTCGGTCAGACAAAGACAAATACCATACAATTGCACTCATATGTGGAATTTAAGATACAAAACAAATGAACAAAGAAAAAAAGAGACAAACAAAAAAAAAATCAAACTCCTAAATCCAGAAAACAAACTGGTGGTTTTCAGAAGAGAGGTAGATGGAGGAAACGTTAAAATAGATAAAGAGGATCAAGAAAAAAACAAACAAGAAATGATGGATGGATGGATGGATGGATGGATGGATGGATGGATGGATAAATGAGTGGCTGGATAAGTGAATGAATAAGTGCATGAATGGATATCATATATAGGTTATAGAAAAAGTATACATAGTCACAAAGCTATAAGAATAAGAGAGGACAAAAGGACCTAAATTACCTTATAGTGTAATTTTTAACTCTCATAACTTCAGAAACTGAACCCAGGAAGAGAAACATGGCCTGGTTAAGACCTCTAGTTAGTGGTAAAGTCAGGAACAGAATCTAGGTCTCCCAATATCCAAGTTATTCATTCACTTATACATTTATCCAGTGAATATTTATTGGGAGCCTACTACATGCCAGACATCATTCTAGGCTCTATGTATATATTAGGAAACAATTCAGATGAAAATCCCTGTCTGCAACCTTCTTGCACTGTTGGTGGGAATGCAAGCTGGTGCAGCCACTCTGGAAAACAGTGTGGAGGTTCCTCAAGAAGTTAAAAATAGAGCTACCCTATGGCCCAGCAATTGCACTACTGCATATTTACACCAAAGATACAGATGTAGTGAAATGACAGGACACCTGCACCCCAATGCTCATAGCAGCAATGTCCACAATAGCCAAACTGTGGAAGGAGCCAAGATGTCCTTCAACAGATGAATGGATAAAGATGTTTTATACATATAACATTGTGTGTTATATACACACACACTGGAATATTACTCAGCCATCAGAAAAGACAAATACCCACCATTTTCTTTGACATAGATAGAACTGGAGGGTATGATGCTGAATGAAATGAGTCAATCAGAGAAGTACAATCATCATATGGTTTCACTCATATGTGGCATATAAGAAATAATGAAAGGGACGATAAGGGAAAAGAGGGGAGCTGAGTGGGAAAAATTAGAGAGGGAGACAAACCATGAGAGATTCCTAACTGGGAAACAATCAAAGGGTTGCAGAAGGGAAAGTGGGTGGGGAGATAGGGTAACTGGCTTATGGGCTTTAAGGAGGGCATATAATGAGATGAGCACTGGGTGTTATACTATATGTTGGCAAATTGAATTTAAATTTAAAAAATAAATTAAAAATTAACTATATATTTGGATTAAACTATAAAAAAAATCCCTGCCCTCATGAAGCTTCTTTACTAGTGGGGAGAGGAAGATGATAAACAAGTTAGTAAGAAAATTATGTGTTAGAAAGTGGCAAATCTATCTCTGTTCCTTGACCATATGCCAAACTCATTTTCAATTCATTTCTTCTTAAGAATAAATAAAAGGGGCATCTGGGTGGCACAGTCAGTTAAGCATCCAACTCTTGGTTTCAGCTCAGGTTCTGATCTCAGGGTCATGAGATCAAGCCCTGTGTGTCAGGCTACATGCTCAACACAGAGTCTGCTTGAGACTCTCTCTCCTTCTGCCTTCCCCCTTCAAATAAATATATTTTTTAAAAGAATATAAAGGACAGCCCAGGTGGCTCAGCGGTTTAGTGCTGCCTTCCTCCCAGGGCCTGATCCTGGAGACCCGGGCTCCCTGCATAGAGCCTGCTTCTCCCTCTGCCTGTGTCTCTGCCTCTCTCTCTCTCTCTCTCTCTGTCTCTCATGAATAAATAAATAAAATGTTTTAAAAAAAGAATATAAAAATAGTATATCCAAGTTTCTTTCCTTCTGTCCCATTTATTCACTCATACACATATCTCTTCAGAGCATGCTGCACTCTCTCTGGACTATAACAACCCCAGATCTCTTTAGTAGTACATTTTCTGCCCAGTCACATTTTTTTTTCCTGAATCCTAATCCCTCACCATGTGCTCAGTACCCAACAATCTGATGAGGCATTCTGCTCTGAACTTTTCTTCTTTTACTTCTCTGTACCATGCAAAAGAAGTCAGGGGTTAGCTATTTATGAGGCTGTGAAGAGAAGCCAGTCATAAAAGTGACATCTACAGAAACTAATTTGGGACTTCTGCTTCCAGAAATATGTGGTCGACATACTTTTCCCTATTTCTCCCACTAAGTACAACTAAAATCCTGAAAATTACATAAAAAGAAAACATAAGAAGATTCTGAAGGGTAAAGAGGAGAAAGCACAGAAGCTAGAGACCTCAGGACCAGGAAACAACATGGAGCTATGTCCCTGGGTTTTTGTTTTGCTCGTATATTTCAGACATGTAGCAGAAGAAATCAATAACCTGGTAATGCCAATGGGTGCAGCCCAAAAATTTGCCAACAAAAGTCTGTTCTTTCTAGCCAGAGAATTAGGAAAGAAGCCTAACAAGAGAGAAAACTTTTGAACAATACTGCAGTGCAATACTGCAATACTACTGTATTCCAACCATTCACCACAGAAAAACTTGTGGCTTCCTCCTAACCAGTACAGGAATAATGAATTACAGCTTAGACTTCTACACTCACAAGGTTGCAACGAGGCAGTCTAACTTCCATGCTAGGGTGGTACCAGATAAGGCTAAGCAAGAAGCTGACACTTTCTTTTTTTTAAAAAAAGATTTTATTTATTTATTTATTTATTTATTTATTTATTTATTTATTTATTTATGAGAGAGAGAGACGCAGAGACACAGGCAGAGGGAGAAGCAGGCTCCATGCAGGGAGCCTGACGTGGGACTCAATCCTCGGTCTCCAGGATCACACCCTGGGCTAAAGGTGGCGCTAAACCACTGAGCCACCTGGGCTGCCCTAGAAGTTGACACTTTGATCACTGTATGACCAGAATGAGCTTCCCCCTCCACATTGTCAGTGGAGGCCAGGTGGGGAAATTAGACTTCCACCCATCCCCAGCATTAACAGGGTCCCATTACTGTCCCTACTCCATCTAACTGCAGAATACACATTCTTTTCAAGTGTCTGTATACACATAGCAAGAGAGATTATATCCTGAGCCATAAAAAAAAAAACTCCAAATATTTAAAAGAAATAAAATTACACATAATGCATTCTCTGGCCACAAAGAAATCAAACTAGAAACCAATAATAGAAAGACAAAAGGAAAATATCTAAAAATCTTGGTAACTAAAAAATACATTTTTTTCTTTTTTTTTCTTTTCTTTCTTTCTTTCTTTCTTTTTTTTTTTGAGAAAGAGAGGGAGAGAAAGCACATGCATGAGCAGGGGATGAGCAGAGGGAAAGGGAGAGAGAATCTTAAGCAGGCTCCATGCTCAGCACAGAGCCCCACATAGGGCTCAGTCTCATGACCCCAAGATCATGACCTAAGTTAAAATCAAGAATTGGACACTTAATCAATTGAACCACCCTGGTGCCCCTAAAGAATGCATTTCTAAATAACATATGATTGAAAGAAGAACTCTTAAAGGAAAGTTTTTAAATATGTGGAAATGAATGAAAATATAACATCAAAATTTGTAAGTTATAGATAAAGCTATGCTAACCAGGAAATTTATAACAATAAATGAATACATTAGAAAAGAGGAAAGTCTCAAAACAATAATCTAAGCACTCCCTCAAGAACCCAATAAAAGAGCAAAATAAATACAAATCAAACATAAGGAAGAAAACAAAAGACAAGGAAAATCAATGAAATTGAAAACAAAAACAATAGGAAAAAAATCAATGAAACAAAGAGTTAATTCTTTGAAGAGATTGATAAAATTGACAACCCTCTAGAGGGAACCCTGGGTGGCTCAGCAGTTTGGCGCCTACCTTTGGCCCAGGGTGTGATCCTGGAGTCCCAGGATCGAGTCCCACATTGGGTTCCCTGCATGGAGCCTGCTTCTCTCTCTGCCTGTGTCTCTGCCTCTCTCTCTCTGTGTCTCTCAGGAATAAATAAATAAAATCTTAAAAAAAAAAACCCTCTAGAAAGACTGAGGAAGAGAAAGAGAGAAAAGTCAGAAATTACCACAAGGAAACTCATAGAATACTTATCACTCCAAATCCTGCAGATATCACAAGGATATTAAAGGAATACTATTTGAAGAAAAAAACCTCTACACACAAAAATTTGAGAACTTAGATGAAATGAGCCAATTTTTCAAAAAACAAAATCTAGGGATGCCTGAGTGGCTCGGTGGGTGAGCATATGCCTTCCACTCAGGGCATGGTTTTAGAGTCCGGGGATCAAGTCTCACATCAGGCTCCCTGCAAGGAGGCTATTTCTCCCTCTGCCTGTGTCTGTGTCTCTCTCTCTGTGTCTCTCATGAATAAATAAGTAAAATCTTCTTTAAAAATCTACCACAATTTATCCAATATGAAATAAATAACATGAACAGGTCTATCACTGTTAAGGAAATTAAAGCTGTAACTTTAAACGGCCCAAAAATTATCTATAAGCCCAGATGGTTTCATAGAGAATTCTACTCAGACACTTAAAAGTATTAGTACCAATTCTACACAATCTCTTCCAGAAAAGAGAAGAGGGAGTACTCCTCAGTTGATTTTATGAAGCTAGCATTATCCTGATACCAAAACCAGATAAAGAAAGTACAAAGAAAGAAAATTTCAGATTAATATTCCTCATGAACATAGACACAATAATCCTTCACAACATATTAATAATTAGAATTCAGCACTATATGAAATGAATTATAAATGATGAACTAGTGGGGTTTATTCCAAGGATTCAAGACCAGTTCGATATTCAAAACATTCAGTAAAATCCACTACATTTGCAGGTTAAATAAGAGAAATCAGATACTTATATCAATTGATGCAAAAGAAAAAAAAGCCTTTTACAAAATTCAACAGTTCATGATAAAAGTTCTCAGAAAAATAGGAATAGAAGGAAATTTTTTCACCTTAATAAAGAGAATCTACAAAACACCTAAAGCTAACATAATAAGTAATGCTCTAAGATTGAATGTTCTATTCCTGAGACTGTGAACAAGCCAAGAATGTATGCATTCACCAATTTTATTCAACACAGTGATGGAAGTTTTAGCCAGTATAAGGCAAGAAAAGTAAATAAAAGTCACACAGATCACAAAGGAAAAAAATACAACCATCCCTATTTACAGATGGCATGGCTGTCTATGCAGAAAATCCCAAAGAATTTATAAAGGTTTGCCTAGGACTAATGAATGAATTCAGCAAGATTGCAAGATATAAGATAAACATAAAAACACAGCTGTATTTCTATATACTAGTGATGAAAATGTACACATTAAAATTAAAAATACAATTTATTCAAAATATGAACTACTTAAATTTAACAGAACATGTACAAGACTTGTACGCTGAAAACTACATAATTGATGAAGGAAGTCAAATCATATCTAAATAAATGGAGAGGCATACCGTGTTCATGGATTGGAAGAACAATAATTCAGTATAGTAATGATGACAGTTCTTCCCAGATTGATAGATGGGTTTAATTCCTGACAAACTCCTATCAAACTGTCAGCAAGATGTTTTGTAGATATGGACAGGTTTATTCTAAAATTTTATGGAAGAGCAAAAGAACTAGAATAATGCAATTTTTAAAAAGAGGAGCAAAGTTCTAAGAATCAGAGACAAGTAATAAAAATCAATCTACTTGATTCCAAGAATTAGCATATAGCTGTAATAATCAAGATAGTGTGGTTATTAATAAAGAGATACACATAGATCAAGAGAACAAAATATAGAAACTAGAAATAGATCAACACAAATATGTACAACATTATTTTTTCAAAGGTGCAAGATCAATTCAGTGGAGGAAAGACAGCTTTTTCAACAAATGGTGGTGAGCACTTTGACATTTATGAGGGAAAAAAAAACAAAACCTTGACATGAACCTCAAACACACAAATTACAGTCCCCCCAAATTTCAAAGTGTGTCACTAACTTAAATATAAAATCTAAAATGATGAACCAAATAAAGGTAAAAACTTCAGGATCTAGGAGTAGGCAAAAATTTCTTAGACTTGACACCAAAGACATGATCCATAAAAGGAAATATTAATATATTTGTACCCAGGGGACCTTGAGAAGATGGCAAAGAAGGAAGACTTTAAGCTGACTCTGTCCCATGTTTACAACTAGATACCACTTATGGCCTCGTAAATAAACTGGAGAGCTACTCAAAGAAAGGCAGAACAAACTCCACAACTAAATGTGGAGAAGTCACACCTGAGAAGTTAGGAAGGGCAGAAACCGTGGTCAGGAGGGACCCACAGAAGGGAGGGAGCATGTGGAAGGAAAAGCACCAGGGATCCCACACAGGTAAAACAAATACCCATAAAGTCTGGCTTTGAAAACCAGAGGAGCTGAATTCCCTGAGATTGTATAATTAGCAGGACTTGGAGCTGGGGACTTTAAAAGCTGACTCACCCCTGGGTGAGCCTGGAGGGTGAGTGATAGCTGGGTCACCACCCTTAAAGAAACAGTAACTCATGGAGAGGCAACATAGAAGCAACAGCTTGCAGAACAGGAGGGAGATCTGTTTATACTGATTTCACAGCCTGTTGGAGGGACTTCTCTGGGAACAAAGTATCTGGCAGGTGCCATTTTTCTCCTTCATCCCCTGACATAAACAAAGCCACCTGTGGGAGGCAGCACTACACAGACACTTGCTACCTAATCTGCTAGTAGTGCACCCTGCTCACATGTTCTTCTGAGGACTTGCCCACTCCCTTCTGGCCTCAGCCCTGGCCTCAGGGCAAATTTGGTTAATGCTGTGGGTGTACACCCCGCACAGCCACCACACACACAGATGCTGGGCACTTCCTGCAACCACCACTTCCACTGTGCACTGTGCCCCTGGCTGCTGCCACCACCTTCATACCCCAGACCCCAGCGGCCACCATGCTTCAGGGCATCTGTCCTAGAACTAGCAGCTCAGCCCAAATTTTCTTTACACCACTGCCCCACCCCTGAGCCCTCCTGCAGTCATGCCACCTTAGAACTTGCCTGTTTGGGTCTTATTAACCCCACATAGAACAAGCACAGCCCACAACAGGAAGATAGTCAGTGCAGACATCCAGACTGAAACAAAAAGTGACTCAGACAAAACAGCAGGATGCAAGCAACACACAGAGGAGACTCCCCTGAAATGCCAGGTTCTGGTGAACAGGGAACAGCATGCTGCAGAGTACTATAGGCCCTCTTCTCCATAAAGTTACTACTTTCAAGAGCAGAAGCTGTAGCTGACTTTCCTAACACAGAGAACCAGAGACAGAGAGGTAGACAAAATAAGACAGGAGAATATATCCCAAGTGAAAGAACAAAACAAAATCATAGCAGGAGATCTAAGTGAAACAGAAATAAGTAATATGCCTGATATAAAGTTTAAAATTTTACTATTTTTAAATAATCTCCACATTCAACAGGGGGTTTGAACCCACAACTCCAACATCAAGAGTCACATGCTCCATTGGCTGAACCAGCCAGTGCCCCTGCCTGAGAGAGAATTAAAAGTAATGATAAAAAAAAATAATGATCATAAGGATACTCACTGGACTTCAGAAAAGGGTGGAGGACATCAGTGTGACCCTGATGAAGAGATAAAAAATAACAAACCAGAGATGAAGAGTTCAATAAATGAAATTAAAAACACAATAGATGGAATAAATAGCAGACAGGAAGCAGGGGAATATACATATCAATGACCTGGAGCATAGAATCATGAAAAGCGATCAACCTGAACGTATGAGAGACAAACAAATACTGCACAATGAGAATAGACTTAGAGAACTCAATGACACCATCAAGCAAAATAACATTTTTATTACAATGATCACAGAAGGAGAACATGGAAAAAAGGGGGCAGAAAATGTACTTGACTAAATAATAGCTGAAAACTTCCTGAAACTAGAGAAGGAAACAGAGACCCAGATTCAGGAGGCACAGAGGTACCACAACAAACTCAATCCAAGAAGATACACACCAAGACATAGTAATGAAAATGGCAAAAAAAAGTAGTGATGAAGAATTTTAAAGGTTATGAGAGAAAAGAAGACAGCTACATACAAAAGAAACCCCAAAGGCTATCAGCTGATTTTTCAGCAAAAACACCGCAGGCCAGCTTCTCCCTCTGCCTATGTCTCTGCCTCTCTCTCTCTCCGTGTCTCTCATGAATAAATAAATAAAATATTTAAAAAAAAATACTGCAGGCCAGAAGGGAGTGGCATATTATATTCAAAATGCTGAAAGGGAAAAAGCTACAGTTAAGAATACCCAATCAAGGAAAGCTATCATTCAGAATAGAAGGGGAGATAGTTTCCAGACAAACAAAAGTTAAAAGAACTCATGAGAACTAAACCAGCTCTACCAGAAATGTTATGGGGGACTCTGTGAGCAGAAAACAAAAACTAAAAGTAAGAGGAAGATAAATAGAAAGGACAAAAGTAGACAATTAAATATACCAGTAAAAATCAGTCAAGAGAAGCACAAAAGAAAATGATGTAAAATATGACGCCAAATTTCTGAACCATGGAGGGGAGAGAATGAGTTCTAAATTAAGTGACCATCAGCTTAATATAGACTGTTATATGCAGAAGGTATTACATATAAAACAAGTGGTAACCACAAATCAAGAACAGTAATAGATATGTAAAAAATAAAGAGAAAGGAATTCAAGTATATCATTAAGAAAACCAAAAAACAATGAAAGATAGAGGAGAAAGGATCAAAGAAAAGGTTCAAAATGATAAAAAAATAAGTAATTTCTCTCTCTCTTCTCTCTATCTCTCTCAAATAAATAAATAAATAAAATTTAAAAATACAATAATAGTAGAGGAACATTAACATTCCCCTCACATCAATGGACAGATACCCAAACAGAAAATCGACAAGGAAACAGTGGCTTTGAAAGATACACTGAACCTGATGGTTTTAACAAATATATTCAGAACATTCTATCCTAAAACAGCAGAATACACATTATTTTCAAGTGCACTTGAACATTCTCCGGAATAGATTACATATTAGGACATAAAACAAGTCTCAACAAATTCCAGAAGATTGAAGTCATACTATGCATCTTTTCTGATCACAATGCTGTGAAATGAGAAGTCAACCACAAGAAAAAAACCTGGAAAGACCACAAATACATGGATGTTGAAAAACATGCTACTAAACAATGAATGGGTCAATCAGGTATAAAAGAAAAAAATTAAAAGTACATGAAAACAAAGGAAAATTAAAACACAACAGTTCAAAACCTCTGGGATGTAGCAAAAGCAGTTCTAAGAGGATAGTTTATTGCAATACAGGCCTACTGTAGGAAGCAGGAAGAGTCACAAATAAACCATCTAACCTTACACCTAAAGGAGCTAGAAAAAGAACAAGAAACGCAACCTAAAACCAGCAGAAGGAAGGAAATAATAAATATTAGAATAAAAATAAACAATGTAGATACTAAAAAAACAATAGAACAGATCAAACCAAGGAAACCAGGAACTGATTCTTTGAAAAAAAAAATTGATAAAACTCTAGCCAGACTTATCACGTAAAAAAGACAATGACTCAAATAAATAAAATTGTAAATGAGGGAGGAGAAATAACAACCAACACCACAGAAATACAAACAATTATAAGAGCATATTATGAAAAACTATATTCCAACTCATTAGACAACTTAGAAAAAACTGGATAAATTTCTAGAAACATATAGCCTATCAAAACTAAAGCAGAAAAAAAAGGAAAATTTAAACTGACCAATTACCAGCAAGGAGACTGAATTAATAATCAATAATTCCCAACAAACAGAATTCCAGGACCAGACGGCTTCACAGGAGAATTCTATGAAACATTTAAAAAAGAGTTAACACCTATTCTTCTTAAACTGTCCCAAAAAATAGGAGAGCAAGGAAAAGTTCCAAATCCATTCTATAAGGCCAATATCACCTTGATCCAGATAAAGACACCACAAAAAAAGAGGACTACATGCCAATATTTCTAATGAACATAGGTGCAAATCTTCTCAGCAAAATAGTACCAAGATGAATCCAATAATACATTAAAAAATTATTTAGCACAATCAAGTGGAATTTGTTCCCAGGATTCAAGGGTGGTTCAATATTCACAAATCAATGTGATACATCACATCAATAAAAGAAAGAATAAAAACTATATGATCATTTTAATATATGCAGAAAAAGCATTTGACAAAGTACAACATCCATTCATGATAAAAGCTCTCTATTTATTTGTTTTAGTGAGAGACAGAGCGTACGAGTGAGTGGAGGGAGGGGCAGAGGGAGAGAATCTTCAAGCAGACTCCCCACTGAGCACAGAGCCCAACACAGGTACTCAATCTTACCTCCCATGAGATCATGACCTGAGTTGAAACCAAGAGTTGGATGCTTAACCAACTGAGCCACCCAGGAACCTCAACAAATTGTTTAGAGGGAACATACTTCAACATAATAAAGGCTATATATGAAAATCCCACAGTGAACATGATACTCAAAGGGAAAAATCTGAGAACTTTCCCCCTAAGCTCAGGAACAAAGCAAGGACTCCATTCTTATACTTTTATTTAACATAGTACTAAAAATTCTAGCCACGGCAATTAGACAACAAAAAGAAATAAAAGTCATAAAAGTCATTGAAATTGGTTAAGAGAGAAGTAAAATTCACTATTTTCAGATGACATGATACTATAATGTAAAATATCTGAAAGACTCTGCCATAAAAATTGCTAGAACTGATAAATGAATTCAATAAAGTTGCAGGATATAAAATGAAGGTAAAAAAATCTGTTGTACTTCTATAGCCTAATAATGAAGCAGTAGAAAGAGAAATTAAGGGAAAAAAATCCAATTTAAATTACACCAAAAACAGTAAGATACCTAGGAATAAACCTAACCAAAGAAATGAAATTCCTACACTCTGAAAACTAGAAAACACTGATTAAAGAAATTGAAGATGACACAAAGAAATGGAAAGACATTCCATGTTCATGAATTAGAAGATCAAATATGTTAAAATGTCTATACTACCCAAAGCAATCTATATATTTAATTCAATCTCTATGAAAATAACAACAGCATTTTTCACAGAACTAAAACAAATGACCTCAAAATTTGTGTGGAACCACAAAAGTCCCCAAATAGCTGAAGCAATCTTGAAAAAGAAAAGCAAATCTGGAGGTATCACGATTCCAGACATTAATTTTTACAACAAAGCTGTAGTAATCAAAATAGCATGGTACTGGCACAAACATAGACACATAGATCAATAGAATAGAAAACCCAGAAATAAATCTATAGTTATATAGTCAATTAGTCTTCATCAAAACAGGAAAGAATATCTAATGGGAAAATGGCCATCTGTCTTTTTTTTTTTAAGTTTCTTATTTATTCATGAGAGACACACAGAGAGAGGCAGAGACATAGACAGAGGGAGAAGTAGGCTCCCTTCAAGGACCCCAATGTGGGACTCAATCCTGGATCCTGGGATCATGCCCTAAGCCAAAGGCAGATGCTCAACCACTGAGCCACCCAGGTGTCCCAACAGTCTCTTCAACAAATGGTGTTGGGAAAACTGGAGAGCTATATGCAAAAGAATAAAATTGGACCACTTTCTTACACCCTACACAAAATCAACTCAAAGTGTATTAAATACCTTGATGTGAGACCTGAAACCATAAAAATTCTAGAAGAGAATGCAAGCAGTAACTTCTTTGACATCAACAATAGCAACGTTTTTCTAAATGTGTCTCCTGAGTCAAGGGAAATAAAAGCAAAAATAAATTATTGGGACTGCATCAAAATAAAAAGCTTCTGGACAGTGAAGGAAACAATCAACAAAACTAAAGGGCAACCTACAAAATGGGAGAAGATATTTGCAAATGACACATTGGATAAAGGGTTAGTATCCAAAATGTATAAAGAACTGATACAACTCAACACCCAAAAAACAATCCAATTTTAAAAAATGGGCAGAAAGCATGAACAGACATTTCTCCAAAGAAGACCTCCAGAAGACACATGAAAAGATGTTCATCACTCATCATCAGGGAAATGCAAATCAAAATGAAATGAGATATCACTTCACACCTGTCAGAATGGCTAAAATCAATAACAAAAGAAACAATAAGTGTTGGCATGGATGTGGTGAAAAAAGGAGTCATGCACTGTTGGTGGGAATGCAAACTGGTACAGCCACTGGAAAACAGTATGGAAGTTCCTCAAAAAGTTAAAAATAGAACTACCTTATAGTCTAGCAATTCCACTACTGGGTATTTATCCCAGAAATACAAAAGCACTAATTCAAAGGGATACATGCACCCTTATGTTTATTACAGCATTATTTACAATAGCCAAACCATGACAGCAGCCCAAGTGTCCATCATTGATGAATGGATAGGCAGATGTAGTATATATAAACAATATATTATTTAGCCATAAAAAGAATGAAATCTTGCCATTTGCAACAACATGGATGGAGTTAGAGAGTATAATACTACATGAAATAAGTCAGAGATGAACAAGTACCACATGATTTCACTCATAGGTGGCATTTATGAGACAAAATGAATGATCACAGGGGAAAATACAGAAAAATCAAGAAACAGAGGCTTGACTATAGAGAACAAACTGATGGTTATCAGAGGGGAGGTGGGTGGGAGGATGAGTGAAACAGGCGATAGGGATTAAAGAATGCACAGTGTTGTGATGAGCACTCAGTGATGTATGGATTTGTTGAATCACTATATTATACACCTGAAACTAATATAAAACTGTATATTAACTATACTGGAATTAAAAGTAAAAAATACATTGGAACTCCAAGAAAGGAAGGAAGGAAGGAAGAAATTTGAATTCATAAAAACTAAAAACTACTATGTTAAAGATGCTGTTAAGAGCACGATGAGATACCACCTCACTCCTGTCAGAATGGATAAAATTAAGAACACAAAACACAACAGGTGCTGGTAAGAATGAGAAGAAAGAGAAACCTTCTTGCACTATTTATGGGAATGCAAACTGGTGCAGCCACTCTGGAAAACTGTATGACGTTACCTCAAAAAGTTGAAAATAGAACTACCCTATGACCCAGAAATTGCACTACTAGGTATTCACCCAAAGAATACAAAAACACTGATTCAAAGCGAGTACATGCACCCTGATGTTTATAGCAGCATTATCAACAATAGCTAAACTATGGAAAGAGCCCAAATGTCCATCAACTGATGAATGGATAAAGAAGATGGGATTATACATATCTATATATCTATATATATATATAATATATATATATAGATATATAGATATATATAATATATATAATGGACTATGACTCAGCCATCAAAAAGAATGGAATCTTGCCATTTGTAATGACATGGATGGAGTTAGAATGTATTATGCTAAGCAAAATAAGTCAGTCAAAGAAAGACAAATACTATAATGTATCACTCATATGTGGAATTTAAGGGAAAAAAAACAGATGAACATATGGGGTGGGAGAGAAAAGAGAGAAGGAAACAAACCATTAGAGACTCTTAAATATAGAGAACAAACTGAGGGTTGATGGAGGGAGATGGGGAGGGGGGGAAATAGGTTAGATGGGTGATGGGTATTAAGGGAGGGTACTTGTTATGATGAGCACTGGGTGTTGTATGTAAGTGATGAATCACTGAATTCTACTATCTGAAACCAATATTGCACTGTATATTAACTAGAATTTTTTAAAAGATGTTGTTAAGAGGATGAAAAAACTGCAAATGGAGAGAAGTATTTATAATATACATATCTGACAAAAAACTAGCAACTAGAATATATAAAGAAATCTTCAAACTCAATAGTAAAAAATAAATAAGCCAATTAGAACATGAACAAAAGATGTGAAGAGACATTTCACTGAAGAGGATATACAGATGGCAATTAAGCACATAAATCAATAAGTATAAATCGATGTTGATGAGCACACCGTGCTTAAAGATATAATTTGTGACAATAACAGCACTTATGGAGTATAAAACAGAGCTATAGAGATACAAAATTCTTGTACAGTATTGAAATTCATTAGGTATTAATTTGTTTTGTTTTTTTAAGATTTTATTTTATTTATTTATGAGAGATACAGAGAGAGAGGCAGAGAGATAGGCAGGGAGAGAAGCAGTCTCATCGCAGGGAGCCAGATGTAGGACTCAATCTCAGATTCCGAGATCACACCCTGAGCCAAAGGCAGACACTCAACCGCTAAGCCACCTAGGCATCCCAATTAGGTATTAATTTGAAATAAATTGTTACAATTAAGATGTTATTGGAAATTCCCTGTTCAACCACTAACAAAATAACACAAAAGTATTCAGCAATATAAACAACAAATGAATGAAACTGGTACATCAGAAAATATCTATTTAACCCCAAAAAAGATAGTACTGAAGTAAGTGAGGAACAAAAAAGACATAAAACACATAGCAAACACAAGCAAAATATCGGACATAAATCAGTAGTTACATTAAGTGTAAATGGTGCTAAGAAATTTGGGAATGAATGGAAAGTCTTTTCAACAAATGTTTCTGGGAGAAACATGCAAAGAAACATGAAGTTTGACTCCTACCTCACACTATTTACAAAATTAACTTAACCTAAATATAAAAGCTAAAACAATAAAATATGTAGAAAGAAGCATTGGTGTAAATTTTCATGACCTTGCATTTGCAATGTCTTAGATATGAAACCAAAAGCACAAAGAAAAAATAAATTGTACTTCATAAAAATGTAAAGTGCTTGTGCTTCAAAGAACACTATAAAGAAAGTTAAAAAATCAGATATTAAGTACTAGTCTCCAGAACATAAAGCATACTTGCAACTCAATATTAAAATGAAAACCCAATTTAAAAAATGGACAAGGGATTTGAATAGACACTTCTAATAAAATATACATATGGACAACACATACATGAAAAGATGCTTAACATCATAAATCATTAGGAAAATGCAAATCAAACCACAATGAGATTCTACTTAAACAGCCACCAGGTACACTATAATAAACAGAAAATAAGAAGTCTTGGTGAGGATGTGGAGAAGTTGGAGCCCTCATAAATTGCTGTTGGGAATGTAAAATGCTGCAACCACTATGGAAAACAATTTGGTGGTTTCTAAAAAAGTTAAATGTACAATTATCATAAGACTCAACAACTCCACTCTTAAGTATGTGCTGAAAATAATTAAATATAGGTATTCAAACAAATGCATTCATACAAATGTTCATAACAGGACTGATCACTATAGCCAAAAGATAAAAACAACCCAAATGTCCATCAAATGATGAATAAACAGAATGTGGTATATCAATACAATGGAGTATTATTTGGCCATAAAAGTAAATGGAGTACTGCTACTTGCCACAACATGGATAAACCTTGAAAACATGCTAAGTGAAAGAAGCCAGACACAAAAAGCCACATAATGTACACTTTCACTTATATGAAAAATTCAGAAGAGATATATACATTGAGATAGAAAGCAGACTATGGTTGGTTAGGGCTGGGGGACAGAGAAAAAAGGGGAGGGACTGCTTAATAGGTACAGAATTTCTTTTGGGGATGATAAATATAGTCTGGAATTAGATAATAGTGATGGTTGCACATTTTCAGTATACTGAAAGGCACCAAATCGTACACTTTAAAATGGTGAATTCTATTGTGTGAATCCTATGTGAATTTAAAGAGAAAGAAAAAAATTATGTTAACTCACTTAGTGGCTTTATAATCTTTGCCAATTTATTTAAATTTCTGTGTCCAGCTTGTTTCCTCAAGTGTAAAAGAGTGATGGTAGCAGTAGTTACTTCATAGGGTTGTTTTTAAGAAAAAATGAGAATATAGATATAATGCCTCTAGCAGAGTGTGTAGTTCATAGTCATCATCCAGTGTATTACTATTATCATAAAAATAATTACTATTATTTGCTAGCCGAATGGGTATAAGTTATACCCAAGTTATATCCAAGTTTAAGGTGTTACAATCTGTAGTTGACCTATCCTAATGAGTATTTATTCTCCTTGAAGGGCATGTTTATAGTTTTCTTTTTTTTATATAATAAATTCATTTTTATTGGTGCTCAATTTACCAACATACAGAATAACACCCAGTGCTCATCCCGTCAAGTGCCCCCCTCAGTGCCCGTCACCCATTCACCCCCACCCCCCGCCCTCCTCCCCTTCCACCACCCCTAGTTCATTTCCCAGAGTTAGGAGTCTTTATGTTCTGTCTCCCTTTCTGATATTTCCCAACACCCTGTATTTTCATATCCATGGATGTGACTGTCCACTAACAAACTGCTTTCTTATTTTTCTTCCTCCATTTAATTTGTAAGATTACTGCCACTTTGACCTCTTCTTATCAATTTATGCTGAATATTTGGGAGAACCCACATAGAGCTAAACAATATCCCTAGTGCTAAAATCTTTGGAGCACCCTATCTTACACTTTTTAAAAATATTTTTATTTAATTTCATTTTAGTTAACTTACTGTGTATTATTCATTACAGGGGTAGAATTTAGTGATTCATCAGTTGTGTATAACATCAAGTGCTCATTACATCAGGTGCCTTCCTTAATGCCCATCACCCTGTTACCCCCAACTACCCACCCACCCACCCTCAGTTTGTTTCCTAGAGTTAAGAGTTTCTTATGGTTTGCCTCCCTCTCTGTTTTTATCTTATTTCATCTGACACTTTCCTGTGTAATGAGAGCCTATGACACAGGATGCCAAACATTGTTCAAAAATCACTCGATGAGATCACTGAAGGTAACAAATCTGAATTGGGGGGTCAGGGTCACATTTGCGAGTTTACCCTTCCCATTGGTCTTTAAAAATGCCTATGTCCTTGTTCTTTGATAACAAGAGAAGGGAGTTGCATTGGAAGGAGATCCTAAAAATATCATGGGGGGAGTTTGCATTACAAAATGCAACCAAAGAGTTCCACTTTGATTTAGTCCTGAGATACCTTAATACCTAATCCCATGGTGACAGTAGGCATAAAATCGACAATGTTTCTAAATTTCTTTTCAAGCAAAACTAGTCTAGGCTTTTCTCTATGACATTGATGATGTCAGGAATGGTAGGGAGGAAGGCAAGAAATGGATTCCCAGTAGTCATATAATTTATCAGTATTTAAAGTTAATGAAGAATTTAGATAGGCTGAATCCAAGTATATTGCTCTTTCCATGACATATACATATACATGCTTTCTAATGGGACTATATCAGAGATCAAGATTATTTCGATGGGAAGGAAGTATTAAGTAAAGGACACATGCAGTCTTTCAAGAGAACAAGTCAAGATGAGGTACTTGGAAAAGGAAGAAATGGCAACTAGTACAACATGAAGGCCACACTTTACTATTATTTTTGCTTTTTTTACCCACCGGTTCATCATCATCCCTACCTTCCATTACACTCCCCTACTCAATGCCCTGGTATGGTATTTTGTTTAGCATGCTCCAGGTGCATTCTTAGAGTATAGAGAAAGGGATTTCCCTATTGATAGAAGGTGAGTTGTGAACCTCTAGCTTAGAAGTCTGGCCTGAAGGCAATATATGGACACTAGCCACAGCACTAAATTACCCATAAATTACCATATTAAGCATTAACCACATGCAGAATGTTGACCTCAAAAAGGGAAATTATTTAAAGGGGAAACCAGGTCCTCCCATGAGATACAGCTATTTCATTTTTTTTTTTATTGGTGTTCAATTTACCAACATACAGAAAAACACCCAGTGCTCATCCCGTCAAGTGTCCACCTCAGTGCCCGTCACCCATTCCCCTCCAACACCCGCCCTCCTCCCCTTCCACCACCCCTAGTTCATTTCCCCGAGTTAGGAGTCTTTATGTTCTGTCTCCCTTCCTGATATTTCCCAACATTTCTTTTCCCTTCCTTTATATTCCCTTTCACGATTATTCATATTCCCCAAATGAATGAGAACATACACTGTTTGTCCTTCTCCGATTGACTTATTTCGCTCAGCATAATACCCTCCAGTTCCATCCACGTTGAAGCAAATGGTGGGTATTTGTCGTTTCTAATTGCTGAGTAATATTCCATTGTATACATAAACCACAGCTTCTTTATCCATTCATCTTTCGATGGACACCGAGGCTCCTTCCACAGTTTGGCTATTGTGGCCATTGCTGATAGAAACATCGGGGTGCAGGTGTCCCGACGTTTCATTGCATCTGAATCTTTGGGGTAAATCCCCAACAGTGCAATTGCTGGGTCATAGGGCAGGTCTATTTTTAACTCTTTGAGGAACCTCCACACAGTTTTCCAGAGTGGCTGCACCAGTTCACAGTCCCACCAACAGTGTAAGAGGGTTCCCTTTTCTCCGCATCCTCTCCAACATTTGTTGTTTCCTGCCTTGTTAATTTTCCCCATTCTCACTGGTGTGAGGTGGTATCTCATTGTGGTTTTGATTTGTATTTCCCTGATGGCAAGTGATGCAGAGCATTTTCTCATGTGCTTGTTGGCCACGTCCATGTCTTCCTCTGTGAGATTTCTCTTCATGTCTTTTGCCCATTTCATGATTGGATTGTTTGTTTCTTTGGTGTTGAGTTTAATAAGTTCTTTATAGATTTTGGAAACTAGCCCTTTATCTGATATGTCATTTGCAAATATCTTCTCCCATTCTGTAGGTTGTCTTTGAGTTTTGTTGACTGTATCCTTTGCTGTGCAAAAGCTTCTTATCTTGATGAAGTCCCAATAGTTCATTTTTGCTTTTGTTTCTTTTGCCTTTGTGGATGTATCTTGCAAGAAGTTACTGTGGCCAAGTTCAAAAAGGGTGTTGCCTGTGTTCTCCTCTAGGATTCTGATGGAATCTTGTCTCACATTTAGATCTCTCATCCATTTTGAGTTTATCTTTGTGTATGGTGAAAGAGAGTGGTCCAGTTTCATTCTTCTGCATGTGGATGTCCAATTTTCCCAGCACCATTTATTGAAGAGACTGTCTTTCTTCCAATGGATAGTCTTTCCTCCTTTATCGAATATTAGATGACCGTACATTTCAGGGTCCACTTCTGGGTTCTCTATTCTGTTCCATTGATCTATGTGTCTGTTTTTGTGCCAGTACCACACTGTCTTGATGACCACGGCTTTGTAGTACAACCTGAAATCTGGCATTGTGATGCCCCCAGCTATGGTTTTCTTTTTTAAAATTCCCCTGGCTATTCGGGGTCTTTTCTGATTCCACACAAATCTTAAAATAATTTGTTCTAACTCTCTGAAGAAAGTCCATGGTATTTTGATAGGGATTGCATTAAACGTATAAATTGCCCTGGGTAACATTGACATTTTTACAATATTAATTCTGCCAATCCATGAGCATGGAATATTTTTCCATCTCTTTGTGTCTTCCTCAATTTCTTTCAGAAGTGTTCTATAGTTTTTAGGGTATAGATCTTTTACCTCTTTGGTTAGGTTTATTCCTAGGTATCTTATGCTTTTGGGTGCAATTGTAAATGGGATTGACTCCTTAATTTCTCTTTCTTCAGTCTCATTGTTAGTGTATAGAAATGCCATTGATTTCTGGGCATTGATTTTGTATCCTGCCACGCTACCAAATTGCTGTATGACTTCTAGCAATCTTGGGGTGGAGGCTTTTGGGTTTTCTATGTAGAGTATCATGTCATCGGCGAAGAGGGAGAGTTTAACTTCTTCTTTGCCAATTTGAATGCCTTTAATGTCTTTTTGTTGTCTGATTGCTGAGACGAGGACTTCCAGAACTATGTTGAACAGCAGTGGTGAGAGTGGACATCCCTGTCTTGTTCCTGATCTTAGGGGAAAGGCTCCCAGTGCTTCCCCATTGAGAATGATATTTGCTGTGGGCTTTTCGTAAATGGCTTTTAAGATGTCGAGGAAAATTCCCTCTATCCCAACACTCTGAAGGGTTTTGATCAGGAATGGATGCTGTATTTTGTCAAATGCTTTCTCTGCATCTAATGAGAGTATCATATGGTTCTTGGTTTTTCTCTTGCTGATATGATGAATCACATTGATGGTTTTACGAGTGTTGAACCAGCCTTGTGTCCCGGGGATAAATCCTACTTGGTCATGGTGGATAATTTTCTTAATGTGTTGTTGCATCCTATTGGCTAGTATCTTGTTGAGAATTTTTGCATCCATGTTCATCAGGGATATTGGTCTGTAATTCTCCTTTTTGGTGGGGTCTTTGTCTGGTTTCGGAATTAAGGTGATGCTGGCCTCATAGAACGAATTTGGAAGTACTCCATCTCTTTCTATCTTTCCAAACAGCTTTAGTAGAATAGGTATGATTTCTTCTTTAAACGTTTGATAGAATTCCCCTGGGAAGCCATCTGGCCCTGGACTCTTGTGTCTTGGGAGGTTTTTGATGACTGCTTCAATTTCCTCCCTGGTTATTGGCCTGTTCAGGTTTTCTATTTCTTCCTGCTCCAGTTTTGGTAGTTTGTGGCTTTCCAGGAATGCGTCCATTTCTTCTAGATTTCCTAATTTATTGGCGTACAGCTGTTCATAATATGTTTTTAAAATCGTTTGTATTTCCTTGGTGTTGGTAGTGATGTCCCCTTTCTCATTCATGATTTTATTAATTTGAGTCTTCTCTCTCTTCTTTTTAATAAGGTTGGCTAATGGTTTATCTATCTTATGAATTCTTTCAAAGAACCAACTCCTGGTTCTGTTGATCTGTTCCACAGTTCTTTTGGTCTCGATATCATTGAGTTCTGCTCGAATTTTAATTAACTGTCTTCTTCTGCTGGGGGTGGGGTCTATTTGTTGCTTTTTCTCTAGTTCCTTTATGTGTAAGGTGAGCTTTTGAATTTGAGATCTTTCCAGTTTTTGAATGGATGCTTGTATTGCGATGTATTTCCCCCTCAGGACTGCTTTTGCTGCATCCCAAAGATTTTGAAAGGTTGTATCTTCATTCTCATTAGTTTCCATGAATCTTTTTAATTCTTCCTTAATTTCCTGGTTGACCTTTTCATCTTTCAGCAGGATGGTCCTTAACCTCCACGTGTTTGTGGTCCTTCCATACTTCTTGTTGTGATTAAGTTCTAATTTCAAGGCATTATGGTCTGAGAATATACAGGGGACTATCCCGATCTTTTGGTATCGGTTCAGACCCGATTTGTGACCCAGTATGTGGTCTATTCTGGAGAAAGTTCCATGTGCACTTGAGAAGAATGTGTATTCAGTTGAGTTTGGATGTAAAGTTCTGTAGATATCTGTGAAATCCATCTGGTCCAGTGTATCATTTAAAGCTCTCGTTTCTTTGGAGATGTTGTGCTTAGAAGACCTATCCAGGGTAGAAAGAGCTAGATTGAAGTCACCAAGTATAAGTGTATTATTATCAAGGTATTTCTTGATTTTGGTTACTAATTGGTTTAAATATTTGGCAGCTCCCACATTCGGGGCATATATATTGAGGATTGTTAAGTCCTCTTGTTGGATAGATCCTTTGAGTATGAGATAGTGTCCCTCTTCATCTCTCTCTATAGTTTTTGGGGTAAATTTTAATTTATCTGATATAAGGATGGCAACCCCTGCTTTCTTTTGAGGACCATTTGAATGGTAAATGGTTCTCCAACCTTTTATTTTCAGGTTGTAGGTGTCCTTCTGTCTAAAATGAGTCTCTTGTAGACAGCAAATAGATGGGTCCTGCTTTTTTATCCAGTCTGAAACCCTGCGCCTTTTGATGGGGTCATTAAGCCCGTTCACGTTCAGAGTTACTATTGATAGATATGAGTTTAGTGTCATCATATCTATTCAGTCCTTGTTTTTGTGGATTGTTCCACTGAACTTCTTCTTAAAGGGGAATTTTAAGAGTCCCCCTTAAAATTGCTTGCAGAGCTGGTTTGGAGGTTACATATTCTTTCAGTTCCTGCCTGTCTTGGAAGCTCTTTATCTCTCCTTCCATTTTGAATGAAAGCCTGGCAGGGTAAAGTATTCTTGGTTGCATGTTCTTTTCATTTAGGACCCTGAATATATCCTGCCAGCCCTTTCTGGCCTGCGAGGTCTCTGTGGAGAGGTCTGCTGTTACCCTAATATTCCTCCCCATAAAAGTCAGGGACTTTTTTTCTCTTGCTGCTTTAAGGATCTTCTCCTTATCTTTGGAATTTGCAAGCTTCACTATTAAATGTCGAGGTGTTGAACGGTTTTTGTTGATTTTAGGGGGGGATCTCTCTATTTCCTGGATCTGAATGCCTGTTTCCCTTCCCAGATTAGGAAAGTTTTCAGCTAGGATTTGTTCAAATACATATTCTGGCCCTCTGTCCGTTTCGGCGCCCTCAGGAACCCCAATTAAACGTAGGTTTTTCTTCCTCAGGCTGTCATTTATTTCCCTTAATCTATCCTCATGATCTTTTAATTGCTTGTCTCTTTTTTCCTCAGTTTCCCTCTTTGCCATCAACTTGTCTTCTATGTCACTCACTCGTTCTTCCACCTCGTTAACCCTCGTCGTTAGGACTTCTAGCTTGGATTGCATCTCATTTAATTGATTTTTAATTTCTGCCTGATTGGATCTAAATTCTGCAGTCATGAAGTCTCTTGAGTCCTTTATGGTTTTTTCTAGAGCCACCAGTAGCTGTAAAATAGTGCTTCTGAATTGGCTTTCTGACATTGAATTGTAATCCATATTTTGTAACTCTGTGGGAGAGTGGGCTGTTTCTGATTCTTTTTTTTGAGGTGAGGTTTTCCTTCTAGTCATTTTGCTCAGTGCAGAGTGGCCAAAAACAAGTTGTATTGGGAAAAGGAGAAAAAGAGAGAGAAGGAAAGAAAAGAGAAAAAGAAAAAAGAGAAAGAAGAAAAAAAAGGGGGAAAAAGAGAAGAAAAAGAAAGAAAAAGAAAGAAAGGAGAAAAAAGAAAAAAAAGGGGTGGGGGTGGGGGAAGCAATCAGAAATCAAGAAGAAAGAGAGAAAAAAAAAGCACAAAACAAAACAAAAACAAAAACAAAAACAAACAAAAACAAAAACAAAAACAAAAAAACACGGGGGAGTATCTTCCGATTCTGTGTACTTTAAGTCCCTTGACTTCCCTTGGAACTGGTCCGTGTCGCTGGTCTTTTGGGGGAGGGGCCTGCTGTGCTGATTCTCAGGTGTTAGCACTTGGGGGAGCTGCTCTGCCCCTGCCTGGGGCAGGGCTCAGTGGGGTTGTTCACCCCGTGAGGCCCCGGGAGGAAGCCACAGTGGCGGGGGCAGCTCTGGGACCCTGGAGTCAGCTCCCGCAGTAGCTCCGGGGATCTCTGTCTGCAGGGCCTGGGGGCTCCCGGGCGGGGCCGCTGATCTGCTCAGTTCCAGGCAGGAGCGTCCTTGCTGTCCTGGGCCCTCCCGGCCTCTGGCTGTCCCGGGGGAGGCCGGATCCTGGGCTGTGTCCCGGTGCCCTGTGCTCCGGGGCCTGCGCTGTTGGATTCGCGCTCCCGCCCCGCAGCCCCCTCCGCGGAGCCGCCGCCCGAGCCCCTCCGAGCTGCTCCGGGTCCCGCCGTGCGCGCTGCAGCCCTTAGGGAGCTCGGCGCATCTCCCGGGGCGCAGTTCCTCTGTTAGTGTCCCAGGGAGCCCGAGGGCATCCCCGCCTTTCTGGGGATCCTGCTCCAATTCCCCGGGAGGCCTTTCCCCCGGGAAGGTTGGTGCAGCTCCTGCTCCTCCGGGACGGGGCTCTCCTGTCCTGGGGACACTCCCCCCGGCCTCAGCCCGGCTCCTCGCGGGGCCCCTCCCCCTTGGAGGCCTTTTGTGTCTTTATTTCTTTTTCCCCGTCTTCCTACCTTGATAGAAGCACGAACTCTTCTCACTGTAGCGTTCCAGCTGGTCTCTCTTTGAATCTCAGGCCGAATTCGTAGATTTTCAGGATGTTTGGATGGTTTTCTAGGTAATTTGTTGAGGACAGGTGACCTGGAGACCCTACTCTGCCGCCATCTTGCCCCTCCCCCTCCAGCTATTTCATTTTCAATGTCTCTGGAAGTGTTTCTAAACCACTCTCAAACTTGCTAGGCCCAGGAAGAGGAAAAACAAACTGATATCATACGTAATTATGAATCTTAAGGAGAAAAGACAGAGAAATTGAATTGTAAAGTATTAATGACATTCATAAATTTCTCACATGAAGGGGAAAATCAGGCGAGGCTCCTATAGCATATAATCTATGAGAATGATTTCCCAATAAGACTTCACCAACTCTTAGTTCTCAAAGAAAGAAATGGAATCAGACTTTGTCAGAAACTTTGTTTCCTGAGGAGTTTTTCTAAGAATTAGGATTAGACAAAATCCCTTAGGGAGCTGGGCTTCTTTGATAGGCTTTGCACTAAGTAAAATAGATTCAACTGGCTTTTCCACTGGACCAATATGAAATTAAAATGGGAAAGATGGTTCCAAACTAAGCCAATACCCAAAACCTGAAATAGATCTATTCTGCTCCAACTATGGTCAACTGGAAAAAAAAATAGTTTAATCAACAAACATTCACAGAAACCCGCTGTATTCCAAGCACCTTTAAGAATTTCATAGGCAAGATGCCTGAGTGGCTCAGTCAGTTAAGCATCTGCCTTCAGCTCAGGTCATGATCCCAGGGTCCTGGGATCAAGTCCCACATTGGGCTCCTTGCTCAGAGGGGAGCCTGCTTCTCCCTCTGCTTGCCACTCCCCATGATTATGCTCTCTATCTCTCTCTTTCTGACAAATAAATAAAAAAATCTTAGAAAATAATTTTATAGGCACACAAAAAATATATATAACAGGTCACTGTCTTCAAGAGCTTACACACTAGTAGTGAAAAATAAACCATGAGTAGATAATAAAAAGAAACAGGAAAGGGCAATGGACCAGGAAGCCAGAAAATCTGGGCTCTAGTCTTGGCTCTAATATTCGCTTAGTATGAGACCACAGGCAGGTCCTTTCTACTCAATGGATTTCAGTTTTCCTACTTGTAAGCTAAAGAGGTTGAACTAGATTCTTATGGGCTTTTTTAACCCAGACATTTACTTAAAAATAATGTGTATATAAAAGTGTGAGGAAAATAATTGAACGTCCTATGCTAATGAGGGTTTAGTTATTTTGAAGATGAATTTCTTTTCTATTTCAAGGGCATGAGGTATCTTCCCAAAGCTTTGGGGTCACTGGAAGCTGAGGGTCATAGAAATACAATGCCAGGGATAGATAACATTTTCTCTCCAAGGATCAGTCTAGAAAGTTGGTGACTCATTCTAAGACCTCCTCAGGGCAACTATAGAGGGTAACTCCAAAGTCAGCTTTAAAGTTCCCAGACTCAAAAAAAATAAAAATAAAAATAAAGTTTCCAGACTCTCCTTTCTCATCATCTGCTGTCCAAATGCAGGAGGACTGAAAGAAGATACATATCGGGGCCATTACTTTGGCAAAGAGCCCAGTATCTGCCTGAGAATAAAGGTGGTGCTTGGTGCTCATAAATAAGACTGGTAAGTTGGTATCCTTTGTAATATTGTTGAGGGGACAATGCCAACTTCAAGATGAAAAGGCCCATAGGTAGACTGGAGGTGAAGAGAAGACAATGGAATGGGAATGGGATGATCTATTATAGAGATTATAAGCACAGGGTTTGGAGCCATTCAATCTTAGGCTTAAATCTAATTCTAGCACTTTGAGCAAAATGTTTAACCATTTATTGAGCCTCAGTTACTTCACGTGTAAAATGAGGATAATAATAATATTGACAATATCAGTAATATTGTAAAGATTAAAGAAGATATTGTTTATAAAGTGAGGGGCATGCACCCGACACCTAGTAGTTGCTTAATAAATAGGAACTACTAACATCATCATCATCATCAATTTCTCTCCACACTGGCAGTAAAGGTATTTCTAAATCATTCACATAACAAATGATTTATCAAAGGTCATTGACATTAAATGTTAAAAAGTCATCAATGTCTCCTATCTGCTCTGTGGTTTCAGATCCAAACTCCCTTTTTTGGTACTTAATGCCTTCCACAATTTGGCCTCATGCAGCCTCTCCCACGTCATTAGTCTTTGAAGCCATTTACTGGCAATCCTAGGCCTGCTTAATAGCTTTACAAATCTTAACTATGGCTAGGAGTGTATTAGGAGCTTTATCTCTTCCAATGAATAGGTTTGGTCTTAGTTATTCTTCCCCATGCAAGGTGTCCAGTGAGCCTGGAGTGACCCCTGGACTCATGTCCCTGTGGCCTTTCTGTCCCTTAACCCATGGTGATTCAGTCTAGATGATTGAACTTCTGCCTCAGTTTCTTGGTGCAAATGAAGACTATCTTGTCTGTCTGCCTAGATCTAACAAGTTCCTTCTCAGGAAGTTGAGTTCTGGGTTATGGAATTTCCAGATATGGTCAGAGTTCTTATTACAAGACTAATAACTGAGAACCAGGATGACACCCCATATCAGACTTTGAGTGTTGTCTGTCACCTAGACCCTTTTGCTCTCATGCCTCAGAAACCTCAGTACATTCCTTTGAGTAGTAGATTGGACTGATGATATTTTAGTCAGGGTCACAGGAGGAAACATGTCATACTTAAAGTGGTTAATTTAGGAGAGTTTAATGAAGGGGCATTTAAATGGTGTAGGAAAGTTAAGAGAATTCAACAAAGGATGATGAAGCACCCTAAAGCTAGCAATACCAGAGGAGCCTTTACCATCCTTAGGCCTAAAGGGACAAGTCAGGAGAAGCAGAACACAGAGAAAGACCTATAGCTGAGACTTTAGGAGATTGAACCCTTTTCCTCAACAAATTGTGGTCTTTGATTCAGCCACTGACAACTAACATGAACCTGAGGGGATAAGTATCTTGACCTCCATCTCCTCCCATCTTCTGGTGCTGTCTTCCACTGGCTTCACCCACCCGAAAAGGCTAATACCTAGTCTATATATCCATAAAGGTCAGCCTCCTGGAGCACAGACTAGAATGCAGAAAGGTAAGGACTGAGTCTAGAAAAACAAATGGAAAACACTCAGCACAAGTGAATACTTCTGTTGGAGACTACATTAATAGGTGAACCAGTTCTGCTATTACCAGTCCTTCCCTGCCCAAACTTCCTTGTGCTACTGATGTGCCTGCCATCCCAATGTCCAATTACTACTCCTCAGCTGCAAATTATGCCAGAGACTAGATATTATGCATCTGTCTGTATTCCCCTGTACCATCCATAATACTTGCTGACAGATTATTTTGCAAGAGTTACAATTTCTCCAAACTGTCTTCTTTATGTCTTGTCTGCCTTTCTACTCCAACAAATATTTCATGAGTTTCCACCATATATCAGCTACTGTGCTAGGTGGAGGGATACAAAGGTACATAAAAACATACATATTTTCTCTCTCTTGATTGCAATCAAGTAGAAGAGAAAATCACTAATTAAAGAACCACACTAGGAAATACAAGAGCTAATGTCTAGTAAATGCTCATAAAATACCAGGCACAGTGTGGTGGCTTTGTATTATGCCAAATTAGTTATAATCTGGAGCTATGCTTCTCAGATTTACTTTCCCTGTATGCTTCCAAGTTACAGTTGGCTAAAGAGAAATTTGCACAAGTTTTGAATGGTGAAAGTGAAGGAACAACGACTGTGACACTGAAGGTCCTTATGGGGCCAGGTTTCAGTTCATGATCATGGTTGCTAATCCAAGGACTCAGCTCACTGGCATGGAGCAGGAGTCTTGCCTACAGGTCCTCTAGCTTCCTCTAGATGTCATTCTTTAGATTCTCTGAGTTTTGGGCCAGATACATGTTCAGCTCCATGGTGAAGGATACCAGCTTTTCCGGGAGGTTATCCACATCATCAGAGCTGAAGGTGGTGAAAGATAGACATAGGTTCCAGATTGTCCTTGTGGGATATGGTTTGTCCTCTTAGGTTCCAGTTTGTTTTCTCTCTCTCCCCCACTTCCCCTGAACAACATCAAATACTGCAATGAACCTTGCTGAAGGTATTTAATTAGCTCCTACAATAGCATAATGTCTAATCCTTATAATAAAATATCTTTTTTCTCTATCACATATAGTGGTTCTGCTTCTCTGATTGAACTTAATTGAGACTTAAATGGGTACTATATCCCCATCTTAAAATATGTGGATACTAAGGCACAGAGAGATTAAGCCATTTGTCCAGAGTCAAGCAGATAATAAATGGGGGAGCCAAGTTTTGAACCCAAGTAGTTTTGTTTAAGAGTATGTGTGTGAGGGATCCCTGGGTGGCGCAGCGGTTTGGCGCCTGCCTTTGGCCCAGGGCGCGATCCTGGAGACCCGGGATCGAATCCCACATCGGGCTCCCGGTGCATGGAGCCTGCTTCTCCCTCTGCCTGTGTCTCTGCCTCTCTCTCTCTCTCTCTCTCTCTCTCTCTCTCTCTCTCTCTGTGACTATCATAAATAAAAAAAAATTTAAAAAAAAGAGTATGTGTGTGATTAACCACAATACGGTCTGCCTCTTAAATCTCAGTTTGAAACTATGCATGCAGAGGTAAATAAGTATGATGAGAAAAAGCACACAATTCTATAACAGCACAGCATATCACAAAGAAGCTTGAATGAGATTATATATCTATCTCTCTGTTTACTTATCAGTCCTATCTATAGGCTTAGAAAAATATATATCTTTAACAAAATAGCTGATGCAAGAGGAAAAGCCTAACCTTATTAAAATGAGTCAAAGGTGAAGAAAAAAATCAAGAGCATTTCCCCTCTCCTGACACCACTGTTGGGATATAATGGCTGTATACTCTACAACAAAGAGACCAGTATAGCAAGTGCATAACCATGCAGAAGGTGTTTGCAGTGCTGAACATTGATGAGAGGGTAGTGCTAAGTGTACTAGATTGGGAATCAAGAAAATCACCTTATAATCTTGGCTTTATCATTGATTAGTTGTGCAACTTTGTGCAAGTGACTTTCCTTCTCTGAGCCTCCGTTTCCCCTTTCAAAGATTATATGGTTGGACTCCATGATCTCTAAGATTCACTCTAGTTCCAGTATTCCATAACCCATGGCCTATGAAATTAGAGTCTGTCCAGGCTTTCAGCTCAGTTAAGAAAATACTTGGGTAATGATCTGGAGACGTCTTGGAGATTATTTTCATACTCTTGTTAACATTTAGATAATTTTGCTGGAGCTCATAAAGAGAAAGAAGGGATGGGTGGGCTAGTTTAACTGGTCATAAAACAGTCATGCAGTCACTGGCTATAGCCTATAATCTATTTCTCTAACCAAGACATCAAATGAGTTCTTGTGTTACAATAAAAGATATGAACACATTGATTTTGGAGAGGTGATCTCTTCATTCAAAAAGTCTCCAGGGGGACTTTTATCAAATAGCAGAATGTGAATGCAAAGCATGATTCAAGGTAACCACATGACCTTCTGCCCAGAGAATGATGAATACTTTCTGCCTTGGTCAGGAAGAAAAACATGAACTAGAATTGATTTGCTCTCTTCTCTTGGGAGAGAGTGGGAGTGAGGGCATTAGAAATTCCATTTTGAAAAGTCTGGATTCACATCTTTGTATTTCTTGATAAGTGAGAGTTAAGAAAAATAAAATACTTGTCCTGTTCAATTATGTTTATTGTTCTGCAGATTGAACTGAATACATTTTTCTAATTAAATTTTAAAATGATAGAGTTTTTAAGTAAGTGTGCAGTTCAGGTATCAGAGCTAAGGTTATAATTCAAGCAGCCAGCTCTTAACTGAAGAAAGGAAGATAACAGCTACAGATTTAGCATCATATCCTGAAGCATCTGAATCAGATAACTGAATCATTAGGTGTGTGGAGCAGAGTCTTCCTCTTATCTTAAGGAGCATGGGGTAAAGAGATTATTCTTAGGTCCATGAGGACCAAGGTCCTGAAGGTATACAGACGGGAAGAGATCACATTGCTTTGATCTCCAAGTCCATAAGGTACACTAACTACTAGTTCTTTAAGTAAGAGAAATGAATGACCTCATTTAATTAGAATGGAGTGGTTTTTAAGGGGGGAAAAAGAGGTTTAATTAACTGCTTGTTAATGACCCTATTTCAAAAGATGCAAAATCCCCAAGGGGAATTTATGTTGGAAAAAATAAGCTGATATCACAGGAAGTCATTTTTATCTCCTTTTTTTTTTTTTTGGCTTATAGTTGTTCCTTTTGTTGTGGCATTTGTACAGTTCACTCATTCACTCAAATATCTAATAGGCATGGATTTTATGTCAAGTACTATAGATATTATCATATTTCTTTGTCTTGAAAGAAATATGTTTTTATGTTAAGCCTCCAGAGCTGAAAGTTCAATGCCAATTTTAAGATTTTTCACTTCTCTTTGGAATTTTCTCCCTTTCTGGTTTTCCTTCAACCTATCCCTTTATTCCAGGTTGTAGGCTATCAGGAAAGTGGGAAGAAGGGTGTGGCATGCAAGATAGCATAAATGCAAGCCACAGTGGGCATATAAAGGAATGTCTACAAATGTCAAGACATTTTAGTGACCATATATATCAAAATTTGCCTCTGTTCTTTGGACTCCTTCAGGATTCTGATCAGTACCTGTAGACAGAAGTCTGCCACATCCAGCAAAGGATAGACCAAAGTACAGAGCAAATGCTTCTGCCCTAGCATTAATATTTGTCTTTAGAATCCCTTGCTCACAAATTCTGGTTTGCTGCTACATTGGATTTTTCAGCTTCTAAATCATGCTCATCTAGTTCTGGGACAGGACCCCCAACTCTTATCATCACTATCCATTCCCTTGTCCTGCTGTTTTATTTCATAGCATTTACTGTCTCCTAACATATATATTTTTCCATTTACAATTTGGATAAGCACTGTGGAGACAATTTTGTTTGTTTTGTTCACTCTGTGCCTAGAATAGTGTCCAATATATATATAATAAATGAATGATAACAGCCTGTTCTTTTTTGACTTGGCAGACTTTTTAGGCCTCAATCTCTATGTCTCAGCTCTATAGCATCAACCTCACCTTCCTATTCTTAGAGCATCAATCCTTTGCTTGCCCTACCTGATAACCAGATTCTGATTAATAAACTGGACCCATATATAACCCAGGAAAGAAAATAGCTAAATCAAAACACTTTTTGCATACAAAATGGTCATCCCACAAAACTATTCATTTATTCATTTTTCTTAAGCTATTTCCTATGTTACTGCATATGTGAGTATATAAAATGGTTTTGATCTAAACACATGAAGCACAAGCATAACTACCCACCACAGCCCCCCTCCAGGTCATCATACTTCTTCATTCAGGTTCTAGTTAACCAGATTCTGGTTAGCATTACTTTACTTATTCCCCCTCCTAGGCAATGTTTGCATTTTAAAGAGGAATACTTTAATGCCCTAGGCCTGACTAAAAGGATTGAAAAACTGGGGCCACATTAATTAGGGGGCAACAGAAATTGGGGCAACAGAAATTGGGGACCCTTTTAACCTCCTGTCAAGTCAGTTTAACTGGCCCCCTCTTCCACCAGCCCATTTGGTAGGCCATGCTTAGAAAATATTGAATACTAGGAATCTGTTCCTCAAGGAGGGGCCAAGCTAACCCACCACTTTTTTATTTACCAACTAACTCTTTTAATTTATGCCCACTAGGCCAAGAACCCAAGAGGACTCTTTTCTCTACTAACAATTCAAGAGACTCTTCATACTCTGTTTGCTCCCAGTATGTGTTAAGGACCTATTTTCTAAATATGTAATCAGAGGAGAGAAATACAGTGAGAATTGTGTACCTATCTACTTCAGAAGCATCCTTGGTATATATTTTGTCATCCCAGGAAATTAATGTGGAAACGGGTTGGGCTAGGAGGGCTTGCACTTTGCACATATTATCATAAATGAGATTGCCATGGTACCTAACAATGAAGTGGGAGGGGTGATATTGGGAGATCAGTTAAGTAGGCAGGTTTTTTTTTTTAAATAAACTTTGTATTTTGGGATAATTTTACATTCACAGAAAAGTTGTACAGGTAGTACAGAAAGTTCCCACATACCCTTTACTCAGTTTCTGCTAATGGTAACATCTTATTTAACCATGGTACATTTGTCGAAAGAAATTAACATTAGCGCATTCCTATTAACTAAATTATTTGATTTCACTAGTTTTTTTCACTAATTCCCTCCTACTGTTTCAGGGTCCAGTCTAGGATCTAACATTGCATTTAACAGAGCTTTTTGGTAGAATACGAGATCTTATCAGGAGGCCAAGCCATGGCTGATCTCATTAGGGAAAGCTGCTCACTCGGGATTCTTTTTCTGATTACAAATCCTGGTTAGTCTGTACTGTGTGGTGCAGCCAAGAGGAGTTTGGCTAAACAGCAAAATCAAAAAGGACATTGCAAGGGGAACGACATCTTTCAGATAATGTAAAAGCATGAGAGAAAAGAAAGAGAACAACATCAGGTGTCAAGTAGACATTAGGTGGACAAAAAAGGATTTTATGGCCGTTTTCCCAGAGCCTCCAAAGTTACTAATCAGAGTTTCTGAAAATGCATCAAGGAGAAGAACTCACCAAGAATTCAGTAGGACTTTATAATAAACACAATGACAGGGGCATGTTCAGGCATGAAAAAGCATTATGGTCAGGCTGACACACTGAACGAATTCCCTGCCTGTGACTCTATCAGGCATGACAAATCTGCATTATCAGGTAGCCATTTTGGAGTTACTAAAGTGTGACAAACACACAGAACGTTCTAGACCAGGAGTGTGCAAACTACAGTCCCACAGGCCAAATCTTGCCTGCTACCTGTTCTTGTAAATAAAGTTTTATTGGAATACTTAACCATTTCCATTCTCTTACATATGGTCTATGGCTGCCTTTGCACTACAAAGACACAGCTGATGAGTTGCAACAGAGACCCTTTGGCCCATAAAGCCTAAAATATTTACTATCTGGCCCTTTATAGGAAAAGTGATTGAGATTTAGTCAATAGGTAGAGAAATAAGGAGCCTGGATGGTCTCTAACAAGTAGAAGCTGTGCAACTGTCAGTCAAAATGTTCATCCTGTGTCAGAGGTCTGGTGCTTGGACAGTGGTATACCCAGTAGAAAGTGAAGCTTTCCTGGAGACTCTGGGAAAACCAGACTGTTGAGCCTGGCTTCTACCTCAGGACCTGGTTCTGAAATCTCTAATAAGAGTAGATCACTGAACCACAGAAAGCCCGGAAAGGCATGCTTGTTGGAAGGGGGAAGTAACTCCTGACCTGTGCTCCGAGAGATCTCTGCATGAGTATGGTAATATCAAAAAACAGAAATAAAGGAAACCCATAGGTATAATCTGTTTAAATATTTTCATGCTTTCTTTTGACAGAATTGCATCTTCAGGATGACTTGAAAATATTAGATTACCATCAGATAATATTTTTTATCATTCAAGCCTTCATTGAATACTTAGTATAGGGCCCTATGGGATTACAAAAAGGCATTCAACCATTATGATTTTAGTGAAGAAGAAAACACATGCACCCAACCAGCTGTAATAAAAGTACAATAGATAAAACATCAAAATGTCTAAATGCCTCCATTTAATCCCAATTCCCTCTCACTCCTAGGACTGCTCTGTACTATCTTTCTCTATATCACCTTTCCAACCTTTTCTATTGGGCTCTCTGAAACCATTTCAAGGTAAGTAAACTCTCTGATATGCTCAACTTCACATAACATTCCTTTGCTTAGTTGAAATCTGGCTCTGCCATAAGCCTCCTTTTTCTCCTCAAGCTCTCTCAAGAGTAAGCTGCTCATTTCCCTATGTCTCAGACATCATGTAACCATAATTGCCTTTATTATCTTCATTTTAGAGATGAGAAAACTGAGACTCAGAGAGGCCAAGTAACTTGCCCAATGTCACACAGCCAGTGAGAGGCATTGGAACTCAGCTAGGAATGATTAGAGCATTACACTCTTGGACCACACTAGACAGCCTTTCAAATCTTCTGTAATCCTCTATCATCATTTGTGGCTAAACGTGAAACATCAGAAAAATAGACTTTAAAAAACTCTAGAAAAGTACCTGATCCAACTGCCTGATGTTTCTGTAGGGGCAGCAGGAATTACACAGGCTCACTTTATGTTCTAGCAGCACCTGTTACCCACCCACTCTTCTTTCTTGGAACCAAATTTTGTCACCAGCAATCTAATTAAGTCTGGAGGCCAATTTTTGTCTGATAGAATATCTGCCAGAAGCCATGTGGAAGTTGGAACCAGAAGAGGTCAAAAGATATATAACAGGGAGAGCTATATGAGGAGAGACTGGGACAATGTCGTTAACTAGCAGTGCTCCCTAATTAGTCTGCCCCAGCACTTCAGTGTGCTGCAAACGAGCTATAGGTTTGCCAACATATTGATGAGATATGGATCCCTCAGCCTCAAAGTCCCAATACTGATTGCCTCTGGGTGCTACAGCTCACATCTTTTTACACCAGGATTCCATAGAAATATTTTCTACTTATGCCATAGTTGCAATTCAGGTGTTTGGAAAGCACTGACCTTGAAGATGGTGTGGAAGACAAGCAGGGTCCACCACAGTAAGGTGTAGTGATGGCACTCAAGGTGAACTGATGTATGGCTTTTTAGAACCATTTCAGGTCTCTTGATAAATCTTTTGCTCAGTATGCAAGAGAGATGCACAAGCAAAAATGGGCTTATTGACAAAGGTGAACATTTCCAAAATACTTGTGTCAGCCCTGATCAAATATGGGCTGAGATCTAGCTTGGAGATTACCAGAATACAATTGAAGTGATAAAGAAATATATATATATATATATATATATATATATATATATATATATATATAAAATACACAGAGAGAGAGAGAGAGAGACAGAGGAGTCTTAGAAGACTATATACCAAAATGTCAACAGTGCTGTCATTATGGTTTTAAAATTTCTTCAGGTCAGGATGCCTGGGTGGGTGGCTCAGTCAGTTAAGCATCTGACTGTGATTTCAGTTCAGGTCATGATCTCAGGGTCGTAAGATGGAGCCCTGCACTGGGAACCATGCTCAACAGGGAGTCTCCTTGAGATTCTCTCCCTCTGTCCTTTCCTCCACGTGCACTGTTGCAGACGTGCACTCTGTCTCAAATAAATAAATAAATCTTTTTTAAAATTAAAAAAAATAAAATTTCTGGGCAGCCCAGGTGGCTCAGAAGTTAAGCGCTGCCTTCGGGACCCTGCTTCTCCCTCTGCCTGTGTCTCTGCCTATCTCTCTCTCTCTCTCTCTCTCTCTCTCTGTTTCTCATGAATAAATAAAATCTTTAAAAAAATAAAATTTCTTCAAGTCTTTCTATATTTTCTCATTTATTTTAAAATTGAGTATGCATTTTCTTTTAATATAAAATAATAGCACTAAAGCTATCTTTATTTTAGAAAATGCCACCACAACAAATAAAATACTGCATGACCTTGGATACATTCAAACCTCACTTAAACTCAGTTTTTCTGTAAAACAAGGATAATTAATACCAGTACCCTACAGATTGTTGGAAAGATCAAATGAAATAGTAGCAGACACATAGCAGGAACTAAAAAAACCTGCACATATCTTTAAGCAAACAAACAAGCCCTGTATGAAAGAAAAGTGTCAGTGATATAAATACAAGATTGTTTCTTCAAAAAATTAAAGACAATGGAAGTCCTTGAATTCAGTCAGACTGCTTAGTTTTTGTGCCTCTAGAGGTCAGGAAAAAACAATAGATGAAGCAATGTAGGTAGAATGAGGAACCTTATTCTGAAAGAAGAAACTTACCTGAATTCTATTAAAACACTTTTCTCTGCCACTATTCACTGCCATGTTGCTTTAACTACTTTTTCCTTTTCCTGCTGATGTGGAACACTTACTGAATAAACCTAACGGAGTCCCCAAGTATGTCACTGGAAGATCCACCTTGTTATATGTATATTTAACACACAGATGGGCATCCGCCCTTTTTGGTGCTGACCATAATGATCTGAGACTCTCTAAGTACACATAGGATTTAGCTCAAACAAATCTGATCTGTTTCCCCTGCAAATTCTTGGTCTGTGGTATATTTTTTGCTCTAAGGAAGATTGTCTTATCTCATTATTTCCCATCAGGTACACAAAGATAGAGGCTTTCCATGTGTCTACCTTTAAACAGAAGAAATCAAATAAGAGAACAGAGTAGGGAATGCCTGTCAAGCCAAAAGCAGAAGATGAGCAACTGCAGCAGAAGGGGAATGGACTCAGAATATCATCATAAAATAATCAAAAATAATTTAAAAATAATCAAAATGGATAAAGAAGATGTGGTATATATATACAATGGAATATTACTCAGCCATCAGAAAGGATAAATATCCACCATTTGCTTCGATGTGGCTAGAACTGGAGGGTATTATGCTGTGTGAAGTAAGTCAATTGGAGGACAATCATCATATGGTTTCACTCATATGGGAAATATAAGAAATAGTGAAAGAGATTATAAGGGAAAGGAGGAGAACTGAGTGGGAAAAATTAGAGAGGGAGACAAACCATGAGAGACTCCTAACTCTGGAAAATGAACAAACGGTTGCAGAAGGGGAGGTGGGCATGGGGGATGGGGTAACTGGGTGATGGGCACAGAGGAGGGCACTTGATGGAATGAGCACTGGGTGTTATACTATATGTTGGCAAATCAAACTTCAATAAAAAACGAAAAATAAAATAAAAAACCATAATCAACATTACTTATGAAGCAATTACTGTGTATCAAGCCCTGTTCATACTTCACATACATCAACTCATTTAAATCTTCACGTCATGGGGTAGGTACTTTTACTATCCCATTGTAAGGATAATGAAATTGAGGCACAGGCTCACTCAGGTAATCCAGCTAATTAGTGGTAGAACCAGACAGCCTGACTGCCAGGTTTCTGTTTGTAAAATACAGCACTATTTCACCTCTCTAGGACACAAAGCACTTTCAAGCACACACTGCAGTTAATCTGAGTAAAAGAATCATGGGAATAAAAGGCACAGCATAGGGAATATAGTCAATAGTATCATAATAGTGTTGCATGGTGAAAGATGGTAGCTACACCTGTGTTAGGCATAGCAATTATTATATTGTATACCTGAAACTGATGTAAAATTGTATGTCAACTCTACTCCAATAAAAAGAAAAAGAATAAGAGAAACCCCTAAGAAGTGTTCCTTCTGAGTTTATACAGGCCATTTTTCTTTTTAAATGTCCATCTTTATCCCTACTTACTCACTTCTTCTAACCTGCAATCATCTTTACCCACACTTACTGACATTTGGGAGCTCCAAAAAAAACCTCAGCAGGACATTATCTCCAGAAGGTCCTGAAAACTTACCCCTTACATCTTCCCTGCCTTCTCATTCATCTGTGCTCACTGAATCTTATGCCATTGGTAGTTTGCCAATACACATAAAAAATGTTCTGTCTCCTGCACATGTACTACTTTTGTTCCTCCTGCCAATTCAGGCCATTCAAGAATATGGTATTTTATAGAAAATGAAAAAGAGAACTGAAAGAATTAAACACCCAAAGAATGTACTGTACCCCATCTCTACATTGCCTGTTAGTAGCCCCAAAGACTATGCTAGCACTTGGAGTGTTCTCATTGGGTAGAATCCCTGAAAGACATTGCTGAATAATATGGATCAGTAAGTTCTTACTAATCAGCACTTTTGTCAAGAACATTATATTAATTATTCTTTAGAGCTTTTAAGAAAGGCCTGATTCTTTGGATGGAGGAGGTTTCAACAAGTCAATTATTCCTCAGGTTGCAAATCTCCTTAATCTCCTTCCTCCTGAAGAGTGCTGCATTTTCTATATGAATTGATTTTAATGAACATATGTTCCATGTCTAATGAATATGTTCTCCATTAATGGTATTGGAGTGGAAGGCAGAGTGCTATAATGCTGGCACTCCTTGACAGGAAAAAAACCTTAGGAAGTCTCCAACACTATACCTGCAGGATCCAACCATCTGGGGGCTGGAAGAGCACCTAAAGACAGAGAAAGGAAATTGTTACAGTGACAGCTCATTTGGTGTTTTCCAAAAGGCCTTCCTTGGCAGTTACCTGACTGTGCAGAAGGAATAGAAAGCCAAAGTAATAGGAATGTGATAGGGATACAAAGCCAAAGTAATGAAAACTACAGCAAATAAACTAGAGCCAACCATATTAAAAATAAAAGAGAGCAGATTTAAGTCAGTGGGCTTTGTCAGTAGGAAATGAGATTTCATACTGGGGTTGGCCCAGCAGGAGACAAATGATTCAAGTTGAATAGATTCAATCAATCCAATTCCCCAAGGACTTTCTGGGGCCCACCTATGTGCCTGGCTTTGCTCTCAGAGCCAGGGTGGAGGGAGTAGTGGAGGTGGGATCTGAGGTAAGGATTATAAAAGAAAAATCAAGAAAAAAATCCTTTCCTTCAATGAATGGACCACTGAGTTGCAGAGAGAAGACACACTGACAAGTAGACAAAGGAGAGTTCATGCCAATCTATAAACAAGAGTTGGATAAGATGGTGCAAGCTACTGTATTTTCTCAAGACTAAGACCTCTGTATTTCTTTGGGAATTTTAATGATTCTGAAAATAAAGGCTGTCTTACAGTTGCTATGTATATTTCATATAATGTTTTATTTTATTTTCTGAAAAACTTTTTAAAAGCAATTGTGCATCTTAGAATGACAGAATATGGTGTGCAGGCTCTGATTCTTTGAAAATGGGAACAATCTCTATGATCCCAGTATGGGGATAGTTACCATATATGTGGAAGTATCTGGTCAGGTACCTGAAAATGAGGACAGTAGAATGAGGCAGAGAGAAGAAGGCATTGCTGTTGCGGATAATGATAAGGGACAGACACATAGCCTGAAAAATGCCAGAGACAGGAAGAAATGTGGCCTGGCAATAGGTAGGGAAGTCTGGCTGTAACTGAAGTTGTTTTACAAGACTAACAGGAGATCAGGCAGGAAAAACAGGTGGGCCTTGCACTTTTTAGGAGACTTACAGTATAAGGTATCCTATAATGAAATTGTCATGGTCAGGAAATGAGCAAATTGAGGAAGGCACCCTGAGGTGAGTCAGGAAGGTGAGCCTTTGATAGGCAGTTTTAAGGAAACAGACAGGAAGCCAGGAACCAGGCCAAAGTCAGATTGAGGGGGACTATTCCAACAGGAAAGGGCAGGCTGGAAGCAGATTATAGATAGATTTTTGAATCTAGATAAAGATAGTGAGACTCAGTCCTCTCTGGGCAACCGGCATAGTCAACAGCACTACCAGAGTGGCATGTCCTCTCCATGCTCCGCTGGGTCACCTGTGAGCAGTCAAAGGCTGGCAAGTATGAGGGGAAGACAGAGAAAAACAGGACTTACCTATACCATTATTCTATTATCTTAGCAACTAACTGGAGCAGAGAGATTAGACTTACCTAATACTTTCTTCCAGAAAAGAGTGTTTTTGCCTCAGCCGAAAAGCTCAGCCGGCATTGATAACTTCAGCAGGATAGTTATGGAGATAAGGGCAGCTAAGATGAAACCACTATTCCAGGAAGGACCATAAGTAGAGGGCAGAACTTGAGGTCAGTGGCTGGGATGCCTGCAGGGAGGGTCTCCACACACCCCTCTTCCCATCAGCTGCCTCATGAAGGATCATGAAACTCTAGCTTCAGGAGGCTACTTGGAATCAATGGAAATCACACAGGCTTTGGGTTAGACTGCCTGGATTCATTCTAGCTGCACCACTTACTAACTGGCTTCCCATGGACAAATCACTCCACCTCCAACCCCCAGACATGAGTTTCCTTAATTATAAAACTTAGCCTAATTTTACCAGTGAGATGATTGAGGTTTCAAAAGAATGCATGCTACTTTTATATCCTTCATCAAACTATCTCCCATGACTGCAGACAGAGCAAACTAGTTGCCCCATTCCCAAAGGTTCATGCAATTCCTGACAGTCTTGAATTAATAGAATAACACTTAAGAGTGGGTGCGCATTAGAGACATCCACACTACCCCTCCGCTTTCAAAAGGAACTAACAATTTAGTGAAAGCCTACTCTCCACTAGGTAGTTTTCATACTTCATCTCATTTTTTTAAATTTTTATTTATTTATCATAGTCACACAGAGAGAGAGAGAGGCAGAGAGAGACACAGGCAGAGGGAGAAGCAGGCTCCATGCACCGGGAGCCCGACATGGGATTCGATCCCGGATCTCCAGGATCACGCCCTGGGCCAAAGGCAGGTGCTAAACCGCTGCGCCACCCAGGGATCCCTACTTCATCTCATTTAAACTTCCCAATAGTCCTATTAAAGTAGATACTATTCGGGTACCTGGGTGGCTTAGTCAGTTAAGCATCTGACTCTTGATCTCAGCTCAGGTCTTGAATTTAGGGTCATGGGATTGAGCTCCACCTTGAGCTCCCTGTTCAGCATGGAGTCTGCTTGTCTCTCCCTCTCTCTGCTCCTCCCCCCACTTCTCTCTCTCTTTCAAAAAAAAAAAAGAAGTCTTTAAATGTAGGTACTATTACTCATCTCCAATCTACAGTTGAAGAAATTGAGGCTCAGGGAGCTTATGTGTCTTTTCTAACATCACACAGTATTTGAATGGGTCTGACTCCAGAGTTCACGCACACACTTTCCACTCCAAATGTCCTCATCACTGGTAGCAGTTTCTGGTTCTACTGTAAAAGGCTTTATCCTCAAGGAAAAGAAATGGAGGCTTCAAAAGTTCCTCAATAGAATGTTGGGAGGTACTTTGTGAAGTGAGGAAGATGATGCCCACTCTACCCCTTGCTGCAGCATGCAGAAACACACATTTGCAAAACTCTGGCCCAAGGAATAACACACTGGATCCTCATGTCAACCCTCTAAGGTATAGATAACTACTCTCTAAGGTATAGGACTATACAGGACTATTATTACCCCCATTTCAGAGTTAAGGATGGTGAATCTCAGGAATCTTAAATGATTTGCCCAAGGTCACAAAGCCAGGAATTTGACAGAGCCAATGTTCAAATGCAGGATTTCTGGCTGAATTCTACACACTTGTGTTCTTTCTACAATTTCATGCTGTGATTTGTACAGTTCCCCATGTGCTATGGATGCTCAACAAATAATCAATGACATCTACTGCCTGGCTCCTGACCAAGAGTAGAATGCAGTGCAATTGTGCTCCATGCATCTTAAAGCACTGGAATATAAAGAACAGATAAATGAAGAGAAGTGTAAAGTGTGTGCCAGGTGCTTAGTATTCATCATTTAGCATCAGCAGCGGGCGTCAACGTTGAGGCAATTCTATTTTCAGACGCTGCTAAATAAATTCATCTCCTTTCCCTGGTATGACAATAATAGTAATAAATTCTACTGACTTTTCAAGATGAAACTCTGTCTCCTTAGGCTCCTGAAGCAGAAAATACTGAGCAAAATTGAAGCAAAATCGGCGGCAGAAATTCCTCAGTAAATGACATTCAGGGGAGGCTTGTCTACTTCAGATGGCAAAGGACATGAAATGAATCCATGAATTACTGAGATGAAATCAATGACAATTAACCACAATAAAGGTCTCCTAAGTAGCTTAGTGCTAAAGTCACTTTTTGCCCTGAGGTGTACCCTCTCCCACTAAATTTTTAAAAATATTTTATTTATTTATGAGAGAGAAAGAGAGAGAGAGAGAGAGGCATAGGCAGAGGGAGAAGCAGGTTCCACACAGGGAGCCCGACGTGGGACTCGATCCCGGGTCTCCAGTATCATGCCCTGGGCTGAAGGTGGCGCTAAACCGCTGAGCCACCCGGGCTGCCCTCTCACTAAAAATTTTTAAGATTTATTTCTATGTTTAAGAGAGAGAAAGAGGGATCCCTGGGTGGCGCAGCGGTTTGGCGCCTGCCTTTGGCCCAGGGCGCGATCCTGGAGACCCGGGATCGAATCCCACATCAGGCTCCCGGTGCTTGGAGCCTGCTTCTCCCTCCGCCTGTGTCTCTGCCTCTCTCTCTCTCTCTCTGTGACTATCATAAATAAATAAAAAAAAAATTTAAAAAAAAATAAATAAGAGAGAGAAAGAGCATGAGGTGGAGGGGCAAGGAAGAGGGAGAGAGAATCTCAAGCAGACTCCATGCTGTGCATGGAGCTCAACATGGGGCACCATCTCACAATCCTGAGATCACAACCCAAGTAGAAAACAAGCGTCAGAGGCTCAATTGACTGCACTCCTCAGGTGCCCTGTCTCTCATACAATTTTATCTAAAGAACTATTTCAGTTTAACCAAGGCAGGTCAGGCCCACTAGGAAGTAGTGTAGTAGAAAGTACTTTGGGCAGGAGGTTCTAAACCAAATTCTATCACTAATGATGTCAGGCAAATCATTTCTCCTCTCATCAATGGGAAAATGTTGTCAGGCTAATGTTTTCTCAACTGGAAAACGACTGTTTGACAGTTTTTATCAGTTTTAGAATCAATCACGCAAGCACTGTCTGTCTAATATCCATCCCCCAAACCAACTCACCAATGAGAAGATTGCAAAAAAAAAAAAAAAGGAAAGCAGAGTTTTCCTTGATGTTACAAGCAGAAAACCTGCCTCCTTGGACAGTGGTTTGTTGCCCCAGGATGACTTTCTTCAATTAGGATTGATTCAAACTGAAACCATTTTTTCACAGTTTTTTTTTTTTAATTAATTTTTATTGGTGTTCAATTTACCAACATACAGAAAAACACCCAGTGCTCATCCCGTCAAGTGTCCACCTCAGTGCCCGTCACCCATTCCCCTCCAACACCCGCCCTCCTCCCCCTCCACCACCCCTAGTTCGTTTCCCCGAGTTAGGAGTCTTTATGTTCTGTCTCCCTTCCTGATATTTCCCAACATTTCTTCTCCCTTCCTTTATATTCCCTTTCACTATTATTCATATTCCCCAAATGAATGAGAACATACACTGTTTGTCCTTCTCCGACTGACTTATTTCACTCAGCATAATACCCTCCAGTTCCATCCACGTTGAAGCTAATGGTGGGTATTTGTCGTTTCTAATTGCTGAGTAATATTCCATTGTATACATAAACCACATCTTCTTTATCCATTCATCTTTCGATGGACACCGAGGCTCCTTCCACAGTTTGGCTATTGTGGCCATTGCTGATAGAAACATCGGGGTGCAGGTGTCCCGACGTTTCATTGCATCTGAATCTTTGGGGTAAATCCCCAACAGTGCAATTGCTGGGTCGTAGGGCAGGTCTATTTTTAACTCTTTGAGGAACCTCCACACAGTTTTCCAGAGTGGCTGCACCAGTTCACATTTTCACACAGTTTTAATTGTTGTTGTTTTTATTGGAATTCCAGTTAATTAACACATAGTGTAATATTATTGCTGTTTTGTTATTATTATTGTTAAACCAGATTGATTTGGTTAACTGCAGATCATATACCTGTGATATATTTGTCTAAAATTTCTTTCCAAAACTGTTTTTTTCTAAACAGCAAATGTAATTATATTTAATTAGAAGAAATGCAAGTTATTTCTAAAAATCTATACTGTTGAAGCTAGTTATAAAAGTTGCTGGGTATACAGGAATGACCCTAGCAAGTCACAGTTTGCATGTGGAAGAAAAGGTGTTAATCAGAAAGGCAAGGGGGGCATTTAAATGGATTTTCCCTCAAAAAAAAAAAAGAAGAAAGAAAGAAAGAAAGAAAGAAAGAAAGAAAGAAAGAAGAAAGAAAGAAAGAAGAAAGAAAGAAGAAAGAAAGAAAGAAAGAAAGAAAGAAAGAAAGAAAGAAAGAAAGAAAGAAAGAAAGAAAGAAAGAAAGAAGAGAGAACAGCAACCTGGCAGAGTAATCCTGGCAAGCACAGGGCCTCATGGTGTTCTGAGCCACATCAACCAGGCTGTCCCTCATTCTGCCTTCTTTGTCCCATAGAAAGGAGGGAAATTAAAGGTGAAATGTACAATGTATGCATTTGACAACAAGCTGGGTAATTACTCTTTAGGCAGAAATACTCTAGTTGGTTTTTGAAACTGCACTGTAATAAAATTCCAGCACTGAAGTTACAACAATCTTTCATGTGAATTAACTTGAAGATAGGATTCAGCATAGATTCTAAATCTCACTGATATATGAGGCAAAATTCAGGGTAGATTAAGCTATAACTCATAATTGTTAAGGATTAATTAAAAAGGTACCATATTGTATCTCCATGTTTAGTACTTTCAAAGTTTGCTCTGAAGAATTAACCTATTCATCTGTGCTATGTTTAGTTATTTTAAGATCTATAACTACAGATAAGACATAGACACAGATATTGTAAAGGAAATTTATAACAAATAATAGCTATAACTGGACTTCACAGAACACATGCCTACTGTTCAAATTCCCTAGGCCAATGAATCAAGATATATACTAACTACCTAATGTCAGCCTAATGTCAGAGTATCAGAAGTGCAGGGATACTAGAGGGATAGTATAACCTTTAGAGGGACAGATAACCTTTTTAATACTCATATTTTCAAGCTTTAGGTGAAAACAGAAATGTCGCATTCACAATTTGTATTTAGTCTCTAAATCTACAATGTAAAGATCAATTAAACTGATTGAAAGATTACATTAAAAGCAATTAACAAGATTTAAAATGATTGAAAGTGAGAAGCTTGTCTTCTGCTTATTTTGTTTCCCCCAATAGTGACTCTCATGATGTTGGGCTCATGGTAGGTATGAATTACATAACTAGTAAGTGACTGGGTGTAGTAGAGAAGAGTCTTAGATTCGCTACTTGGCTGCTTGGTTTCCCTTTAGAAGCTGCTCTCTCTCCATGAAAATTATCAAATTGACATAAGAGAAAACCATGAATTTGCAGTTAAGAGTCAAGAGACCAAGCAAGAATAAGGCCTGGCAAATAAAGCAAGAATGTCAATTTTACTTTCTGTTGGGGCTTACATAAAGAGAGTCAGAGACTGGAGGGTAATATTTGATTCTTAGATCCAGTCTACTGGGCATATCTCACTGTTACCTGCAGCTCAACATATCGAGTCATTATAACATTCCTCCACCACACAAAAATCACCTTCCATTAGGTATCTATATTTGTCATTGATACTCCATTCTTTGAATCCTCTAGGATGAAAACCAAGGTGAATATAAAATTTATCATCCAAATTAGGACACTTGAGAGCAAAAGGGGGAGCTATTGAAAATGATGCCAAGATAACTGGTTTAAACCAGAGCCTAGGGTCACACTTCACACATGACTCTTCCTTATCCTTTTCCAGTTAGTAAATCATGTCACTTTTTCCTTCCACATTTATCAAACCAATGCTCTCTGACTCCAGACTAATTCAACCTTAATTCATTATACCAGCCTGACATTCCTTAAAGCACCTTTTCAGCATGTTATTTCTCTGCTGAAGTCGTCAAAGTCTAACACATTTACTGCCAGAAATACCAAGTCTAAATGTCTGTGTATAGTTTTCTTTCCCCTCTTTTTTACTGAGGCATAATTGATATACACCATTATATTTGTCCCAGGTATATAGCAAAATGATTCAATACATGTACATATTGCAAAATGATCACCACAGTAAATATAGTTAACATCCGTCACTATACAGAGTTACACAATTTTTTCTTGTAATGAGAACTTTTAAGATTTACTCTCTTAGCAATCTTCAAATATTCAATACAGTGTTTAACCATAGTCTCCAGGCTGTATATTACACCCCCATGACATCAATTTTATAACTAGAAGTTTATACTTAGCATGATGCTTTCAATGTCCACCCATGTTGTTGCAAATGACAAGATTTCATCCTCTTTATGGCTAAATGATATTCCATTAAATATACACACCATACTTTCTTTAGCCATTCATCCATCAAGGAGCACTTAGGTTGCTTCCATAGCTCAGCTATTATAAATAATGCTTCAATGATCATGGAGGTGTATATATCTTTCAAGTTAATTTTCTTCAGATAAATACTTATAAATAGAATTGTAAGATCATATGGGGGTTCTATTTCATTTTTGAGAAACATCCATAGGTTTTTCCATAATAGCTACACCAATTTACCTTCCTACCACAGTGCGTGAAGATTCCCTTTTCTCTATGACCTTCCCAGCACTTGTTATTTCTTGTCTTTTTGATAATAGCCATTCTAACAGGTGTGATGTGATAACTCATTATTGTTTTGATTTGCATTTCCCTGATGATGAGTGATGTTGAGCACCTTGAGTGCCTGTTGGACACCTGTATGTCTTCTTTGAAAATATATGTATTCAGATCCTATATTTTTTAATCAGACTATTTCTGTGGTTTTCTTTTTTGCTATTTATTTGTATGAGTTCTTTATATACTGTGGATATTAGCCCCTTATGGGATATTTGATTTGCAAATATTTTCTCCCATTCAGTAGATTGCCTTTTAATTTTGTTGATAGTTGCATAATCTTCAATAGATTTCATAATATGGCTCCTCTCTATTTTCGCAACCATGTTGTCTTACCACTGTACATACAGGTACCTGCCATTCTAACTTGTGAGGAGCTCTAAAGTGCTTGAATACATCCAATGCCCTCATTTCCATGCCTCCACTCACAATAATCTCCCCAAAGGTAGTCTCTTCTTTTCCATACCTTCTTTTACTTCTTACAGTGACAGTCCCCCATGAACACTTTTCCCTCTCTCCTCCTAGAAAAGGAAAGTAAAGTAGGTTTCATCTTGCACACCAACTCTAACTAGTTGTGATTGATTGCAGATGCATGTTGAGAAGGACTCTTAATCTGAGTACAGGCCTAATGGGAATAAATCAAGTGATAGACTACCCGCATCTAGTGATAGATATAAGAGAGTAGAGCGGAGACACACAAACCAAATGTAAAACATTCCTACCCCAGATTCTTTCTACTATTTCATGTGGATTGGCCTAATCTCTTTCATTAGACTATTAGCTTCTATAGGTCCTAGAAATGTTTGGGGATATAGTAGAAGCTCAATAAGTACTTACTGATGAAGGTCTCTGGAATAAATGAGTGCCATTTCAATTTGACATCCCCCTCAGGGAACATTCTTTGGGGAATATAATGTTGCTGTTGTTTTTAAAAACACAGGCTTCGGAATCAGAGAGTTCTGGATTCTAACCCTGGACTGGCCACCCTTAGTAGCCAAGGCCCCTCACTTGCCCTGAGCAAGTGACACAACCTTTCTGCATGTCCAAGTTTCTTCATCTTTAAAATGAGAATGATGTTCATACCCACTTGGCACTGTGTGCAGGTGCGTATTTGTAGTTTTTAAAATATAAGGTCAATCATATATGCTTAGCAGACTTCCTGGCACCTAGTAGGTGCTTCAACAAATTAGTTGCTGTTGTCTCAGTTTGTGTTTTTGAGCTGCTGCCTGTCCATATTTACTCCTATGGCAGGGAAATCTCTATATTCTCTGTCCTCCAGGGCTTTCTCCCCTCATGTTGTTCTTTGCCACCACTCAAGAAAAAACAGAACTCAAACTTTCATTCACATTGAAGGGTAAAGGGCTTAATATGTTTGCTATTCCTATTTTGAAAAAAAGATGATGGAGGGAAGGGAGTGTTTTTTCTCAAAGGAATGAATACTTCTTGCTAACATGTTAAGAATGGACATATTTAAAAATTGGGCAGAAATTTTTCAGCTGGGGATAGGTACTATTTGTTTTTCACCGAGGCAACAACAAGGACATTGTTATTGCACGACTTTTCAGTTTACCAAGCTGTTTTACATACACACACCACACAAGCACTTATAATAAGCAGTTCCACTTGCATTTAAATTTCTTAAAGAGAAGAAACTTTTTTTATTCACTTCTGCTTATCTTTTCCTTTCTCATTCCACACAGTTTATATTGCAAACCTTTATCTCTTTCCTCAAATTCCTTAGCATGGTATTCAAAGCCCTTTGTAATCCATTTCTTACCTATCATTCAGAGTTCTCCCACTCCAAAATATACACACAAATAAATAAATAAATAAATATATAAATAAATATACACACAAGACAAACATAGACACCCACCCCCCAGCTCTTGTAAGATGTTCAGAAGTGTCATGCTTTCTCTTTCCCTCTACCTTCTATAACCAACATATCCAGTTTAAATGTCCACCTTCCTCAAAATTCTCCCTTAAATTCCTCATGTCCCACCCCTATTCAAGCTGAAATCATTTACATAGATAGTACTTGCTGCCTGATAAGCACTTAGGTGTGACTTTTCCTTCCATTCCCATAGCACTTTGCACATGTTTTTACTATTGCACTGATCACATTGTGCTATAAGGAGCCAAGCACATATATGCTTTTGGATGGTAGAGCTGATACCGTGCATCTCTATATCCCTCAGGCCAAGCACATTGCCTGATACATAAAGCCTTGTGGAATGAATGAAACTCCCAACATAAACTATTAAGTCTTTGACAGGCAGGTTTAGAGCCTAGGTCTACCTCCCCCAGGGGACTATGACTTCTTAAAGGCACAAACTTTTCAGTACTTAGCGAAGTAAAGGCACACAGTAAGTGCTTAATACGTATTTTACTGAAATGGTAGACTCCACAAATACCGACAAACACCTACCAATTCACAAGTCTCTGCTCCAGGTTATCTCATACTAACAGACAAGATGTATTCAGGTTCTATCCCAACCCTTAAGATGAAACCACACTCAGAGATAGGACAGCATACAAAAGACTATAGTAAAGTAACAGAGTGTGTAGTCAGACTTTAAGATATGTGAGAAGGTCAGGATCTGTATGAGCTGGGATACTGAGGCTCCATGGAAGTGTCTCTCTGGATGCTAGAGGACAGGATGTATTTATATAGTCACAAGAAAGGGGAGGGAGAAGAGTATTACAGATGTGGAGAACAACAGTGTCACAGGGATTGCCCCACAAAGAGGGACACACTCTGGATCACTGATGAGACCAATCTGGATGAAGTATATTTAGTGCAATGGGGAGAGAATGGCAGGTAGCTATGCAGAAGCAGATTACCACAGGTCTTGAATGACAAGCTGGGGGACTGAACATGCCTGGGGATAATGGAGAGCCCCCAGAGGTTTGTTCGACAAGGAATAAAGTAACAAAGTAAAGAAAGTGACAAAATGTTTGTCTTACCTTGTCTAGTCCATTATTAAATAGCCTATAAAAAACTGAGCTTCAGGATTTATTTGAATATAAGTACATTGGCATGAAGAGAGATATTTTCATAATTTCCCCTTGGATCTCATTAGAATATGAGATTAGTAATTTAACATGGCAATATTTGGGAAGATGGATGTCACATCTTAGATCAGCCACACAAGTTCACAGTGGTACTCAGTAAGCCACTGAACTTTTCTGGGACTTTCTTTCAGGCTCTCAAATATGTCTATCCTGCATCTGGCTCCAATGGAGACTTAACACACTGATGCTGAAATAATAAATGAGCAAAAGGTTCTACTCCTGCTTATAACCAAAATTGCTTATGATGGCTACAGTGAAGCTACTTCATATTTCTGCCTTAAAAAAACCTCATTTGAAGATGCTACAAATCGGGATGCCTGGTGGCTCAGTGGTTGAGCACCTACCTGCCTTTGGCTCAGGTTGTGATCCTGGGGTCCTGGGGTAGAGTCCTGCATCAGGCTCCCTCTGGGGAGCCTGCTTCTCCCCCTGACTATGTCTCTGCCTCTCTCTCTGTGTCTCTCATAAATAAAATCTTTTTTTTTTTAAAGGATGAGCACTGGGTGTTTTTCTGTATGTTGGTAAATTGAACACCAATAAAAATTAATTAAAAAAAATAAAAAAATAAAAAAATAAAGAAGACGCTACAAATCAATGTGACAAAGACAAAGACAGCAATAGAAAAATGGGCAGAGGACACAAAAAGGCAACACACAGAAAAGAAATACAGGTGACCAATAAGCCTTTAGTAAAGTAAAAATTTCAATGGTAATCAAAGAATGTAAATTAAAGCAAGAATGAAGTAGCATGTTTTTTCTAACAGATTGTTAAAGATTTGTAATATGGACAAATCTTTGTGACAAGAGTGAAGCATGCTGGTTAGTGTTACAATTGTGCAAATGTTTTGAAAGTCTGTCTGGCTATACATTTCAAAGGCCTTCAAAATGCATACTCTTTGACCCAGTATTTTCATTCCTAGGAATTGACTCTCAGGAAATTATCTGAGAATGACAAAAAAATTTAGCTACAGACAGATTAATTACATTATTATTTCTAACAATAAAAATAAATACAAACAATGTATATGTCCAACAATTGAAGAATTGTTAAATGATAGCTTAGTCTGTCCACAGTAGATACTATGCAGCCATTGAAAATGCCATAGATGAAATATATAATGACATGGTAAGATGGCCATCATATATCATTAAGTGGGAAAACATCATATAGAATCTAGTTATATTTGGTTAAAAAAAATTCTATCTGTGTGTGGATGTACATATGTATGTGCATGTGTGTGTGCATATATGTGTGTGGGGGTATACATAGTGATTTTCATAGTATGTGAAGAAAAAGAGGAGACCAAAAATGGTACATGCCAACATGTTAGTAGTCATTTCTCAGTGGTGAGACTGCAAGTCCTTATTACCTCCTTTTTGCTTGTCTGTATTCTATATTTTACATAATAAATATTACTTGTATTTTTAAAGGACTATTTTAAAAATCACATTAGGTATCTAATAAATATTTCTTTAAAAATGGCTTGTTTTGGGGCAGCCCCGGTGGCTCAGCGGTTTGGCGCTGCCTGCAGCCCAAGGCGTGATCCTAGAGACCCGGGATCGAGTCCCACATCGGGCTCCCCGCATGGAGCCTGCTTCTCCCTCTGCCTGTGTCTCTGCCTCTTGCTCCTCTCTGTGTCTCTCATAACTAAATAAAAAAAAAAAAATCTTAAAATAAAAGAGTCTAAAAAAAAAAAAAAAGGCTTGTTTTGGCAGCCCAGGTGGCTCGGCGGTTTAGCACCGCCTTGAGCCCAGGGCCTGATCCTAGAGACCCGGGATCAAGTCCCATGTCAGGCTCCCTACAGAGAGCCTGTTTCTCCCTCTGCCTGAGTCTCTCTCTCTCTCTCTCTCTCTCTCTCTCTCTCTCTCATAAATAAATAAAATCTTTTTTTTTTAAATGCTTGTTTTTTTTTAAAAAAAAGACATGAGCTCATTTAGAAGCATTTTTGGTCTAGGCTGAGATTATGAGGACTTCTTGTTTTACCAAAGGCAGGCAGTTTCCTTTCAGCGTTGGATGCCAGGGCCAAATGCTATTCAAGTTGCCTTTCAAGGCAGCCACCTCAGAAGCAGTGCATCATGGCAGGTAGGCCCAGGCTAGTGTGGTAAAACCAAGAGAAGTCACAAGAGCCATGGGGCCACAGGGAAGCTAGGGTCGAGTTCAGGGCAGTCAAGAGGTGCCATGGATCCAGAAGGAATGGACGAAAGGCAAGATCTTAGCAGGGGAGCCTGGCAAAGATCAGTTTTTACAGCACCAAACAGTGCTGAAGCATAATGGTGGGAGCAAAGTCTGCATTTAAGGGGAGGCCCAGAGCAAAGGCTTCAAATCAGGCAAAAAAGAATAACTGAAGAGGAGAAATTGTTGGAAAAAAACAGGGACAGCAGCAGTAGATGAGGGCATGAGTGTTGAGGCTTTCTATGCTAGGTTTAAGCAGCCCTCCTGGCATGGTGTGATTGTTTCCCTAGTGGATCTACATAGAAGTAGAATGACAGGTGTTAGGTCTTGAGGAGCTTCCAATTCAATAGCATCTCCTTTCCTCACTTAGGTTACCAATCACAAGATTTTTGGTTTTTTTCATTTTGAAAATAAGGAAAAAATTAAGAAAGATATTAAGAAATAAAGTTGACACTAAAGAATGTGTTTATATCTGCAGCCAAGTATATTTTCTCTTTTTAAAACCAAATTTACCCCCCTTCAAGTCATAAGCAACACTGGAAAGTAAAACATACATCCCAGAGAAGTACAGGAAGACAGGTGCTTGACCTCATCCTAGCCTCCCAAGAGGAAGAAGAAAAGGCTGGACTTCACCAATTCAGTATGGCTTCCAAACTCACCAATAAAATTAATCACTTATTCTCCCCCTGGAGAAGAGTGAGTGAAGGAGCAGAGAGAGGCCAAAAGTGCCACACTAATGGGACTCTCTCAGTGTGAAATGAGATATCCAAAATGAGGAGGAAGCATGCCCTCACTAACAGCAAGATCATATGATCTAAACATCTTCAGTTTGACTAGACACTGACAAATTGTTCATTAAAAATTCTGTGCCAATTTGCACTCCATTTTCTTCACATTCACAACATTAGGAATCATCAGACTTTTAAAAGTTTGCCAATGTGATAGGTAAAAAGTGGTGTCTGATTGTTTTCATGTGCATTTCCCTCCTAACTAGTGAAGATAGGCATGATTCTTTTGTCTTGTTTTGTTTTTACTTAAATCCTAGTTTGTTAATAATAATAATAATAATAATAATAATAATAATAATAAAAATAATAATAAAAAGCCTGGATGGCTTGATCGGTTAAGTAACTCTTGATTTCAGCTCAGGTCATGATCTCAGGGTCATGAAATCATGCCCACCCCCCACCCACTTTCAGGTTCCATGCTGGGCATGGAGCTTAAGATTCTCTCTCTCCCTCTGCCTCTTCTCCCTTCTCTCTCTCTCTCTCTCTCTCTCTCAAAATAGATAAATTAATTATAGTTAATTAAGATACAGTGTAATATTGGTTTCAGGGGTAGAATTTAATGGTGATTCTTAGCCATTCAGATTTTCTCTTCTGTGAATTGTGCACTTATACATTTTAAATTTTAATTTTTCTAATCAGGTTTTTCTAATCTAATAGCCTTTTTCTTATATATGTGTATATGTTCCTAAAATATTCTGGATCATTTGCCAGCTAAATGCTCTGCAAACATCATACATTCTGGGAAGTGTCTTGATACACAGAAGACTTGACTTCAACGTATTCATCAATGGTTTGTCCTTCGTATGTTATGAAATCTTTCCCAGCTCTGAGGTTATATATTTGACTACACCAAAATTGTAAAGTTTTGCTTTTTCTGTTTAAGCCTTTGTGAGGCCAAGTCTTCTGGTTACTAAAATGCAATATCCTTGTCTTTTTCTTCAGGACTACTTTTATTTCTTTCATTAAATGCTTTATAATCTTACAGTGTCTGTTACTTTTGTGAATGTATTTCTTTCCATCACATTTTTCTAAATTTAATTACTAGTGTATAAATATTCCCTTGATTTTTTGTTTTTGTTTTTGTTTCTTAAGAGAGGGAGCGGGGAAGGGCAGAGGGAAGGAGAGATAGAATCTCAAGGCTCCATGATGGCCCCAGGGGGAAGGGGGAGTTGTGCTCCATCTCATGACCCTGAGATAATGACCTAAGATGGAATCAAGAGTCAGACACTCAACCAACTGAGCCACCCAGGCACCCCTCCCTTGATTTTTTTAAAAATATTTATCTTGTATCTAGATCACTTATTGAACTCTCTTATTGGTAATAATAGCTTACCTGTACAATATATTGTTCCTTTTATTACTAGACAGTGTCCTCTTTTAACACTGTTAATGTTATTTGGCTTAAGTTCTATTTTTGTATGATACTAATTTTGCCATACTAGCTTTGCTTTTGCCTAGTACTTGCCTCATTTGTATTCTTCTTTCATTTTCATTCTGTTTATTTCTCTTAGGCTTGTCTCATAATGTGTATATAGGTGCTTTTTGTTATTTTTATTTTGTTTTGCACTCCTTCTTAATTTTTTTAAGTCAATTTGCCAACATATAACACCCAGTGCTCATCCCATCAAGTGCCTTCCTTAGTGCCTGTCACCCAGTCACCCCACCTCCTTCAACGATCCTTTGTTTCCCAGAACTAGGAGTCTTTCATGATTTGTCTTTCTCTCTAATTTTTCCCCACTCTGTTTCCCTCCTTTCCCTTATAAGCCCTTTCACTATTTCTTATATTTCACATATGAGTGAAACCATATGATGGTTTTCCGTCTCTGATTGACTCATTTCATTTAGCATAATACCCTCCAGTTCCATCTACATCAAAGCAAATGTGGGTTTTCGTCAACTGTGGGTATTCGTCCTTTCTGATGCCTGAATAATATTTCATTGTATATATACCACATCTTCTTTATCCATTCACCTGTTAAAGGACATCTTGGTTCCTTCTACAGTTTGGGTATTTTTGACATTGCTGCTATGAACATTGAGGGCTTTTTGTTATTTTTAATTCAGTCCAATAGGTCCTGTCTTATAAAAAGTTTTGTTTAATTAATATTGGTTGCAATTAATGATTTTTTTCCTGCTTTTGACATTTTTCATTTTACCAAACTTTGTAACTTGGCTTTTCTGTTTGTCGATTCCTACTTTTTGTTGAGTTTCTTTATTTCATTTTCCCTCTGTTGGTTGGAAATTATAACATATATTTTTTAGTGAGTATCTTTACATTTTTAACAAACATGAACTAGAGACTTCTGTATCCAGCATCTTCATCCTCCTTTCAAACAATACTGAACATCCACATATTTCCTCTGATTGGGTTCTAGAGTTTTAGTTAGATCTTCTATTATAAATGCACAAGTGTTATTTTATAGCTTATAGTTAATTAAATAACCATCATATTTTAGTGTTTTGTCTTCATCATTGCTGCTTGTACCCTATGCCTTCCTTCTGGGTTGACTTCCTATTTGACAAAATATAATCTTAAGTAATATTGTATGTCCACTACACTTTAATTAAAATTTCTTTTAAATGCAAATAAAGTAATTCTTTTTGTATTCTAAGATTTTATTTTTTTTAGATCAGTTTTTGGTTCACAGAAAAATTGAGAGGAAGGTACACAGATTTCCCATATGGCCTCTGACCCCACACATGCAACCTCCCTCATTACCAACATCCTTCTCCAAAGTGGGACATTTGTTAAAATTGATGAACCTACATAGACACATCCTTATCACTCAAAGTCCATAGTTTACATTAGGGTTCATTTATGGTTGTTGTTCATTCTATGGATTTGGACAAAAGTATAACGAGATATACCTGTGACTATAGTATCACACAGAGTATTTTCACTGCCCTAAAAATCTGTTTTTCTTCTTCATCTCTCCCTCCCCACTAACTCCTAACAAAACCAATGATCTTTTTACTGTCTTTATAGTTTTGCCTTTTCCATATTGTCATATACATGGAATTATATGGAGTATAACTTTTTCAGATTGGCTTCTTTCACATGGTAATATGCATTAGGAATTTTCCATGTCTTTCATATCTTGATAACTCATCTATTTTTAGTTCTAAATAATATTCCATTGTAAGGATATACTATGGTTTATTTATCCACTCACTTACTGAAGGATGTCTTGGTTGCTTCCAAGTTTTAGCAATCATGAATAAAGCTTCTATAAACATTTGTGTTCAGGTTTATGTGTGCAGTTAAGTTTCCAATTATTTGGATAAATACGGAGTGTGATGGCTGGATCATGTTAAAAGCATGCATAGTTTTGCAAGAAACAACCATAACATCTTCTAAAGTGGCTGTACCATTTTGCAATCCCACAAATAATGAATGAAAGTTCCTGTTGTTCAACATCCTCAGCAGTATTTGGTATTGTCAGCATTCTTGAATTTTGCCATTCTAATGTGTATGTGGTGATATCCCATTGGGTTTTTTTTCTTATATTCCATTGTTTTAATTTTCATTTCCCTGATGATATATGATGTGTCACATCTTTTCATATGATCTTTACCATCTATATATCTTCTTTGATGAGGTCTTTGTTAAGGTCATGGGTACATTATTTTTTAAATTGTTGAGTGTTAAGAGTTCTTTATGTATTTTGGATAATAGTCCTTTTTCAGACATGTCTTTTGTAAATATTGTATGCTAATCCATGCCTTGTCTTTTTATTCTCTTGATAGTGTATTTTGCAGAGCAGAAATTTTTTGTTTTAATGAGGTCCGGTTTATCAATTAGTTATTTCATAGTTCTTCAGGTGGTTCCTTTGGACAAACTGAATTTTCTCATTGTTGGATTCAATTTGCATTGGTGTTGTATATAAAAAGGCATCACCAAACCCAAGATCATCCAGGTTTTCATATATGTTATTTCCAGGAATTTTATGGTTTTGAAATTTACATTTAGGTCTGTGATCAATTTTGAGTTATTATTTTTTTTGTGTGAAGAGGATGTGGTCCATGTCTAGATTCATTTTTTTTGCATATCAATGTCCAATTATTACAGTACCATTTTTGGAAAAGAAAATCTTTGCTTCATTCTATTTCTGTTAATCCTTTGTGAAAGATCACAAAGGATTTGATCCTTTGGATTTGAGTATATTTATGTGGGCTTATTTCTGGGTTCTCTATTTTGTTCTATTAATGTATTCGTTTATTTTTTCCAATAATGCATTGCTTTGATGATTCAAGTGCCATAAGTCTTGAAGTGAGGTGGTATCAGTTCTTCAATTGTCCTTCTTCAATATTGAGTCCTTCATTCTCATTCTTTTATCTCTCATTATAAACCTTAGAATCAATTTTCTGTATCTGTTGATATTATCATGTAATTTTTCTTCTTTAGCCTATTGATGTGATAAATTACATTGATTTTTCAATGTTGAATCAAACTTGTATACCTTGGATAAACCCCGCTTGGTTGTGGGATATAATTCTTTTTATACATTCTTGGATTGAATTAGCTAATATTTTGTTGAAGATATTTGTATGTATGTTCATGAGACGTGTTGGTCTGTAGTTTTCTTTTATTGTAATATATTTGTCTTGTATTGACATTAGAATAATGCTGGCCTCATAGAATGAGGTAAGAAATATTCCCTCTGCTTCTTCTTCTGAATGGGGTGTAGAGAATTGGTATAATTTTACCAGTGAGCCCATTTGGACCTGGTGCTTTCTGTTTCAGAAGATGATAATTTTTTATTCAATTCCTATTTTAGATATAGAACTATGTAAATGGTCTATTTCTTCCTGTGTGAGGTTTGAAAGACCATATTTTTCAAGGAATTCATCCATGTTATGTCATCAAAAGTTATGAGCAAAAACATTCATGGTATTTATTTATTATCATTTTATTTGTCCATGGGATCTCTAGTGATGTCTTCTCTCTCATTTGATACCAATAATTTTTGTCACCTCTCTTTTTTTCTTAGAATGCCCAGAGGCTTTTTTATTATATCAATATTTTCAAATAAGCAGTTTTAGGTTTCATTGACTTCCTCTATTTTTTAAATTTCATTGATTTCTGTGCAGGTTATTATGATTTCTTTTCTTCTGCCTACTTTAGATTTAATTTGCTTTTCTTTTTCTGGTTTCTTAAGGTGGAAGCTTAGTTGTTGATTTTAGCTCTTTCCTCTTTTCTAATATATGCATTCAATGCTATAAATTTCCTTCATGGCATTGCTTTTATTGCATCGCACAAATTTTGAAAAGTTGTGTTTTCAATTCCATTTATTTAAAATTATATCCTAACTTCTTTGAGATTTTTCTTTGACCCATGTATTATTACAAGTGTTTTGCTTAATCTGCACATATTTGGGGGTTTTCCAATTGGCTTGTTTTATTGATTTCTTATTTAATTCCATTGTGGTCTGAGAACGTTGAATAATTTTTATTCTTTTATACTTGTTCAGGTGTGTTTATGGCCCAGAACGTGTTCTACCTTGCTGAATGCTCCAATGTGAGCTTCAGAAGGTGTATTCTGCTGCTGTTGGATGAAGTAATCTATATACATTTATAAATGTCCACTAATTGATCATGTGGTTGGGTTCAACTACGTCCTTAATGATTTTCTGCTAGCAGGGTTTTGTCCATTTCTGGTAGAGTAATATTGAAGTCTCCGACTGTAATAGTGTATTCATCTATTTCTTCTTGCAGTCCTATCAGTTTTTTTTTTGTATATTTTTTTCTACTGGAGTTCGATTTGCCAACATATAGTATAAAACACAGTGCTCATCCCATCAAGTGCTGCCCTCAGTGCCCATCACCCAATCACACCATTCCCCCACCCACCTCCCCTTTCACTACCCCTTGTTTGTTTCTGAGAGTTAGCAGTCTCTCATGTTTTATCACACTCTATGATTTTTCCCACTAATTTTCTCTCCTTTCCCATATCATTCCTTTCACTAGTTTTTTATTCTCCATATGAGTGAAACCATATAATGATTGTCCTTCTCCAATTGACGTACTTCACTCAGCATAATACCCACTGTTCAATCCACATCAAAGCAAATGGCAGGTATTCATTGTTTCAAATGGCTGAGGAATATTCCATTGTATGCATATATCACATCTTCTTTATCCATTCATCTTTTGATGGACACTGAGGCTCCATCCACAGTTTGGCTATTGTGGACATTGCTGCTATAAACATTGGGGTGCAGGTGACTCAGCTGTTCACTGCATCTGTATCTTTGGGGTAAATCCCCAGAGGTGCAATTGCTGGGTCGTAGGGAAGATCTATTTTTAACTCTTTGAAGAACCTCCACACAGTGTCCCAGAGTGGCTGTACCAGTTCACATTCCCACCAACAGTGCAAGAGGGTTCCCCTTTCTCCACATCCTCTCCAACATTTGTTGTTTCCTGTCTTGTTAATTTTCACCATTCTCACTGGTGTTAGGTGGTATCTCATTGTGATTTTGATCTCCCTGATAGCCAGTGATGCAGAGCATTTTCCAATGGGCTTGTTGGTCATGTGTATGTCCTCTTTGGTGAAATTTCTTTTCATCTCTTTCACCCATTTCATGATTGGACTGTTTGTTTCTTTGCTGTTGAGTTAAATAAGTTCTTTATAGATCTTGGATACTAGCCCTTTATGTGATATGTCATTTGCAAATACCTTCTCCCATTGTGTAGGTTGTCTTTTAGTTTTGGTGACTGTTTCTTGTGCTGTGCAGAAGCTTTTTATCTTGATTAAGTCGCAACAGTTCATTTTTGCTTTTGTTTCCCTTGCCATCATTGGTGTATCTTGCAAGAAGTTGCTGTGGCCAAGTTCAAAAAGGGTGTTGCCTGTGTTCTCCTCTAGGATGTGGATAGATTCTTGTCTCACAGTTAGATCTTTTGTCCATTTTGAGCTTATCTTTCCATATGGTGTAAGAGAATGGTCCAGTTTCATTTTTGTGCATATGGCTGTCCAATATTCCGAATACCATTTATTAAAGAGACTGTCCTTTAACCAGTGAATATTCTTTCCTGCTTTGTCAAAGATTGGTTGACCATAGAGTTGAGGGCCCATTTCTGGGTTCTCTATTCAGTTCCATGGATCTAGGTGTCTGTTTTTGTGCCAGTACCACACTGTCTTGATGATCACAGCTTTGTAGTACAACCTGAAAACTGGCATTGTGATGCCCTTGGCTCTGGTTTTCTTTTTCAATATTCCCTTGGCTATTCAGGGTCTTTTCAAATCCCACACAACAATTGAGATTATTTGTTCCAACTCTCTGAAGAAAGTCCATGTAGTTTTGATAGGGATTGCATTGAACATGTAAATTGCCCTGGGTAGGATAGACATTTTCACATTATTAACTCTTCCAATCCATGAGCATGGAATATTTTTCCATCTCTGTGTCTTACTCAATTTCTTTCAGAAGTTTTCTGTAGTTTTTAGGGTATAGATCCTTTACCTCTTTGGTTAGGTTTATTCCTAGGTATCTTATGCTTTTGGATGCCATTGTAAATGGGACTGACTCCTTAATTTCTCATTCTTCAATCTCATTGTTAGTGTATAGAAATGCCACTGACTTCTGGGCATTGATTTTGTATCCTGCCACACTGCCGAATTGCTATGAGTTCTAGGAATGGTGGCGTGGAGAATTTTGAGTTTTCTATATATAGTATCATGTCATCTGTGAAAAGGAAGAGTTTGATTTCTTCTTTGCCAATGTGAATGCTCTTTATTTCCTTTTGTTGTCTGATTTGCTGAGGCTAGAACTTCTAATATTATGTTGAATAGCAGCGGTGAGAGTGGAATCCATGTCGTGCTCCTGATCTTAGGACAAAGGCTCTCAGTGTTTCCTCATTGAGAATGATATTTGCTGTGGGCTTTTCATAGTTGGCTTTTAAGATGCTGGGGAATGTTCCCTCTATCCCTACACTCTGAAGAGTTTTGATCAAGAATGGATGCTGTATTTTGTCAATTGCTTTCTCTGCATCTATTGAGAGGATCATATGATTCTTGTTTTTTCTCTGATTGATATGAGCTATCACGTTGTTTTACGAGTATTGAACCAGCGTTGCATCCCAGGGATAAATCCCACTTGGTCATGATGAATAATCTTCTTAATGTAGTGTTGGATCCTATTGGCTAGTATCTTGTTGAGAATTTTTTGCATCTGTGTTCATCAGGGATATTGGTCTATAATTCTCCTTTTTGGTGGGGTTTTTGTCTGGTCTTGGAATTTAGGTGATGCTGGCCTCAAAAAAAACGAGTTTGGAAGTATTCCATCCCTTTCTATCCTTCGGAATAGCTTTGGTAGAATAGGAATTGTTTCTTCTTTAAATTTTGATAGAATTCTCCTGGGAAGCCATCTGGCCCTGGACTTTTGTGTCTTGGGAGGTTTTTGATGACTGCTTCAATTTCCTCCCTGGTTACTGGCCTGTTCATGTTTTCTATTTCTTCCTGTTCCAGTTTGCTAATTTCTGGTTTTCCAGAAATGCATCCATTTCTTCTGGTTGCCTAACTTATTGGCATATAGCTGCTCATAATACATTTTTAAAATCGTTTGTATTTCCTTGGTATTGGTTGTGATCTCTCCTCTTTCATTCATGATTTTATTGAGTTGCCTTTTTTCTTTTAACTAAGGCTGGGTAATGGTTTATCTATCTTATTAATTCTTTCAAAGAACCAACTCCTGGTTTTCTTTATCTGTTCTACAGTTCTTCTAGTCTTCATTTCATTGAGTTCTGCTCGAATCTTTATTATCTCTCTTCTTCTGCTTGGTGTAGGTTTTACTTCTTCTTTCTCCAATTCCTTTAGGTGCAAGGTTAGCTTGTGTATTTGAGTTTTTTTTCCAATTTTTTGAGGAAGGCTTGTATTGCGATGTATTTCCCTCTCAGGACTGCTTTTGCTGTATCCCAAAGATTTTCTTTTTTCTTTTTTCTTTTTTTTTTTGAGGGGGAGCCCGCTTTACTGGGGACAGACCACTGCACATGACCCATAGAGGAAGGCAGCCTAGGGGGTGTCCTATACATCAGGCGCAAAAAGGTACACGGGAGGTTTTGCTAAGAAAGATCAACTGGAACATGGTTTCCTCCGGGGGCATCCCCCACCTCCTCCCTTGGAGGGGTCAGGACATGCCCAACCATCTCCTTGAAGGTAGCTCTGGTCTGCTACAGATACAGTCCATCGGGGGTGCCCTCTTGTTTTTTTCATAAAGAACATTTTCTTTAGATTTCTTGAAATCTTCTTTTTTTACTTTCATCCGACGTTCTCTCAAGGCCATCAGACCTGCCTCTGTGCAGATGGCCTTGATGTCAGCACCAGAGAGGTCATCCTTAGCCATGATCAAGTCGTCCAGGGTCACATCATCGGCCAGTGCCATCCTGCTTGTGTGGGTCTGAAAGATGCACTTCTTAGTCTTTTCATCAGGCAGGAGGAACTCAATCTTCCTGTTAATGCGGCCTGGTCTGATAAGTGCTAGATCCAAGATTTCTATCTGGTTTGTGGCCATGATGACCTTCACATCACCCCTTGAATCAAATCCATCCAACTGGTTTAACAGTTCCAACATTGTTCATTGAATTTCCCTCTCCCCACCAGAATTTGAGTCATATCTTTTTGTTCCAATGACACCAATTTCATCAATAAACATGATGGATGGTGCATGTTCTTCTGCAACTCAAAACAATTCCCGAACGAGTTTGGGCCTGTTGCCTAGGTACTATTGAATAAGTTCAGAGCCAACCACTCTCAAGAAAGTGACTGAGGTTTGGTTTGCTACTGCTTTGGCTAATAAGGTTTTACCTGTGACAGGTGGACCATAGAGAATGACCTCCTTTGGGGTCTTAATGTTCAGGATGAGTGAGAGGAAGCTCCACGGATTCCTTAGTTTCCTGGATTTGGTTGTCCAACATCCCGATATCAGCATAGGCTTCATGGGGGCCTTTCTATCTTCATTACTGTGACCAAGGGAACCGTGTCATCCGTGAGCACCTCTATGACAGCATGCACCTTGTGGTTGAGCAGGATGGAGCAGCCTGGTTCCAGCAGATCCTTCTCTACAAAGGAAAGAATGCTGACATAGTGTTCTGAACCCACAGATGTAGACACGATGGCATGACTGTCATCAATGATCTCTTCCAAGGTTCCTACTGACATTGGGGTCCCCCTCAGATCATCCACCTTAGATCTTTCCTCCTCTTGCTTTTCTTCTAAAGGCTTCATTTGTTCCTGATTTCTAATTAATTCTTACTCCAAGAAGATAGTCTTTAATTCTAACTTCAATAATTTTAACCAGCATTGAGTTGAGGTGTCACCAGTGGAAGCTTGCTCGCAGCATCTGGTCCCTTTGTTTTCTTCTTTTTCCCCACTCTGGTTGGTACGGGAGGTTCATATTTCTTTTGCTTGTCCTTGTCATCCTTCTTGCCACCTCCAGGGACATGACCACGACTCTGACTTTGACCCATCTTGCTTCAGCCGCTCGAAACCCCCAAAGATTTTCAATGGTTGTATCTTCATTACCTTTAGTTTCCATGAATCTTTTTAATTTTTCTCTAATTTCCTGGTTGACCCATTCATCTTTTTGTAGAATGATCTTTAACCTACACATGTTTGAGTTTCTTCCAAATTTCTTCTTCTGATTGGGTCTAGTTTCAAAGCACTGTGGTCTGAAAACATGCAGGGGACAATCCCAATCTTTTGGTATCAGTTGAGACCTAATTTGTGACCCAGTATGTGATCTATCCTGGAGAAAGTGCACTTGAGAAGAATGTGTATTCAGTTACGTTCAGATGGAAAGTTCTGTAAATATCTGTGAAACCCATCTGGTCCACTGTGTCATTTAAAGCCCTTGTTTCTTTGGTGATATTGTGCTTAGAAGATCTGTCATTTGCATAAAGCTCCGTGTTGAAGTCTCCTACTATTAGTGTATTATTATCTAAGTATGTCTTTACTTTGGCTATTAATTGATTTATACTTGGCAGCTCCCACAATAGGGGCATAAATACTCGTGATTGTTAGGTCTTCTTGTTGGATAGACCCTTTAAGTATGAGACAGTGCTCCTCTTCATCATTTACTACAGTCTTTGAGATAAACTTTAATTTATCTGATATGAGGATTGCTACCCCAAGCTTTATTTTGAGGACCATTGGAATGGTAAGTGGTTCTCTAACCTTTCATTTTCAGGCTGGAGGTGTCCTTAGATCTAAAATAAGACTCTTGTAGACAGCAAATAGGTGGGTCTTGCTTTTTTATCTAGTCAAAAACCCTGCATCTCTTGATGGGATCATTTAGTCCATTTATGTTCAGAGTAACGATTTAAAGATATGAATTTAGTGTCATCATAATACCTATTCAGTCTCTGTTTTTGTGGGTTATTTCTTTGAGCGTCCTCTTCTTTTACAGGGGCCCCTTAATATTTCTTGCAGAGTCATTTTAATGGTGACATATTCTTTCAGTGTCTGCCTATCTTGGAAGTTTTTTATCTCTCCTTCTATTCTGAATGAGAGCCTTGCTGGATAAAGTATTCTTGGCTGCATGTTCTTCTCATTTAGGACCCTGAATATATCCTGCCAGCCCTTTCTGGCCTGCCAGGTGTCTGTGGAGAGGTCTGCTGTTAATCTCATATTTCTCCCCATATAAGTTAGGGATCTCTTGTCTCTTGCTGCTTTAAGTAATTTCTCCATATCTTTGATTTGTAATTTTCACTATTAAATGTCAAGGTGTGGAATGGTTTTTACTGATTTGAAGGAGAGGACCTCTCTATCTCCTGGGTCTGAATGACTGTTCCCCCCCCCCAAATTAGGGAAGTTCTCAGCTATGATTTGTTCAAATATGCTTTCTGGTGCGCTGGCCATCTCAGCACCCTCTGGATCTTCGATTATACGTAGATTCTTCCTTCTGAGGCAATTATTTCCTTAACCTTTTCTTGGTCTTTCAATTGTTTTTCTCTTTTCTCAGCTTCCTTCCTTGCCATCAACTTGTATTCTATGTAGCTCACTCTTTCTTCCACTTCATTCACCCTCCTCATTAGGACCTCCAGTTTGGATTGTGTATCATTTAATTGATTTTTAATTTAGGCCTGATTAGATCTAAATTCTGCAGTCATGAAGTCTCTTAAATCCTTTATGCTTTTTTTCCAGAGCCACCAGTAGCTTTATAATTGTGCTTCTGAATTGGCTTTCTGATATCGAATTGTAATCCAGATTCTGTAACTCTGTGGCAGAGAGTACTGTTTCTGATTCTTTTGTAGTGAGTTCTTCCTTCTAGTCCTGTTGCTCAGTGCAGAGTGGCTATATGAGTGGGCTGAGTGGTGAATATCAACCACGATCTAAGTAAATTTCACCCTAGATTATTCTGACGAGGTCGGAGAGCAGAAAATAAAAACGAAAATCAGAGCGAAATAAAACAAAGCTACTAAAGTGAAAAACAAATTTTAAAACATAGTAGTAGGGAGGCGGAGCAAGATGGCGGAAGAGAAGGGTCCTCAAGTCACCTGTCCCCACCAAATTACCTAGATAACCTTCAAAACATCCTGAAAACCTATGAATTCGGCCTGAGATTTAAAGAGAGAACAGCTGGAATACTACAGTGAGAAGAATTCACGCTTCTATCAAGGTAGGAAGACAGGAAGACGGGGGGGGGGGGGGGGGGGGGGGGGGGGGGGCGGATAAAGAAACAAAAGGCATCCAAGGGGGAGGCGTCCTGCGAGGAGCCGGGCTAAGGCCCTGTGGAGTGCCCCCAGGACAGGAGAGCCCCAGGAAAGCCCGTCCAGGAGAAGCAGGGGCTTCACCAATCTTCCCAGATGGAAAGGCACTCTCAGGGAGTTGAAGCAGGTTCCCAGGAGGGGCGGGGATGCCCTCAGGCTCCCTGGGACACTAACAGAGCACCTGCGCCCAGGGAGAGCGCGCCACACCCCACGGCCGAGCTCCCTAAAGGGCTGCAGCACGCGCCCGGCTGTACCCGGGAGCAGCTCGGAGGTGGCTCACCTGGCGGCTCCACCGGGAGGGGGCTGCGCGGCCGAGATCGGGATTCCGACAGTGCAGGCCAGGGAGCACAGGGCGCCGGGGACACAGCCCAAGATCTGGTGCTCCCTCCGGGACAAGCAGAGGCCAGGAGGGCCACAGGACAGCAAGGACACTCCAGCCTACGGTCGGCCCTGAGCTGAGCAGATCAGCGGCCCCCACCCCTGGAGCATCCAGGCCCCTGTGGACTGAGACCTCTGTAGTTACTGCAGAAGCTGACTCGAGCTGCTACTGTTGTTGTTCCTCCTGGGGCCTCACAGTATAAACAACCCCCACTGAGCCTCACAGTGGCCTTGCCAGATAAACAGGTTAAACAACTCTCACTGAGCCCTGCACCAGGCTGAAGCTAAGCAGCTCCCCCAAGTGCTTACACCTGAGAATCAGCACAGCAGGCCCCGCCCCCAGAAGACCAGCTAGACTTACAGGGGAAAAGCAAATTATTGACCAAGCAGCACTGGAAAGTTCCAGGGGAAGTCGAGGGATTTACAGTATACAGATTCAGAGGATACTCCCCCTTGTTTTTTGTTTTCTGTTTTTTTATTTCTGTTCGTTTCCCCACCTTTTTTTCTTCTCTTCTCTTTTCTTTCCTTCTTCTTCTTTTTTTCTTTTTCTTTTTCTTTTCTTCTTTCTCTTCTCTCTTTTTCTCCTTTTCCCAATACAACTTGTTTTTGGCCACTCTGCACTGAGCAAAATGACTAGAAGGAAAACCTCACCTCAAAAGAAAGAATCAGAAACAGTCCTCTCTCCCACAGAGTTACAAAATCTGGATTACAATTCAATGTCAGAAAGCCAATTCAGAAGCACTATTATACAGCTACTGGTGGCTCTAGAAAAAAGCATAAAGGACTCAAAAGGCTTCATGACTGCAGAATTTAGATCCAATCAGGCAGAAATTAAAAATCAATTGAATGAGATGCAATCCAAATTAGAAGTCCTAACAACAAGAGTTAATGAGGTGGAAGAACGAGTGAGGGACATAGAAGACAAAGAGGGAAACTGAGGAAAAAAGAGAGAAACAATTAAAAGATCATGAGGATAGATTAAGGGAAATAAATGACAGCCATAGGAAGAAAAATCTATGTTTAATTGGGGTACCCGAGGGTGCCGAAAGGGACAGAGGGCCAGAATATGTATTTGAACAAATCCTAGCTGAAAACTTTCCTAATCTGGGAAGGGAAACAGGCATTCAGATCCAGGAAATAGAGAGATCCCCCCTAAAATCAATAAAAACCTCTCAACAAGTCGATATTTAATAGTGAAGCTTGCAAATTCCAAAGATAAAGAGAAGATCCTTGAAGCAGCAAGAGACAAGAAATCACTAAGTTTTATGGGGAGAAATATTAGATTAACAGCAGACCTATCCACAGAGACCTGGCAGGCCAGAAAGGGCTGGCAGGATATATTCAGGATCCTAAATGAGAAGAACATGCAGCCAAGAATACTTTATCCAGCAAGGCTCTCATTCCGAATAGAAGGAGAGATAAAGAGCTTCCAAGATAGGCAGGAACTGAAAGAATATGTGCCACCAAACCAGCTCTGCAAGAAATTTTAAGGGACTTTCTTAAAATTCCTCTTTAAGAGGAAGTCCAATGGAACAATCCACAAAAACAGAGACTGAATAGGTATCATGATGACACTAAACTCATATCTTTCAATAGTAACTCTGAACGTGAATGGGATTAATGACCCCATCAAAAGGCACAGGGTTTCATACTGGATAAAAAAGCAGGACCCATCTATTTGCTGTCTACAAGAGACTCATTTTAGACAGAAGGACACCTACAGCGTGAAAATAAAAGGTTGGAGTACCATTTACCATTCAAATGGTCCTCAAAAGAAAGCAGGAGTAGCCATCCCTATATCAGATAAACTAAAGTTTATCCCGAAGAAGGTAGTAAGAGATGAAGAGGGACACTATATCATAATTAAAGGATCTATCCAACAAGAGGACTTAACAACCCTCAATATATATGCCCCGAATGTGGGAGCTGCCAAATATTTAAATCAATTAATGACCAAACTTAAGACATACTTAGATAATAATACATTTATACTTGGTGACTTCAATATAGCGCTTTCTACAATTGATCGGTATTCTAAGCACAACATCCCCAAAGAAACAAGAGCTTTAAATGATACTCTAGACCAGATGGATGTCACAGATATCTACAGAACTTTACATCCAAACACAACTGAATACACATTCTTCTCAAGTGCACATGGAACTTTCTCCAGAATAGACCGCATATGGGTCACAAATCAGGTCTTAACCAATACCAAAAGATTGGGATCGACCCCTGCATATTCTCAGACCATAATGCTTTGAAATTAGAACTAAATCACAAGAAGAAGTTTGGAAGGATTTCAAACACGTGGGGGTTAAGGACCATCCTGCTCAGAGATAAAAGGGTCAACAAGGAAATTAATGAAGAATTAAAAAGTTTTTATGTTCTGTCTCCCTTCCTTATATTTCCCAACATTTCTTCTCCCTTCCTTTATATTCCCTTTCACTATTATTTATATTCCCCAAATGAATGAGAACATACACTGCTTGTCCTTCTCCGATTGACTTATTTCACTCAGCATAATACCCTCCAGTTCCATCCACGTTGAAGCAAATGGTGGGTATTTGTCGTTTCTAATCGCTGAGTAATTGAACACCAATAAAAATTAATTAAAAAAAAAAAAGAAAAGAAACTGTATATGAGAATTCTTAGAACAGTTGAATTGGCAAAGATCCAAAGGTTTGTAAAGATCTCACTGGTGAAAACGTGGGGAAACCACGCTCCTATACATTACTGTGGATCTGTCAGGGCATTGTGTAAGGAACAATTTAGTCACATGTATCTAATATTTAAAGAAAAAGGGACAGAACATGAGAGAGAGACTCCTAACTCTGGGAAACGAATTAGGGGGGTGGAAGGGGAGGAGGGCGGGGGTGGGGGTGACTGGGTGACGGGCACTGAGGGGGGCACTTGATGGGATGAGCACTGGGTGTTATTCTATATGTTGACAAATTGAACACCAATAAAAAATAAATTTATATTAAAAAAAGAAAAAAAAAGAATTAAAAAGTTTAATGCAAACTAATGAGAATGAAGATACAACCATTCCAAATCTTTGGTATACAGCAAAAGCAGTCCTGAGGGGGAAATACATCGCAATACAAGCAGCCATCCAAAAACTGGAGGAACACAAATACAAAAGCTAACCTTACACCTAAAGGAGCTAGAGAAAAAACAGCAAATAGGTCCTACACGCAGCAGAAGAAGATAGTTAATTAAAATTCGAGCAGAACAACGAAATCAAGACCAGAAGAACTGTGGAACAGGTCAACAGAACCAGGAGTTGGTTCTTTGAAAGAATTAATAAGATAGATAAACCATTAGCCAACCTTATTAAAAAGAAGAGAGAGAAAACTCAAATTAATAAAATCATGAATGAGAAAAGAGAGATCACTACCAACACCAAGGAAATAAAAACAATTTTAAAAACATATTATGAACAGCTATATGCCAATAAATTAGGCAATCCAGAAGAAATAGACGCATTTCTGGTAAGCCACAAACTACCAAAACTGGAACAGGAATAAATAGAAAACCTGAACAGGCCAATAACCAGGGAGGAAATTGAAGCAGTCATCAAAAACCTCCCAAGACACAAAAGTCCAGGGCCAGATGGCTTCCCTGGGGAATCCTATCAAACGTTTAAAGAAGAAACCATACCTATTCTAGTAAAGCTGTTCAGAAAGATAGAAAGAGATAGTACTTCCAAATTCATTCTATGAGGCCAGCATCACCTTAGTTGCAAAACCAGACAAAGAACCAACCAAAAAGGAGAATTATAGACCAATATCCCTGATGAGCACAGATGCAAAAATTATCAGTAAGATACTAGCCAATAGGATATAACAATACGTTAAGAAGATCATTCACCATGACCAAGTAGGATTTATCCCCGGGATGCAACACTGGTTCAAGACTCGTAAAACAATCAATGTGTTTCATCATATCAGCAAGAGAAAAAACAAGAAAATTTGATACTCTCAATAGATGCAGAGAAAGCAATTGACAAAATACAGCATCCATTCCTGATCAAAACTCTTCAGAGTGTAGGGATAGAGGGAACTTACCTCGACATCTTAAAAGCCATCTATGAAAAGCCCACAGTAAATATCATTCTCAATGGGGAAGCACTGGGAGCCTTTCCCCTAAGATCAGGAACAAGACAGGGATGTCCACTCTCACCACTGCTATTCAACATAGTACTGGAAGTCCTAGCCTCAGCAATCGGACAACAAAAAGAAATAAAAGGCATTCAAATTGGCAAAGAAGAAGTCAAACTCTCCTTCTTCGCCGATGACATGATACTCTACATGGAAAACCCAAAAGACTCCACCCCAAGATTGCTAGAACTCATACAGCAATTTGGCAGTGTGGCAGGATACAAAATCAATGCCAGAAGTCAGTGGCATTTCTATACACTAACAATGAGACTGAAGAAAGAGAAATTAAGGAGTCAATTCCATTTACAATGGCACCGAAAAGCATAAGATACCTAGGAATAAACCTAAGCAAAGAGGTAAAGGATCTATACACTAAAAACTACAGAACACTTCTGAAAGAGATTGAGGAAGACACAAAGAGATGGAAAAATATTCCATGCTCATGCATTAGAAGAATTAATATTGTGAAAATGTCAATGTTACCCAGGGCAATTTACACGTTTATTGCAGTCTCTATCAAAATACCATGGACTTTCTTCAGAGAGTTGGAACAAATTATTTTAAGATTTGTGTGGAATCAGAAAAGACCCTGAAAAGCCAGGGGAATATTAAAAAAGAAAACCATAGCTGGGGGCATCACAATGCCAGTTTTCAGGTTGTACTACAAAGCTGTGGTCATCAAGGTAGTGTGGTACTAGAACAAAAATAGACACATAGATCAATGGAACAGAATAGAGAACCCAGAAATGGGCCCTCAACAATATGGTCAACTAATATTTGACAAAGCAGGCAAGACTATCCATTGGAAAAAAGACAGTCTCTTCAATAAATGGTGCTGGGAAAATTGGACATCCACATGCAGAAGAATGAAACTAGACCACTCTCTTTCACCATACACAAAGATAAACTCAAAATGGATGAAAGATCTAAATTTGAGACAAGATTGCATCAAAATCCTAGAGGAGAACACAGGCAACACCCTTTTTGAACTTTGCCACAGCAACTTCTTGCAAGATACATCCATGAAGGCAAGAGAAACAAAAGCAAAAATGAACTATTGGTACTTCATCAAGATAAGAAGCTTTTGCACAGCAAAAGATACAGTCAACAAAACTAAAAGACAACTTACAGAATGGGAGAAGATACTTGCAAATGATGTATCAGATAAAGGGCTAGTACCCAAGATCTATAAAGAACCTATTAAACTCAACAGCAAAGAAACAAACAATCCAATCATGAAATGGGCAAAAGACATGAAGAGAAATCTCACAGAGGAAGACATAGACATGGCCAACAAGCACATGAGAAAATGCTCCGCATCACTGGCCTTCAGGGAAATACAAATCAAAACCACAATGAAATACCACCTCACACCAGTGAGAATGAGGAAAATTAACAAGGCAGGAAACAACAAATGTTGGAGAGGATGTGGAGAAAGGGGAACCCTCCTGCACTGTTGGTGGGAATGTGAACTATTGCAGCCACTCTGGAAAACTGTGTGGAGGTTCTTCAAAGAGTTAAAAATAGATCTGCCCTACGACCCAGCAATTGCTCTGCCGGGGATTTACCCCAAAGATTCAGATGCAATGAAACACCGGGGCACCTGTATCCCAATGTTTATAGCAGCATTGTCCACAGTAGCCAAACTGTGGAAGGAGCCTCGGTGTCCATCGAAAGATGAATGGATAAAGAAGATGTGGTTTATGTATACAATGGAATATTACTCAGCCATTAGAAATGACAAATACCCACCATTTGCTTCATTGTGGATGGAACTGGAGGATATTATGCTGAGTGAAATAAGTCAATCGGAGAAGCACAAACATGTATGGTCTCATTCATTTGGGGAGTATAAAAAATTGTGAAAGTGAATAAAGGGTAAAGGAGAAAAAAATGAGTGGGAATATCAGAAAGGGAGACAGAACATGAGAGACTCCTAACTCTGGGAGACGAACTAGGAGGCGTGGAAGGGGAGGTGGGTGGGGTCTGGGAGTGACTGGGTGACGGGCACTGAGGGGGGCACTTTATGGGATGAGCACTGGGTGTTATTCTATATGGTGGCAAATTGAACACCAATAAAAAATAAATTTATATATATATATAAAGAAAAAATAAAACATAGTAAAAAATAAAAGGCCAAGAATCCAAAGAAAAAGGAAAAAAGTAAAAAAGATTAAAAGTAGAGAAAAAAGCAAAAGTGAAGAGAAAAAATTAAAAAGTTAAAATTGAGGGAAAAAATGGGCAGTACTGGGAGATGGTAGTTGTGAAAATGTCATAGCGGAAGTAGAATTTAATCTACCTTAGGGGTCCTAGAGGGTGATTCTCTTGGTTCTGAGTGTATTCAGTTATGTATGTTAGAAGATGCTCAGTCCCAAATTTATATAAACCAGCAATACTTGTAAAGAGCCCTAACATTGACCACCAAAACATAAACGAGATAAAAGAGGGCGCAGAATGGGAATGATGAAAGAATCTCACAGAATGAACTAGCATAGTATACCACTTGGTTCTGGGTGCATGCTGTTCATGTTTTAGAACGTATTAACTCCGCCATTGTAGAACAATATGAGGCAGAGAAAACAAAAAACCGTATCTCGTATATCTCCCAAAATAAAATTGAATATTTTGTTATCCAGAAGTGGAAATTATATCTTGCTAGAAGTGAAAACTCTTCTCTCTGTAGCATTCTGGCTGTTCTCTCTTTAAATCTCAGGTCAAATTCGTAGATATTCATGATGATTTGAAAGTTATCTAGGTAATTTGGTGGGACCAGGTGAGTTGAGGACCCCTACTCTACTGCCATCTTTCCCCGCCATCCAGTCCTATCTGTTTTTGACTACCATACTTTGATGTTCTGTTACTAGGTACATAATATTAAGGATTATTCTCTGTTTTGGGAGAATTGAGCCCTTTATTACTATGGAATATCCCTCTTTTTCTCCAATAGTTTTCCTTGCTTTGGTGTTTGTGCTGAAATTAATATAACTACTCACTTTTGATTAGTATTAGTGTAGTATATCTTTCTCCAACCATTTACTTTTTTAAAACATAAGATATAAAACTATAGAATTTTTATTTATTTTTAAAATTATTCATTTAAAGTCAATTTAGTTAACATATACTGTATTATTAGTTTCAAGGGTAGAGTTTAGTGATTCGTCAGTTGCATATAACACCCACTACTCATTACATCAAGTGCCCTCCTTAATGCCCATCACCCAGTTATCCCTTCTCCCCATCCCAACTCCCTTCTAGCAACCCTCAGCTTGTTTAATGGAGTTCAGTGTCTCTTATGGTTTGCTTCCCTTTCTATTTCTGTCTTATTTTGTTTTTCCGTCCATTCCTCCATGTTCATCTGTTTTGTTTCTTAAATTCCACATATGAATGAAATCATATGATATATGTCTCTCTCTGACTGACTTATTTCGCTTAGTATAATACCCTCTAGTTCATACAAATGGCCAACAGACACATGAAAAAATGTTCAACATCACTTGGCATTCGGGAAATACAAATCAAAACCACAGTGAGATCCCACCTCACACCTGTCACAATGGCTAAAATGAACAATTCAGGAAACAACAGATATTGGTGAGGATGTGGAAAAAGTGGAACTCTCTTACACTCTTGGTGGGAATGCAAACTGGTGCAGCCTTTCTGGAAAACAGTATGGAGGGAGGTTCCTCAAAATGTTAAAAACAGAGCTACCCTATGACCCACCCATTGCACTACTAGGTATTTATCGAAAGAATACAAGTATATTGATTTGAAGGGGCGCATGCACCCCAATGTTTATAGCAGTGTTGTCTACAATAGCCAAAACATGGAAAGAGCCTAGATGTCAATCAGCAGATGACTGGATAAAGAAGATGTGGTATATATTTATGTATATATAATGAAATATTACTCAGCCATCAAAAAGAATGAAATTTTGCCATTTGCAACAACATAGATGGAACTAGAAGGTATTGTGCCAAGTGAAATAAGTCAGCCACTTACTTTCAATCTATATGTCTTTATATTTAAAGTGGGTTTTTTTGTAGACAACATATAGCTGGGTGTTTTTTTTTAATCCACTCTGACAATCTGCCTTCTGATTGGTGCATTTAGACTACTGGCATTCAAAATGATTATTGATATAGATCAATTTATATCTATCATATTTATATTATTGTTTTCAATTTGTTGCCTTTGTTCTTATTTTTGTCTTTAACTCTTTTTGTCTTTTGTGATCTTAAATGAACATTTTATATGATTCTATTCTATCAACATATCTTATTCTATCAACATTCATTCTTCTATTCTATCAACATATCAACATATCTTAACAAGATATGTTAAGAGAGGTGATATTTATTTTATTTTTAGTATCTACATAGCTTTCGCAATATACATTTATAACTAATGCAAGTCACTTTCAGATAATTCTGTATTGCTTCATTGGTAGTGTGAACACTTTATAATAACAAAATAATCCTAATTTCTTCCTTTCTTCCCTTGTATCATTGCATTCAATTATTTCATTTATATATAATCATAAATTAGCATGTATACACATACATATACACCAAATATATTCATAAGCATAAAGAAATAATCTGTTGCTATTATTTTTGAATAAATTTGTTAGATCAATTAAGAATAGAAAATTTTTTCACCTTCATTTATTCCTTCTTTAATACTATAGATTTTTAATGTATATCTGAGTTTCTGACTTATATTATTCTTTTCTCTAAAGAACTTTTTTTGTATATATTTTTGTTGGAGTTCGATTTGCCGGCATATAGTATAACACCCAGTGCTCATCCTGTCAAGTGCCCCCCTCAGTGCCCGTCACCCAGTCACTCCATCCCCCCGCCCACCTCCTCTTCCACTACCCCTTGTTCATTTCCCAGAGTTAGGAGTCTCTCATAACAACTTCTTTTAACATGTCTTGCAAAGAAGATATACTGGCTACAAAAACCTCTCAATTGTTGTCAGAAAAAAAAATGTTTCTTTTACACCTTTTAAGGGTAATTTCACAGAATACAGAATCATAGGTTGCTAGGTTTATTTTCCTCAACTATTTAAATATTTCATTCTACTCTCATACTTCCATGGTTTCTGATTAAGTAGTTCTTTTTAAAGGTCCTATAAGTGATAAACTCTTTTAGTCTTCTTATATCTCAAAATGCCTTTTTTATCCCTCACTTATGAATGGTAGTTTATCTATAGTACTCTAAATTGATACTTTTTTCAGAACTCTGAATGAAAATATGCCTTCTACTACATACCTACAGTCTAGAATTTATTTAGCTTTTTCTTAAATTTAAATTTCTGTATTTTTATATTTCCAAGATTTCTAATTATGTGTATTTTTTATTTAATTTATGCCTGGCTTGGGGATCCTTGGGTGGCTCAGCAGTTTAGTGCCACCTTTAGCCCAGGGCCTGATCCTGGAGATCTGGGATTGAGTCCCATGTCAGGCTCCCTGCATGGAGCCTGCTTCTCCCTCTGCCTGTGTCCCTGCCTCTCTCTCTCCTCTCTCTGTCTCTCATGAATAAATGAATAAAATCTTTAAAAATATTTATGCCTGACTTAGTTTTTTAATGAATGTCTTTATATATATTTGAGTATTTTTTTAAATTAATTTTTATTGGTGTTCAATTTACCAACATACAGAAAAACACCCAGTGCTCATCCCGTCAAGTGTCCACCTCAGTGCCCGTCACCCATTCCCCTCCAACACCCGCCCTCCTCCCCTTCCAACACCCCTAGTTCGTTTCCCCGAGTTAGGAGTCTTTATGTTCTGTCTCCCTTCCTGATATTTCCCAACATTTCTTTTCCCTTCCTTTATATTCCTGTTCACTATTATTTATATTCCCCAAATGAATGAGAACATACACTGTTTGTCCTTCTCCAACTGACTTATTTCACTCAGCATAATACCCTCCAGTTCCATCCACGTTGAAGCAAATGGTGGGTATTTGTCGTTTCTAATTGCTGAGTAATATTCCATTGTATACATAAACCACACCTTCTTTATCCATTCATCTTTCGATGGACACCGAGGCTCCTTCCACAGTTTGGCTATTGTGGCCATTGCTGATAGAAACATCGGGGTGCAGGTGTCCTGACGTTTCATTGCATCTGAATCTTTGGGGTAAATCCCCAACAGTGCAATTGCTGGGTCGTAGGGCAGGTCTATTTTTAACTCTTTGAGGAACCTCCACACAGTTTTCCAGAGTGGCTGCACCAGTTCACATTCCCACCAACAGTGTAAGAGGGTTCCCTTTTCTCCGCATCCTCTCCAACATTTGTTGTTTCCTGCCTTGTTAATTTTCCCCATTCTCACTGGTGTGAGGTGGTATCTCATTGTGGTTTTGATTTGTATTTCCCTGATGGCAAGTGATGCAGAGCATTTTCTCATGTGCTTGTTGGCCATGTCCATGTCTTCCTCTGTGAGATTTCTCTTCATGTCTTTTGCCCATTTCATGATTGGATTGTTTGTTTCTTTGGTGTTGAGTTTAATAAGTTCTTTATAGATTTTGGAAACTAGCCCTTTATCTGATATGTCATTTGCAAATATCTTCTCCCATTCTGTAGGTTGTCTTTTAGTTTTGTTGACTGCATCCTTTGCTGTGCAAAAGCTTCTTATCTTGATGAAGTCCCAATAGTTCATTTTTGCTTTTGTTTCTTTTGCCTTTGTGGATGTATCTTGCAAGAAGTTACTGTGGCCAAGTTCAAAAAGGGTGTTGCCTGTGTTCTCCTCTAGGATTTTGATGGAATCTTGTCTCACATTTAGATCTCTCATCCATTTTGAGTTTATCTTTGTGTATGGCGAAAGAGAGTGGTCCACTTTCATTCTTCTGCATGTGGATGTCCAATTTTCCCAGCACCATTTATTGAAGAGACTGTCTTTCTTCCAATGGATAGTCTTTCCTCCTTTATCGAATATTAGATGACCGTACATTTCAGGGTCCACTTCTGGGTTCTCTATTCTGTTCCATTGATCTATGTGTCTGTTTTTTGCCAGTACCACACTGTCTTGATGACCACAGCTTTGTAGTACAACCTGAAATCTGGCATTGTGATGCCCCCAGCTATGGTTTTCTTTTTTAAAATTCCCCTGGCTATTCGGGGTCTTTTCTGATTCCACACAAATCTTAAAATAATTTGTTCTAACTCTCTGAAGAAAGTCCATGGTATTTTGATAGGGATTGCATTAAACGTGTAAATTGCCCTGGGTAACATTGACATTTTTACAATATTAATTCTGCCAATCCATGAGCATGGAATATTTTTCCATCTCTTTTTGTCTTCCTCAATTTCTTTCAGAACTGTTCAATAGTTTTTAGGGTATAGATCTTTTACCTCTCTGGTTAGGTTTATTCCTAGGTATCTTATGCTTTTGGGTGCAATTGTAAATGGGATTGACTCCTTAATTTCTCTTTCTTCAGTCTCATTGTTAGTGTATAGAAATGCCATTGATTTCTGGGCATTGATTTTGTATCCTGCCATGCTACCAAATTGCTGTATGAGTTCTAGCAATCTTGGGGTGGAGGCTTTTGGGTTTTGTAAAATTTTTTTTTAATTTTTTATTTATTTATGATAGTCACAGAGAGAGAGAGAGAGAGAGGCAGAGACACAGGCGGAGGGAGAAGCAGGCTCCATGCACCGGGAGCCTGATGTGGGATTCGATCCCGGGTCTCCAGGATCGCGCCCTGGGCCAAAGGCAGGCGCCAAACCGCTGCGCCACCCAGGGATCCCCGCTTTTGGGTTTTCTATGTAGAGTATCATGTCATCGGCGAAGAGGGAGAGTTTGACTTCTTCTTTGCCAATTTGAATGCCTTTAATGTCTTTTTGTTGTCTGATTGCTGAGGCGAGGACTTCCAGAACTATGTTGAACAGCAGTGGTGAGAGTGGACATCCCTGTCTTGTTCCTGATCTTAGGGGAAAGGCTCCCAGTGCTTCCCCATTGAGAATGATATTTGCTGTGGGCTTTTCGTAAATGGCTTTTAAGATGTCGAGGAAAATTCCCTCTATCCCAACACTCTGAAGGGTTTTGATCAGGAATGGATGCTGTATTTTGTCAAATGCTTTCTCTGCATCTAATGAGAGGATCATATGGTTCTTGGTTTTTCTCTTGCTGATATGATGAATCACATTGATGGTTTTACGAGTGTTGAACCAGCCTTGTGTCCCAGGGATAAATCCTACTTGGTCATGGTGAATAATTTTCTTAATGTGTTGTTGGATCCTATAGGCTAGTATCTTGTTGAGAATTTTTGCATCCATGTTCATCAGGGATATTGGTCTGTAATTCTCCTTTTTGGTGGGGTCTTTGTCTGGTTTTGGAATTAAGGTGATGCTGGCCTCATAGAACGAATTTGGAAGTACTCCATCTCTTTCTATCTTTCCAAACAGCTTTAGTAGAAGAGGTATGATTTCTTCTTTAAACGTTTGATAGAATTCCCCTGGGAAGCCATCTGGCCCTGGACTCTTGTGTCTTGGGAGGTTTTTGATGACTGCTTCAATTTCCTCCCTGGTTATTGGCCTGTTCAGGTTTTCTATTTCTTCCTGCTCCAGTTTTGGTAGTTTGTGGCTTTCCAGGAATGCGTCCATTTCTTCTAGATTGCCTAATTTATTGGCGTATAGCTGTTCATAATATGTTTTTAAAATCGTTTGTATTTCCTTGGTGTTGGTAGTGATCTCTCCTTTCTCATTCATGATTTTATTAATTTGAGTCTTCTCTCTCTTCTTTTTAATAAGGTTGGCTAATGGTTTATCTATCTTATGAATTCTTTCAAAGAACCAACTCCTGGTTCTGTTGATCTGTTCCACAGTTCTTTTGGTCTCGATATCATTGAGTTCTGCTCGAATTTTAATTAACTGTCTTCTTCTGCTGGGGGTGGGGTCTATTTGTTGCTTTTTCTCTAGTTCCTTTATGTGTAAGGTGAGCTTTTGAATTTGAGATCTTTCCAGTTTTTGAATGGATGCTTGTATTGCGATGTATTTCCCCCTCAGGACTGCTTTTGCTGCATCCCAAAGATTTTGAACTGTTGTATCTTCATTCTCATTAGTTTCCATGAATCTTTTTAATTCTTCCTTAATTTCCTGGTTGAGCTTTTCATCTTTTAGCAGGATGGTCCTTAACCTCCACGTGTTTGTGGTCCTTCCATACTTCTTGTTGTGATTAAGTTCTAATTTCAAGGCATTATGGTCTGAGAATATACAGGGGACTATCCCGATCTTTTGGTATCGGTTCAGACCCGATTTGTGACCCAGTATGTAGTCTATTCTGGAGAAAGTTCCATGTGCACTTGAGAAGAATGTGTATTCAGTTGAGGTTGGATGTAAAGTTCTGTAGATATCTGTGAAATCCATCTGGTCCAGTGTATCATTTAAAGCTCTCGTTTCTTTGGAGATGTTGTGCTTAGAAGACCTATCCAGGGTAGAAAGAGCTAGATTGAAGTCACCAAGTATAAGTGTATTATTATCAAGGTATTTCTTGAGTTTGGTTATTAATTGGTTTAAATATTTGGCAGCTCCCACATTCGGGGCATATATATTAAGGATTGTTAAGTCCTCTTGTTGGATAGATCCTTTGAGTATGAGATAGTGTCCCTCTTCATCTCTCACTATAGTCTTTGGGGTAAATTTTAATTTATCTGATATAAGGATGGCAACCCCTGCTTTCTTTTGAGGACCATTTGAATGGTAAATGGTTCTCCAACCTTTTATTTTCAGGTTGTAGGTGTCCTTCTGCCTAAAATGAGTCTCTTGTAGACAGCAAATAGATGGGTCCTGCTTTTTTATCCAGTCTGAAACCCTGCGCCTTTTGATGGGGTCATTAAGCCCGTTCACGTTCAGAGTTACTATTGATAGATATGAGTTTAGTGTCATCATATCTATTCAGTCCTTGTTTTTGTGGATTGTTCCAGTGAACTTCTTCTTAAAGGGGAATTTTAAGAGTCCCCCTTAAAATTTCTTGCAGAGCTGGTTTGGAGGTTACATATTCTTTCAGTTGCTGCCTGTCTTGGAAGCTCTTTATCTCTCCTTCCATTTTGAATGAAAGCCTTGCTGGATAAAGTATTCTTGGTTGCATGTTCTTTTCATTTAGGACCCTGAATATATCCTGCCAGCCCTTTCTGGCCTGCCAGGTCTCTGTGGAGAGGTCTGCTGTTACCCTAATATTCCTCCCCATAAAAGTCTGGGACTTTTTTTCTCTTGCTGCTTTAAGGATCTTCTCCTTATCTTTGGAATTTGCAAGCTTCACTATTAAATGTCGAGGTGTTGAACGGTTTTTGTTGATTTTAGGGGGGGATCTCTCTATTTCCTGGATCTGAATGCCTATTTCCCTTCCCAGATTAGGAAATTTTTCAGCTAGGATTTGTTCAAATACATATTCTGGCCCTCTGTCCCTTTCGGCGCCCTCAGGAACCCCAATTAAACATAGTTTTTTCTTCCTCAGGCTGTCATTTATTTCCCTTAATCTATCCTCATGATCTTTTAATTGCTTGTCTCTTTTTTCCTCAGTTTCCCTCTTTGCCATCAACTTGTCTTCTATGTCACTCACTCGTTCTTCCACCTTGTCAAGCCTCGTCGTTAGGACTTCTAGCTTGGATTGCATCTCATTTAATTGACTTAATTTCTGCCGGATTGGATCTAAATTCTGCAGTCATGAAGTCTCTTGAGTCCTTTATGGTTTTTTTCTAGAGCCACCAGTAGCTGTAAAATAGTGCTTCTGAATTGGCTTTCTGACATTGAATTGTAATCCATATTTTGTAACTCTGTGGGAGAGTGGGCTGTTTCTGATTCTTTTTTTTGAGGTGAGGTTTTCCCCCTAGTCATTTTGGTCAGTGCAGAGTGGCCAAAAACAAGTTGTACTGGGAAAAGGAGAAAAAGAGAGAGAAGGAAAGAAAAGAGAAGAAGAAAAAGGAGAAAGAAGAAAAAAAAGGGGGTGGGGGGAAGAGAAGAAAAAGAAAGAAAAAGAAAGGAGAAAAAAGAAAAAAAAGGGGGTGGGGTGGGGTGGGGGAAGCAATCAGAAATCAAGAAGAAAGAAAGAAAAGAAAAAGCACAAAACAAAACAAAAAAACAAAACAAAAAATACCCAAAAACAAACAAACAAACAAAAAAAACAAAAACAAAAAACACGGGGGAGTATCTTCCGATTCTGTATACTTTAAGTCCCTTGACTTCCCCTGGAACTGGTCCGAGTCGCTGGTCTTCTGGGGGAGGGGCCTGCTGTGCTGATTCTCAGGTGTTAGCACTTGGGGGAGCTGCTCTGCCCCTGCCTGGTGCAGGGCTCAGTGGGGGTTGTTCACCCCGTGAGGCCCCGGGAGGAAGCCACAGTGGCGGGGGCAGCTCTGGGACCCTGGAGTCAGCCCCCGCAGTAGCTCCGGGGCTCTCCGTTTGCAGGGCCTGGGGGCTCCCGGGCGGGGCCGCTGATCTGCTCAGCTCAGGGCAGGAGCGTCCTTGCTGTCCTGGGCCCTCCTGGCCTCTGCCTGTCCCTGGGGACGCCGGATCCTGGGCTGTGTCCCGGCGCCCTGTGCTCCGGGGCCTGTGCTGTTGGATTCGCGCTCCCGCCCCGCAGCCCCCTCCGCGGAGCCGCCGCCCGAGCCCCTCCGAGCTGCTCCGGGTCCCGCCGAGCGCTGTAGCCCTTAGGGAGCTCGGCGCATCTCCCAGGGCGCAGTTCCTCTGTTAGTGTCCCAGGGAGCCCGAGGGCATCCCCGCCTTTCTGGGGATCCTGCTCCAATTCCCCGGGAGACCTTTCCGCCGGGAAGGTTGGTGCAGCTCCTGCTCCTCCGGGACGGGGCTCTCCTGTCCTGGGGACACTCGCCCCGGCCTCAGCCCGGCTCCTCGCGGGGCCCCTCCCCCTTGGAGGCCTTTTGTTTCTTTATTTCTTTTTCCCCGTCTTCCTACCTTGATAGAAGCACGAACTCTTCTCACTGTAGCGTTCCAGCTGGTCTCTCTTTAAATCTCAGGCCGAATTCGTAGATTTTCAGGATGATTGGATGGTTTTCTAGGTAATTTCTTGAGGACAGGTGACCTGGAGACCCTACTCTGCCGCCATCTTGCCCCTCCCCCCATATTTGAGTATTTTAAACTAGCATATTTCAATATCATCTTCTGATTATGTTATTTCCACCTGCACTCAATTTATTTCCTAATTATTGATTTTATTGGTTACCTTCCTTAGACTTATTTTTTTAATTAATTTTTATTGGTGTTCAATTTACCAACATACAGAAAAACACCCAGTGCTCATCCCGTCAAGTGTCCACCTCAGTGTCCGTCACCCATTCCCCTCCAACACCCACCCTCCTCCCCTTCCACCACCCCTAGTTTGTTTCCCCGAGTTAAGAGTCTTTATGTTCCGTCTCCCTTCCTGATATTTCCCAACATTTCTTTTCCCTTCCTTTATATTCCCTTTCACTATTATTTATATTCCCCAAATGAATGAGAACATACACTTATTTTTTTTCCTCAATTTTGGAATGTTAATTTTCAGGCTCAACTTGAGCAAGATCAATCTTTCTTTTTCATCAATACTATCTAGTACATTTTTAGTTTCCTCTACTGACAACCACCCCTCCCCTCCTCTGTAGTTCAGGACCAGGTGTCTTAGGTCCTCTGTTTTGATAGGTTATTGGCGATATAGATATAATTGTTGAGCTAGTCAGAGATTTAGCTTAAGTTCTAGATACTAGGATATGTCTGCTTCCTCCCACTCCCTGGGTATATAGCTTTACACAAGTCATAACGCCTATGAATGAAAGCAATAGGGAGCCTGTTTTCAACCTTCTTTCAATGTAGAAAAGTCTGACCCTCAGCCTCAATGCATAAAAGACTAATATCAGCTCCTAATTCTGAGTAGCAAGTCTAGTTTTAATTCTTAATCCTCCTATCAAGCACTTTTAGTTCTTCTTTTCCAAAATAGTTGAACATCCATCTACCTCTGTTTACACCTAGACTAGGAATAAAATATACCTGTGATATTAACCTTACTTTCAGGGGTGTTTTTTTTCTTGTATTTCTGTGTAGTTTCTCATCCATGAGACTTTTACCTTATTTTGAGAACAGCTGTGTTTTCTACATCTCCTCTGTCTATACTTTATCCATCATGGCTGTGTGTTAGGAAAGGAAGAATTCTCCAAGCAGAACTAACCATGCCATTTTAAACAAATGACTCTTGAAGTGTCTTTCATTTGCTTTTATTTATGTTACTTATCTTTTAAATAATTTAGCTTTTAAATAATTTAGCTTTTAAATAATTTGACCTGTAAGTCACAGGTGATATAGGAAATAAAAATGTCCTTCTAGAGTTTTTATCAGAGAAGAGGACGTTGCTGTTACTCTCATCAGGAAACATTAAAGAGATTGAAAAGAAAGTCTCAAACAAGGTAGCTGAAACCACTGAGGAATTATTTCAGAATAGGCTGTAAAGGAGGAAAATAAAAAGAATAATTTTTTTGCACTGAAATCTAATGAGCAACCCAATAGCCACTTAATTTTGTAAGCACAATGTGGTGCTGAACTGCTGAAAGCATGGCCTAAAACTCCCATAGCCATGCAGACTAAGCCAAAAGATGGAATTTGGTGAAGTCTCAGCTTTAAACTATAGCTATATTAACCAAATACTAATAACAGGATTACTAATTATGGTCCCTAGGGAAATGATGGCAGTGAGAATATAGAGCAAAACCTTCCTAAAAGCTACTTCTCCATAGAAGCAATGAGAACACTGGCCTAAATAAATGGCAAAATCAACTTTTTTCAGAACTATGGAAATTAACGACAGGCAACAATCCAATCAATGTTTGTTCAAGAAAAATGGTTGAATCTGTAAGAGTTGTAAGCCTTGTCATATTTTACATGCTCTGCTCACAACCTCCACCCCACGGCTCCATAGTAATGTTGAATACCAACATGCCCACAATCACAGTGAGACCAAACAACCTAGTAGCTACTGGATAGGGAAAAATGGTTTCATAGCTTTGTCAAACTACTATTATCAGAATTGTCATTATTTGGCCTGTCTTGCAGTTCCATTAAACCTCATGTCTTTATTGGGCTTGTCTTTATCTGACCTAACTCAGACACTGCTCAATGTAAACAGCCTTTTCCTTGGAGTTTTGAAAATGATTTGTGTCAATAATTTAATATTATATCTGTGTAAGACAGCAATAAAACTTGGGGAACTAAGAAGGTGGCTTAAAAACCCAAAATAATTGGGAGCCCTGGGTAGCTCAGTCAGTTAAGCATCTGACACTTGATTTCACCTCAGATCATGATCTCAGGGTTGTGAGATCAAGCTCTGTGATCAGCACAGAATCTGTTTGAGATTCTCTTTCTCCCTCTCCTTCCGCTCTTCCCCTCTCTTCTGTCCCCTCCTCTTAGGGCTGCTGCTTATAGCTGGACACTTCACAACTCAACAGGCCATTGGATACATTATTTAGTGGAACTGGGGCCTCTAGAATTGGGCAGTGTGGTGGCCCTGTAGCCCTGGATCTTCTCAGCTCCACTCCCATCTTGTAGCCCCTTCTCTCTGGAAGGAAAGAGGAATTGGAAAATTCTGGTTATTATTTACAAAAGATTGACTTTCAGCATCTGAGCTTTGGTGCTAAACCCTGAAGCTCAATTTATAGTTATAGTGCACTGATAGACTGAGAGGATGCATGTGTATGCACATGTGCAACTGTGTGCTATTTTGGGGAGCGGTGTTTATTTTTAGTACTCCATTCTGGGGTTCTCTGATGCACCATGGCTGTGTAAACATGGTAGCTGTTCAAATGTAGTTAGTTCTTTCAAATACAGTTAGTGCTGGAAAAAAAAATGAGATGTACATAGTGGAGTTTAAAAAGTGCCAATATAGAGGGGCAGGGCAAGATGGCAGAAGAGTAGGGTCCCGAAGTCACCTCTCCCCACCAACTTACCTAGGTAACTTTCAAATCATCCTTAAAACCTATGAATTCAGCCTGAGATTTAAAGAGAGAACAGCAGGAAAACTACAGAGAGAAGAGTTTGCACTTCTAACAAGGTAAGAAGACAGAAAATAAATAATAAATAAATAAATAAATAAATAATAAATAAATATTAAGTGGGGGAGGCCCCCCCCCCACCAAGGAGCTGGGCTAAGTCCAGGCAGCAAAAGCCTCCAGGACAGGAAAGCCCAATCCCGGAGAAGCAGGAACTTTTAAAAATCCACACCAGATTCGTCGCGGAGGGAAAGGCACTCACAGGGAACTCAGGCAGGATCCCAGGAGGGGCAGTGGAGCGCCAGGTTCCCGGGGTCACTAAAAGAGGAGATGTGCCCCAGGTGAGAGCGCGCCACACACCAAGGCCGAGCCTGGTAAAGCGCTGGAGCACGTACCCCGCAGAACCTCGGGAGAAGCTCAGGCAGCGGCACAGCGTGGAGGGTCTGCGCGGCCCGGGAGCCCAGGGTGCTGGGGGACACAGCCCAGGATCCTGCTCTCCCCCCGAAACAGGCCAAGGCGAAGGAGGGCATAGGACAGCGAGGACACTCCTGCTGCCAGGCACCCCCAATCTGTGCAGATCAGCGCCCCCAGCCCCAGAGCATCAGGCCAGGGTGGACTGGGAGACTGCAGTAGTTACTGTGGGAGCTGACTCCAGAGCTGGAGACCTGGCCACTGCCCTATTGCTGTTCCTCCTTGTGTCACCCTGTGCCTGGGAGGATCAGGGCTGCCAGGGAACAGAGGCCTCACAGGGTAAACAGCTCCCACTGAGCTGTGTATCTGCAAGGGGGAGGGGCAGCTCCTCCAGGTGTGCACACCTGAAAATCAACAGAGCAGGCCCCTCCCACAGAAGACCAGCTGGAAGTACAGGGATAGAGCAAGTTCTTGACTGAGCAGTGCTGGAAAGCTCGAGGGGAAGTCGATGGATTTACAATATATAAAACCAGAGGATACCCCTCCATCATTTTTTTCTTTCCTTTTTTCTTCCTTTTTCCAGTACAACTCATTTTTAGCCACGCTGCACTGACAAAAATGACTAGAAAGAAGAAATCCCCATGAAAGAAAGAATCGGAAACAGTACTCTCTCCCACAAAGTTACAGAATTTGGATTACAATTTGATGTCAGAAAACCAATTCAGAAGCACAATTATAAAGCTACTGGTGGCTCTGGAAAAAAGCATACAGGATTCAAGAGACTTCATGTCTACAGAATATAGATCTAATCAGGCCGAAATTAAAAATCAATTAAATGAGATGAAATCCAAACTGGAGGTCCTAACGACAAGGGTTAATGAGGTAGAAGAAAGAGTGACTAACAGAAGACAAGTTGATGTCAAGGAAGAAAGCTGAGGAAAAGAGAGAAACACAATTAAAAGACCATGAGGAAAGGTTAAGGGGTATAACTGACAGCCTCAGAAGGAACACTCTATATTTAATTGGGGTTCCAGAGGGCGCCAAAAGGGACAGAGGTCCAGAAAGCGTATTTGACAAATCATAGCTGAGAACGTCCCTAATTTGGGGAGGGAAACAGGCATTCACATCCAGGAGATAGAGAATCCCCACAAAAAATCCATAAAAGCCATTCAACATCTTCACATTTAATAGTGAAATTTGCAAATTCCAAAGATAAAGAGAAAATCCTTAAAGCAGCAAGAGACAAGAGATCCAAAACTTACATGGGGAAAAATATTATTTTAACAGCAGACCTCTCCACAGAGACCTGGCAGGCCAAAAAGGGCTGGCAGGATATATTCAGGGTCCTAAATGAGAAGAACATGCAGCCAAGAATACTTTATCCAGCAAGGCACTCATTCAGAGTAGAAGGAGAGATAAAGAGCTTCCAAGATAGGCAGAAAACTGAAAGGAGGGACACCTGGTTGGCTCAGTGGTTTAGCGCCTGTCTTCGGCCCAGGGCGTGATCCTGGAGTCCTGGGATTGAGTCCCAGGTAGGGCTCCCTGCATGGAGCCTGCTTGTCCCTCTGCCTGTGTCTCTGTCTCTGTCTCTCTCTCATATATCTGTGTCTCGCATGAATAAATAAATTATATCTTATATAAAAAAAAAAGAAACTGAAAGGATATGTCACCACCAAACTACCTCTGCAAGAAATATTAAGGGAGACTCTGTAAAAGAAAGAGGATGCCCAAAGAAATAACCCACAAAAACAGGGACTGAATAGATATTACGATGACACTAAATTTATCTTTCAATAGTAACTCTGAACGTGAATGGGCTTAATGATCCCATCAAAAGGCGCAGGGTTTCAGAGTGGATAAAAAAAAAAAAGCAAGACCTATCTATTTGCTGTCTACAAGAGACCAATTTTAGACTTAAGGACACTTCCAGTCTGAAAATGAAAGGTTGGAAAACCATTTACCATTCCAATGGTCCTCAAAAGAAAGCAGGGGTAGCAATCCTCATATCACATAAATTAAAGTTTATCTCAAATACTGTAGTAAGAGATGAAGAGGGACACTGTAACATACTTCAAGGATCTATCCAACAAAGGACCTAACAATCATGAATATTTATGCCCCTAATGTGGGAGCTGCCAAGTATATCAATCAATTAATAACCAAAGTATAGACATACTTAGATAATAATACCCTAATAGTAGGAGACTTCAACATGGCACTTTCTGCAAATGACAGATGCTCTAAGCACAACATCACCAAAGAAACAAGAGCTTTAAATGATACACTGGACCAGATGGATTTCACAGATATTTACAGAACTTACCTTCTGAACGCAACTGAATACACATTCTTCTCAAGTGCACATGGAACTTTCTCCAGAATAGACCACATACTGGGTCACAAATCAGGTTTCAACTGATACCAAGAGATTGGGATTGTCCTCTGCATGTTTACAGACCATACAATGCTTTGAAACTAGAACAAGAAGAAATTTGGAAGAAACCCAAACATGTGGAGGTTAAAGAGCATTCTGATAAAAGATGAAAGGGTCAACCAGGAAATGAGAATAGAATTAAAAAGATTCATGGAAACTAATGAGAATGAAGATATAACCATTCAAAATCTTTGGAATACAGCAAAAGCAGTCCCAGAGGGACTGCATCGCAATACAAGCCTCCCTCAAAGAACTGGAAAAAACTCAAATACACAAGCTAACCTTACACCTAAAGGAACTGGAGAAAAACAGCAAATAAAACCTACACCCAGCAGAATAAGAGAGTTAATAAAGATTTGGGCAGAACTCAATGCCCAAAACCTACACCCAGCAGAATAAGAGAGTTAATAAAGATTTGGGCAGAACTCAATGAAATAGAGACCAGAAGGATTGCATAACAGATCGACAAAAACAGGAGTTGGTTCTTTCAAAGAATTAATAAGATAGATAAAACATTAGCCAGCCTTAGTAAAAACAAAAGAGAAAAGACTCAAATTAATAAAATCACAAATGAAAAAGGAGAGATTCCAACCAATATGAAGGAAATACAAATGATTTTTAAAACATGAGCAGATATATGCAAATAAATTAGGCAATAGAAAAGTATAGGACACATTTCTGGAAAACCACAAAATACCAAAAATGGAACAAGAAGAAATAGAAAACCTAAACAGGCCGATAACCAGGGAGAAAATTGAAGCAGTCATCAAAAACCTCCCAAGACACAAAAGTCCAGGGCCAGAGGGCTTCCCAGGGGAATTCTATCAAACCTTTAAAGGAGAAAAAAATGCTTATTCTACTAAAGCTGTTCTGAATGATAGAAAGGGATGTAATACTTCCAACTCATTCTATGAGGCCAGCATCACCTTAATTCCAAAACCAGACAAAGACCCCACCAAAAAGGATAATTATAGACCAATATCCCTGATGAACACAGATGCAAAAAATTCTCAACAAGATATTAGCCAATAGGATCCAACAGTACATTAAGAAGATTATTCACCATGACCAAGTGGGATTTATCCCCGGGATGCAACGCTGGCTCAACAGCCTTCAACGTGAAAGGAATCAACGTGATAGATCACATCAACAAAGGAAGAAACAAGAACCATATGATCCTCTCAATAGATGCAGAGAAAGCATTTGACAAAATGCAGCATCCATTTCTGATCAAAACTCTTTGGAGTGTAGTCATAGAGGGAACATTCCTCGGCATCTTAAAAGCCATCTATGAAAAGCCCACAGCAAATATAATTCTCAATGGGGAAACAGTGGGAGCCTTGCCCCTAAGATCACTAACAGACATGGATGTCCACTCTCACCACTGCTATTCAACATAGTACTAGAAGTTCTAGCCTCAGCAATCAAACAAAAAGAATTAAAAGGCATTCAAATTGGCAAAGAAGAAGTCAAACTCTCCCTCTTTGCAGATGATAGGATACTGTACGTAGAAAACCCAAAGACACCCACCCCAAGATTGCTAGAACTCATATAGCAATTCGGCAGTGCGGCATGATACAAAATCAATGACCAGAAATCAGCGGCATTTCTATACACTAACAATGAGACTGAAGAAAGAGAAATTAAGGAGTCAGTCCCATTTACAATGGCATCCAAAAGCATAAGATACCTAGGAATAAACCTAACCAGAGAGGTAAAGGATCTATACCCTAAAAACTACTGAACACTTCTGAAAGAAATTGAGGATTACACAAAGAGATGGAAAAATATTTCATGCTCATGGATTGGAAGAGTTAATATTGTGAAAATGTCAATGCTATCCAGGGCAATTCACACATTTAATGCAATCTCTATCAAAATACCATGGACTTTTTTCAGAGAGTTGGAACAAATCATCTTAAGATTTGTATGGAATCTGAAGAGACCCTGAATAGCCAGGGGAATACTGAAAATGAAAACCAGAGCCGGGGGCATCACAATGCCAATTTTCAGGTTGTACTACAAAGTTGTAGTCATCAAGACAGTGTGTTACTGGCAGAAAAACAGACATCTTGATCAATGGAACAGAATAGAGAACCCAGAAATGGGCCCTCAACAATATGGTCAACTAATATTCGACAAAGCAGGAAAGACTATACACTAGAAAAGGGACAGTCTCTTCAATAAATGGTGCTGGGAAAATTGGACATCCACATGCAGAAGAATGAAACTAGACCATTTCCTTACACCATACACAAAGATCAACTCAAATGGATGAAAGATCTCAATGTGAGACAAGATTACATCCAATCCTAGAGGAGAACACAGGCAAACACCCTTTTTGAACTTTGCCACAGCAACTTCTTGCTAGATACATCCATGAAGGCAAGGGAAACAAAAGAAAAAATGAATTATTGGGACTTAATCAAGATAAGAAAGCTTCTGCACAGCACAAGAAATAGTCAACAAAACTAAAGACAACCTACAGAATGGGAGAAGATATTTGCAAATGACATATCAGATAAAGGGCTAGTATCCAAGATCTATAAGAACTCATTAAACTCAACAGCAAAGAAACAAACAATCCAATCATGAAATGGGAAAAAGACATGAACAGAAATTTCATTATAGAGGACATACACATGGCCAACAAGCACATGAGAAAGTGCTCCGTATCACTGGCCATCAGGGAAATACAAATCAAAACCACAATGAGATACCACCTCACACCAGTGAGAATGGTGAAAATTAACAAGACTGGAAACCACAAATGTTGAAGAGGATGTGGAGAAAGGGGAACCCTCTTGCACTGTTGGTGGGAATGTGAACTGGTACAGCCACTCTGGAAAACTGTGTGGAGGTTCCTCAAAGAGTTAAACATAGATCTGCCCTATGATCCAGCAATTGCAGTGCTGGGGATTTACCCCAAAGATACAGATGCAGTGAAACGGCAGGACAACTGCACCCCAATGTTTCTAGCAGCAATGTCCACAATAGCCAAACTGTGGAAGGAGCCTCGGTGTCCATAAATAGATGTGGTATATGTATACAATGGAATATTACTCAGCCATTAGAAATGACAAATACCTACCATTTGCTTTGACGTGGATGGAACTGGAGGGTATTATGCTGAGTGAAATAAGTCTATTGGAGAAGGATAAACATCATATGGTCTCATTCATTTGGGGAATATAAAAAATAGTGAAAGGGAATAAAAGGGAAAGGAGAGAAAATGCATGAGAAATATCAGCGAGGTTGAGAGAACATGAGAGACACCTATCCCTGGGAAACGAACAGGGGGTGGTGGAAAGGGAGGCGGACCGGGGGATGGGGTGATTGGGTGACGCGCACTGAGGGGGGCACTTGACTGGATGAGCACTGGGTGTTATGCTATATGTTGGCCAATTGAACTCCAATAAAAAAATTTTTTTTAAGTGCCAATATATTCCTAAGGATCTAAAAGGCCATACAAATGGATAAGACTGTGTGCTTCCCCTGGAAAAACTGAAGAAATCCCTAATCTCACCTCTGCTTATCTTGAGGCTCTGCGTGTACAAGAAGGAGGTAAAGGGTAAGGCAGAGAATTCTGCCTTATATACCTTATAAGCTGGAGGGGTAACAACATGCCCCAACAATCACACAGAGACCCTCTGCAATGATTAGAAGATATTTTGGTTCAAATAATTTAAGGAAATCTCCATCAAATCATTAACTGACCACTAAGATAACTAATCAGAGACTTCAGTGACCATGCATGAAAACAACACAGACTATACAGAATTAGTACAGGAAAATCACTAAATAAACAAAACCAGCATGCCAATAATAATAACCAATGGCAACAAGAAACCCTGAGGGAGTGGGAATCCAATTTCCTACCTTGACACATTACGTTATTGAACACATCCAGTTTTCTTTTTTTTTAATAATAAATTTATTTTTTATTGGTGTTCAATTTGCTAACATACAGAATAACACCCAGTGCTCATCCCATCAAGTGCCCCCCTCAGTGCCCATCACCCATTCACCCCCACTCCCCGCCCTCCTCCCCTTCCACCACCCCTAGTTTGTTTCCCAGAGTTAGGAGTCTTTATGTTCTGTCTCCCTTTCTGATATTTCCCAGTTTTCAACAAAAATTTACCATACATGCAAAGAAATAAAGAATTTTGGCTTAGAGATAGAAAAAGAAGTACTCAGTAGAAATTATCCCTGAGAAAGCTCAGATGTTGGATTTATTAGATAAATATTTAAATCAGCTTTTTAAAATATCTTTTTTAAAAAACTGTGTCTAGAGAACTAAAGGAAAGTATTGGAATGATGCTTTGTCAAATACAGAACATCAGTAAAGGAATAGGAATTATAAAATAATGAAATAGGAAACCTGGAATTTGAAAGTACAATAATAATTGAGATCTTCAAGAGAGAGGCTCACCATCAATCTGAGAAGGCAGAAAAAGTCAGTAAACTTATAAAAAAAAGTCAACTGAAATTATCCAGTATGAGAACAGAAATATAAAATAAACAAAAATGAACACAGCCTAAGAGACCTGTAGACACCATTAAGACTTGACGGGATGAGCACTGGGTGTTTTTTTGTATGTTGGTAAATTGAACACCAATAAAACTTAATTAAAAAAAAAAAAGGTGCCAAAAGAAGATATGCTAACTATAAAAAAAAAAAAAAAAATACTAAAATACACCTCATGGGAGTTTTAGAAGAAAGGAAGGCAGAAGGAATTATTTGAAGAAACAATGGCTAAAACTTTGCTAATTTGATGAGAAGCCTTAATCTACAAGAAACTCAACTAATTCTAGGTAGAATAACTCAAGAAAATTCATACCTAAATACTGTTAAAACACAAAATGGAGATCAGACTTGAAAATTCCCTGAGCAAACAAAACCATTTAAGTCATATAAGTGAAACTTAATTTAGCTTGTTATGCTAAACAAACAAAACGTATCTTGGGCTGCTTCTTGAAAATGCCCCTGATAATCATAAAAGAAACTTAAGTCATCTTCCTAAAAATGGTATAAGGTAATTGCTTTTAATCTGGAAAGCTCCATTGTAATAACCAATCATAATAAACATTAAGCAACTTCCTTATTTTTCCCTTTATAAGCCATTCTGTTAACATCATATCCCTAACTTCATATCAGTCTTTGATTTGAAAGCTCTCAGTTTATGAACTGTTCTTACATGCACAAAAAATTCTTATTAAATACTCTATTGATTTGGTGATTTTTATTTTACTTTACCTGGAATTTTGACAACACATTATAATCAAATTGTTTGAAAGTCAAAGAAAAAATTCTTGAAAGTTTTGAGCCTAGTTATTTCTATATTTTTATGTTAAACTGTGTTTTCTGGTGACATATGGTAGCTACACTTGGGGCAAGCATAACATACAGAAAAGTTCGATCACTATATTGTACACTTGAAACTAATGTAATGTGTGTCAACCAGACTCAAATAAAACACTTAAAGTAATAATAAAATAATAAAATAAAATAAAATAAAATAAAATGTATGCTTTAAGACTATTTATGTCATCTCATATTCAAATAGCCAAAAACAAGCATTAGAATTACATTTTTATAGAAATGAATACTTACATGGAAAATTAAACGTATTTCTCTGTTATATTAGCTTACAGAAAGGCTGATTGCTTGAATCTTGGACCCATAATCAAAATGCTTACAGGCAAATTATTTCAGAGGAAAAAAAACTTGATTATTAAATAAATCAAACTATAAAAAACCATTACAGAAATATCTTAATAATCAACTTTCATTCAGTCAGTTTGATTGGAAAGTGGCTTATTTCTTAATTGATCACTCTGGGCAACTAAAAGTTATCAGCTCTTTTTACTTCCTACATAAATTGCCATTTTTCAGATAATCAAGATAATAACATGAAAAACCGAAAATCTACTTTACAGAGAATGACCCTTTTTTCTCCAATGTTTGAACCTTGTTTACAGCTTTAATGTTCCCATGGAGAATATGGTTGCTCCTTATCCAATACTAGAGATATAACTGGTTTTAGAAACTTGAGTTGAATATGTACCAAGTCCTAACCAGTCCTTGGACGTTGTGTTTTTAAAAATCAATTCCTTATGTCATTTGCTTATTCTTTCTCATCAAAGCAGTGGGTAGAAAATGCCAAAGAATTCTGCTTATTTGACCTTTCTATGGTCTGGATTTCAGATATATAAACAATTGTTTTACCTGACTATAAATTAAGTACTTTGAAAGCTATTGAACACTTTTTGATGACTGGGGAAATGTTTAGTAGGCTTTTGCATAGGCTTTTTAATGTCCTCAAGGGACATGAATAAGTTCATCCAACTTTCTAAAACACCTTACTTAAAGCCAGAAAGACTGCTGTAAACAGAAAAATCTGCTTGAACAGTGTGAAAGGACTGTGAACTTTATTGAAGAAAAAGTCAATAAAGACCCAAAGTCTTATTTTTCTTTAGTCTAACTCTCTAGCGGAGATAAGATTAGTATAAATCTGTCGAGGAGAAAACTTTAGAAACTTTACTAGACATGGAAGGGGACAGAGACCACTTCTTCCAACCTTCTTTAACAGGAATGCTACATAGTTGGGTTAATCTGCAGAGTAATAGCTTTCTTCCTAAAGGCCTGTGTGGCTAGACAAGTGAGAAGACAAGGTCAAGTTGCTACCAGAGTGGTAAGTCATTCATTTACTCAACAAATATGTAATAGAAAGCTACAACGAGCCAGGCACTGTTACTAGGCCCAAGAGATACTACAGTGAACATTAACAGACACAGGTTCCATTCTTATGGAAGTCACAGGTTAGGGAAGAATAATTATTCTCCAAGTTTCCAATGATAAAAACTTCCATTAAGGGTTTACTAAATGCCTTTCAAAGTACATTCCAAATTAATGTTAGGCATTAACCACTGAACCTTGGAGCCAAGAATGAAGTGATTTTCCCCCCACCAGTTTCCAAATTACAGAGTACTGAGAAAAAAAATCGAAATACCCACCCCTACCCCCACCCCATTTATAGCCCTCTAGACCATAGTACTATATCCTACAAAGCTATTAGGGGCAACTATGGCCATTTAGATTATGTTTGTTCCTCTTAGGCTAAGTCCGAAAATAGCACTCTTGATTCACCTATTTTTAGTATATGTGCTGCCGAAGTGAGCACATTGATTCACCTAAAGAAGAAAATAGGGGCATCTGGGTAGCTCAATCAGTTAAGTGACCGACTCTTGATTTCAGCTCAAGTCATGATCTTATTGTCATGAGACTGAGCCCCACACTGGGCTCTGCACTCTGTAGGGAGTCTCCTTGAGATTCTCTCCCTCTGCCCCCTCCCCACACATGCTCTCTTACTCTCTCTCTCTCTCTCTCTCTCTCTCTCTCTCTCTCTCTCTCTCTTTCCCTCATAAATGAATAAATAAGTCTTGTTTTAAAAAAGAAGAAAGTGGGATCCCTGGGTGGCGCAGCGGTTTGGCGCCTGCCTTTGGCCCGGGGCACGATCCTGGAGACCCAGGATCGAATCCCACGTCGGGCTCCCGGTGCCTGGAGCCTGCTTCTCCCTCTGCCTATGTCTCTGCTTCTCTCTCTCTCACTGTGTGCCTATCATAAATAAATAAAATTTAAAAAAATTAAAAAAAAAGAAGAAAGTACCCTGGGCAAGATACTATAACCATATCCCCTTGTTTGATTGGTCCTTAAAAGCCTAGAAATCTGTAGAAAGAACTACCTCCTCCCAAATGGTGTTTTGTTTAATGGATTTAGTCATATGTTCAATAAGCACATTAAAATCTGTGTTGACCTAGAGTTGCTCTCTCCTTCTGTTTCCCTCTAGCATTCCACTTGTAAACCTGCATGAATGTTAACATGAAAATTTTGTGATCAGAGGAGTTATGAGGTCAGGGCTCAAAACAGAATTGCTGCAAAATATTTTTATTAGTCATTGCTTTGAATGGATTAAAGCAGAATGAACAACTGCCTTGCTGAGGCGGACAAAAGGTGAAATTGTAGAAATAAATTGAACTCATTTTGCTTCCAGGAGAACATATAGACCACACAAACACCATCAAAATCTGTTTCTTTCTTCCCCAGTGGCTAATGAAAAGAAATAGTGAAAAGACATTCAGCATTGACATGAAATCATCATACTTCTCACTAACTTCAGTGCTGGAGAAGTAGCACAAATGGCTTCATTACTGATATTTCTTTACATAATGCCGAAGTGATAAAGGCAAACCTTGGTAATGAGCCATGATAAACTGAACAGTCAGTCCATACCAGGTTGTGGGGCGGGGCTGGAGAAAGTGGTGAAAAGACAAGAAGAATAAGTATATCCCAAATAGTTAGCATTTCTCAGTCTCCAAATCTATGAGTGCTTCATAATTGCGTTTGGCTCAACCCTGAGTTTTTTCCATTGAATATGTGCTAAGAGAGGCTGAAAAACCATGCACAAAAAAGGAAGCTTCCCGACAAAGAAAAACATCCCCAATAGGACAAATCTCTGTGAGACCATGCACTGATATCAGCATTCACAGCCAGCCAGGGACCGTCTTGTATGCCTGAACTTGGTTGAAAAAAACGTCCTTCTTTTTGGAAGAATTAAAAATGAAAGATTTAGATTCCTTAATGTATCCTGTGTACTCCTCTTTTTCTTGACTTTGTTTCAGACAATGTGGCCAGATCCCTTTCCCATGGGAGGGTGAGAAAGTGTGTGTGTGTGGGGGGGGGGGGGGTCCTAAGAAGTCCCTGCCTAATGTCTCTTTGAATCCCTTGTATAAACCAGATGGTCAGCAATAAGAAGAGTAGAAAACAAGGAGTGCTTTTTCAGAGTGCAGAGAAAATGGGTAGGTGGGAAAATAACCTCAATTAATGCTATCAGAGTAATGATTTTCAATTGTTTCTTCTCATAGTCTTCCATGTACCACATTTGCCTTTATTAAAGCAAAAGACCTGGTTGATCTCTTAGTATAGTTATTTAACCTGCATTCCAGCTTCCTCTAAAGCATCCACATATGGACATAAGGGGGTCCACGAACTTATGGAAATAGGCAAAAATGCATGGTAATATGTTTATACAACTTGAAAAAATGTTTCATACCTTTTTGTCGGATTCTCAATGGAGTCTTTTACTCTAAAAAGGTTAAACACCACTGTTGGGGGTACTGCCACTACTGAACATTTCTATGTCTTCCCTCTTGAATTTCAGTATATTAAAGCAGGGGATAGAGAGATAAAGGAAAAATGGCTATGTTTGGGTAGGTGATGGGGACAATTTGTTTCAGTCAGGAGCAATCTGTTAGAATCAAAAAAGCATCTCTACTGCCTAGGTTTCTGCCATGTTCTTTAACCTCGTCAAGATTACCTGCCTTCTCCATTTTATTTGCCCCTTCCAGAAGTGACCAACCATCAAACCTGACTTGAAAAACACTACCTGGCTAATAAATCTATTTTAAGAACATCATCTGTTCTAAGAACCTGGCCCCAAGATTCCTTTACATATACACCAAGATACTGTCCACATTTGGAATTCTTCCCATCTCATGGTCTTTATATTCATTTTCATGTACCAAATTGAAATTTCTGTTTCTAAGAAAAGCTACCAAGCTATATCCTGACAACTTCTAAAACATGGATAACTTAATTAGTGCTGGCCTAGCATCATTCTAGCTTCCTGGGCAGTGCACATATCCTTCACTTCATAGAGATGGTAGAATTGTCCTGCCAAGTTTTAGAGATAGCATTTTCTTCCCAAGGATCACCAGCATTTCTTTCAAATGAAAAAAAAAACCACTCCTTACAATGGGCTACAAAGTTGAAGGCCCCCCTGCCCCAGCTACTCTTACTACTTTTCTGACCTCATCTCATGCCATATTCTTTTCCTCTCTCATGTTGTTCTAGGCATATTGGTATCCTCACTATTCCTTGAATACACAAGAACACTCTAGCCTCATATCTTGTGTACTGGTCATTCCCTCTATCTAGAAAGGATTTATTACCAGAAAGCCACATAGCTGGCTCCCATGCTTGCTTCAGGTCTCTACTCAAATATCACCTGATCAGAAAGACCTTTCCTAACCACCTTATTTCAAACAGTAACTCGCACCCCAGGTTTCTCCTTCTCATTCACCTCCTTTTATTTTTCTTTTTTAGCATGTTTCACCATCTAACATATATTTATCTTCTCGTCCCACTAGGTTATAAGCTCCATAGAGGCAGGAACACTATCTACCATGTATTCCACACTTTCTCCCAGCACCTAAAGCAATGCCTAGCATAAAATAGATAATCATATTTGTTGAATGAACAATGAACACAGAGCTCAGTATCAAAGCTCTAAAACTGAGTTTCTCATTGGCAATTTAGGGAAAAAGAAAAAGTATCTGTATTAATCCTGCATTTCATTTCTATTCCAATGTCAGATGATACTTTGAAGTATAAGCTTCATTGATACACACACCAATTTTTTTGTATATATTTTTATTGGAGTTCAACCTGCCAACATATAGTATAACACCCAGTGCTCATCCCATCAAGTGCCCCCCTCCAGTGCCCGTCACCCAGTCACCCCATCCCCCAATTCACTTCCCCTTCCTCTACCCCTTGTTCATTTCCCAGAGTTAGGAGTCTCTCATGTTTTGTCACCCTCTCTGATTTTTCCCACTCATTTTCTCTCCTTCCACCTATAATCCCTTTCACTATTTTTTATTTTCCCCATATGAGTGAAACCATATGATGGTTCTCCTTCTCTGATTGACTTACTTTACTCAGCATAATATCCTCCAGTTCTATCTACATCAAAGCAAATGGTGGGCATTCGTCATGTCTAATGGCTGAGTGAATATTCCATTGTATGTATAGACCACATCTTCTTTATCCATTCATCTGTTGAAGGACATGGTGGCTCCTTCCACAGTTTGGCTATTGTGGACATTGCTGCTATGAACATTAGGGTGCAGGTGTCCCAGCGTTTCACTACATCTGTATCCTTTGGGTAAATCCCCAGTAGTGCATGATGTGCTGGATCATAGGGTAGCTCTACTTTAAACTCTTTGAGGAACCTCCACACAGTTTTCCAGAGTGGCTGTACGAGTTCACATTCCCACCAACAGTGCAAGAGGGTTTCTCCACATCTCCACATTTGTTGTTTCCTGTCTTGTTAATTTTCATCATTCTCACTGGTGTGAGGTGGTATCTCATTGTGGTTTTGATTTATATTTCCCTGATGGCCAGTGATGTGGAGCATTTTCTCATGTGCTTATTGGCCATGTGTACGTCTTCTTTGGTGCAATTTCTTTTTTTTTTTTTTTTTTTTTTTTTTTTTGTTTAGGATGTTGAGTTTCTTTTTAATTGATATGGTAACATAACATATGTATGTACAGTACTAAAATAACCATCACTGCAGATGTTTTATGGTAAAAAACAAACAGGCAAAGGGTCAAAGGGATTTTTTGGACCCTCAGACTCAAAGATGATCTTTAATTTTCAGTTCTTAAATATTAAACTTGACATCACCTTTTTTTAAAACATTTTATTTATTTATTCATAGAGACACAGAGAGAGAGATGCAGAGACACAGGCAGAGGGAGAAGCAGGCTCCATGCAGGGAGCCTGACGTGGGACTCCATCCCGGGTCTCCGGGATCACACCCTGGACTGAAGGGGGCGCCAAACCCACTGAGCCACCAGGGCTGCCCGACATCACCTTTGATAATAAAATTTGTTATCACAACATATATCAATGTGTGTTTGAATTAGGAAATAACATTTCTCAATGACTCAGAGAGAGGGGAGAGAGAATGTATATAAATCACTGAGCAGGTCATCTAGTGTATACCCATTCTTCCAACAACAAAAAAATATTGAATGTCTGGACCATACTCAATAAATAAAGTAAAACAAGTTCCTGCCATTGGGGGTAGGGTGGGAAGGGAAGAGAAATTAGAAAGAAATAAGTCAGTATGTAGTATGTCATGTTGTCATACAAACAAAAGAGAAATCAAAGAAGGGAAATAGAGGTGAGGAGTTTCAGGTGGTTTCAGGCAAAGATTCATTATACAGGATAGTCAGGGAGGGTTCCACTGACAGTGTGACATCGGAACAGAGACATGAAAAAAGTGAAGGAGAGAGCAATGTAGATATATGGAAGAAAAGCATTCTGGATAAAGGAAACAGCAAGTATAAAACCCCACACTGGCAGCATGCCTGCTATGTTGGGGAGAACAAGGAACCTGTAGCATAATAAATTAGGAGTTGGGGAGACGTGAGAGATGAATTAGAAAGTCACTGGTTGCCCCTAATACTACAATGGCTACCTATTTCATTCAAAGTGAAAGCTAAAATGCCTCTAATTTGGTGAAATTTCTGTTCACGTCTTTTGTCCATTTCATGATTGGATTGTTTGTTTCTTTGCTGTTGAGTTTAATAAGTTCTTTATAGATCTTGGACACTAGCCTTTTATCTGATATGTCATTTGCAAATATCTTCTTGCATTCTGTAGGTTCTCTTTTAGTTTTGTTGACTCTTTCTTTTGGCTGTGCAAAAGATTTTTATCTTAATTAAGTCGCAATAATTCATTTTTGCTTTTGTTTCCATTGCCTTCATAGACATATCTTGCAAGAAGTTGCTGTGGCCAAGTTCAAAAAGGGTGTTGCCTGTGCCTAAGATTTTGATGTATTCTTATCTCACATTTAGATTTTTCATGCATTTTATTTATCTCTGTGTATGGTGTAAGAGAATGGTCTAGTTTCATTCTTCTGCATGTGGCTGTCCAATTTTCCCAGCACCATTTATTGAAGAGACTGTCCTTTTTTCCAGTGGATCTCTTTCCTGCTTTGTCGAAGATTAGTTGACCATAGAGTTGAGGGCCCATTTCTGGGTTCTCTATTCTGTTCCAAGGATCTAGGTGTCTGTTTTTCTGCCAGTACCACACTATCTTGATGATCACAGCTTTGTAGTACAACTTGAAAACTGGCATTGTGATGCCCCCAACTCAGGCTTTCTTTTTCAATATTCCCCTGGCTATTCAAGCTCTTTTCTGATCCCACAAAAATCTTCAGATTTGTTCCAACTCTCTGAAGAAAGTCCATGGTATTTTAATAGGGATTGCATTGAACATGTAAATTGCCCTGGGTAGCTTAGACATTTAGACATTAACTCTTCCAATCCATGAGCATGGAATATTTTTTCATCTCTTTGTGTCTTCCTCAATTTCTTTCAGAAGTGTTCAGTAGTTTTTAGGGTATAGATCCTTTACCTCTTTGGTTAGGTTTATTCCTAGGTATCTTATAATTTTGGGTGCCATTGTAAATGCGATTGACTCCTTAACGACTCTTTCTTCAGTCTCATTGTTAGTGTATAGAAATGCCGCTGATTTCTCGTCATTGATTTTCTATCCTGCCACACTACCGAATTGCTATATGAATTCTAGCAATCTTGGGGTGGAGTCTTTTAGGTTTTCTACGTACAGTATCCTATCATCTGCAAAGAGGGAGAGTTTGACTTCTTCTTTGCCAATTTGAATGCCTTTTATTTCTTTTGTTGTCTGATTGCTGAGGCTAGGACTTCCAGTACTATGTTGAATAGCAGTGGTGAGAGTGGACATCCCTGTCTTGTTCCTGATCTTAGAGGAAAGGCTCCCAGTGTTTCCCCATTGAGAATTATATTTGCTGTGGGCTTTTCATAGATGGCTTTTAAGATGCTGAGGAATGTTCTTTCTATGCCTACACTCTGAAGAGTTTTGATCAGGGATGGATGATGTATTTTGTCAAATGCTTTCTCTGCATCTATTGAGAGGATCACATGGTTCTTGTATTTTCGCTTGTTGATATAATCTATCACATTGATGGCATATGAGTGTTAAACCAACCTTGCATCCTGGGGATAAATCCCACTTTGTCATGGTGAATAATCTTCTTAATGTACTGTTGGATCCTATTGGCTAGTATCCTGTTGAGAAATTTTGCATCCATGTTCATCAGGGATATTGGTCTATAATTTTACTTTTTGGTGGGATCTTTGTCTGGTTTTGGAATTAAGGTGATGCTGGCCTCATAGAATGAGTTGGAAGTATTACATCCCTTTCTATCATTCAGAACAGCTTTAGTAGAATAAGCATTTTTTTCTCCTTTAAAGGTTTGATAGAATTCCCCTGGGAAGCCATCTGGCCCTGGACTTTTGTGTCTTGGGAGGTTTTTGATGACTGCTTCTATTTTCTCCCTGGATATTGACCTATTCAGTTTTTCTATTTCTTCCTGTTCCAGTTTGCTAATTTCTGGTTTTCCAGAAATGCATCCATTTTTTCTAGATTGCCTAACTTATTCGTGAGTAGCTGCTCACAATACATCATTAAATTGTTTTTATTTCCTTGATATTGGTTGTGATCTCTCCTCTTTCATTCATGATTTTATTGAGTTACCTTTTTTTTTTTAATAAGGCTGGCTAATGGTTTATCTATCTTATTAATTCTTTCAAAGAACCAACTACTGGTTTTGTTGATGTGTTCTACAATACTCCTGGTCTCTATTTCATTGAGTTCTGCTCGAATCTTTATTATCTCTCTTCTTCTGCTTCGTGTAGGTGTTACTTGTTCTTTCTCCAGTTCCCTTAGGTGCAAGGTTAGTTTGTGTATTTGAGTTTTTTCCAGTTTTTTGAGGGAGGCTTGTATTGCGATGTATTTCCCTCTTAGGACTGTTTTTGCTATATCCCAAAGATTGTGAATGGTTGTATCTTCATTTTCATTAGTTTCCATGAATCTCTTAAATTCTTCTTTAATTTCCTGGTTGACCCTTTCATCTATTTGTAGGATGCTCTTTAACCACCACGTATTTGAGTTTCTTCCAAATTTCTTCTCGTGATTGAGTTCTAGTTTCAAAGCATTGTGGTCTGAAAACATGCAGGGGACAATCCCAATCTTTTGGTATCAGTTGAGACCTGATTTGTGACCCAGTATGTGGTCTATTCTGATTAAAGTTCCATGTGCATTTGAGAAGAATGTGTATTCAGTTACATTCAGATGGAAAGTTCTGTAAATATCTGTGAAATCCATCTGGTCCAATGTATCATTTAAAGAACCTTGTTTCTTTGGCGATGTTGTGCTTAGAAGATCTGTCATTTGCAGAAAGCTCCGTGTTGAAGTCTCCTACTATTAGTGTACTATTATCTGAGTATGTCCTTACATTGGCTATTAATTGATATACTTGGCAGCTCTCACAAAAGGGGCATAAATATTCATGATTGTTAGGTCTTCTTGTTGGATAGACCCTTTAAGTATGATACAGTGCTCCTCTTCATCACTTACTACAGTATGTGAGATAAACATTAATTTATCTGATATAAGGATTGCTACCCCAAGCTTTCTTTTGAGGACTATTGGAATGGTAAGTGGTTCTCTAACCTTTCATTTTCAGGCTGGAGGATTCCTAAGATCTAAAATGAGTAACTTGTAAATAGCAAATAGAAGTGTCTTACTTTTTTATCTAGTCCCAAACCCTGCATCTCTTGATGGGATCATTTAGCCCATTTATGTTCAGAGTAACTATTGAAAGATATGAATTTAGTGTCATTGTAATACCTATTCAGTCCCTGTTTTTGTGGCTTATTTCTTTGAGCTTCCTCTTTCTCTTACAGGGTCCTCCTTCTTGCAGAGCTGGTTTGGTGGTCACATATTCTTTCAGTTCCTGCCTATCTTGACATCTCTTTATCTCTCCTTCTACTCTGAATGAGTGCCTTGCTGGATAAAGTAGTCATGGCTGCATGTTCTTCTCATTTAGGACCCTGAATATATACTGCCAGCCCTTTCTGGCCTGCCAGGTCTCTGTGGAGAGGTCTGCTGTTAATCTAATATTTCTCCCTGTATAAGTTAGGGATCTTTTGTTTCTTGCTTCTTTAAGGATTTTCTCTTTATCTTTGGAATTTGCAAGTTTCACTATTAAATGTGAAGATGTTGAATGGTTTTTATGGATTTTTTGTGGGGATTCTCTATCTCCTGGATCTGAGTGCCTGTTTCCCTCCCCAAATTAGGGAAGTTCTCAGCTTTGATTTGTTCAAATATGCTTTCTGGCCTTCTATCCTTTTCAGCGCCCTCTGAAACCTCAATTATATGTAGATTCTTCTTTCTGAGGTTATCATTTATTTCCCTTAACCTTTCCTCATGGTCTTTTAATTGTTTTTCTCTTTTTCATCAGCTTCCTTCCTTGCCATCAACTTGTCTTCTATGTTACTCACTCTTTCTTCCACCTCTGTAGCCCTCATTGTTAGGACTTGTAGTTTGGATTGCAGCTCATTTAATTGTTTTTAATTTTGGCCTGATTTGATCTAAATTCTGCAGTCATGAAGTCTCTTAAATCCTTTATGCTTTTTTATAGAGCCAACAGTAGCTATGTAATTGTACTTCTGAATTGGTTTTCTGATATCAAATTGAAATCCCTATTCTGTAACTCTGTGGCAGAGAGTACTGTTTCTGATTCTTTCTTTTGTAGTGAGTTCTTCCTTCTAGTCATTTTACTCAGTGCAGACTGGCTGTATGAGTGGGCTGAGTGAAGAATATCAACCACAACCTAAGTAAATTTCACCCCAGATTATTCTGACAAGGTCAGAGACCAGAAAATGGGAACAAAGATCAAAACAAAATAAAACACAAGGACCACTATAGTGAAAAACAAATTTTAAAACAGAGTAGTACAAAATAAAAGGCCAAGAATCCTAACGATGAAGAAAAAAAGAAGAGAAAAAGCAAATATAAAGAGAAAAAAAAGGGAAGAGAAAAAAAAGTGAGGGGACTGGGAGATGATGGTGGTGAAGAAGTTGTAGTGGAGGGAGAATGTAGTCTACCTGAGGGGTCCTGGAACGTGATCCTCTTGGTTCTGAGTGTATTAAGTTCTGTATGTTAGAAGATGCTCAGTCCCAAATTTATATAAACCAAAAATACTTGTAGAAAGCCCCAACATTGACCACCAAAATATAAATGAGATAAAACAGGGAGCAGAATGGGAATGAAGAGAGAATATTAGCTCACAATGAACCACCACAGTATACCACTTGGCTCTGGGTGCATGCTGGTCATGTTTTAGAAGGTATGAACTTCCACCACTGTAGAAAAAAATGAGGCAGAGAAAACAAAAAACAAAAAAACAAATCTCGTATGTCTCCTAAATTTGAATTGAATATGTTGAAGGGAATCTAGAAGTGGTAAATGTATCTAAGACATTTAATTGTAGAAATATGAAAGTCAAAAAGGAAGCAACTTAAAAATGAAGAGGTGGCAAAATATTGTACTTAAGGTGGGAAAAGAAAAAAAATATTGGAAATTTTTAATCTGATATAAAAACAGGTTGTTCCAGAAAAAAAGGGGGGAGAAGGGAGGGGTACCCTTTGGTTCTATATACTGTAAATCCCTCGACTTCCCCTGAAGATTTTCATCGCTGCTTGGTCAAGAACTTGCTCTTCCCCTGTCCTTCCAGCTGGTCTCCTGGGGGAGGGGCTGCTGTGTTGATTCTCAGATGTGTGCACCTGGGGGAGCTGCCCCGTCCCCTGCTGGGTGCAGGGCTCGGTGGGAGCTGTTTACCCCATGAGGCCTCTGTTCCCTGGTGGTCCCACCCTCCCAGGCACAGGGTGACACAAGGAGAAACAACCACACTGGCAGCAGCCCCTCTCCAGCCCTGGAGTCAGCTCCCACAGTAACTACTACAGCTCCCTGTCTGCATTGGCCTGGATGCTCCGGGGGCGTGGGGCGCTGACCTGCACAGCTCGGGGGCACCCGGTGGCAGGAGAGTCCTCGCTGTCCTGTGCCCTACCCCCCTCCACCTGTCCCGGGGGGAGCACAGGTTCCTGGGCTTTGTCCACCCGGTGTCCTGGGATCCGGGGCCTGTGCTGCTGGAATCAAGCTCCCAGGGTGGCAGCTCCTGAAGGCAGCAGGGTGCAGCCCCCTCCGCGTGGAGCGGCTGCCTGAGCTGTTCTCTGAGGCCCCGCTGGGCGCGCGCTCCAGCCCTTTACCAAGATCAGCCCGCAGTATGTGTTGTGCTCTCCCTGCACACTCTATTGCACTTCCTCTATTAGTGACCCCGAGAGACTGGAGGCTCCACTGCCCCTCCTGTGATTCTGCCCGGTTTCCCTGCTGAGCACTTTTCCCTCCAGGAAGAATCAGGTGCGGATTTTTAAGTTCCTGCTTCTCCAGGGCTGGGCTTTCCTGTCCCGGAGGCTGTCAGCGCCTGGCTTTTGCCTGGCTCCTTGTAGTGCTCCTCCCACTCTTGATTCTTTTTTATTGTATTTTTTCCCACCTTCCTACCTTGTTAGAAGCAAAATCCCTTCTCTCTATAGTGTTCTGGCTGTTCTCTCTTTAAATCTCAGGTCAAATTCATAGGTCTTCAGGATTACTTGAAAGTTATCTAGTAAGTTGGTGGGGCCAGGTCCCCTCCTCCTCTGCCATCTTGCCCCACCTTCTCCTACACACTCCAATTTAAAATAAAACTCCCATTAATCTTTGTCAAATTTTCTTGTCCTTTTATCTCATAGCACTATTCAACATGTGTAATTATCATTTATTTATTTATTTTTATTTTTAAAAAATGTTTAGCATATGATTCTCATTAGAATGAAATCTGATGAGGAGTCTGGGACCTTGTCTGCCTTGTTCACTTGTATCACTAGTGCCCAAGTGACGGATTGGGCCCTGGATACTCTTAAAAAATATGAGTTGAATGAGTAAATGAACAGATAAAAACAACTTTCTGGAAGTTAAATATTCCTTTTTCTTAGCTACACTGTTCCAATGACAATGAAGGGGATGCAGCCTTAAAAAAATGGATAACTCCCTCAAAACCATTTTTTAAAGATTTCAAGTTGAAGTAGGGACACATAGGAAAGTAAGTCTCTAATTAACATGAATATTTTAATTCCCACTTTTGACCTGGTATGATTGCTCTTTATGTGGAGTCTGGCTACACATTTTGCAAAAAATAGTCAAATAGGAGGAAGTGGAAAAGGATGCTTTCTCAGAATTGGTTTGGTAAAGAAAACATAAGAAACACCTACAATTGCTATTGTTTCATTCTCCAGATCTATGAGAGAAGATGACATGTAGTACAGTCACAAACTTGTTTTAAATTAGACAATTTTGCTGACTGTCTTGACTTCAGATCATTCAAAGCTCATTGAAACTATTTTCACAAAACTATTTTCACAGATAGAGTAGATGCATGAGAACATGCATAAAACTTGTTCTTATTGTTTTCTTTGGAGCCACCATCAAATAAAACAACATTTGCATAGCTATCCATAATTGATCTTTTTACCTATATGAATTATTTCATTTAATACTTACTATTCTGTGTGATGGGTATAATGATATCACCATTTTCCACATGAATCAGCTATGACCTAGGAAGGAGCAAAGACATTCCTCAGGTTACGTGGCTGGTGGATGACAGATCAGGATTTTAATGAGAGAACCAGCATGAGGGAGAGCTTGACAGAAAGCATAAGAGACAACTTGAGGTAGGGGAGGGTCAGAGAAAGAGGGAGATGCAGACTCCCTGCTGAGCAGGGACCCTGACTGGGGGCTCTATTTCAGGACCCATGACCTGAGAGAAAGGCAGTCACTTAACTGACTGAGCTACCCAGGTGCCCTAAAGTCAGGATTTTAATCTAGATTTTTAGCTCTAAGTTCAGTGCTCCTTCTATGTTATCTATTTCCATATTTTCCGCATGGGGAAGCTTTGTTGTCTAGAGTGCCTAGGCCTTTCCTAGTTTTAGCACTGAAAGTCCTATTTTCTAAGAAGCCTCCCAGTCCCAGGTAAACCAGGATGGTTCATCACCCTAGTTGTCATTCAGATTGTATGTATAAGTTCACCCTCTTTCTACCGTACAGTGCCCATAACTAAAACACAACTGTGATGTCACCAAATTTGATGTTTGTTTTATCCCTGTGCTCCTATTTGTCATATGTTTATCCTTTGCATATAGAAAACAAAGATTTAGAGAAAATAAGTATATGTACTTTTTGTTTCATACCTAAACAGGCACTTAATAAAGTCTATTTAATAATTCTGTGATAGGCACCATGATTCATGTTTAGGAAAGTGCAATGAAGACTAGATTCAAGGTATGGGTCTACTCTTCATTTATGAGCAATACCTTTCCCTTCTTCTGGATCTCACTTTCCTCGTCTGAAAATAGACATAATAATCCCTGTTCTGCTCATCCCATAATGATGAAATAAGATATGTGTGAAAATAATCTAAAAAGGGCTTCGTATATTAGCAATGTTGTATTAGAAAAACAGGAGGTAGATGATGAGCCTAGTATCACCGGTAGCGTGTTTGTGAAACAGCTTGGTTCGTGTCGGCCATTTTTGTACTCAGGACTGCCCTGGAAGGCAGGCAGTGGATCATTAAGGCAGTGGAAATCAACAGATTAGCTCTGCCACAATCATATTATTCTGCCTGCACAGATATAACCTTAGCTTTGCCCTCATTATGGCCACCTGATAGCTGAGAACATAGCACTCTTTCATCCTTCTTGGAGCCAATTTACCTATTTACTGAATTTGCCAAATATGTTCCCTGCCTCTGGGTACAATTTGCAATAGGCAGGATGTCCAATCCTGCCATTAGTACCTAGACCACTTCTTGGATGACACAAAACTTAAAAATACCCCCATGGTAGTATTTCTAGATATTCAAAGTAAATGTAATTTAAGAAAACTAAGAATGCTAAATGCTTGCACCTTGGAGAGCTTGTAACCCACAATCTCCTCATCCAAAGAAGAAATGGCATGTCATAAACCTACTAGATCTCTCAAACACCCAGTTGTTTTTGCTAAAGAACTTGGTAATGAGTGAATGGCAAAAGCCTGAGATTAAATCTGAGTGGGAAAAAACTGATGCTAAAGAGACACAGAAGGGAAGAGGCATTTGCAGTTTAGCATTTCACCATACGTTTGGGCCTTTTTCCAAAGTCAGAATGAGACCCAGGATGAGGCTGTTGTCACAGTGACCATGACAGCTGAGCTAAGACAACGTCTTGAGGTTGGTGAGAAGCTTCCCCCCACACACACCTACTACCAGGAAAACACAGATAGCAGCAAAATTGTTAAATCAGTTGGTGCTTTGATACATTGCTACCATCCTTTATGATCCCCAGCTACATCCTCAACTGGTGATTATTTCAGACTGACTGACAGGCTAGCATCCTCTCAAGACAACCTTTTACTTTCTACCACCTTCTTGGATGATGATTGTGGGTAAAATTGTCAATAACCTCTCAGAGTGATGTTCTGCCCTTCCTTTTTGCCCCGACCAAAGTCTAATCTTCACACAGTAACCAGAGAGATCCTTCTAATTTTTCCATACCTCCCTATCTCATACTGAGTAAAAGGCAAAGTACTTACTATTACCTACAAAGTTCTCACCATCTACCTTCCAATTCCCCAGTTACCTCTCTGGCCTCATTTTTAATTTTATTTGTTTATTTATTTATTTGAGAGAGAGAGAGAGTATGCATGAACATGAGCAGAGGGAAAGGAAGAGGGGGAGGGAGAGAGATAATCCCAAGCAGATTCCTCCACTGAGGGTGGAGCCCTACATGGGGTTCAATCTTACAACCCTGAGATCATGACCTGAGCTGAAACCAAAAAGTTGGACAATCAACTGACTGAGCCACCCAGGGGTTCCTCTCTGGCTTCATATTTTTACTGCTGTTCTTGTTCACTCAACTCTTGCCACACTGGCTCCTTTGCTACTCTATATATGTATTATCCATTCCCCCTGCTTGATGATCTTTGAACTTGTCCTGTACCCTCTGAATAGAATGCTCTTCTCCATATTATTTGCATTTCTTCAGCCCTTTAATCAAATGTCATCTTCTAAGTGATCCCTTCCCTGGTCCCTCCATCTCAGACTGAAATTCTCATTCAGGATACTTTCAATACTATCACTTTTTCCTGCTTTATTTTTCTCCCTGGTACTTAGTATCACTGTCTAACATGCAGTGACATATTTTACTTACCTTTATATTGTCTGTCTCCCTCAAAAAATATTGTAAGCTCTAAAGTGAGGATTTTTGTCTATCTTGTATCCCTAGTACCTCTAAAAGGGCCTCATTCATAGCAGGCACTTATTAAATATCTGCTAAAGGAATTAATAATTGAGTGAACAAGTGTACAGGATTAATTCTCTGGGATAAACCACTGATGCTGTTTTCTTTTCAGGAAAAAAGAATGAATGGCTTAAACAATGAAAATACATATGCCTTCATTTGCAGATAAATGAACGATATACTGAGATACATAAGGGCAGGGAGATTGCCTTCCCTATCTGTCCTCAGAGATGCCATCATCACCCACTCCTTACCTGGGATGCTTAACAGATAAGACACATTAATTGGGTAAGATGCAAGGACTACTTCCGGCACAGGTAAAACTACTTTGATTTTCTAATCTATTCTAACATGGGAATTTATTGTGTGCCAGACCCTTTATATAACCATCTGAACTGCTCACACAAACTTATCAAAGTACACATAATTATTTTTACTTTTTTAAGATTTTATTTATTTATGTTTGAGAGAGAGTGGGGGGAGGAGCAAAGGGAGAGGGAGGGAATCTCAAGCAGACTCTGAAGTTAGTGTGGAGCCCTATTAGGGGCTCAGTCTCAAGACCCTAAGATCATGACCTGAACCGAAGCCAAGAGCTAAACATGTAACTGACCAAATCACACAGGCACTTCATTATCCTTATAGAATAAAAACTAAGAGAAATTGAGTGACTTGCTGAAAATAACATGACTAGAAGAATACAGACCTGGGTTTCAAACCCAGGTCAGTAGCACACCGAGACTCTGTTCTTTCTGCTCTACCATACTACTGTAGTTGAAGGGAGGATGTATACTCTTATCAAGATTTTCATGCTGAACAAAAGGTCAAAATCTTCAGACTTGGCATTACTTAGGAACTGCAGTGAGTATTTTCCATTCTCAGCTATGGAAGGCCTTTGCACAAATTATTTGCTGCCCTGGCCCACCCCTGTAGCACATCACAATAAATGTCAATCTTGCAGGCTGTTGACTGTATTTGCCTGTATGTCCCTCACTATATTTCATTTCCATTAGCAGAGCTGGAGCTGGAAGACCAAAACCAAAATTTTGCACTCTAAGTGTCACATAGCAGTTGGGAGAAGTGAAACACATGTACTCCTTGTTTATGATATGTTAATATGCACTAAGGAATTCCAAGCCTATATGATGGTACAGAGAAAATTCCCAGAAACAAATTGTTCCAATGAACACCAAATGAGTGGAAGACACTAGGCTTTCTTGAGGTCTGCCAAACGATATTCTTCCCCTTCTTTTTTTTTTTCCTCCCCTTCTTATAGCCACTCTCTCTCCCCAAAAGGAAAGTCTGTTATTCATTCAATGTATGTTGGATGAGCATGGTCAGGCCCTGTGCTAGGGGCCAGGGTGAATGTGATTCCATCTACTAGAGGAGACAGACATAATCCGATGATAAATGACTTCCTAATGTGGCAAAGACTATAGTGGGGGTAGAAAAAGGATCCAGGGATGCCTGGGTGGCTCAGCAATTAAGTGCCTGCCTTTAGCCCAAGGCATGATCTCGCAGTCCCAGGATGGAGTCTCACATCAGGCTCCCTGCATGGAGCCTGCTTCACTCTCTGCTTGTGTCTCTGCCTCTCTCTTTCTGTGTCTTTCATGAATAAATAAGTAAAATCTTTAAAAAAAGAAAAAATAAAAAAAGAAAGAAGATCCAGGGAGTACATACAGAGGAAAAAGTTTGACTTTTTCTAGAGGATGTAGAGAAAATTTTCCAAAAGAAATGTCAAAGAACCACTCAAATAATTCTTTTTAAATTAACTATTTATTGAACACCCAATATTTTTCAAGTTATGATGTTGGGCCATATTCATCTAGATGTTTACTTTAAATGAGGACAGTGAGGAGCTTACATTATGGCCAGTTCACTGAAGTGCAAGTAGTCCTGACTTCACCCCACACGTACTGATGGCTCTTGTATGTGGCCCAGAGCCAGAGAAGAATGTCTTAACACTGACCAATAACACTGTAATACTAGCCCTTGGTCACAAGGAGGGCAGATGAAAACCTAAATTAGCTTTCAAAGGCCAAAGGACACAGAATCCATTCAGTTGAGTGGTTTGGGAAACACAGGGCAGAGAGTGGGGGAGTGGGTAGAAGCCCAGAATATGGGACTACCAAACTTATATGAAAGTTTATAATAGCGCAATTCTGTGATTTTTTAATATTGAGTTTCTGCTTCTGCTTTTTTCTGAAAGATTATATTTATTTATTCATGAGTGACAGAGAGAGAGGGGGAGAGACACAGGCAGAGGGAGAAGCAGGCTCCATGCAGGGAGCCTGACATGGGACTCGATCCCAGGTCTCCAGGATCACACCCTGGGCCAAAGGCACTGCTAAACAACTGAGCCACCCAGACTGCCCCTGCTTTTGTTTTAGATGAAGGTATTATTGCTGAAAAAGTTTAGTAAAATAACTGGAATTTAAATAAACATCTGAAGAGAAAAATAAACCAATCCACTCACTTATTTTATAGGTATGGGAAACTGAGGCTCAAAAGAAATTTGCCCCAGACAATGCTGTGACATTGAGCATATGATTTTACTTCTATGAGCTTCAGTTCCCCCATCTGTGAAATGGAAATTATAATAGCATATTCCTCTTATTGTGTTTTGGAGGATTCATTGAGCTAATGCATTCAAACACTTAGGCCAGTGCCTGAAACATAATAGATATGGGGAAAAATTGATTACTACCATGATGATGATGATGATGCAGTTAGTTCCAGTTACTTATTTAAAACTCAAGTTTCCTGCTTTGCAAACCAGCATTCTATTCTGTATATTACATTGGCTCAGGACATGCCTCTCAGCAGCATTGGTCAGCATGAGTTGACACAGTTGATCACCCCTTCTTCAGGATTTACTTCTTACATTTGGGTTTCTGGGAAAGGCACTCACTGAGTTTGTCCTCCTACCTCATTGGCTGTTCCTTCTTAATCTCCTCTATATCCTCCTCATTTCCCTTACCATTAGCCTCAGGGCTCAGGCTTCAGGTCTCTCCTCTCTTCTACACTCATTCCCTAGGGCATCTTATTCAGGCCCATGGCTTTAAATTCCCTCTATATGTTGGAGAATCAAAAATGTTTATCTCCAGCTCAGACATCTCTCTCTGAATTCCATAGTCATGATACCAAACAAGAATCTCTATTTCAATATAGACATCTCAAAGTAAACATGACCAAAATAGAATTCTTTTCTCCTAAATTTGCTCTTCCTCCCGCTGTTCCCCATTTCAGTAAATACCCCCAACATCATCCCAGTTGTTCAAACCAAAAACCCAGACACCTTTTCTCTTTTCCTCCCATTCCATAGCCAGTCCATCAACAAGTCCTGTTGGCTATGCCTGTAAAATTCATGATATTCATGATATTCACTTATTTACCCATTTCTCATTCCTGCATTGCTAAAATCTTAGGCTAAGTCACCTCCAATCTAATCACTCTGTACTCACTCTTGCCATCTTATAGACCATACTCTGTAGCAGCCAGAGTAATCATTTTAAAATCATTATCAGGGAGGGGGGGCAAGATGGCAGAGGAGTAGGGTCCCCAACTCATGTCCCCACCAACTTACCTAGATAACTTTCAAATCATCCTGAAAACTTATGTGCTTATGAATTCGACCTGAGATTTAAAGAGAAAACAGCTAGAATGCTACAGAGAGGAGTTTGTGCTTTTAACAAGTACAAATCGTTTTTAGCCACTCTGCACTGAGCAAAATGACTAGAAAGAAGTTACCACGAAAGAAAAAATCAGAAACATTACTCTCTGCCACAGTTACAGAATTTGGATTACAATTCAATGTCAGCCAATTTAGCAGCACAATTATAAAGCTACTGGTGGCTCTGGAAAAAAGCATAAAGGATTCAAGAGACTTCATGACTGCAGAATTAAGATCTAATCAAGCCAAAACTAAAAAACAATTAAATGAGATGCAATCCAAACTGCAGGCCCTAACAACGAGGGTTAAGGAGGTAGAAGACAGAGTGAGTGACATAGAAGACAAGTTGATGGGATGCCTGGGTGGCTCAGTGGTTGAGCATCTGCTTTTGGCTCAGGGCATGATCCTGGAGTCCCAGGATCGAATCCCACATCAGGCTCTCTGCATGGAGCCTGCTTCTCCCTTGTCTGTGTCTCTGCCTCTCTCTCTTTGTGTCTTTCATAAATAATTAAAATCTTAAAAAATAAAAAAGAACACAAGTTGATGCCAAGGAAGGAAGCTGAGGAAAAAAGAGAAAAACAATTTAAAAGACCATGAGGAAAGGTTAAAGGAAATAAATGACAGCCTCAAAAGGAAAAATCTACATTTAATTGGGGTTCCAGAGGGCGCCGAAGGGATAGAGGGCAAGAAACTTTATTTGAACAAATCATAGCTGAGAACTTCCCTAATTTGGGGAGGGAAACAGGCACTCAGATCCAGGAGATAGAGAGGTTTCCCCCCCTTAAAATCCATAAAAACCATTCATCACCTCAACATTTAATAGTGAAACTTGCAAATTCCAAAGTTAAAGAGAAAAATCCTTAAAGCAGCAAGAGACAAGAGGTCCCTAACTTATATGGGGAGAAATATTATTTTAACAGCAGACTTCTCCACAGAGACCTGGCAGGCCAGAAAGGGCTGGCATGATATATACACGGTAGTAAATGAGAAGAACATGCAGCAAAGAATACTTTATCCATCAAGGCTCTCATTGAGAATAGAAGGAGAGATAAAGAGGTTCCAAGATAGGCAGAAACTGAAAGAATATGACACCACCAAACCGCTCTGCAAGAAATATTAAGGGGGACTCTGTAAAAGAAAGAGGGTGCCGAAGGAAATAACCAACAAAAACAGGGACTGAATAGGTATTATGATGACACTAAATCTATCTTTCAATAGTAACTGAACCTGAATGGGTTTAGTGATACCATCAAAAAATGCAGGGTTTCAGACTGGATAAAAAAGCGAGACCTCCCTCCCCCCAAAAAAGCAAGACCCATCTATTTGCTGTCTACAAGAGACTCATTTCAGACCTAAGGACACCTACAGCCTGAAAATGAAAGGTAAAGAACCATTTACCACTCCAATGGTCCTCAAAAAAAGCAGGGGTAGCAATCCTATCAGATAAATTAAAGTTTATCTCAAAGACTGTAGTAAGAGATGAAGAGGGACACTGTATCATACTTCAAGGATCTATCCAACAAAGGACCTAACAATTATGAATATTTATGCCCCTAATGTGGGAGCTGCCAAGTATATCAATTAATAACCAACGTAAAGACATATGTAGATAATTCTACACTAATACTGGGAGACTTTAGCAACCCAAAAACATAAGATACCTAGGAATAGACCTAACCAAAGAGGTAAAGGATCTATACCCTAAAAGCTACAGAAAACCTCTGAAAGAAATTGAGGAAAACACAAAGAGATGGAAAAATATTCCATGCTCATGGATTGGAAGAATTAATATTGTGAAAATGTCAATGTTACCTAGGGCAGTTTACACGTTTAATGCAATCCCTATCAAAATACCATGAACTTTCTTCAGAGAGTTGGAACAAATCATCTTAGATTTCTGTGGAATCAGAAAAGACCCTGAATAGCCAGAAGAATATTAAAAAAGAAAACCAGAGCCGGGGGCATCACAACGCCAGATTTCAGGTTGTACTACAAAGCTGTGGTCATCAAGACAGTGTGGTACTGGCACAAAAACAGACACATAGATCAATGGAACAGAATGGAGAATCCAGAAGTGGACCCTCAACTTTATGGTCAACTAATATTCGAAAAAGCAGGAAAGACTATCCACTGGAAAAAAGACAGTCTCTTCAATAAATGGTGCTGGGAAAATTGGACATCCACATGTAGAAGAATGAAACTAGACTATTCTGTTACACCATACACAAAGATAAACTCAAAATGGATGAAAGATCTAAATGTGAGACAAGATTCCATCCAAATCCTAGTTTTTTTTAATTTTTATTTATTTATTAGTCACACACACACACACAGAGAGAGAGAGAGAGAGAGGCAGAGACACAGGCAGAGGGAGAAGCAGGCTCCATGCACCGGGAGCCCGATGTGGGATTCGATCCTGGGTCTCCAGGATAGTGCCCTGGGCCAAAGGCAGGCGCTAAACCGCTGCGCCACCCAGGGATCCCCCATCCAAATCCTAGAGGAGAACACAGGCAACACCCTTTTTGAACTTGGCCACAGCAACTTCTTGCAAGATACATCCATGAAAGCAAAAGAACCAAAAGCAAAACTGAATTATTGGGACTTCATCAAGATAAGAAGCTTTTGCACAGCAAAAGAAACAGTCCACAAAACTAAAAGACCACCTACAGAATGGGAGAAGATATTTGCAAGTGACATATCAGATAAAGGGCTAGTATCCAAGATCTATAAAGAACTTATTAAACTTAACAGCAAAGATACAAACAATCCAATCATGAAATAGGCAAAAGACCTGAACAAAAATGTCACAGAGGAAGACATAGACATAGCCAACAAGCACATGAGAAAATGCTCCACATCACTTACCATCAGGGAAATACAAATCAAAACCACAATGAGATACCACCTCACACCAGTGAGAATGTTGAAAATTAACAAGGAGGGAAACAACAAATGTCGGAGAGGATGTGGAGAAAGGAGAACCCTCTTGCACTGTTGGTGGGAATGTGAACTGGTGCAGCTACTCTGGACAACTGTGTGGAGGTTCCTCAAAGAGTTAAAAATAGATCTTCCCTACGACCCAGCAATTGCACTGCTGGGGATTTACCCCAAAGATACAGATGCAGTGAAATGCCAGGACATCTGCACCCCAATGTTTATAGCAGCAATGTCCCCTATAGCCAAACTGTGGAAGGAGCCTTGGTGTCCATTGAAAGATGAATGGATAAAGAAGATGTGGTATATGTATACAATGGAATATTACTCAGCCATTAGAAACGACAAATACCCACCTTTTGCTTCGATGTGGATGGACCTGGAGGGTGTTATGATGAGCGAAATAAGTCAATCAGAGAAGGACAAACTTATATGGTCTCATTCATTTGGGGAATATAAAAATTAGTGAAAGGGAAAGGAGAGAAAATGAGTGAAAATATCAGTGAGGGTGACAAAACATGAGAGACACCTAACTCTGGGAAATGAATAAGGGGTAGTGGTAGGGGAGGTGGGCGGGGGGTTGGGGTGACAGTGATGGCACTGAGGGGGGCACTTGGTGGGATGAGCACTGGGCATTATGCTATATGTTGGCAAATTGAACTCCAATAAAAAAAAATTAAAAATATATATACAAAAATAAATTAATTAAAAAATAAAATCCTTATCCAGATAATGTGCTTCTGCATTGACTTCTCATTGGACATCCTTAGGCAAAGCAGCATAGCCCTGCTCTCACTCCCAGTGCACTCTTTCTCACTATCCTGCTTCTTTCCTTCCTAGTACTTACCACATTTGAAATTTTTTATACCTGTATATATATATATTTTTTTTACTTGCCTACATTTTTAGACGTCTTACACAGACACCCACACCCACACACACTGGCCAATGGAATGGCATTGCCATGAGGAAGGAACTTTATCTTCCCCATTGCTCTATCCCAAACACTTACAGTAGACCTTTAGCAAATATTTTTTTGAGCACATGAATGAAAATAGAGACCTCAATAGAGACTTGATTTCACTGGGTCACAATGTTCCCTGTCTCTGTGAAGCCCCATTCCCAAATGTAGTCCACATTCTAAGTAAGACCATAGGGAGTTTGGGAAGAAACTGCTTTCCACCTCATCTTAATCCTGACAGGTGAATTAAGCATCAATACAGCTCTCAGAGAGTATTCTTTTTGTGGCAAAACTGATTTCTCTAGTCTACAAAGGATTTTAATGAGAAAGGATCCATCATGATCAAAAGTACTATTCCAAACTATGCACATGATGAATGTTCAATAATTAAGATCTTCCAACTACTGTCACTTGTTTGGCACATTCCAATTATGGAGGATGCTATAAATAAAGAGACTAAAAACATCACCTGTTGCAAACATTGTATAGGAGAAGAGCTCCTGCACAGAACCCTTCTGGATAATAGCTCTGATGATGAATAGCTTATTGCTTCAGAAAGAAATGGACTTGTAAAACTATAGACACAGGGAAGGAGGAAAAGATCACACTGTGCAGGGTCACTCCAAGTCAGCATCAGGATCCTTGAAAACAGGTCAAAGTTGGAATTAAAAAGCAAGATTGTCCCGAAGCAACAATGTACAATATACAATTAGGGAAGCTGTCCAATGGATGAAGTAAAAAGTGCAAGGGTTTTTCAACATCTTCAGTCATTTGTCAGATACATGGGAAAAAAGAAGTAAAGGAATAGAAGGGAATTTGGCCTGAAGTTTATAGCACAGTAGGTTGCAACACTGAATTCATGCTAGAATCACGTTTAAATATTAAAAGCCACTCACGCCCAGGATTCACTCCCAGTGATTCTGATTTAATTAATCTGGAGCAAGTCCCAGGTACTAGTATACTGTTTAAGATTCTCAGGTGATTCCAAGGTGTAGTCCCCTTTGAGAACCAGTTTTTAGCTAATCCAAACCTTCAGAAGGCAGCCTGTTTCTTTAACTCTGGTTCTCAAAGTTGGTCCCCAGACCTGCAGCAACAGTATCACTCAGGAATATGTTAGAAATGCAAATCATGGGGTCTCATCACAGATCTACTGAATCAGAAACTCTGGGGACAGGGCCCAGTGATCTGTGGTTTAACAAGCCCTCCAGGTGATAATGCACCCCTAAGTGCAAGAACCACTGCTTTAACCAGAAGTAACAAATTAAAGTGAATATATTCCCCCCCAACTGTAATAGATGTAAATAGAGATGCAAGGAGCAACTAGAGGTACGTTGACTACAAACTGAACTGAAGCACTACAGCTGGATCTCGGTTTTTGTGCAATTCTCACTTGAAGAGATGTTAGTGAGTTAAGAATGAGCACTGAACCAAAATGTAAATATAAGATTAAATCCAAGTTTAGAAGATATCTGGAAATATTTAACAATTAACAACAAAGGTACTGGTTCATACTTAGAAGACTTTTTCCTTTTAAAAAATATTAGTCCTATAGCAGTGTTTTTAAAAAATTAGTGTGCTACAGAAACCTGTGGGTAACTTGTTAAAAATATAGATTCCTGGGCCCCACACCCAGATATTCTTACTTTATTTTTTTAAAGATTTATTTTATTTGAGAGAGAGAGAGAGCAGGGAGGAGGGCAGAGAGAGAGGGAGATAAGCAGACTCCCTGTTGAGTGGGGAGCCCTTCACGGGGCTGATCCTTAGAGCCTGAGATCATGACCTGAGCCAAAATCAAGAGTTGGACATTCAACAGACTGAGCCACTCAGGCATCCCCAGAGATTCTGATTTAGTAGGTCTGGAATGAGACCTATAAATTTACAGTTTCAGTAAGCTTTTTAGGTGATTCTGTTGTAGGTGGTCTTCTTACCAAACTGTAAGAAATGTACTCTATATGAACTTAATTTTATCAATGGGTTGATCAAAAAGAATTCTGATTGAATATTAATGTCAGTGGTCTAGATGGTAGATGAAATGTGTATGTTCCTTATAAATTTAATCATATGACCTTGCAAATAAAGATACTTACTGACATCATTCTGGTGGCTATATGCTAACTGGGAACAAAATAACTGACAGGATTTAATGGCCTCTTGAGTGCTGAATCCACATGCCAGAATTAGAAACTAACAACAATAATGCCAAAAATAAAGTGGACATGTGGAAGCTCACTGCAGCTTATTTTTTATTGTCAATTTAATTCTTGTTTGGGACCTACTTATTTAAACTCTATGAATAAATTTCCTGAGTTCATCTCAGAGTAATTTTAGGGTGTCTTAGAATACCTATCTTGGCATGTAAAGTAATGAAGAGGTCACCTTTCTGACTGACTTATACTACACCAGCCTAACACCATACATCTCTAGTCATAATCCATAAATATTCAATGATGGTAATGGCATCTGAAACATTCCCCTCTATTTCCAGCCTATGCCTGATGTATGCTAAAATAAGCCATAAATGGAAGATGAAGTAGTCTGCTATTCAGCTTAAAACGATATATTCTGTGCATGTACCAATTACATACATACACATACAGAAACACATTCATATCACAGGACTTTCAAACTCCACCTAGCTTTTTACTCTCTCACCTCAAGGTCTCGTTGAACTTAATAGAACAAGGACAACTCATTCATTGTCATAGACCAAAACCATTGTTTAGTCTCCTTAGGATGCTGCTTTGGGTATGACCTATCCAGGTGATTGTTCAGGTCTTGATCTTTGACTGATAGAAGGGTTTATCTTCAATAATAGGAAGTAACTAGTTCCAGGCTGAACATAAATCTAGTTCTGCCTAATAAACCTAAAAGTAAGAACTAAACTTATCATTCTCTTTCCAAGTGGTATCACTATGTCCCAGAACAAAACGCAAGAATATTTATAGGAATACAAAAAATATATGTACAACCCTAACAAAGTAAGACTCACAATATCTGGCATCAAATAAAAGGTCACCATGCATGCAAAGTGGCAGGAAAAAATGACCCATATGTGAAAATAACCCACCAAGACTGGCCCACTACTGGAGTATACATTACTATAAGCAGAAAAGGACACTTAAAATTTATTCTACTGTATTCTACTGTATTAAAAAGTTAAATAAAGATATGTAAGATATAAGAAGGACCTAAATAAAAGTTGTAGAGATGAAAACTACAATGTGTGAGATGGAAAATGCTACTAGATATAATTAATAACAGACTAGATATTGAATTTTAAAATGTCAATACACCTAAATCCACAAAGATAGTATATAAAACAAAACACAAAGAGTAAAAGGGAGAAAGAAGAGTAGGAAAGAAAAAATATTTGAAGATGATGGACAATAAATTTCCACATTTGATGAAAATATAAAAACACATATCCAAGAAGATCAAGAAAACTCGAACCAAAGAAGGAGGAGACGGAGAAGGAGGAGAAGGAGGAGGAGGAGGAGGAGGAGGAGGAGGAGGAGGAGGAGGAGGAGACCACCACCACAAGAATTTACATCATAATCAAACTTCAGGGAAGCCAGTGATAAAGAGAAAATCTTAAAAGTAGAGAAAAAAAGACACCTAATGTAGAGAAACAAAGAAAGGAATAACAGATTTTTTTCACTGGAAACAATGTAAGTAGGAAGACAGTGCAGTATTATCTTCGAAATACCAAAAGAAAAAAACTGTCAAGATAAAGTATCTTCTAAAAATAAAAGGGACAAAAATAAATAAATAAAAATAAAGGAGACATACCCATATACTCTTGAGTATATACCCAAAAGAAGTGAAAGCAAGGACTTTAACAAGTATTTGTACACCCATATTCAAAGCAACATTATTTACCATAGTTAAAAGATGGGAACACAAATGTTCATCAACAGATGATAAACAAAATGTGATATACACATGAAGTAGAATATTATTCAGTCTTAAAAAGGAAGGTAATTCTGACACATACTACAACATGGCTGAACACTGAGGACTTTATACTAAGTAAAATAAACCACTCACCAAAAGACAAATATTGTGTGATTTCACTTATGTAAGGTACCTAAAGTAGTCAAATTCATAGAGACAGAAAGAAAAGTGGTTGGCAGGGGCTAATAGCAGGGGAGTAGAGAGTTAGTGTTTGATGGGTATAGGGTTCTGGTTGAGAAAGATGAAAAAGTTCTGGATATGGATGGTAGTGATGATTGTACAACAATGTGAATGTACTCAATGCCACTGAACTGAATAATTTAAAATGGTTAAAATGGTAAATTTTATGTTATGTGTATTTTACTACAATAAAAAAAATATAAAAATGAAAGGGAATTAAAGATGTTTTCAGACACCAAAACTGACAAAATTCATCACCAGCAGACCCAACTGTTGGATGAATAAAAGCCAAATGCATGACAACTGTAGCACTAAGGCTTAAAGGAAAGAAATGGAAGCATACTGTTGTATGACTCCTATACTATGTGGTAAGTTGTATAATAACACTTGAAAACAGATTGTGATTTAAGACGTATATTATAACTCCCTCCCCAAATACTAACAAAATTACAAAACAAAGACTTAAAGTTAATAAGACAATAAATGAGATTAAATGTGATAAAAAAAATTTCAATTGAGCCAAAATAAAGAAAAAAACAAAAAATACAGGAAAGGGAACAAAGAACACATATGACAAATGAAAATTAAATAGCAAGAGGAGGGGATTAAACCTAGCCATATTAATAATTATATTAAATGTGGATGGTCTAAACACCGGAAATGACTCAACTGTCCATCCATGTGTGAATGGATAAACAAACTGTGGTATATCCATACAATGGAATACTGCTTATAAATACAAAGGAACAAATTGTTGATATGCAACATTTAGATATATCTCAAAATAATATGATTGAGTTAGAGAAGCTAGACAAATAAAAGGATATACTGTGATTCCATTTATATAAAAATCTGAGAAACATAAACTATTATACTGTGACCAAAAGAAGTTTTCTGGGGCTGAGAGGAGATTCCAAAAGGTCCTGTTGAAACTTTGGGAGACAATGGGTGTATGTTCACTAACTTTATAGTAATAATGGTTTCATGGATGTAGACATATGTGAAAAGATTAAATTATGCACTTTAAATATATACAGTTTATGTATGCCAGTTATACCTCCATAAAGCTGTTTTGGTTTTTTTAATGTACCATGGGAGTTCTGAGCAGATAGACTCAAAGTGGATCACAGTAGTAGGACACGTAGGCTAAGTTTCTTATCCAATGGGTCTAAGAATGATCTCTAGGGTAAAGTATCCTTTCTAGGTCTGTATTTTCCTTAAAATAATGGGAGTATGGAAAACCTTAAATTGTCTTAATGAATTAGTTTCATAGAACCTAAGATATAGAAGGATCTTAGTGGTCCAGTGATTTTCAAACATTTCTCCATAGAGCAATGGAATATTTCTGTGTTCTCTAGAGTGTATGAGGAGGTTGGTGTTGCAGGGGTGGAAAAGATATAGGAGGTAATTCTTCCTCTTCCATTCTGACTCAATTAGAGTAGCTCTACTCTTATCTGCTTTACATACTGAATTCCATAGTAATCTTATTTCCCCATTTTTCTTTATTTTTGAGAGGGGAGGATGGACAGAGGGAGACGAAGAGAGAGAATCTTAAGTAGGCTCCACACTCAGCATGGAGCCTGATGTGGGGCTCCATTTCACAACCCTGAGACCATGACCTGACCTGATCAAGAGTCAGATGGTTAGACTCCTAACTCTGGGAAACGAACTAGGGGTGGTGGAAGGGGAGGAGGGCGGGGGGTGGAGGGGCATGGGTGACAGGCACTGAGGCGGACACTTGACGGGATGAGCACTGGGTGTTTTTCTGTATGTTGGTAAATTGAACACCAATAAAAATTAATTTTAAAAAAAAGAGTCAGATGGTTAACCAACTGAGCCACCCAGGTGCCCTGAGTAATATTGTATTTTAAAAAAAAAAAGTACCCCATGACTAAAAAGATAAAAATGGAAAATCACAAGTATATCTCAAAAAGTGTGCTATGTGACTATTTACTACATCCATTTATTGTACTTATTGTAGTGTAGTAAAAATGTTAAAGAGATTGAGAGGTCCTGCTTACTATGCTAGTTACTCTAACTATAGCATAGCATAAGAAGGAAGAAGTTATTGAGCAAGAAAGCACAATGGGAAACCTAGATGACCTAATTTTTCATGAGCCAAATCTTTGTATAAAATGATATAAATCAATACTAATAACAGTAAACATTCATTGAGCACTTACCATATACCAGGCACTGGGTAATCACTTTACATACATTAAGTCACTAAGTCTTCACAACCACCTTATGGAATAAGAGCTATTTATCATCCTTACTTGTAAGATATGGAAATTGAGGCATAGAGGGATTAAGTGGTTTGCTGAAAAGCATAGAGCTATTAAGTGATGAAGCTAGGAACAGAACCTGTATATGCTTGACTCCAATGCACATGTTCTTGACCATTACATGCTGTTGCTCTGTAGATCAACTATTTTCAAACTATATGGAATTGGCTTATAGATTTGTTGGTGGTATGGAGAAAGAATGAGAAGGGGGAAGGGAATCTGACTCTTTCCCATCACTATGATCACTTTTTAATCATAACAGCGCTACTTCAGTTTGTTTAGATAAGATTTCCACTGGTTACAAGTTTTCACTACTAAAAAAAATGTAAAGAGATTTGAAAAGTACTGATAATAATACAATCCCTTCGTGTTACAAATGAAAATACAGAGGACACAAAGGGAATGTGCTCTACCTTCAGTAACAATAACAGCAAGTTAGTGGCAGGTCTTAACTCTGTCCAGCATTCTTTATTATATGTTATTATTTCACTATGAACCACAACAAGGTCCCATCAAAATTTTAGTGGAATATATGAGTTTTGAAAAATAAAAGTGATATGAAAGTAAGTAATGTCTAAAGAGAAGACCCTATTCTGAAATTCAAAGTGAGCTGTACACCTCCAGGACGTGATAGCCATCTCTAACATCCAATACTCAAGGTAAAATATTTTTGCTTGACCACAAGTGGGCACTGAAGTGCACAAATAATACAATGCTCTAATGTAACTTTCTTAGTGCTTATCAGGTAGGAGTCTAGGTAGGAATTTAAACTTAAGCTTCAGACATCAAGCTTTTCATAGGGCTATCCATGAAAACTGAAGAGAAGATAACGACATCCAACCTTGCATTTGAAAATGACTCATCCAAGTTCTGTCAGAGCCAAGGTGCTAGGTTTGGTGCTCATCCTCTATCTCAGATTTCAGGGTCATTTTTTGCAGTTCCAAACACTAAGACCTCTATCTCAGATGTAAATCTCAGAACTTTGAGATGGCCTATGAAACTCCTGAATTGTTGCACAAAATTTTGCATGTAAATGTGCATATTTCTAAAGAGTGAATATTTAGTTTTCTTTAGAATCTTAAAGGAGTTCATACCCCCTAAAAGATTAGGAAATGCTAGTTTGGACTGAGTTTTTATGAGTGAACTGTGCATTAAGCCCTTTGTGAGATCAGAGGGAAGTAAGTTGCTTGACCTATAAGCCCCAGCAATAGTAAAAACTGAAGCTGGGATTTTATATCTCTCCCTGCCTGTCAGTTTAATCTCCTTTGTGGGTAGCATGAGGGGAGAAAATTAAGAGAAACAAAAGCTAGATTATTTCTGTGTGTTCTGTTTATATGATGCCAGGTAACCTATTTAGTATAAACTCTTGCCTTTCAACCTATTGTTTCAGTGTCATGCAGAGGTAATCTGATACAGTGGGGAAAGTATTAGCTTTAGAGACAAACAGATCTGGATTCAAATCCAGACTCCACCATTTTGGGACAATTACTTAACTTCTTTGGGCCGCTGTTTTCTAATTTATAAAATGGGAATTATAGGAACTACTTCTTAATGTTATACACATTAAATGAGATTAGGTAAAGAGCCTGGTAAATAGAAAAGGCGTAATAAATAGTAGAATTTTTTTTATTAGAATTTACTATTATCACCATAGTCTTAGTCTTTCTACTCCTGTTTTTTTTTTTTTAAATTCCTTCTACTTATTTCTCTCTGTTCTGCTAAATCTATTTATTTTCCTGATTGGCCCCTTTCTTCTATCTTCCTTGCTTCCCCTCTTTCTTTTCCAGTATCTTTCTACCTTCCTCTCTTTAATCTCTCTCCTTCTCTCACCATATATCTGCCTTCCCTGATATTCACCTGTCAGGAAAGAGGGAAACATGAAGCAACTTGGAAGACTCAAGACACGAATAGTCAAGGGAAAATAAAATCCAAATTTCAAGGATATCAGGTCTCATTATTGAAGTCCTGCATCTTCACCTGAAATCTCATCTAGGGAATCCCTGGGTGGCGCAGCGGTTTGGCACCTGCTTTTGGCCCAGGGCGTGATCCTGGAGACCTGAGATTGAATCCCACGTCGGGCTCCCAGTGCATGGAGCCTGCTTCTCCCTCTGCCTGTGTCTCTGCCTCTCTCTCTCTCTCTGTGTGACTATCATAAATAAATAAAAATTTAAAAAAAGAAATCAGGTGAAATCTCATCTATAAATATGCAATTACTTCTAGACTTACCATGTCTCCTTGAATGGCTCTATCTCAGCCAAAATCAATGTCAGGTTTCCTGTTGTACTCGGAGCTGAAAATAAGTCCCTGGGTGCCATGGAGATTTGAAGTTCTCCCTAAGCTCTTGAGCTTTTACTTAAATGAAAAGCCAATTATCCAAGCAACATTTATCTAAAAACCTGTTTGCTACATTAATTAATTAAAATATGATGCAAGCCTACATACCAATGCCACAGAGACAAGGAGAGGGTTGACTAATTTTTTAAAAAACTCCTTTAAAGCAGAAAACAAAAAGGAAGGATATATATATTTTTTTTAACTTATGTTTTAACTTAAAACATAAATGTACATTCCTTTCCCAATATATTGTAATTTTTCTTGTATAAAATTCACCCATAAGTGTCATCAATGATTTCTAGTTTTGGTTCTTTCTGCATGGAGTCAAAACTTGTAAAGCATACTGAGTAAGGAATCTTACGTTGTGTGATCTCATTGCTTCTCAGCCTCTTGGCTAAGATCAAGTGTACTATGTTGTGTGATATTATTCTCAATTATTTATAGAGGTCATAATCCCATTTGGCTTGACAGCACCATTTTTAGTGACATGGATTACTGAATGTTTCCAAATAAGTTTAGTATTCTTTTGTTTTTATTATTAAATGTATCATATAAAAATAACTTATAATGTGTATGTAAAATATAGAGAATAAACATCAAATGAAGATCCACGTACTCACAACCCAATTTAAGAAATATATTATCACAAATAACTTTGAAGGCTCTTGTGTCAAGAACTGTGAAGGGTCTGAGATTTTATCCTACTTGCAAACTGACAAGTTGGCCTGCCACAGTTTCATGGATGCTGGCAAAAATCAATCTAATTGTTTATCTTTATGCCAATATCATAGTCATGATTAACGTAGCATTATATTAAGACTTGAAAATAAGCTAGTACAAGTCCTCCAAATTTGTTCTTTTTTGAATTTGTTTTGGCTAATTTAGGTTCTTTATATTTCCATGTAAATTTGAGAACCATCTTTTTTTGTCAATTTTTTTAAAAAGCATACCAACATTTTAATTGAGATTGAGTTAATCTGTAGATAAATTGTGAATAATTAACATTTTAATAATATCAAGTCTTCCTTCTGATTCATGGAAACAATATATCTCTCTACTTACTAAGGTCTCCTCTGATTTTTCTCAGTCTTACACATCTTTTCTCAGATTAATCCATAAGTATTTAACATATTCTGGAGCTACTGTTAATGGCATTTTTTCCATGGAAATTTTTAATTTTTGCTAATATATAAAAATACAACAAATGTTTCATTGATGTATAGTTGACATGCAATGTTACAATAGTTTCAGGTGTACAACATAGTGATTTAACAATTCTATATGCTATGTTTACCACAAGTGTAGCTACCATCTGTCACCATGCAACACTATTACAATATCATTGACTATATTCCTATGCTATAACTTTCATTCTTATGACTAATTCATTTCATAATTGGAAGCCTGCACTTCCCACTCTCCTTCACCCCTTTTGCCTATCCACCACCATCCTCTCCTCTGGCAACTGTCAGTTAGTTTTCTGTATTTATGTATCTGTTTCTGATTGTTTTATTTCTTAGATTCTACATATAAGTGCAATCACAAGGTGTTTGTCATTCTCTGTCAGACTTATTTCACTTAGCATAATACTCTCTAGGGCCATCCATGTTGTTTGCAAATCCAAGATCTCATCTTTTTTTAGGCTGATTAATATTCTGATATATATATATATATATCTCTTCATCCATTTATCTATCCATGGATGTTTAGGTTGTTTCCATAACTTGGCTACTGTAAATAATGCTGCAATAAACATATGGAGGTGTACATCTTTTCAAATTAGTGTTTTTATTTTCTTTGGATAAAAACTCAGTAGTGGAATTATTGGATCAGATGGTATTTCTACTTTTAACTTTTTCAGGGATTCTATATTGTTCTCACAGTTGTTGCAACCAATTTACATTCCCACCAACAGTGCATGAGGATTACTTTTTCTCCACACCAACACTTGTTATTTCTTGTCTTTTTGATTCTAGCCTTTCTAAAAGGTGTAAGGTAATAATATATCATTGTGGTTTTGATTTGCATTTTCCTGATGATTAGTGATGAGCATATTTTCATGAGTCTGTTGGCCATCTGTGTGTTTTCTAAGAAAAAAATGTCTATTGCAGTCTAATCAAGTGGGATTTATTCCAAGGATATGAGGATGTTTCAATATCCACAAATCAATGTGATATATCACATTAACAAAAGGATAAAACAATGATTATCTCAATAGATGTATACAAACCAATTGACAAAATGTAACATTTATTCATGATAAAAACTCTCAACAAAGTGGGTTTAGATGAAACATACCTCAACATAATGAGGGGCATATATGGCAAACACACAGCTAGTAACATACTCATTGGTGAAAAGTTGAAAACTTCTTCTATGATCAGGAACAAGTCAAAGATGGTCACTCTCACCACTTTTATTCAACACAGTACTAGAAGTACTAGCCACAGCAATAAGAAAAGAAAAAGAAATAAAAGGCCCTCAAATTGGTAAGAAAGAAGTAAAATTGTCACTGTTGTAAATGACATGATACTATACACTGAAAATTCTATAGGCTCTAGCAATAAACTACTAGAACTAATACATAAATTCATTTGGGGAATATAAAAAATAGTGAAAGGGAATATAAAGGAAGGGAAAAGAAATGTTGGGAAATATCAGGAAGGGAGACAGAACATAAAGACTCCTAACTCTGGGAAACGAACTAGGGGTGGTGGAAGGGGAGGAGGGCGGGGGGTGGAGGGGAATGGGTGACGGGCACTGAGGCGGACACTTGATGAGATGAGCACTGGGTGTTTTTCTGTATGTTGGTAAATTGAACACCAATAAAAATTAATTAAAAAAAACAAAAACAAAAAAAATTCAGTAAAGTGCAGAATAAAAAATTAATATACAGAAATCTGTTCTGTTTTTATACTCTAATAATGAAGTTGCAGAAAGAGAAATTAAGAAAATAATCTCATTTACAATTTCACCAAAAAGAATAGAATACCTTGGAATAAACTTAACCAAGGAAGTGAAAGACAGACCTGTACTCTGAAAACTGTAGAAAGAAATTGAAGATGACATAAAAATGGAAATATATATCATGCTCATGGATTGAAATAATTAATACTGTTAAAATGTTCATATCACCTAAAGTAATCAACAGATCCAGTACAATCCCCATTAAAAAGCCAATAGTATCTTTCACAGAACTAGAGCAAATAATTCTAAAATTTGTGTAGAATTACAAAAGACCCCAATGCACTCTTGAGAAAGCAGAACAAAGCTGGAGGTTTCATAATGCCAGATTTAAAGATATACTATACAACCATAGTAATTAAAACAATATGGAAATGGCACAAAAATAGACACATAAATAAATGCAACAGGACTGAGAGCCAGAAACAAATTCATACTTATACTGTCAATTAATCTATGACAAAAGAGGCAAGAATATACAATGGAGAAGACAGTCTCTTCAATAAACAGTGCTGGGAAAACTGGACAGCTGCATGCAAAAGAATAAAAATGAACTACTTTCTTACACTATACACAAAAATAAACTCAAAATGGATTATAGATTTAAATGTGAGACCCAAAACCACAAAACCTCTTAAAGAAAACATAGGCCATAATCTCTTAGACATTAGCCTTAGCAACATTTTTCTAGATATGTTTCTTCAGGCAAAAGAAACAAAAGGGAAACAAAAATAATTGAGACTATGTCAAAATAAAAAGTTTTTGTACAGAGAAGAAAACCATCAACAAACTTAAAAGGCAGCCTACTGAATAGGAGAAAGTATTTGCAAACAATATATCTGATAAGAGGTTAATATTTAAAAAATAAAGAACTTCTATACAACTCAACACCAAAATATACCAAATCATCTCATTTCTGTATGTTGATCTTCTATCCTGAATCTCTGCTAAATTCACTTAGTTTTAGTAGATTTTTGGTAGATTCCATCAGATTTTCTATATAGAAGATCATAAAGTCTTAAAATCATGACAGTTTTAGTTTTAGTTCTTCCTTTCTTATTCAGATTTCTCTTTCTTGCCTTATAGCAATGGACAGAATTGCCTGCCTACTGTTGAATACAAGTGGTAAAAGATGACTTCCTTGCATTGTTTCATGATATCAGAACACAAACATAGTCTTTCACCTTTACTCATAATGTTAGCTATAGTTTTCTGGCTGGTACACTTTAACAAGTTAAGATTTCTTTCTATTCCTGGTTTGCTAAGAATTTTTATCAAAAATGAATTGTGAGTTTTTGTCAAATGCTTTATCTGTGTCTATTATGGTGATCATAATGGTTTTTCTGTTTTCATCTGTTAATTATACTCATCTTTGAGAGTCAGCTTCTCAATTAAAAAAAAAAAAAAAGGATACCATACTCTGCCTTGTGAACTCTAAGTACCCTTTGCCTCCCCAGACTCTCAGCTTTGACTCCTCTAATTACAGATTTTAGTGGGCTCTGCCTGTATTTCCTCCTCCGTGCCATGGGCTGAATACACTCTTTAGACAGTAATCTAGGGCTCACCTTATTTTTTTCCTGTTTCTCAGGTACTATCACCCTTTCTTCAACAATACCCAATGTCTTGAAAATTATTGTTTTACATGATTTGTCCAGGTTTTTTTTTTTTTTTTAGCTGTTTTAGGCAGAAGGGCAAATCAAGTTCCTATCTTGGTTCCAAGCAGAACTCTCTGAGTATTGAATTTTGTCAAATGCTTTTGCACTGTCTATTTGAGAAGAATCTATGATTTCCCTCCTAAGGTCTATTAATGTTGTGAACTATATTTCTTGATATTCAAATAGGAAATCAACCTTTCAGTACAGGGATAAAATTAAACCATGAGTTAGTATCCTTTTTGTATATTGCTAGATTCTATTTGCTAATATTTTGTTAGGGATTTTTGTTCATGAAGGATATTGGCCTATAGTTTCCTTGTCTTTTATTTTTTTGATCTTCATATGGGAGAAATTCTGGCCTCATAAAATGTGCCATGAAATGTTTTCTCTTCCTTTATTTTCTAAATGATTTTGTGTACAGTTGATATTTTTTCTTAAATATTTGGTAGAATTTACCAGTCAAGCCATCTGGGATTGGTGTTTCCATTGTGCAGAGGTTTTTAATTTAATTTAATTTTTTTTTTTGGTTTTTAATTTTAAATTCAATTTTAAAAATTGATGTGGTGGAAGGGGAGGAGGGCGGGTGTTGGAGGGGAATGGGTGATGGGCACTGAGGTGGACACTTGACGGGATGAGCACTGGGTGTTTTTCTGTATGTTGGTAAATTGAACACCAATAAAAATTAATTAAAAAAAAAATTGATGTAAAAGAATTTAGATTTTCTATGTCTTCTGCAGTCAGTTTCATCCACTGAATTTTAAAGTTTAGTTACAGTATTTCTTTTTATTTCTAGAAACTCTATTTCATTACAATTCAAATCTGCTGGTTTATTTTTATACTTTCTTGTTCTCTAGAAATATTTTAATTTTATCTCTTGTTTTTTAAAACATAGAAGACATATTTTATAAACAATTTAAAGGAATAATTTGTGTCTCATAAATCCAACATCTGAAGCCCTTTGGGGATACTACTGATTTTTTTGTTGTTGTTGTTTCTGCTGGTGCTCATTCGTGGTGCCTTGACACATTTTATGCATAGTAATTTTGATAGTGGGCTACTCATTATTCTTGGAAAACTATTTTGGGACATTCTTTTTACGTTTTAATTGAGGTAAAATTCACGTAAGAGTAATCATCTTGAAGTGAACAATTCAGTGATATTCAGTACATTCACAATGTTATATTATCACCATATTTACCTAGTTCTTAAATATTTCTGTCAACCCAACTAACCTGTTTTCAGTATTAATGGATTTATTTATCCTGGACATTTCACATTAATAGAATCATATAATATGTTGTCTTTGGTGTCTGGGTTCTTTCACTTAGCATGTTTTCAAGCTTCATTCATGTTGCAAAATGTACAGTATTAATTTTTATGACTGAATAATATTCAATTGTGTGGATGTACCATAATTTGCTCACCTACTTATTCATTATTCAGTATTTGGATTGTTTCTATCTTTTGGCTATTGTAAATAGTGCTGCTATGAACATCCAGGTACAATATTTGTTTAAATATCAGTGTTTAATTATCTTGGGTATATAACTAAGGGTTGGAATATCTGGGTTTTCTGGTAATTATATGTTTAACTATTGAGTCACCTTCAATAGTTTATATTTTTCTAGAAGTCCATTTCATCTAATTTTTAACAGTATTAGCATGAAGTGCTTTACAATATTCTTATTAATATCTGCTATAAGTCCCTTATTTTATTCCTAATATTGTTCATTCAACTTGGTTTTCACAGAAATAACAATTTTACTTTTGTAGTCATGTTCCATTGATTGTCATTATATTAAAATTAAATTATGGAATTACAATAACAAGTTCAATTGGTTTAAACAGGTTTGGAAACAAATATAACCCCATCTTGTCTCTTATACTTCTCAGTTGGTGGCAGTAAGACTATTCTGACTTAACAGAGAGGAGTTTATCAGCTGCAAGCATTTAGTAGCTCCTGGGCATCAGTCAATAGGTTTTACAGAGGGATTGGAACATAGAGATAAAATTTTTAGCGTATATCAAATTTTCTGTATGCAGGATGAAAAGAGCTATGTTTCAATTTGCTGAAAGCATTTTAAAATTTTGAGTATAGTTGACAATGTTATATTAGTTTCAAGTGTGTAATAGAGATTCAACAAGTTATACATTATGCTATATTCACCACAAGTATTGCTACCAAATACACTTTCAACCCCTATGATCAGTTGTGTAGTGTTTTTCATGTTCTCCAGTAATATAGTATTTTTGGCAGGTTTTTTTTTTTTTTCAGAAAAAGAGAAACTTGTACATTCGAAGGCTTGTCTTATATATTAATGAGTTTCCAAATTCTAAAAAACCCTAGGTTTTATATACCCATGTGCAAATTCTTGACCTATGTAATGAAGACTTTTCTAATAAAAAATAATTCATGCACCTACATGAAATAACCTTCTATTTTTATGGCCATGCCATTAAAAATTGTATTTTGTATTTTCTTATTCCAGTATAATTAACATATAATGTTATATTAGTTTCATGTGTAGAGTATAGTAATTCTACAATTCTATACATTACTCAGTGCTCATCACAATTCGTGTACTCTTAACACTCTACCTATTTCACCCATCCCCCATCCACCTCCCTTCTGGCAACCACCAGTTTGTTCTCTGTATTTAAGAGTCTGTTTTTTTGTTTGTCTCTTTTTTCTTTCTTTATTTGTTTTCTTTCTTAAAGTTCACATATGAGTAAAATCATATGGTACTTGTCTTTCTCTCACTGATTTATTTCATTTAGCATTATTGCCTCTAGATACATCTATGTTGTTGCAAACGGCAAGATTTCATTTTTATGGCTGAATAATATTCCATATCTGTGTGTGTGTGTGTGTGTGTGTGTGAAAGAGAGAGAGAGAGAGAGATCTATTCATTTATCTACAGATGAACACTTAGGTTGCTTCCATATCTTAGCTATAGTAAATAATGCTGCAATAAACATAGAGGTGCACATATCTTTTTGAATTAGTGTTTTTGTTTTCTTTGGCAAGGAAAAGCTAAATTAAACTATTAGTACTATACTATACTAAAATAAAAAGATTTTTTACAGTGAAGGAAACCATCAACAAAACAAAAAGACAATGCACTAAGTGGAAGAAGACATTTGCAAACGATGTATCTAATAAAGTGTTAATATCCAAAGTGTATAAAGGACTTATACAACTCAACACCAAAAAAAAACATCCAGTTAAAAATATGTCATGACCATTTTGAAAAGAAAACCAAAATTTTGCTTTTGGTTTGGCCCCAAATGGGGACTAATAACAGTAACCCTAAAACTGAAGTTAACTATATCATGGGCTTTCTATATACATAATCCAAGAAAGCTGACTTAATTAGCAGGAAGGAGAAATGCTATGAAAACATGTTAACTCGTCATTTTTTTAAAGATTTTATTTATTTATTCATGAGAGACACACACAGAGAGAGAGGGCAGAGACATAGGCAGGGGGAGAGGCAGGCTCCATGCAGGGAGCCCAATGTAGGACTCGATCCCAGGATCCCAGGATCATGACTTGAGCTGAAGGCAGATGCTCAACCGCTGACCCACCCAGGTGCCTTAACACATCATCATCTTTAAAGAGATATAAACTACATCAGAGGCTGACCAATAACAATTGCAACATAATAAGAAATATATATTTGGTCAATGCCCTCTCTTTCTGAAACAGAGCTCCTAAAACTCTCATAATTTCCTGAGTGACAAGCATGCTAGGAGCACTGTTATCTCTAATATTTGGTCTTTCACCATGGTTCCTGACACAGAATTCCTTAACTCTTATAATTTCCTGGATGATGGAGGTGATAGGAGCAACTAACACAGATCTCCTAAATCCCTTGGAATTTTAAGGGTCATAGGAAACACCAACTTAGTGTTCAGAGTTGGAAAATTGGTTGGTGTGAGGGAAAAAAAGCCATATATTTGGTATCAGAAGTGTTGTGAGTAGATAAACAGTTTTCCTTTAACATGAAAGGTAGCAAGTATTGTAAATAACCAACAGATGAACATTATTACACATTAGACTGAATAACATTGTTCTTTGAGCTTAAAGCTGGCATAAGAGACCACAGATTTTATCATCCGGGCTCTCAAGATTTCTCTACAATCCTTTCTCTGGTTGGCAAACTTTCCCATTCCAAACAACTGATGTTTTAAGTTTGCACAAACTTCTCCAGGCCTTTTACCCCATCATAGTCAGATTCAACAGAATGTCTTTCTGACTTTATCAGAGGGGGGAAAAGTACCACTAAGTGTGAAATCCATCAGATCTCCTGCCTTAATACTCTAATAGTTCTAATAATAGCAACAATTTTTTCCTCCTTTCATATTTCAGAGGTCAATGTCTCCCCACATAAATTCAAGGCTGTCTTGGCCAAAGCTAACACATCCTTTCCAAGACTTACACATTTTCACATTCAATGCCAGGTCTTTCACATATCTACACTTTCATTATTGCTCCTGTAATTATGACAATGGCCTCTATCTCTACATTAGAATGCACTTCTTTCCATATTCACCAGAACTCCATCAATGGTCCCTTGTCTCTCCTGTATGCCCTGTCTCCCATTATTTTCTTTAATAAAATGGATCGATTGGTTGCTAATTTCATTGAACATCAATAATTCTGTACACTAAAAAAATGGAAAACAGAAAAAAATATATATATATTTAAAGATACCCATAATCTCACCACCCAAAAATAGATATTCTTAATATCTTGATATCTATCCTTTTCCTGTCCATTTCCATATATACAAATATATGCATATTTGTTATGGTAGCCAGCCTCCAAGATGGTCCCCAGTGATTTCCCTCCTGGTATTCACACCCTTGTATAGTTCTCTCCCACATTGCAACAGGGTTTGTTTGTACGTCAAATATCAGATGACAGAAGTAATAGTATGACATTTCTGAGATTAAGATAAAGAAGACTGTGATTTTTTTTGTTTGTCTCTGTCTCTTGCTCTTTCACTCACTCTGTCTCTTGCTCTGTCACTCACTCTAGGAGAAGCCAGCTGCCATGTCATAGAAACACTCTGGCAGCTATTTTTTTGTCCATATGATAAGGAAAAGAAGCCTCTGGCCAATAGCTGTGGAGGAACTGAGAGGTCAAGAACCATGTGAGTGAATTTGGAAGTGGATTCTCTAACTCAATCAAACCTTGATATGACCATAGCCCTAGCCAACAACTTGTCAGCAAATATGTGAGGGACTCTGAATGAGAGCCACTCAGGTAGGCCAATCCTATATTCTTGACCCTCAAAAACTATATGATATAATAAATATTTGTTGTTTGAAGCTGTTAAGTTTTAGTATAATTTGCTATGCAGCAATAGATAATTATTACCATAGTGTTCAGGAACCAGCTTCTTTCAAGAATATATTTCCATGTACAGAAATCTGTTGCATTTCTATACACTAATAATGAAGCAACAGAAAGAAAAATAAGAAAGCAATCCCATTTACAAATGCACTAAAAAATAAAAATAAGTTTCAGAATAAACTTAACCAAGGAGATAAAAGACTAGTAGTCTGAAAACTACAAAACACTGATGAAAGAAATTGAAGACAACACAAATGGGAAGATTGGGAAGATATTCCATGCTCATGAACTAGGAGTAAAAATACTGTTACAATTTCCATACTACCCAAAACTATCTATAGATTTAATGCAATTCCTATCAAAATACCAACAGAAATTTTTACAGAACAAGAACAAATGATCCTAAAAGTTGGATGGAACCACAAAAGTCACTGAATAGCCAAAACAACCTTGGGGGGGGGGGCAATCAAAGCTAAAGGTATCACAATTCCATATTTCACGTTATACTACAAAATTGCAGCAATCAAAACGATATGGTACTGGCACAAAAATAAACACACATATCAATGGAACAGGATGTATAGTCCAGAAACAAACTCACAATTATATGGTCAATTAATCTTTTACAAAAGAGGCAAGAAAATGCAGTGGGAAAAAAGACAGTCTCTTCAACAAATGGTGTTGGGAAACTTGTCAACTACATGCACAAGAATGAAAATGGACTACTTTCTTAAACCATACACAAAAATAAACTCAAAATGAATTAAGGACCTAAATATGAGATCTGAAACCATAAAAATCCTAAAATAGAGCACAGGTAATAATTTCTGACATCACTCATATCAACATTTTTCTAGATATGTCTCCTGAGACAAAGGAAAAGAGCAAAATAAAGTATTGGGACTACATCAAAGTGAAAAAAAACTTCTGCACAACAAAGCACGCAATCAACAAAACTGAAAGACAACCTACTGAATAGGAGAAGATATTTTTATTTTTATTTTTTTTTCTTTTTTTTTTTTTTTTTTATTTATGATAGTCACAGAGAGAGAGAGAGAGAGGCAGAGACACAGGCAGAGGGAGAAGCAGGCTCCATGCACCGGGAGCCCGACGTGGGATTCGATCCCGGATCTCCAGGATCGCGCCCTGGGCCAAAGGCAGGCGCTAAACCGCTGCGCCACCCAGGGATCCCGGAGAAGATATTTTTAATTGACATATCTGATAAAGAGTTAGTATCCAAAATATACAAAGAACTGATAGAACTCAACACCCAAAAACCAAATAATCCAGTTTAAAAATGGGGAGAAGACATGAATAGACATTTCTCCAAGGAAGACATCCAGATGGCCAACAGACACATGAAAAGATGGTCAGCATCACTCATCATCAGGGAAATGCAAATCAAAACAAAATGAGGTATCACCTCACACCTGTCAAAATCATAAGAAAGAACAAGTGTTAGTGAGGATGTGGAGAAAAAGGAACACTCTTGCACTTTTGGTGGAAGCAAACTGGTGCAGCCACTCTGGAAATTAGTATGAAGGATCCTCAAAAAATAAAAAATAGAACTACCCTATGATCCAGTAATCATACTACTGGGTATTTAACCAAAGAATACAAAAACACTAATTCAAAAAGATATATGCAAGGTTGCTGGGTGGCTCAGTCAGTTAAACAACTCCCTTCGGCTCAGGTCATGGTTCCAGGGTCCTAGCATGGAGCCCCATGTCAGGCTCCCTGCTCAGTGGGGAGTTTGCTTCTCTCTCTCCCCCTCCTGCCCACTCATGTATGCTCTCTCTCTCTCTCTCTCTCTCTCTCTCTGAAATAAATAAATAAAATCTTTTTTTAGAATGATATAAGCATCCCTATGTTTATAGCAGCCTTATTTACAATAACCAAATTATGGAAGCAACCCAAGTGTCCATCAGTAGATGAATGGATAAGGAAGATATATATATATATATATATATATATTACTCAGTTGTAAAAAAAGAATGAAATCTTGCCATTTGCAAAAACATGGATGGAGCTAGAGAGAATAATGTTAAGTGAAATAAGCCACAGTCAGAGAAAGACAAATACCATATGACCTCACTCATGTAAAGTTTAAAAAACAAAACAAACGAACAAAGGGAAATAGAGAGAGAGACAAAGAAACATACTCTTAACTATAGAGAACAAACTGATGGTTACCAGAGGGGAGGGGTGAGGGGTGAAATAGGTGATGATGATTAAAGTGTACAGTTATCATGATGAGTATTGTGCTCGCTTTGGCAGCACATATACTATCATGATGAATACTGAGTAATGTATAGAATTGTTGAATCACTGTATTCTATACCTGAAACTAATATAACACTGTATGTTAACACTGGAATTAAAATTAAAAACTTAACAAAAATATAAAAACAAAATAAAACAATGAAGAATATATTTCTATACATGATAATCCCACAGCTAACATCATATTCAATGGTGAAAAGCTGAAAGCTTATTATCTAAGATCAGGAACAAGACAAGAATGCTCAGGCTCACCACTCCTATTCAACATAGTTTTGGAAGTCCTAGCTAGAACAAGTAGACAAGAAATAGAAATAAAAGGCATGTAAATTAGAGAGAACAGTTAAATTGTCTCTATTTGGCTATTTTCAAATGACATAATCTCATATATAGAAAAACCTAAGGATTCCATTAAAAAAACTGTTAAAACTAATAAGTAAATTCAGTAATAACCCAGGATACAAAATTAGTGTACAAAATGTAATTACATTTCCATATACTAACAAGGAACTATCCAAAAAAAATAAGAAAGCAATCCCATTTACAATGGCATCAAAAAAACACTTAGGAAAAAATTTAACCAAGGAAGTAAAAGATCTATACACCAAAAGTTATATGAAAGTTATATGACATTAATGAAAAAAAAATTGAAGACACAAATAAAAGGAAAGCTATCCCATGTTCTTGGATTGGAAGAATTAATACTGTGAAAATGTCCATACTGCTTAAAGCTATAACCAGATTCAATGCAATCCCCATCAAAATTTCAATGGCATTTTTTCACAGAAAAAAAAAAACCTCTAAAATTTGTATGGAATCACAAAAGATCCCAAATAGCCGATGCAATCTTGAGAAAGAAGAAAGCTGGAAGAATCTTCACATTTCCTTGTTTCAAGTTATATTACAAAGTTATAGTAAGAAAAACAGTATTGTACTAACACAAAAACAGACACAGACCAATGGGACAGAATAGAGAGCCCAGAAATAAACCCAGATATATATGATCAGCTAATCTTTGATAAGAATACATACATAGTGGGGGAAAGGACAGTCTCTTTAATAAATGGTGCTAGGAAAACTGGATATCCACAAAGAAAAGAATGAAATTTTACTCTTACCTTACACTATACACAAAGACTAACTTGACATGGATTAAAGACAGAACTCTAAGACCCAAAACCATAAAACTCCTACAAGAAAACATAAGGGAAAAGCTCCTTAACATTGGTCTTAACAATGATTTTGTCATTGGTGGGAATGTAAATTGGTACAGTCATGGAAAACAGTATGGATGTTCCTTTAAAATTTAAAAACAAAACAATCTCACTTCTGGATGTGTATCCAAAAGATATGAAGTCAGTATCTCAAAGATATAGCCACCCTTCCATGCTCATTGTTGCATTATTCACAATAGCTAAGATATGGAAACCACTTAAGTGTCAATGGATGAATGGATAAAGAAAATGTGACATGCATATACACAATGCAATTTTACTCAGCCATAAAAAGAAGAAAGCCCTGCCATTTGCAAAAATGAACTTGGAGCTATTATGCTAAGTAAAATAAGCCAGAAACAAAAAGACAAATACTGCATGATCTTAGTTATATGTAGAATCCAAAAAAGTAAATCTCATAAAACCAGAGTAGAACACTGGTTGCCAGGGGTTGTGGGGGGATGGGGAGGGAGGGAGAGATAATGGTCAAAGCACACAAACTCTCAGTTATAAGATGAATAAGTTCTAGGTGTCTAATGTACACCATGGTGATTATTATTATTTTATTGTATACTTAAAATTTGTTGAGAGTAGATTTTAAATGTTCTTCCTCCCACACAAAAATGGTAACTATATGAAGTGATGGATGTGTTAATTCACTCAATTGTAATAATATATATGAAATCAAAATCATCACGTTGTACAACTTAAAAATTCATGTTGCACAACCTAAATATATATAATTTTTATTTGTCAATCATACCTTAGTAAAGCTGGGAAATATTAAAAAGAGCATATTTCTGGGTCTATAACTATGAGTTCTATATTATTATATTATTGTTTGTGTTATATTTTATTTTAAATATAAACCATAATTTGCCCAGTTGATCCCCTACTATTTCACACTTAGGTTGCTTCCAGATTACAAACAATATTATGAGTATAATTGATGTATATATATATATTAAATATTGTAGATTTATAGCATTATTTCCTTGGAATAAATTATTGAAAGTAGAACTGCTCATTTAAAGTCAATAAATGTCCTAACTCTGGGAAATGAACTAGGGGTGGTAGAAAGGGAGTGGGTGGGGGGGTGGGGGTGACTGGGTGATGGGCACTGAGGGGGGCACTTGATGGGATGAGCACTGGGTGTTATTCTATATGTTGGCAAATTGAACACCAATAAAAAATAAATTTGTGTTTAACCTTTCAAAATACATGGTCAAATTGCCTCCCACAAGTACTTTTTTCAATGTTTGAAAGAACTCACCTATAAAACTCTATGTGGTATTATTTGTTTGTTTTTATTTTGTTTTGTTTGGTTTGTGGTTTAAAAAAGTATATTATTTGACAATATTTGTCATAGTTACTTTCGACCTTTCTTGGGTCAATTTGTGTAATTTTCCTCAGGATTTTAAATGTGTGACATTCTCTCTCTCTACTATATCTACACTATGTCTGAGAGGATGTTAAGTGTATGATATAGACCCCAGACTCTGAAATCAATCTATCTAGGTTTGAATACTTTCACTTGGGCAAATTACTTATACCCTCAATATTTTCATTTGTAAAACAGCACCTGCTTCAACATCTTCACCACGTGTTGTATGGATGCAATTAATAAATATATGCACAAGTGTAGAACGCTTAGAATAGTCCCTATACTATATTTAGTCCTCAATTTTTAAGCCAAGACATATATTCATTTCCTGGGGCTGCCATTACAGAGTACCACAAACTGGATGGCTTGAAACAACTGAAATTTATTCTCTCAAAGCTTTGGAAGCCAGAGTCTGAAATCAATTTTCTATATGGTGCTTCTCTCTCCAAAGTTTCTAGGGGGAGAATCCTTCCTCGCTTCTTCCAGCTTCTGGGGGCTCCTGACATTCCTTGGCTTGTGTCAGTGTAACTCTAATCTCTGCCTCCATCTTCACATGGCCTTTTTCCCTGTGTCTCTGTTTTTCTGTCTGTCCACCAATCACTGTGTGTATCATTCTGTCTGCCCCAGTTTTTGGTGTGCTCACCAATCATTGGATTTAGGGCTTATGCTTATCCAGTATGACTTCACTTTAATTACATCGGCAAAGACCCTATTTTCAGTAAGGTCACACTCTGACATTCTAAGTGAACATGAATTCAACCACTACATAACATTTCTAATGTTGTGCTTCCTTTTTCCTTATTCCTCTTGTATTCTTGATTACTTTTGCCAGGAGGTTGTTTTTGTTTTTGTTTTTTAAGATTTTATTTACTTATTCATGAGACACAGAGAGAGAGAGAAAGAGAGAGAGAGAGAGGCAGAGACACAGGCAGAGGGAGAAGCAGGCTCCATGCAGGGAACCTGATGTGGGACTCGATCCCGGGACTCCAGGATCACACCCTGGGCTGAAGGCAGACACTTAACCGCTGAGCCACCCAGGCATCCCTCCCCAGGGATTTTTCAACTTACATGTCATTTCACAGTCTGACTCTTATACTCACTTATCAGTTTTTCTGGGTTTCTATTTTCTCATTTCTTCTTTCATAATTATGCATGCCTTCCTAATTTTCTTTTGCCTTTTCTAGCTTTGTGATTTGTTTTTCTCCATTTGACAAAAAAAAAAAATATGTGAATTTTTCTTCGAATAAAGCATTGGGAGTGTTCTCTAATTTGTTAATATGTTGTATTCCTCATTATTATATTAATAATATGCAACTGAAGTTTTCATCTTTGACCCCTTATTTATTTATTTATTTATTTATTTATTTATTTATATTTTAAAAAAGATTTTATTTATTTATTTGAAAGAGAGAGAGAGAGAGCACAAGCACAAGCTAGGTGGGGGAGGCAGAGGGAGAAGCAGACACCCCACTGACCAAGGAGCCGGATGTAGGCTCGTTCCCAGGACCCTGGGATCATGATCTGAGCTGAAGGCAGATGCTTAACCAACTGAGCTACCTGGGCACCCCTCCAAAACCTATTATAGGAAGTTTCCTAAATGTTCTGCCTGCTTTGATTTTGTTTATTAATTTCTTGTGTGTTTTAATAATTAGGCACATTGACTTGTGATTAGAGAATGTGAGATTATGACCTAAATCAGCTCTGCTTTTTGTAACATATTAAAGTTTCTTCTGTGGTCTTTTTAATATGAAAACATTATTGTAAAAGTTTCATGAACATTGAGTAAAAGTATGTGTTCTGTGTGGTACACAAAGTTGTAGATATAGACATAGGTATAAAGTCAAACTTATTATGTTATTGAATTTGTTAGTTCTCTTTCTTCTTTTTCTATTTGATCTGCTCAATACTAAGACATTTATAATTCAGGTGCTGCTACTTGCCAACCCAATAATCATTCTTTTATTTCTTCATCATTGCATTGCATTGAGCATATTGTCACCTAAATAAAAGGCCACATTTCCCAGCCTCCCCTGCTGCTCCCACCTGACTCATTTCTGTCTACTGTGATGTAAGTGATATATGTGTGACAGGGGCAGCTCCTCTTCTTCCTTTCTCCCACATGGAATGTAGCTATGATAGCTGTTCAAGCAACCATTTTGGACTATAAGGCAATACACTAATGATGGAAGAACAGCAAGACATAAGGCCCTGGAATATCTATACCCAGAATTCTTTCCATGAGGGAGAAATAAGCCTTTACCCAGCTTAAGCCCTTGCTATTTTAAGTTTTTCCTTACATGCAGTCAAAAGTAATTCTAATTAATACAAGTAGGTTAGTGTCTCCCACTAGGATCACAATTTTGTCAATTATTCCTTGTAATAGTCTTTGTTTTATACTGTCATGCTACACTAATTGGTGCATAGAAGTTCATGACTCGCGTTTAATGTAGACTTTAGCTTTTGTCAATAAAAAATGCTCTTTTTTCCCAACTAATACTTTATGTCTTGCTTTTTAAATTCATTTGATATTAATTTTATTTTTTTATTTTGTGACAATCTCCATTTCTAACTTTTCTCATTTAAACTTCAAACCGATGTAATCTTGTTTCTGTTCCCACCACTGCACTGAAATTGCTCTGGCTAAGGTCCCTTTATTGCTGAATTCCCTTTTTCTATTATCAATCTTCACTATACTTTATCCTTCTAGAACATTTCATACTTGTTTTTTAAGATATTGTGTTTTGTTTAGTTTGCTTTGTTTTTGGTTTTCTTTCTGAAACCCAGAGCCATATTTCTGACTACCTGGCTTAATCTTCCACAACAATCTCAAAACTGAATTCATCTTACTCCCATTTAAGCCTGTTTCCTTCAGTATACCTCATTTTGGTTAATATCTACACACCCAACCTTAGTATGATCCTTCACTCTTCTTTGGGCCTTCCTGTGTATTTCCAATTAGTTACCAAATCTTGTCAATCTTACTCAAAATTTTCTCTTCAGTGCTTTCTATCATAGCTATTGCTTTCATTTAGATGTACATTGTCTCTTTCTTGGACTGTTGCAACAGTTCCAGGGCCCCATTCACCTCTAGTTTTTCCTTCATCCTCCATAAAGCTACTAATCCCATTCTTTGAAAAATAAAACCAAAAATATTTGATTACATATCCACCTTGCTTTGAAAACAACTCTGTTGATTTTCCGCTGCCAAACTCCTTAGTATGATGTACAAATTCCTTGGCAATCTGACACACTCCATCTTCCACTTCATCTCCTACCACACCCTCCCCACACACTTCCTATGCTCCAACAATAGTAGAGTTCTCACATGACTAGAAAATTTACTTTTAGCCTATGCTTTCATGGCTTCATATTTTTGTACATGTTGTTCTCTCTGCATAGAAAGTCTTGCCTCTATTCTTTCTTCAGTACACTCTCATTAACCTTTCAATCCCCAGTTAAAATATCACCTACTCTGTGAAGCTTTCCCAGACTCCCACAGAGTTAGTAACGCGTCATTCTTTCTCCTCCATATGTATCCCACCATGTTGACCACACCACTGATATAGTACTAATCATGTTGTGATTATCTTTTGCAGTGTCTATTATATCCCTTCCACAGATCTAAAGCTTTTTGAAACCAGGAACTATCTTATTCAAATCTAGGATCTAGCACAATGTCTGGCTTAAAAAAGGAACCCATAGCCAGGGCCAGAATGAAGAAGATTCCTGGTCCTCACAACACCTACACCTTCCCAGCTCACTACTGCCTAAAATTTTACAATTCCACCCCTGACTTAATACCTAAAATTCTACCTTTCCACCTCTGACTTAAGACACTCGCTACTGTGAAAATATGTCTCTAGGATGGGCCAAAAGTGCTCATAGTCATTTTACCAGACCTTTTCCAAAGAATACATTTAGAGGGGTATAAAAAGTGTATTTTCAGCACCAGATACTTATTGGGGAAATGGAAGAAAACAGATAACATACTTTGTTGGCAGAAACTTTTTCTTTCCTGTGTCATCTTGGTAGATGAAAATGAAGTAACTAATGCTTTGAAAATAAACAATCATGATTCTTTTGGTTGAATACACTGTTACGTATTCCCTTCTCTCTTTCCTCTCCTGGAAATTCCATAGGGCCAAGGATCTTTGTTTTGTTTACTGATATATCCCAATTAATAATTATTTGAAATGAATGAATGAGTGTATATGAGACTAGGGGAAAGGATGGCTGTATTATTTGGATTTAGAGTTCCTACCCTCCTCTAACTATTAAAGAAGTCATAACCCACTGAGTCTGTTATATAACCTTTACCATTAAGGCATACCTCGATTCTAAGGCCTCTTCCACACCTGAGTTTGTGATTCCATTAGAATCATCTGATATTGGCATATCTGGGTGGAATGGGTGGAACTAGAGAACAAATACTTCCTCTGGACATACATTAAAATGTCAAATCATGATGACATCTTCCAATTGTACCCTCTAAGACTACTATGGATTTATAAGGATATTAACTGCCTCTAATAGAGGATCTTCCTGGTAATGGCTTTACCCTCTTATCTCCCCATTCTGCATACTGTTTTTCTATGCAGTGTGAGGCTCTTCTACTATGGGGATGGCTGGTTGGTTTGTAGTTCCCAAATAGGAAAATTTTTATTTGTAATGGTTACACCACACTGTTTAATGTGGCTTCAAAGGCACTGATGAAGCTCCTCTCAGGTCACTCTGCTTATAAGTCTAATGACCATCATTACCAAAACAACTTTGAGGATACATCTGATATATTCCCCATCAGACTCTTGCTAAACAAAGTGAATTTCAGAAAACATGGCCTCTCTGCTGATGACCTGGCTGAGTCTGAGGACCTCACTGCTGATATACTCAGCATAGGCTTGGGTCACAGGTGACAGGAATAAAACAACTCAAGCTAACAAATGGTATGTCTATGGTTGGTTGAGAGCTTATATCTGAAAATAATCAGAGATGGGTACCCAACCTTATATAAAGGATATTACATAAGAATATAACTATGGGCCAGATGATGTTCTAAATATTCATCAGCAATTACCTTATTTGATCTCCTAACAAACCTATGAGGTCGGTAACATCATCATACCCACCTTACAGATAAAAAAAACTGAGGCACAGAGATTAAGTAACTTCACAATCATCACTTCTCTGTGATAGGATCAGAATTTAAGCTCAGCCAGTCTGGCTCCAGATTCCATATAAACCCTGCTACTTTAAAGCTCATACTATTCAGCTAAATAGCCTTCTAACATTCTTGTTATAAACCAACTTCCCAGTCACTTTATCACCCACCACCCCCATCCTCTGCCATTCACTGAAAATTTTAGGTTCTCTCTCTTTTTTAAAGGATTTTATTTATTTATTTGAGACAGAGAGTCAGCACAAGAGGGGATGGTAGCAGAGGAAGAGGGAGAAGCAGGCTCCACACTCCAAATCTCTCTATTATTCTGCTGTGTGCACTCTATTGAGCAGGGAGCCCAATGTGAGGATTGAACCCAGGACCTTGAGATCATGACCTGACCCGAAGATAGATGCTTAACTGACTGAGCCACCCAGGCACCCCAATTTTAGGCTTTCAACTTCATCTAAACACTAATTCCTACCATCACCTTTAGTGACGTCCATGGCTATATAGATGATCCTACCGACACCCTGATCTTTCAGTTCTATTTCCAATTATCTTCTCCTCCTTCAGTGTACCTCAGCCATCTACTTTCACAGCCACACCCTCAACTTTGTCAGACCAGAACCTGATCCTTCTCTAAAAGTAATTTCTGACCTCATTCTCTTACCACAAATCTCTCTATTCTTCTGCTGTGTGTACTCTATTGTTTTCAAGACAATGAAGTTCTCGAACCTTACTAGGGCCACCTGTTCATTGAGCCCTCTATTTTAACCCTATCCATAGCCTCCACTTGCCTCACTTCTATCTATATTGAGCTTGGATTCAATGATCCATCACACCTCCAGCTCTTTGGATCCACTGTACTATCACACCCACCTAGCAAAATCCTGGATAAGTTAACCATCTCCTTTTTCTGTATCTGCACTCAGTCTGCTGAGCAGTGTTAGAAGAACCACCAAACTGCTCTCAATACTGCGTGGTGATTCTAGTTTACTCACTTAACTGGGTCTCCCATTCTCAAAATGATTTTCTATACTCTCCTTAAACCTCCAAACCCTTAAACGTTGAGCCCTCCTTCTCAGTAAATGGTCTCATTTCCTAGTAATCCACAGAAAATATAAAAAGGTCAGAAGAGGGATCCCTGGGTGGCGCAGCGGTTTGGCGCCTGCCTTTGGCCCAGGGCGCGATCCTGGAGACCCGGGATCGAATCCCACATCGGGCTCCCGGTGCATGGAGCCTGCTTCTCCCTCTGCCTGTGTCTCTGCCTCTCTCTCTCTCTCTCTGTGTATGTGTGTGTGACTATCATAAATAAATAAAAATATATTTAAAAAAAAAAAAGGTCAGAAGAAAACTGCCCCACCTTTGTATTATGAAAACTACAAACTTATCTTAAGGCACACTGGTTCTTTTTCTCCTTCATTTATGTTACAGTAGAAAAGATGTTCCTCTCCTCTCTAAGGCTAATTCTGTACGATTTGGGGACTCCACTATATTATCTCCTTTCTCCTTCCCTCCTGTTTAATTGGTTTCTTCCTGTCATGATATAAACATCTCAAAGGCTCTTCCACCTTAAAAATAAAGAAACCCAACTTCACTTGACTCCATATGCCCCACCGACTAGTCCCTCCTTTCATTTCCTTTTTTCTGCCAATTCTCTTGAATTCCCTCTTGAAATATTTGTCCCTTGGCCACCATCCTCAACTGTTGTTGGAATATCAAACTATTCTGATTTTTCTCCTATATCTCTAGTATGATCAGTCTCTTTTGTGGCCTTTACTTCACTGCATGATCTGTAAACGTTGGAGGACTACACAGTTAGCCCTCTGCCCTCTTCTATTTATACTCTCTCCCTAGGTATATTGAATCACATGACTTTAGATACTATCCATATGCTGACAACTTCTGAATCTTGTCACCAACCTTGATATTTCTTTGGAACTCCAGACCAACTCTTTATATTACCTAATATCTCTCCTTGGATGTCTCACAGGCATCATAATCTCTTCCTATCCTACCTGAACCCATATTCTTCCTCTCAAATATGCATAGCTGTCAGTTTCCCCATTTCAGTAAAATGGTATCACTATTCACCTACTTGCTCAAGCCAGAAACTTGGAAATTGTCTTTGTCACATTCCTCTTCCTTACTCACCACAGTCAATTCATCACTAAGTCTTATTGATTATATTTCTTAACTATCTCATTATTCTGTCCTCTTCTCTACAACCTGTGACTGCCTTATTCTAGGCCACCATTACTTCTTTCCTATATTATTTCAGCACCCTCTTAGCTAATCCTCCTGCCTCTAGTGTTCTTCTCTAACCCATTCTTTCTAAGCAGAGAGATCCTTTTAACATGGATTGCTGGTCATGTAACTCTCCTTCTTCAGGGACTTTTCATTTTTCTTAGAATAAACTTTAAAGTCTCTAGCATGGCAAATCCTCACATGATGTTACATAATTGCATAATCTAGCCCATGACTATTCCAGCCACTTTTTTTCTTGGACTCTATATAACAGCTGCTTTTACTTTCTTTCACTTCCTAGAACATGTTTTTTCCCAGGAATCCTCACATACTACTATCTTTGTCTGGAAATTTTCCCTCAAATCCAAGTGACAAGAAGGAATTGCCAATAGATATTAATGATTTTATGAATGTGGAGGCCTAAGGGAGAGGGAAGAATCCAAGATAAACTTATGTCTGGAGGACTGAAATAATAAAATTCCTGATTATATTTTATTTATCAAAATAAAATAGGTTTTCTGGAGAAAGTAGTCCATTTCAGGACAACTGAGTTTAAACCGATGGTTGAACATTTAAGTGGATAGGTATGGCTGTAATAGGTAAAGACCAGAGAAGCTGATTTGCAATGCCTATGAGAGAAGATGAGGAAGTAAGTATGGAGGGAAGTGAGGGTTTTCTATTTCATACTTATTGCATAAATGTATGAAGAATAGATTATTAGCTTTCCCATACTGGTCCTTTACCACACAGAATCCCAAAGCAGAAGGGGAAACCAAACACAAAATAAGTTATAAATGGAGGACTTAGAAAACAAAAGAGATACATGGAAAAAGAATAGCAACATGGCAATAGTAAGTTCTTCCTTATCAGTAATTACTTTAAAAGTGAAAGGATTAAAGTCTCTAATTAAAAGACAGAGATTAGCAGAATGGATTTAACAAAAAAATATAATCCAAAAAATATATATAATCCAAGTATATCCTGTCTTTAAAAGACTCACTTTAGAGCCAAAAATACAAATAGGTGGAAAGTGAAAGAATGGAACGATATCCTACGCAAATGGCTACCAAAAGAAAGCTGAGGTGACTATACTAAAAGCAGACAAAATAGGCTTGAAGTCAAAAATTATTAAAAGGGCCAAAGAAAAATACTATATACTGATAAAGTTTCAACTCATCAAGAAGATCTAACGATATAAACATATATACACCAAACAACAGAAACCCAAAATGCATGATTCAAGATTTAAGGGAGAAATAGTTTTAAAATAATAGTTGGAGACTTAAATACTCCACTTTCAATAATGGATAGAACAATGGGACAAAAAAATGAAAAGGAAATAGAAGATTGAATAATACTATAAACCAACTAGATACAAAAGATATATGCAGAATACTCTACCCAATAAATTTTTAACCTACAAAACAGATCTCAGTAAATTTTAAAATATTGAAATCACATAAAGTATATTTACCAACCACAATAGAATGAAGCTAGAAATAGAAATCAATAACACGAGGAAAACAAGAAACCTCACAAACATAGAATTTAAACAGCAAACTCTCAAACAACAAAAGTATCAAAGAAGAAATCACAAGAGAAAATTTAAGAATAAAAATGAAAATACAACACACCAAATCTTTTTTTTAAAGAGTTTGTTTGAGAGAGGGCAAAGGGAGAGAGAAAGGGAGAGAGAGCATGAGCAGTGGTGAAAGGCAGAGAGAGAGAGGGACAAGCAGGCTCTCCACTGAGCAGGGAGCCTGATGCAGGGCTCAATCCCAGGACCCTGGGATCATGACCTGAACTGAAGGCAGACACTTAACTGACTGAGCCACCCAGGTGCTCCCAACACATCAAATCTTATGTGATATAATGAAGGCAGTGCCCCAAGGGACATTTATATTGCAAACACCTATGTTAAAAAAAGAACTCTAATCAACAATGTAACTTTACACTTTAAGCAACTAAAATAAAAGGAACAAATTAAAACCAAAGTTAGCAGAAGGAAGGAAATAATAAAAATTAGAGAAGAGATAAACCAGAGAATAGAAAAAAATAGAGGAAATCAACAAAGCAAAGATTATTTCTTTAAAAACATAAAAAATTAACAATATTATAGATTGATTAAGAATAAAGGGAAGACTCAAATTACCAAAATAAGAAATTAAAGAAGGGACATTTTACTATCAATCTTACAAAAATAAAATGGGTAGTTGTATACAAAGAATGAATAAGAAAAAGAAAAAAGTAAAAAGTTGTATACAAAGCAATTAGAGAACTGAAAATAAAATGGAAACATTTCTAGAAATTAAAACTATCAAAACAGAAGAAGAAATATAAATTGTGAACAAATCTTTAAAAAGCAAAATTATTGAATCAGTTATCAAAAACATCCTATAATCAAAAATGTCCCAAAGAAAAGCTCAGTACCAAATGGCTTTACTGGTGAATTCTATCAATATTCAAAGAATAATTAAAACTATTCATCGTTAAACTCTTCCAAAAGATAGGAGAGAATACTTACTAAATCATGCTATGAGGCCAGCATTATTCTGATACCAAAGCCAGACCAAGACATTACAAGAAGACAAAGCTACAGACCAATATCCTTTATGAATACAGAGCAAAACGTCCTCAATAATATACTATAAACTGAATCCAGCAGCATATTAAAAGGATTATATACCATAACTAAGTAGGAGTTAGCCCAAGAATGTAAGGTTGTTCCAAGAAAATCAATGTAATATACCACATTAATAGAATGAAGGAAAAACTACATGATCATTTCTACTTTTTAATGAAAAAAGGAGCATGTGACAAAACTCAACATCTTTTCATGATAAAAACACTTAAAAATTAGGAATAGAACGCAATTTTGTCTACCTGATAAAGGGCATTTACAAAATACCTACCGATAAGTTTATACTCAATTATCAAAAAAATTGAAAGCTTTCCCTCTAAAATCAGAAATAAGTGAAAAATGTTCATTTTTTTCACTTCCATTCTACATTGGACCAAAAGTTTTAGCCAAGGAAACTAGGCAAGAAAAGGAATAAAAGGCATCCAAATTGGGATGGAAGAAGTAAAACTCTCTCTAGAGAAAACATCCTGAAGAATAAACAAAACAACTATTATAGCTAATGGACAAACTAGACAAAGTCTCAGCTTATACAAGATGAACATGCATAAATCACTTGTATCTATACATTAGGAATAAACAATCCATAAAGAAAATTAGGGAAACAATTTAATTTTTCAATAGCATCAAAAATAGGAATAAACTTAACCAAAAATGTATAAGACTTGCATACTGAAAACTATAAAACTATACAACATTCCTGAAAGAAATTAAAGAAAACCTAAATAAGTGGAAAGACATCGTGTGTCATAGTTTAGAAGACAATATTGTTAAGATGGAAATACTCTTGGGATGCCTAGGTGACTCAGTGGTTGAGCATCTGCTTTTAGCTCAGGGTGTGATCCCGGGGTCCCAGGATCGAGTCCCACATTGGGCTCCCCATGTGGAGTCTGCTTCTCCCTCTGCCTATGTCTCTGCCTCTGTGTGTGTGTGTGTGTGTGTGTGTGTGTGTGTGTCTCATGAAGAAATAAATTGTTTTAAATCTCTTTTTTAAAAAAGATGGAAATCCTCTTCAAAGTGATCTACAGATTCAGTATAAACACAACTAAAATCTTAATGGCCTTTTTTGGTGAAATGAAAAGGCTGATCCTCAAATTTATATGGAGTTGGGAGACCTTGGCTATGCAGATCAATCTTGAGACAGAAGAACAATGTTGGAAGAATCACATTTCCTAATTTTAAAACTCAATACGAAGCTACAGCAATCAAAAGAGTGTGGTACTGGAACATGGATAGACAAATTAGACCAATTGGGGTAGAATCAAGGGTCCAGGAGCAGCTGGGTGGCTCAGTCAGTTAAGCAGCCAACTCTTGATTTCAGCTCACGTCATGATCTCAGAGTCCTGGGATGGAGCCTCAAGTCAGGCTCTGTGTTCAGGGAGGAGTCTGCCTGAGGATTCTCCTTTCTCTCCTTCTCCCTCTAACCCTCCCCCACTGCTGCACATGTGCGTTTGCTCTCTCTCTCTCAAATAAAGAAATAAATCTTTAAAAAAAAAGAATTGCGGGTCCAGAAATAAACCCATATATCATCTATGGGCAAAATGATTTTGGACAAGGTGCCAAGACTATCTAAAGGGGAATGAATAGTTTTTTCAACAAGTGATGCTGGGACCAGATAGCCAGATGCAAAAAAAATGAAAGTGGATCCCTGTCTCACATCATGAGCAAAAATCAACTCAAGATGAATCAAAGACCTAAACATAAGAACTAAAAGCAAAAAATGTTCATGAGAAAACACCAAACTTTATCAAAATCATAACTTTTTTCTTTTTTTTTTTTACAACTAAGAAAACATGAAGCTGGAATTAAAACCAAAGTCTGTTGACTCCAAAGCTTACATTCTCTAATATAACCCACTCTCCAAGAGCCTTCCATAGCTAGCCCCTCATTACTCTGTCCATAATGATCTGTGTCATTGATAAAGAATAAAGCATAGCTCACCAGATACTCCTTCATACCCACCAATGCTCCAGAGAAAAATACTCGAATTAAAATTTTCATTTTTGTAGCACACCCTCCCGGAAAAAAATTGCCTATTCTTGAAAAGGCAGGAGAAACCACCTTTCTCAGTCCTACCCTGGCCTCCAGAGATTTACAAAGCCTGACCTGCAACTGGGGTGATTTTCAGGGGCCTCAGGAAGTCTTTATGTAAAAGGAATACCTGTACCCTCATGCTTTCACTTTCCTTACTAAAAGTAGATAGAGGCTTTATTTTTGGACAATTGGGGAAAAAAAGAAAGGCTTTAGACAGAGCTATTTGTGAGAGAGAGAATACGCTGGTATTTTGATTAGGGTAGATCATATCATTCCATGAGGGCAGATTTTAAATAAGCCAAGGGGATGGGGGCAGGCAGAATAGAGACTAAACCTGCCCTTCCTAAGGCCACACAGAGAGTCAGCTACAAAGCAGCAAGGTTTTATTTGGGGTCTTGTCTCTGTCACTATCATGGAGACTTAGGCAAGGCCCAATGTTCTCTAAATGTTCTGTGATGCTGTAATTCCACTTTATAAATTTGCCCAGGGCTAGCTGCATCTGCATTTCCATTAATGGTAGGCACAGCAAAGTCCTTAGCTAATCCATGAAGTATGGTTGTGTTTATACTTCTTTTATTAAGATTAATCACTATTTAAGGACTTATGCCTTGATTACAGGAATCCTGTTGTGATATGAGAATTTGAACACACTTCTGAAATGTGAAACGTGTTTTCAATTACTTACAGCCATTCATGGTTGCAATTCAGACAAAGCTTTTACTCAAATAAATTATTAGCCTTGGCCAGAGAATCTTAACTCATGAAAACACGAAGTTTAAATGTGCTGATTGGTAGTCCCTGTGTAGGTTTTCATGAGGGACATGTTGCTGTCTATATATGCACGGTATTGGCCTAGGACTTACTTATTCAAAGCAAGTGACAGTGATGTAGGTCTGGCTCATGGGAAACTCATTTTCTAAGGCGGGGGCTCACTCAGCCGATTTTGAACACATATTCTCCACTAACTCCTGCGTTTTCCTTTGCTGATATCCTGAGCAGGATCCTGCAACTCATATTAGCATTGTTTGACTCCCTGGGGCAGCGAGATGGCTGAGTTAAAACCCACAATCAACACTCCACAGAATTTTAAGAATCACCTTTTCTTCTTGCATTGCATTCCTTTCCTTTGTCTTTGCCACTGTCGAGTATTTCTCTAATGCAAAGGTGACTAGAAGCACTTTCCTTTGTAAATAAAAACCTGCCCTTCAAACTGTTCAATTTGTTAAAGCTTTTGTGATGCTGTGGTCATTTCAATGTTGGATACATTGTTATGGTGGCTATGTGTCACTTAGAGAGAAGTCACAAAAAAATTCCACATAGAGCTATGGTGATTAGCAAGACAAAGAGCAATCTCCCTAAGCAGAACCTTAAAGAATAAGTCACTGAGAACAAAAGAGAAATAAAAGGGGGAGAAAGCCAGGTTAGATTCAATCCAGAAACTGGTGATCCATGAAAATCCGTAACCCTTTCCCTTTAAGGACATAAAGGTCAATAGTTCCTTAGTATATTGAAGGCTGGAATTGTGCCTTTCCAGATCATTGCTATAATCGACACCCTACTTATAGTGAGTGCTCAACAAAAGTTCCATAGCGATGGGGAGGTGGCAATGATTATAACAATGAATTTAATCATTTGTCAAAATTTCTCGATTTGTAAGAACTCCTTTTTATGCTGTTTCCTCACAAAATATTCATACTTTCTGAGATTCTGTTCCGTACAAGATCGGGACATGCTGTGTGGGGAAAATTAAGGTAAAATAGGGTCTTTGAAATATGACACTAATTTAAATGGCAGTGGTTCTCAATGGGGAGGCCAATTCTGCCCCCTAGGGGACATGTGACAAGGTCTGGAGGCATTTTGGGCTGTCACAAGGTGGGGGGTGTTACTGGCATCTAGTGGACAGAGGCTAGAGATGCTGCTAAACATCCTACAATGCCAGCATAGCCCCTCACCATAAGGAACCATATGGCCCTTAAGGTCGGTACTGACCAGATTGAGAAACCTTGCTTAACAGGGGAAAGAAAATGCTTTTAATCTCTGGGTCTCTCACATCAATCTCACTTTGCCTGTGATATTACACCAAACTGTGGTCTACATGTCCCACTTACCACTATAGTCACAGCTAGAAGAGGAAAGAGAGTGTCTCTGAATGTTTAAGTCTCAATTGCATTATGAAGTCATATCTGGATGGTGTGTAAGTAAGCCAGGCCATGTGAATTAACCTCACATAGAAGCCAGGTAGATCTGGCTTCAATTACTAATAGTCACTATCACTTCTGACTTTGAACCCCTTCTGTAGTTGTAGCCTTTGGTTGCTAACTGCCCTAGGAGAGTTCAAACAGACATACACTCTCAGCCACCAAGTAGAAAACTGGAATATTTCCATATTCACAGAGAAAATGGGCCCTCCAGCCTCAAGGCTGACAAGCAACCAAGGCAAGTGTAGGCTCCTGTCCAAGTCAGTTTCTTCACTGCATTAGGAGATCAGTAGGTTTGTCCTAGAATTCCTATAGTAGTGCCTGATATTTGCATGGTGCTTTTAACTTTGGAAGGGATTTTATTTTGTATATCCTTGATCTCCTGAAGAGGTTAGCAGGGTAAGGTTAGCGCAAGAAGAAAATTTGGGATCTTATCCACAAACCAATGGGAAAGCATCAAAATTCAACAACACCCATAATCCCCATATGTTAAAGGCAATTGCACTGTATATAAGGCCTTTGCAGGAGATGGCTCCCAAGAATAGGGTTCTTCTCTTCCTGGGCACTGCTCCTGGTTGCATCCTAGGCTTGCCTGGAAGCCTCATCTAGACCACACTTTGGTCAGAGAAAGGGAGATGCCCCAAGGTCTTGTCCAGAGCCACATATCCTATTCACCCCTCACGCCAAAAGAGGAACCAGCTTGATGACAACATTGACCTCTTTTGTTTGGGAGGCTGTACACTTGAGGTTGTTGGCCTTTGAATTGGAGAAAGGCAAAGAGGTTCCAGAATCAAGTGATTTATTTCCCATCTGTATCATTGCCCAGTGTTTAGATACACTTCCTCAAGTGTTTCAACAGTATGGAGGGGGAGGCTCCATCGTCACCCCTCTCCCCCCTCACACACACAAACACAAACTCTTCATCCTCCAAGGCAATACTTTTCTCAGATGCCTTGCTCCCACAGAAAGCTTAATACTCTCCAGAATAGTAGGCCACCTCAGGGTGAAGGGTACTGAGGACAACAGAAAAACTTGCCTTGCTTGGTGCCCTAAGGGATTTTCCCAGAGTAGCCTAGGAGAGTTGCTAGGGATCCCACTAAACATAACTATGCCAGCTTCAAAGACAAGACAATGGAACACTTGGCCATTTAGACAGGGCAGAAGGTTCTGGCTCCTTCTAGAGCTCCACTCAGGTTCGTAGTGTGTGTGTTTAGGTGACAGCTGGAAGAACAAGGCAGCACTCTCTGAGACCTGGATATCTCTGAAAATGGGTAAGGGAAAGGGCTTCAGTTATCAGCCCAGCTTTCAGAAAACCAGAGCCTTGTATTCCCCTTTCTGGTGAGAGGTGGTGAGGGAGATAAACGACAAAGCCAAGCTTTGGGGCTATGAGGTTGGGCCAGCTAGTGGACCTAAGTGTCTGGAGGTTTCAGGTAGTACTCTCAGGCTTGTAGTGGGGGTGGATCCATCTGGTTGGTCCCAGGAAGGTTCAAGAGGGTCTGCGCTCTGGGCACAAGAGTTTGGGGGGGGGCGCTCACAGGACACAAAGGCGCAAAGATCAATGAGTTGCGCAAGTGTCTGGTGACACTGGTTTCCCCCCCCCCCCCCCCCCCCCCCCCCCCGCCATAGACACCACTGCCACCACGAAGCATCTTACTCCCTCATCCTCAATACCACTATCCGTCCCCACTCCCCACCCTCCTCCAATCTAGGCTGGTCTTGGGAGACCAACCCTACGGGTGAAAAGAACACAAACGGGAGAATCGGGGCAGTTCCCGGGCTGCCTGCGCTGGGTTACACTAAACCCGTCAGGAATTAAAACCAGCCCAGATGACCCCAGGTCAGCCCCTGGCAACTCAGAGTCCCGCTGTCCAGCTGTCTGGCTGTCCGGCTGTCCACCGGCCACTAGCCCGCTCTCATTGGCTCAACTCCCCTTACCCGGGGATGACCGGTGGCTGCCAGCACAGCCCCACCACCGCCAGCACCGAGCCTGGCCTGGGGCGAGGGGGTCATTGTCCAAAGCAGGGGGTACTCAAGCCAAGGATCAAAAGAGACTCTGCAAGCCAACCGCCCCAAGGCGCTCCGGTCCCCTCTACCCGCACCGGCGCTCAGCCCCCCAGTCTCTGCCACCACCCAGGGGAGGGGGAGGCCCGGGGAGAGCAAACGAATGAAACAGAAAATTTCGTACCGAGGGGGGAGAGATGAGGCGGTGGGACGGGGCAGCGGGGGCTGACTTGGGGTTGCGGCTTCAGCTTCCTTCCACCCCCGGCCACTGAGATGCAGAGAAGGCAGTAGCTGCTGCCCCTGCAGGCTGCCCCGTCCTCTCTTTCCCTCCCCCTTCTCCGCCTTCGCCCCCCCCCCCGCCCCGCCCCGCCCGCCCCTGCCGGGAGCTGGGGGTGTGTGTGGCTTCGGCCCGGGCTGGGGGAGGTGAGAGGTGCTTTCCTCTACCATCCACGGCTTTCTCCCTAACACGCACACACACACACACACACACACACACACACACACCTCAACCGCGCCGGTTCGCAGACATCCAAAGGGAAGGAGAAAGAGAACGGGAGCAGAGGGAAGCCAGGAGCAGATAGAAGGGAAAAGGAAGAGCTCAGGGTTGGACATTTTTGGAGCTAGGGGTGGGGAGGAGAAGGGGAGCGTACCTCCTCGATTTTGCCCTCCCCACCCCTGTTTGCTATTCTCTCCCCTTCGTTGTATAGCATTTTCCAGAAGCGGCAGCAGAAGGGGACGGAAACCTCTAGTCTAGAAAGATTTGGAGGGGTGGCCGGGTCTCCCACCAGCCGCTACCTGACAGCTGGGGAGCTTGAGTGTGCGTTTGTGCATGGAAGAGTATAAATGCGGTTCTCTCTGTGTGGCTCTCTCTCCTTGTCTCTATCTCCCTGTCTCTTCTCTCTTTCTCTCTCTCCCGTCGCACTCCCGTGTCGGCCACCCCTGTCAGTTTCCCGGTGTCAGTTTCTTCCCTGCCTCTTATTGTGTGGCTGGCTGCGGGAAGGGAGTGCGTGCATTTAAAGAGGCCCAGGTCGGGTCAGACAGCCCGGAGAAGCGAGAGAGAATAAGGCAGGGGGCAGGTGGAGCGAAGAGTTTCGGGGCGCTGACGGAGGCAAAAGGTGAAGAGGGCTGGCCAGCCACAGGAAGTTTGGGGATAACTGAGGAGCGGAGGGCGAAACCAAGGTAGGAGCCAGCCCACGCGCCTCTCACCACACCCCGCCCCTCTCCCTGTGCTCCACTGCCCACCGCGGGCAGCCTCCAGGCCGGGAGCTGTCCCAGGCAGCTGCTGTTAGCGCGCCTCCGGAGACCCAGTCTGGCGAGGCGGCGAGGCGGCCGCATCGCGCGCCCGGGCTCCCGGACACCAGACGACGCAGGCCCTCACAAACCAGTTGGCCCCCCAGGGTAAGTCGACAGGCGGCCCTGTGCCCTGTGCTTCGCTACTGGAGCGCTGCCTTAAGAGGTGGCGAGGTGCGGGTTAAATGAGGGTGCTGGGATGCTGAGGGCTGGGAGGCGCTGGTTGGCAGGCTGTGGGCTGGGGTAGTGGGGAGCAGAGCAAAGCCAGCAACAGATTGTTTTTGGACACAGGGAGACAGATACAATGGGCGAAAAGCTCTAGGGGTGTTAGGACAAGGTGGCTCTTGGCAAGAACCAAAAGAAGCGTTTCTTTCCGGATGTTCTACACCAGTGCTTTGCCCTAGCCCCGACAGTGATCTGCTCCATCCCTGGTTAGGTATCAGGCTCCCTGGGGAAGCTGCTCCTAGGCTTCCTCAAAATCTACCTGGAAGCTAGAGGGGCATGGGAATAAGGACACTAGCTCTTTTGCCAAAAGCCACTTTAAGATGCAAAGAGCTGGGGTGAACTCACGAGAGTCCATTTACCCTTCTTTATGTTTTGTTTCTTTTGAACTTAAGAAATGACCAGATTCATTTTCCTGGCTTCCTTAAAGGACCTAGGAAATGCAAATGGGGGTACATCAGTCAGATCTTTGCTCTAGAGTAGACACCCCCTCCCTCCAAATACATATACTGACTTGGACATTATCCTACCGCCATCACACCCCCCCCCCCACACACACACACATGGATACTGAGCTGTATTTGCAGATCCTGGTATTTCTCCACCGTCTCTAAGAATGTGACTACTACGGGGAGAGCTTCTTTTCCATTGCCAACCTGGGCTTCTGACTACAGTCAGGTATGCTGTGATGTGATGGCCAAGCAGCTAACAAGGTTATCACTCCCTCATGAAAAGCCTGAAGCCTAGAAACCAGCGTGGAAGACAGGATCTCTGAACTTTACCCGAGTTTATTATATGAGTAGGAGAGACACAGATGAATCAATAATGCTCCCTTTAGAGATTGTGTGAGGCAGCCCTCACTTCAAATGAGAAATAATTACTACATGACATAGTACCCAGACCCACTTATCTATTGCCATGTATTTATCTTCATAGTATTTAGCGAATATGACAAGTTTGTATATCAGCATTCATAATTGTCTTTTGTCAGTCTCAGGCTGGGATCTTTTTTCTTTCTTCTTTTTTTCTTTCTTTCTTTCTTTCTTTCTTTCTTTCTTCTTTTTTTCTTTCTTTCTTTCTTTCTTTCTTCTTTCTTTCTTTTTTGGTTTTTGGTGTTTTACAGATGATTTATATCATGTCTCCTTTCTGATAGACTCTTACAAAGCTGAGATATAAATGATGTCAAATAGTACCTTTCACTCACTCTTTAACATCTGCTTATTGTAACTCAAAAGGCATGAAAATACATTCACACAGAGCCAGTTGGTTTCAAAGTAAATATTCAACCTGGAATAAAGGAAACCCACAGGGGCAAGAGCTGCTGCTCTTGCTGTTTGCAAGGCTGAGGGAAAAACTGAATGCCACTTGAAATCTGTTCTGATCCCTTGGAGATGTTGCACTCATAGAGTTTACTATATATGTATATAGTATATGTGCATATATATGTATATATGCATACTGTGTATGTGTGTGACGCTTTCTTAAAGTTGTTGTTATATATATTAATATGTATTATATATATAATATGTATTATATATATATATATTAATATCGTGTGTGTATTTTTTCAAGGACCCAGATCAACCCCATACAATCTGGGCTTTGTGCTGCTGTAGTAGAAAGGGGAATTTTAAATTTGTGCTTCTAAAGCACCCAGACTCTTGTGTTAAACTTTCTATTTATTACTATGTTACCAGAATACAATGAATTACCTCCTTCCAACTCAGCAAATGAGAGAAACAGATTCTGCATTAAGTGAAGCTGTTTATGTTGTATCAGGCAATTTGTTCTAGTGCTTACTGCCTAGAGACAGAACAGAATGAGGATTACTCAAGTAGGATCTGAAAAGGTACCCATTCTGTTACTTTTTTTAGGTGACCATAAGCAAATATCTTCTTAGATAGGTTAAAATTATACTTTCCAATAAATAGCAAAGACCAGGTTGCAGACAGGTGGAGAAAAACTGGCAGTTTCATATTGGGGAAGAACTGAAAGTGTCCACAGGGATGAAGCCTAAGAAAGGTATAGGTCACTGCTCTGTTCTTGGTGATGTATCTGGTTCCACAATGGGTCTTGATCCACAATTACTCAGGGGACAAGGAGGTGGGTAGAACAGAGTTACAGAGCCAATGCAGTCCCCAGGTTCCTCTGGCTTCAGTATATGATCCAACATAGAAACCTGTACCAAATATCTCTCATCTCTGCCAACTACACAAGCAACAGTCCTATGATTCCATTCTTTCTAGAATTCACAAACAGAAGGACATACAGAACCATACACACTTAGAGAAGGGTGGGCCAGAAAAATAAAGATATGGTAGGGAGGAAGAAAAGAGGGACAGGAGAGAACCCAGAGATGTTTTGAAACACATGGAAAGAAAACCATCCAGGTGTTTGCTTTCTTTTGCTCAACTGAGAATGGAATTAGTCCAAAAAATTGATTCTTATGTGAAGCACACTAAAATTGCTTACGATTTGCCTTGTAAATACTGAGTAAACAGCAATAGACTTCCTTAGAACCAGAGAATTGGGAGCAATGGAGTACAATTTCACTTTTGCCACCTCATTTCATTCCTTTGCATATTAAATTTCAATCTATGAGCCATTCAGGTGCTTAATTATCGAGTGGATATTTCAAATGTGTCATGCTATTTCCTTCCAGCCTACTTCCAAATATTCTAATTTGTCTTTTGCCGTGGCTCCATCACTGAAGAAGAGGTACCAAAACATCTCTACCTGCTTTATTCCTGCCAAAGATGCTTGTTTTTAGCTAAGTACACTAAGCTGCTCAGAAGCCTTCTGTTAGCTGGTCAGGAATCTAAGGGGCAGGACCTTTCTCCCCAAAGCACCCTGCAACCTTAAGGTGTGACCAACGTAACCTGCCCAGGTCATTTTCCAGATTCTCAGGGAGGAGTATGACAAAGTTTGCATCCTACAGACAGAAATGATGCCTCATTCTAGGCAGAAATTTGCAGTAATCTGTTTTAGATCAGGGCGAAGCCGAGGCTGGCCACTAAGTCCAGAGCTTGGTAGCTAAGATTTCATAATGTCATTCTTTCTAAAACTCCCATGGCTTTCCTTCTGTTGATGGATCTCAAGTCCTTTGAGCAGTGAGACCAAATGACCCATCCTGATCGCAAAGAATGAGTTGTGAATGATTCAGCTGTGGTCTCATACACAAATGTGTGCATTGTGCTCAATCAAGCAACAACAGATGATTTCAAAAAGAAATAAAAGCTGGTGGGACAAAGCAAAAAAAAAAATCACAGTTCACTGGGTCCAGGGAACTTTGCATGTTTCCTAGGCTGGATTCTCCACCACCCATTGTGGGGTTAGCAGTTAGATGCTGGTAACCAGTGCAATTAGTCTAGCTTTTTGCAAGAACGAGCTGATGGTGGGAAACAAGCAGGGATGAGGGCAAGGCCCAATGCCCTCATTTCACCTACAGAAAAACTGAGGGCCAGGGAGTAAAAATGACTTGCCAAAATCATACAACTAGCTAGTGACAGAATCAAAACCAGAACCCAAGACTGCCTGCGAGTACTCAATAAATTCCCTAAAGCTCCCTGGAGATCTCTCCAAAGAGTCAAGGGAAAACTAAAACCAAGTTTGCCAAGATCACAACCCTCTACTTTCTTGCCATGTTTATATTTACCATGTTTACTGCCATATCCTTGTGACTCGCCTTCTCACCCTCCACCTGCTCTCAGTACACACACACACACACACACACACACACACACACACACCTATCTTGTCAGCTAAGAAAACATGGCATATGCCCACAGCTAGTATATTCAGTTGGAGGGAAGAATTAAACATGACAAATATTTAGCTTCCCACACTTATCTGGCTCACACCACCAACAGCAAGGTATCTAGAAAACTGATACTCTGCTGCACTCTGTTTTGAGAATGGAAACTGGTGGATTCCAGTAACTATGGCTCTGGCCTTGTACAGTCATTCTCAGAACCAGCACCCATAAATGCATGTGTGTACACACACACACACTTCCTGACAAATTAAAACAAAAGCAGCAGAAAAGACAAGGCAGATGGTTTTTATAGTAGAGTCTGAGAAGAAGGAAGGTTTTGGGTGGGGTGGGGAGTTCCTGTCTCCATTCTTTAGCTTTGATACCTGGTTTCAATTAATCCCACCCTAGATATTTTTTAGGATCTGAGAAAATAGGCTGATGCAAACATGTCTCTTAGAACCCAGAAGGATGATATGAAGAACTTCTATATTATAGTGAGGATATCACAAAGTTAGTAAAGAGAGGCTAGGATGGAGTGGGTTAGGGTCTTGCTACTCCAGGTATGTGGGCTCCAAACCACCATCCCCTGGGAGCTATTTAAAAGTGCAGAAGCTTAAACTCTTCCTTGGGCCTACTGAATTGGAATCTGATTTTTGTTTTCCCTTGACTTTTTGGATAGCTGTCCAGTGATTTGGGATGCCTGGGTGGCTCAGTGGTTGAGCATCTGCCTTTGGCTCAGGTCATGATCCTGGGGTCCTGGGATCAAGTCCCCCATATCTTGACTTGATGCTTCCTAAGGGAGCCTGCTTCTGCCTATTCTCTGCCTCTCTGTGTGTCTCTCATGAATAAATAAATAAAATCTTAAAAAAAAGATGTTCAGTCATTTGTTTGCATACTAACATTTGAGAGGCATTGAACTAGAGCTTATCCCAAAAAACATCTGAAGTCATTTGAAAATAAGCAATTATCAACAGGGCATGCAGGGACAATTCAAGTGGCTTATCACTGAAAGAATTAAAATATAAACTTTCCCTGGGTGCCCTTCTCCATTATCCAGTGTAAAGGCCTTAAATGTGGGCAAGAGAGTTTATTTAGAAGGAGCCAGACCATAGGATTGTTTTGCTTACCAGGAGGACCTGGAATTGGGGATACACACAGACCTGAGTTCAAATCTTGATTCTGTCTACAAATAACTAGCTGTGTAAACTTGTACAAGGTACTTTGTCTCCTGGCCTCAAATTCTTCATAAATATAAAGGGATTAATAATAGCACCTGCTGACACTGAGTTGTTATGAAGATTCCATGAGACATTATCAGGTGCTGGCATATCATTAATAATCAATACATGGAAGATATTATAATTAATATGATTTTGTCAATAATTTTAGTTTGCTAGAAAACTAGTCACTGGATGTCATGGTATAGGGCACCTAGCATCTATTTCTAATTGGTGTGAATCACATTGCGCTCTCTGCAAATAGAACATTGAGAAAGACATAAAAGTAAAATATATTTCAATGGAATGGAGGCCCCAAACAAATATTATTCAGAAAAAATTTAAGGTGGTCCTGATGAAATCACTCCATAGAATAAGACTACTATCAGAAGTGGCTCTATTTGGGGTGCCTGGGTGGTGTTGGACTCTTGATTCAGCTCAGGTGATATCTCAGGGTTGTGAGATTGAGCCCCACACTGGGCTCTGCACTCAGTATGGAGCCTGCTTAGGATCTTCTCTCCCTTTCCCTCTGTCCTTCTGCCCCCCCCCCACCCACTCATGTGCACACACATGCTCTCTCCCTGTCTCTAAAATGCACACACATACACACACACAAAAAAAATGACCTATTATATGGCATGTCTCAGAATTATGAAGTTAGAAAGTTAGTAGTGAGGCTCTTTCTGCATGTATGTACATATGTACAGTTGGCACACACATGTGCACAAAGATACATACACACAAGCTCTTCAATGGAGCAACTGTGAAAAAACTCAAGGCCAAAATAGCATTCCAGGGGCAGAACTAAATATTACTGATTTCTGGCCTGATAACAATCTGTGAAATGGATGAATAATAACCCTTACTTCATAGGGTAGATGTGAAATGATTCGGGTAAAAAAATGAACATAAAGGTATAGCAGAGAAACTCAAAGGGTATATTTTTAACCTGACTCCACAAAAGGAACAAAGACATTATATATAAATCCACCTAAGCTACAATGATTTTTCCCCCCAGAAAGCACTGACTTGTTATTAGATAAGAAATACTTTTCCTTGTCAACACATCTTAGAAAGGGCAGCTCAACAGCAACAGTTAACACTTAGAGAGTGCTAGGTTATGTGCCAAGCGTTTTACATGTCATGTCTCATGGAAACCCTCAAGACAAGTCCATAAGATAGGTACATTATCATCTTTATTTTACAAACAATACTGAAGCTCAAAGGAAGTAAGTAACTTACTCATTATAGACTTGAATGACTTAGGTAAACACTATACCTATCACTATTTTACAAGTGAAAGAAACAGAAAACTCCTACCTTCTCTCAGCCCATAGTGCTCTCCACCTGCTCAATTTTCTCACCCATAAAATATGATAGGTATAGTACCTGTGAATTTCAACAATGCTATGAATTTTAATAAACCTTATGCATTCCAATAAAACTACTAAGCACTCCAAAAACTCCTTGGTTGGCATATGTAGTCTGGGGCAACCTGATTGCATAGACACAGAGACAGGCGTCTCAGTAATTGGCGTATTTGAGACCTCCAGCTTCTATAGGCACTGAGACTTTATCCAATGGCTGCTGATTTTCAAGAGGATCAGATTGGTGCATCAATAATCTTATAATAGATAATATAAAATACTAATTTCGAAGATTTCTCTGATCACCCTCAATTAACAATAGCAATTGCTATCAATTATGGAACATCTTTGTATTGGTTCTCCACTGTGACCATAATAACCACAAATTTAGCAGTCTTGAACAACACACATTTACTCTTGTTATAGTTCTGGATGTCAGAAATCAGACACAGAGATCACCAGGCTAAAAACCAAGGTGTCAGCAGGGCTGCATTTGCTTCTGGAGACCCTAGGGGAGAGTTTTTTTTCCTCATTCAGGTTGTTGGCATAATTCACTTCCTTGCAGTTTTAGGACTGAAGTCCCAGTTTCTTTGCTGGCTGCCAGTCGAAGGCTTCTGGGAGCCCCCACACTTCCTGGTCTGCTGCCCCATTCCTCCAGCTTCAAAGCCAGTCAGGGCAGGTGAGTCCCATTCACACTTTGAATCTCTCCTACCTCTTCTTTCTTTGCCTGCCTCTCTCTCTCTCTCTCTCTCTCTCTCTCTCAACTCTACTGACTGCTGCTGCTTTTGAGAGCCCAAATGAGGACACTGGGCCCCTTGGAAAATCCAGGATAGTCTCTCTATTTGAAGTTCATTTAATTATTAACCTAATTCCATCTGGAAAAATCCCTTTTGCCATGTAACATAACACATGAACAGGTTCTGGGGATGTGTGGATATATTTAGAGGGCCATTATCCTGCCTCCCACAAACTTCTTTGCGATGAGTGCGACAAATATGTTATCTTAAGTAATCTTCACTATAGCCTTTTATAATAGGTATTATTATTATTATTTCCATTAACAGATGAGGAGACAAGATCAGGCAAGTTAAGTGGTATACCTGATACTGCACAGCTGGTAAATGGTGGAGGCAAGATTGAAATGTAGGTCTCTCTTCCTCCAACTCTTGCATATCCCCCTTGACCTGCATTATACTACCTCTTCATTATCAGAAAGCTCTTTTGGTTGTTATTTTTGTTTTCCATATTATTTTATTTTGTACTTTCTCTTTTAAAAAAAATATTTTATTTATTTATTCACGAGAGACACAGAGAAAGAGGCAGAGACATAGGCAGAGGGAGAAGCAAGCTTCCTGAGGGGAGCCAGATGTGGAACTCAATCCCAGGACCCCAGGATCATGCCCTGAGCCTCAGTGCTTTCTCTTTTTTATTTAAATTTTTGAATAGGTCTTTTATATCCATTGCTCAAAAATCAGAATATATAAAAGGATATTCAGTGAAAAAGCTACTCCCACTCAGATATTCAGTGAAAAAGCTACTCCCACTATCTATTTGGTTGCCACTACCCCTTCCTTATTTTATTTTTTTCACTCTAGAACTTCTGAATGCAAATGCAAAAAAAAAACTATGAATTGATGTTCAGAAAGATCTTTACATCATAACAAAATCTCTCAAACTATAGCTCAAATCTATCTTGTCCTTTTGCTGTATCCTCACCACAGTGCAACTTTGGAAGAGCTAAGATCCCTGTTAAAGGACAGATTTTTTGGCTAATCAGTCATTCAAGTAACTGGTGACTACACCCAGTTTCTAAAATACTCTACACTCCCTTTGGTCCCAGGGTGCTCATCTGAATACTCTGTACATTATATAACCCCAATGCCTCAATATTGTTATATGTCACAATATTGGGGAGAAAACCAAACAAATTCATGAAATATAGTGAGTATTAGCCTATATAGCAATAAGGTGATCATATTTTCAAATAAATAAACTCAATATCTTCTTTATGAGTGATCTTTGAAAAATTGCCACAGTTTTCAATCTAACTTGCAAAAGAATGTGAACTCTTACATGATTGTAAACATTGAAACAGACTCTTGTATAGTTGGGTATCATGCTATGCAGCAACAGGCACCAAAAAAACAAAAACAAAAACAAAAAACAGCACAAAAAATTACATTTAATTTTAAGCAAAGAATTGGCCAAAGCTGATAACAAAATCAATACACTACATTTAATTATTTTTGTTTTCCCTGCTGTGGACATTGGTCTTTAGCTATGACTTAAGAACTGCCCCTTCCCAGCATTATCAGTTGCATGCAATAGATACTTGCCCACTAGTAGCACACATCAGAACATCTTATCATCTCTTTTTGTTTCCATCCTTTAAACCTTCACATTTTGTTTTTCATTAGTGTACTCCAAAATCAATTTAGTAGTTCATCACCACTGTTTTTAAATTAAATCAATTAAAAGAGAAAAATGGGATTCACATGTTTAATGACATTGTTTAATGTAAGGGTAAACATTGTTTAATGACACTTGTGTTCAGTAACCCGTGTGTGTGTGTGTGTGTGTGTGTGTGTGTGTGTGTGTGTGTGTATACAGGTGTGTGTATATTAGGCCCAATGTAAATTGTTTTTCTTGCTGAGTTATTGTCAAAAAGTTTGACAAATATTGCTTTGAATGACTAGGACCAATGACTAGATGTTATAATCCTTATAACTAAATGAATCTCTGGGGTGTTTGGGTGGCTCAGTTGGTTAAGCATTGGACTCAAGTTCAGTTCAGGTCATGCTCTCAAGGTAGTAAGAGCAAGCCCCACATGGAGCTCTGAGCTGAACGTAGAGCTTTCTTAAGGTTCTCTCCCTCCCTCTGCCTCTGCACCCCCTTCACCATGCTCTCCCTCTATATACAAAAAAAAAGAAGAATCTCTGCCTATACATAAAAACCATGATCTTCTTGAACTATAAAGGCATTCCATGCTGTCCCTTGGCATTATGGTCCCTAATCTGTGGCAATGCCCAGAAGGCAGCAAGGATCTAAAACACAAAGGAACAAAATTTTTAAAATCCAATAAAAATGAGAATGTTCTCTCTATGGGATATAAGAACATCTGAAGATTTATAATATCTGCATTTGGAACTAAGCTTCCCAGTTGTCATTTCCCTTGCCATATCTTAGATACAATTACTCAGGGACCCTGGCCAGTGCTGAACCTGATCTGAAAGTCTGCAACTTACATAAAATATTTTACCTCAAGAAGGACCAGAGAACCTTGCGCTGTAGACTGTGCTATCATCTTCACACAGAGGTCATCTCCAGAAACTTCCTAGATGAGTGAAATTTAGTCTAATGATAACTACCAAGCAATGAAGAAAGATTGACAGAAAGGTATGTTAGGAGATAAACTGAAGAAAAAGCTGATGACACAGTGATGCATAGGTAAAGGTTTTTCCTACAATTTTGATAATGCAGAAGAGAGGATTTTTACATTTTTGTAGGGCATTTATGCCAAGGAACAGAAAAGTAAGAGGACTAATGGGGAAGAAGAGGAGAGTGTTAAGGAGCAATTAGACAATCCAATCTCCAAGTGGTACCTGAGACCCTACAATCAAGCCCTTGATATATATTCACTAAGTGTAGACTACACAGAAGGCACTGTGGGGTGCAAATATGCATCCTTTTCCCTCTAGGAACTCACAACAGGGTCAGGAGTGAGTGGGTGATAGGAGCAATCATAAAATGAAGTCATGGTATGGCTGAGTAGAACACTGTGAATTAATCCATTCATGCAGATATATGCTTACAGGAGACTGAGCTGGAAAGTTAGGTTGTGGTAAGATTGTGGAGGACTTGAGGCTGTGGCTAGATTTAATTTAGTGGATAAAAGGGAGATAGCAATCAATTTGGAGATGAGAAGTGAAATAATGGTAGCAATGTTTGGGAATGATTATTCTGAAAATGGTATGCAGGAGAGATCGATGGGGGAGCAAGAAATCACAGGCATATCAGTTAGGAAGCAATAATAGAAATCTAGGGATGAGGAGTAAATGGCACTGTGGTTATATAAGGAATCTAAGTCCAAACACATTTTGGTGTGATTCTAGCTCTGCCACTCTGAGCCTTGGTTTCCTCACCTATGAAAAGAAGATACTAAGAATACCTACCTCATAATGCTATGAAGAGGAAAATATAAAACATAAATATAAAACACTTGGCCCAGTACCAGCTGTTATAGTTGTTATTATTGTTGTTGTTACTGCAGTAGTGGGGAAAGGATGGGGCATAAAGGACACCATAACGGAACAAAGGAACAGTAGATATACTATGGTGAATGACTATATATGTGTGGTGAAAGTAGTCAAAAATGACTGCAGGTTTTATCCAGGTGACAGAAAACAGTGATGCCATAAGGAAAGGTGAAGGTGGGGTGAGAAGGGAAGATGATGAGTTAAGATTTCTATATTTTATTTTATTTTATTTTTTATTTATGATAGTCACAGAGAGAGAGAGAGAGAGGCAGAGACACAGGCGGAGGGAGAAGCAGGCTCCATGCACCGGGAGCCCGATGTGGGATTCGATCCCGGGTCTCCAGGATCGCGCCCTGGGCCAAAGGCAGGCGCCAAACCGCTGCGCCACCCAGGGATCCCTAAGATTTCAATATTTTATTAAGTTTGAGGTCAGAAAAAAAAAAGTTTGAGGTCAGGCAAAACATTCTCATGAAAACATCCATCAGAAAATTTGAGATGTGGGAATACAGCTCAAGAGAGAAGTTAGGAAATGAGATGAAAATTTGGGAATTCATAGGTATAGATATAAAAAAAATTACCTCTAAAAATAGATTGGAAAATCCCCAAGGGAGAAAGTCAGAAGAAGGAGAAAAGCAAATAGTTAAAGTAGAACTGTGTGGTCCATGTTTATTGGAGGGAGAAGGGGCAGAGAAAGAGTGACTGAAGGCAAAAGGAGATTTCTGTGAGACACTATAGAGAATTCACAAAAGAGAACATTCTATGTTCTGTGGACATAAGGATGTTTATGATCCAGTTGAAACAATTTGACTTATAGACTTGTGACAGAAAGCTTTATAAAGTATGAAATATGTAATAGTGAAATTCAGTTTAAACATATAAGCTCTCAGTTCCAAAATACACCTTATCTTGTTGACTAGAGAAGTAGAGAGGACTTCATGGGTATTTTAGCTCTTGAATGCTGAATGGCATTTGGAGATATATGGGAGGGAGTGCCTTTCAGATGAGAGGAATTGTCTGATCAAAGGTGAGGAGTTAGAAATGGGTGCATCAAGTTTAAGGGAGAGAGAGATCATTCTGACAGGAGTGAAGAAGAGAAGATTAGGAAAAGGAAGAGAGGAAAAATTTTCAAATCAATCACATAGCTAATCTCAAGTCCCAATGGAAGGAAATTTAAAATGTTAAGTCTCATTTTGGCTTTTAAGCTGGATGTTTCATGTCACTTTTTTCTGACATGGACTCCCAGCATTCTCAGTTAAGTGATTGAGTGGACAGCATTGCTGTATAAGGATGTATGGAGGAAAATAGCAGGTTAGGGTGAGGGGATGTGGGAGTGGGAGAGAGATGATGTATTAGGTTTGGAACATGCTGAGGTCAAGGTGCCAGTGGGACATCTAAGTACAGATATTGAATTGGCAATTAGATATATAGATCCAGACCTCAAAGGAGAAGTCTGGGCTGGAGATACAGGTTAGGAAGTCAGTATCTGATAATAGTAGCACAATAATAACATTATGGTAAATGAATATTTTATTAAATATATATTAACAACATGGGGATCCCTGGGTGGCTCGGTGGTTTAGTGCCCGTCTTTGGCCCAGGGCGTGGTCCTGGAGTCCTGGGATCAAGTCCCACATCAGGGTCCCTGCATGGGGCCTGCCTCTCCCTCTGCATGTATCTCTGCCTCTCTCTCTCTCTCTCTCTCTCTCTCTCTCTCTCTCTGTGTGTGTGTGTGTGTGTGTCTCATGAATAAATAAATAAAATCTTTAAAAAAATAACAACATGGTTCCAAGAGTTTTCCAAATAATAAATCATTTAACCTTCACAACAGCTCTATGAGGTTGGGTAAATAGTATTCATTGGAGCCAGGATATTCTTTTAAGATTTTATTTATTTATTCATGAGAGACACACAGAGAGAGGCAGAGACATAGGCAGAGTTAAAAGCAGGCTCCCTGCAGGGAGCCTGATGTGGGACTCAATCCCAGGACCCCATAATCATGACCGGAGACAAAGGCAGATGCTCAACCACTGAGCCACCCAGGTGCCAGGAATTAAACCCAGACAAGTGAACTCAAAGCCCATATTGTGAGTTACTGCTTCAATAGCAGGTGTTAGCCATGAAAGTAAAATCAATTACTCTAGCAGAGTAAACAAAGAAATAAGTCAACTATTGATCCTGAGAAATACCAACATTTGCCAGGTAGATAGATAAAAGAAGCTCTCAGAAGACTAATGATCATAAAGGTAGAAGGAAAACTGGAAGGGAGTGTGGCCTTCAAAATCATGAGAAGAGAAAAAAAGTGGGGTGCATCATCAACATTAAAAGCTTATCCATTGGATTTGACAAACTAAGGAGCCCTGAATAATGTAATGGTTAGAGCAGGGGCCAGCAAACCACAACCATGGGCCAAATCCAGCCCATTGCCTATTTTTACATGGACTGCAAGCTAAAAATGGTCTTACTGTTTTTTTGTTTTGTTTTGTTTTGTTTTTGTTTTATTTTTGAGAGAGAGTGTGTGTGTGTATATACATGTGTGCAAGCAGGGTGGGGGAGGGGCAGAGGAAGAGGGAGAAAGAGACTCTTAAGCAAGTTCCACACCTAATGCAGAGCCTGCAGTGAGGCTTGATCTCACAACCCCGAGATAATGACCTAAGCCAAAATCAAGAGTCGGTCACTTAACCGACCATACTACCCAGGCACCCTGGTCTTCATATTTTTAAATGTCTGAAAAAACTCAGAAGTAGCATAGTTCATGGCACATGAAAATCATATGACACAACTTCAGTGTCCATAAATAAAGTTTTATTGAAACACAATCATTCTCATTAATTTACATATTGTCTATGGCTGCATTCACACCACAAGAACAGAGCTACACAATAACACCAGAGACCATCTGGCATGCAAAGCCTAAAACCTTCACTATCTAGGCCTTTACAGAACAAGTCTATGGGTAACTAAGTTAAAATATGGGCTCTTATATCAGATTACCTCTGTTCAAATCCCAGCTCTACTACTCAGTGGACTATGTGACCTCAAGTCACTCAAAGGCTCTAACTACCCTTGTCTATTAAACGGAGCTTATAATAGTATTTAGGCCAGAGGGTTGTTGTAAGTATCAAATACAACTATTCATATAACATGCCCAACACAATGCCTGGTTATTAGTAAGAACCTAATAGATATCAGCTGCTGTTAATGTTCCAATGTGGTAGAAATGAGTCATGGAGACAGAAGCCCAACTGTAATCAGTAGCAAAAGGAATTGGAGATGAAAACTATACAAATGGAAACTATGCTTTTGAGAATTTTCAGTGTAGTTGAGGATGCTGGCAGAAGTAGCTTGAGTGGGAATTTGTATTTTGGATGGTGAGACTCAAACACATTCAAAGGCCGAGAAGGGGAGAATTGAGTGAAGATTGAGCATCTGAGAAAAAATATGGCACAATATACAGCGGAGGTAGGAAGTAGAGGATCAAAAGCAGAGGTGCAGAGATTGGCCTTAGAAAGGAATAGGAGCACCTCAAAAAGTAAAGTGAAATTGGATACAGATACAAGATTTGCCATGGAGTGGAGAAAGTTAATATCTCAAAAAAAGTTACTTTTCTCTATGAAGTAGGAGAAGCTTTTCTGTTATAAGGCAGGGGGCAGGAGGCAGGGGAACAGGGTGGATCCCCTTCCATGGGACTTTCAAAAGGAAACCAACCCAAGAAATTAAAAGAAGCATGTATAGAATAGCACTGTGGGCTTGGCGGAACTTAGAAAAATAACTTGGTGGCCCCAATCTGCACAGCCAGTGTGACTTTCTCTTCAGGTACTCAAAAGTCTAAGAGAAGAGATCTAGGAAATGAAGGGTTGAGTGGACTCAGGACTTGAAAAGTGTTGAAAGCCTTGGAAAATGCAATGTTAACCCTGGCACCACTTGATCCCACACAAGCCTGTCCTTGAAACCATGACCTTGTCAACAGACTCTGAAACATGTTCATCTTTATCCTGTCTGGTGTATCTAGTTTGCACAATGGCACAGCCTCCCAGACATTTCTGGATTTCTTTCCCTGAGATCTCTTTGCAACATGATAACAAAGACAGTACACTGGAAAAGTCTGAGGAGGAACATAAACTGTGACTTTTATGGAGAGAGTATGATACTGCTGAATGATGGGGGCTAGTTCCAGAGGTGGCTTGAGTACCTAGCAAAATTCCATGAGCCCGACAATAAAATCCTTTTTAATTTACAAGATGCAGGCACAAGCTTTATGGGGTGTCCCAGCATAGATCCAAATAAAATGCTACAATAGCTCGTGTGTTAGGTTTGGTTGCCTTGAGACCCCAGAGGTAAAGTGACAAGGCTAAAAGGCCACCTCCTGTCTGGGCAAACCAGAGGTAGAGCAGAGATGAGAGAAAGAGATGTGTCTCCCTAGTGGTCCGAAGAGGCTGGAGATGGAAGAAACAAATGCTTTGGCTAAGAATCAAGGTGGCAAGGAAGAAATGGAGCAATGGTTGCTCTCAGATAGATGCCCACTGAGCTGCCGTGGTGATGTGCAGCTCAGCTGACACAACAGGTTGGGTAGATCTGAGGATTCTGCACACACTAACTTCCTGCTGGTGAAATAGAGCCTCCTATAGGCATTTCCATATCTTGCCTTGACCTTCTGACTTAGGACTCAGACAAGTGTGTATTGCCCTTGGAGGCTGCCAGGCTCATTTGGTGGGCCTATTAAAATGATGTAGAGGACCAGTTTGCAGTCAGCACTGCACAAGGCACTTCCCAAAGCACTTTCTCATTTAGCATTTGAAGCAGACAGGAGCAGTATCAAGAGCACTGACCTGAAAGTCAAAAGAGTCCTAGGTTTAAGCACTAGATCTGCTACTTACTAGTGGGGTAACCTTAAGCAAAACATTCAGTCATTCTGGGCCTCAGCTTTTAGCATTTCTAAAATGAGGATCATAAGAGTGCTGTCCCTATAGATATGTTGTGATGATTAAGTAACAGTGCTTAGCGCATAGTCTGGCTTATGAGAAGTACTCCTTGGCTGCCATCATTATCATCATCGTTATTTTCATTTACCATAGAAAGACCCTGAAGCATGACTTCCAATAAAATTGGGCTTAAATGCTGGCTCTGCCACATAACCTTCCTGAGCTGGTTTCCTCATTCTAAGTTTAAATCAGACTTTCTGATCAAACAAGATACTTTGTGTGAAAAAGTACACAGTACTATCAAATGCTCATTTTCTGTTTGAGAGAACTTCACCTCATTTTATAGACAGGAAAACCGGCATTTTTATAGACCCGAGTGGCAAAGGCATTTACTCAATGAAACAATGACAAACCTGGAACAAGAACCCAAGGTCCTCTATTCCCAACCCATGGCTCTTCCCATTTGTACTCTCTGGGAGTAGTTGGTCCTTTACTGAGACTCTGTGCTAAGCAGCTAATCAACACAACCTTAGTTTTTTACCTGTAAAATGGGATGATAATGCTATCTAATTCACCAGATTATGAGGAAAAACATGTGTGTAAACATGCTTATAAGTCCCTGCCCAGATATAAGGGATTATTAGGACACTGGCAACTAAAGGGACTTTGATAAACTTCTCAAATGAGGCTCAATGTTGCAGTGACCTTGACAGCTAATAGCCAGGTGAGATACACCAGTATTCCTCCCAACCCCTCTGCTGTTCAATGGAGCGTTTCATGCACCTGCCATGCTTCATTTCTGAGTCTGTTTTCCTGCCTATCTCTGGCAAAGGAGAAGACTTTACCAGCTTCCCTGGGGCTGGCAGTAGGTCTTAAGAGGTTTGATCTAAGATCAGTGGATGTGGACAATGGGCAGAGGGCAAGGCACTTGAGACTACATGCCTTCCACTGGCCAGCTACAGCCTCTAGACAGACACAAAACCCCTGGCACCAAGCTGAGGAGGCAGAAACAATTAGGATGACCTCTCAGGGACACAGCTCTAGAGTCATTAAAAGCAGGGACATAATTGGCCTGCCAAATCTGAGACAGCAGACACACATTCTAACAATATGGCAAAACAGTTGTGTCGGTAAATAAATAAAGCAATATAAAAATAATTACTGAGGCTATTAGCGATTTTTTTCTTCTCTCCTTTCCTTCTCCCTGACACTGCTGGGCTCCGAGGCCCCACAAGAGTGGGAGCTAGTGGAAGAGAGGCAACAAAGGAAGGAATGGCTAGGACCAAGGACCCAGTTTGGCCAGAGGTTGTCAAAGCCCCACAAAATGTCTGCCTGCAAGTCCCAGGGATCTTTACAGTCTTCTCTGTGAGGAGAGCAGTCAGGGATAGGCTAAGAGTCACTCCCAAAGAGGTATGAAAGAGAGATGAGACTGGTAATAAGACAGAGAAATACCTAAGGCCCACTAGTCAGGGCCCCACGACTCAGCCCTTGCCACACGGTTGACTGGCCCTGAGCAAGGCTGAGGCTCCAGGTATATGAAGTAGCTAAGTAGAGAGAGTAGCAAGATGCTGCACTCCCCTCTGAAGGGGCATTCTTACCATGCCTTCCTTTTTTCTTCTCCCTAAATAAGCTCTGATCCTAAAGTGACAGTAATGGGGAAGGTCATTATAAGAGAGGTAAAATTAGAAGTGTTAAGGAAGAAACAAAGCTAGCCCCATTATCCCTTAAACCAGGCAATTTAGGTTTCTTTGTACTCTCCACTAGATTTCATTTAATTATTTTATTAAACATTTGGTATATGTCAGACACTAAGCATTTAACAAATATTAACTCATATAATCCTCAAAACAGCTCTATAAGATAAAGACTATAATAATGCCTCATTAAAAGATAAGGAAAGCAAAACATAGGGACATTAGGTAAATTGCCTAAAGCAACACAACTAGTAAATGGTGAAACCAGTATTCAAATCCAGACTAGCCCAATTCTAGAGAAGAAGTTATGCTCTTTGCCTCTATTTCATGCAGACAGTGTAAAATCAACTGTACACCAACCATGTTTCATTAGAATTTTGCATTTCTCTGTGAGTGTCCCTGCCATTATAACCATTGATGGTAGTCCCCATGAGGGCCAGAGACAGGCCTTGCTGGCTCATCACCAAAAACCCAGGGCTTAATATAGGGGTTGAGTGATTGCATTTATTAATGAATTACTGATTCAGTGAGTATTCGCTGCAAACCAACTAAGTGCCAAATAATGTGCAAAGTGTGTAGGATGGTGGGGGGGAGAGTGGATAAATCCATCTCCCTACCCCAAGCTTGTTTTACTTGTGAAAAACAAATAATTGCAATACCTTGTGATAGGAGCTATTTTCAATGTATTTAAAGAACTATTGACAACTCTGAGACCATGGGATCAGAGAAGCAGCAGGATTTGGTTCAACATAGAGAAGTTAGGAAGAGCTATCAGGAGTGGAGGTAACATTTAAGCTGCAACTTAAAGAAGGAGGTATTCATAAGCAGAGAACAGGTATCAAGTGAAGGCATCCCAAGCCAAGACAAAGGGATAAGGAAAGTCAGTGGGGACAGATAGTATGGTGTGGCTGGAGTCCAGGATATATGAGTGGGAGTAGCAAAAGATACCTTTGGAGAGCCAGGTAGGGGCCTACAGATCAATTCAAAATTGATCCTGTAGCCAGAATAAAACCATCAGTAAGCTTTTAAATAGGGGACGATATAATTGGATTTGTGTCATGGAAATCTCATAATCACCAAGATGGAGGAGAACATGTAGTCAGGTAGACCATAAAACAAGAGGGTGCAATAATCCAGTAGAGTGGCAAATCCAGATGGCAAAGTCCTGAACTCAGACAAAAGTAATAGGAATGGAGATAAGAGAATGGAGAGTAGTCTTAGAGGCTGTGCTGAGACCTCTTAGTGATGGGGTATGGGAGAGTCATAGAAAAGGGGGATTCAAGAAGGACTTCCAGCTTCCTAGTCTAGGAAACAAGATAGATGGTATCACCAAAGCAGATTCAAGATATATGAGGCAGGTTAAGATGGGGGTGATGATGAATTTGATATTAGACTTGTTGAATTTGAGGTATGTGTGGAAAGATTACATTCCATTGGCAGTGCTAGTAGGCAGTTTGACACATAGATCTTAAGTTCAGGAGAGAGATGTAGAAGGAGATTAGATTTGATATTCATTGCTGTATAAATCAGTCATTGAAACTATGTGCATGAGTGAGATTGGTCTTTGTTCAAAACACCTAGACTATGATTTGATCCATCCAATGTTGTAAGGGAACCCGTTATCTAAACTTTTCCATAGGGGAATTATTCCCCATACAACAGTTCTAGATGCTTAGGAAAATTAATCAGTTGCAATGGACAAAGCGGAGGATTGGCTCCCATTCTGAGGGCTTGAGCCAAAGACCCTGGGTGCATCCTTCCTATTCCTGAAGCTAACTGCCAGACATGTGTGGGGCTACCACAGTGGACAGCAACTCTATGATCTCTACATTGCAGGAAGGACTGCCTCTGTCTTCCAGGGGTGCCTTGCCTCTGATGACTGATTGGCTACTGAGACCCAGAGCAAAGCTTGGCAATAGCCTTTCCTCTCCAGAATAAAACAACGAACACAGAGAAGGAGAAGGAAATTGGGAAGGGACAGAATTGGAGGAAGTAGAGGAGGAGGAGAAAGAGAAAGGGCATAAATTTGATGCTAAATTGCTTGGTGACCTTGAGCAAGTAATTTCTCCTCTGTGTAACTTGGGAAATAATGATACCTACCTGATCTAGCTCACAAGAAATCCATGAGGATCAAATGAAGTAAGGAGTATGAAAATGTTTTTAAAAAATAAACTGTAAATGATGGGCACCTGGCTGGCTCAGTCAGAAGAGCATGTGACTCTTGAGCTTGGGATCCTGAGTTCGAGCCCCATTTTGGTGCGGAGATTACTTAAATGAAGACCTTTACAAAAATTCACTGTAAATGAAATATAGTATAATTCCAAGCACCAAGATCCTTGGGTTTTACTTTCCAATTTATCATTGATCCGATCAAAAATGGTATTCTACATCCATTTATTTTCCTATATATGGCAGAAGTGACCATGGAACTTTGTAATTTTGGAATGTGCATCTCTTTGGGGTGGGGTGAAGAATATGCTTCCTTGTAGATAAACTATTAGAAATGGCTTTGGGGGCACCTGGGTGGCTCAACTGGTTAAGTGTCTGCCTTCTGCTTAGATCATGATCCCAGGGTCCTGGGATTGAGCCCCATATCGGGCTCCCTGCTCAGCAGGGAGCCTGCTTCTCCCTCTCCCTCTGCTTGCTGCTCTGTGTGCTTGTGCTCTTTCTGTGTCGAATGAATATATTAAATTAAAAAAAATAAATGGCTTTGGAATAAGTAAATGTTTAAAACACTACATAGGTTTTTATATACTACCTGACATTATTCTTTTAATCATTCATATAGATTCCTTTAGTATCTCATTTGCTTCAAGGAATTTATTCAAGCATATGCTACTGAACCCAGTCCCTTGTGAGGAAAGGGGAAAAAATCTTTCTGTGTCTCTTAGCCTGCTCTACAGACAAAAGGGCTCTTTTATTTAAATTGATAAAATAAAAATAAAGGCATCATTCGTTTTCTAGGGCTGGTGCCTTCAGTTGCATAAAAAAAGCAGCAAACATCAATCCCTGAGATGTCTGGTAGCTCTCAAAGTCCAAAAATGACCATGGAGACATATGCTAATATCAAGCAGAGAGACAGTACTGCATGAGTAAGGAGGAAGACACATCAATGAATAAAAGCTATTCGGCCCCTACTGAGTAGCAGAAAATGGTAAGTCCAGGTAGAACCAGCAGACTTGCAATCTGAATGAAATAGCAAGAGAGATGAATCAGGACACAATGGAAATGATCTGTCATAATTTCAGTTGGCTCTGCCTATAGTCCAGACCTCAAACTGCCAGTCTACAATCTCTAGGATTCTTCCAGAGTCCCAAGATATAACAACACAAAATGGACTTAGACAACAAAAATAGCTTTCTAAGTCTCATCCTTTTGCAAATTAGCCTAAGAGAGCTTTAAACAGCTTCTAAGCAGGGAAAATATTTCTTATAATGCCACTGTTCTTCAATCTCAAGGACTGGAAGTGCAAGTCATCTGACTTTCCACCTATCCTTTGCCTTGTATATGAAATCAAGTCATTGAGTCATGTTCATTCATCTTTGACATGTTGTTACTCTGTATCTTACTACATTCCCCACTGCTACTACTGTTGTTACAGCCCTTATTACTTCCTGTCCAGACCACTCTAGTAGCCTCCTAGCTAGCCCAACTGCCTCCAGTCTCTCCGTGGCAATCCACCTGAACACTGTTACCAGATGTATCCTCCCTTGACATAATCCTTTTCTCAAAACTTTCAGTTGTTCTGTAACACAGGAAAAACTCACACTCCTTTCCCATGTATCCTAGGCTTCTACCATCTGGCACCAACTATATTTTCAATGTAATCTCCTTTCATAAACCCTTTATTCTACTATAGTAACCCCCAGCACAATCTATGCTCCTCCACATTTGCCTATATCATATATTCTATCAAGAATATAGTTCCTACACTAAACCACCCATCCTTCACAAAGTATTACCCATCCTTCAAGATCTAGCTCAAATTCTACCTCACCCAACAAATATATTTATTGCATTTTAAAGCCTTTGCTAGCCTTCGTAGTTTTTGGTGATTGTTCTCTCCTCTGACTACATAGGATAGTAACTGAATTTCACAATTGACCCTTTTAAATAATTCCCACTATATTATTCTTAGCCATAGTTTTCTGTCTAAACATTTTCTCTTCCCAAGTAGACTCAGCTCCTTTAGAGCAGCTACTCCATTCTGTATTTTTTTCCTATCCAATCCTCACACTACACCCTGAAAATGACATTGCCTTGCATACAATAGGAAGCCAGTAAATATTTTTTCAATTATTTTTATAATAGCATATTTACAATCAGAAGTCTTATTGCTTTGGGAGAGAGTTGTCAGGCAGCGTCAAAACAATTTAAAGGAAGTACAGTAAAAAGTAAAGTAAGTTGGCTATCTCTGCCACAACAAAATTGAATTCCAAGTCTAGAAGGAAAACAAATCTTGGTGATTAAATGGAATGGCTTGGAGATCCAGAGAATGCCTAAATTATATAGGAGAAATAGAAAGATGTCTATAACTCATAAAGGAAAATAAAGAAATTTTATCATTGGAATAAACTGTTCCTGGTTTTAGGCAGGAGACCTAACACATAACTCTTAATAACTTCCAGTTAGGAATTCACTTTAAGCTTCCTTATAGATTGTGGATTAGTGTTTTTTGTTTTGTTTTTGTTTGTTTGTTTGTTTTTAAAGAGCAGAGGTGAACCAGCACCAGAAGAACCTGTCTCTCTCTGGACTTTTTCCTTTACTCTCTTTCCCTCCTTCTCTTACACTGTTTCCTCCCTGCTGTGTCCCCAACTATTCCTAGGGCTTCTACACACACACACACACACATTCAAATGTGAATGTGGGGGGGAAGGGAAGAGAGAGGGAGGAGAAGAGAGAAAGGGACAGAGGGAGAGGGAGGAAAGTGAAGAAGAAAGGAGAGAAAACCTTGGTAAAGTTTGCACTTCTCTGCCTCCTTGTAGCATTCAAATTCAATTGGTGAGTGTGGGACTACTACAGTTCTAACCCAAAACCAAATGTCAGAGACTCTCAGAGAGCTTGTGTCCTGACCTACTCTGCCTTCACTCAGCTCCTCCTCTTGCTTCAGCTCTGATTTCAGGCCCCAGGATCATCTCAGACTTGAAGACTAATACCACCTTCAGTTCTCCCTGTAGCACTCCTCCTCAGATGGCTTTGCTTTCTCCATTAGCCTCAACTTGTGCCTGGCCTCCCAATGTAACAAGCCTGTTTTAATATCCAGGAACTAGCTCCAAGTATACCCTAGGGCTTCTACACCACCGGGAGTATAACAGGGTTGAGTGTTGATGTCCAGTAGGAGATGAAGGACACCTTCTGTCAACTCTCTTTTTCTTGTTTTGCCACCTGCCCTCTATGTAGCCTTCAGCACAGATTTGATCAAAATTGAACTTGGCCATAGAGTAGACAGAGCTTGGTACAGTCTAAGAAACCCTGTGGGAGTTTAATTAATAAACAGTTGCTGAGCAGTTTCAATTGCCTACACACGGAATCAGGCACAAATCAGGATGGAGCCAATCCAGGAATTGTTTTTCTTAGCATTGGAGGACAGTTCTAAGGATAAAACAGATTTAGGTCCGGGAAATGGCCAATTGTTAGAGAGTCTAAGGGAAAGCCAAAATTAAACCATTAGGCATTTTCCATCTAGTAGACCACAAAATAAGAAAATCAAGAAAGATAGGTTTTATCTTCCCCATTTCACAGGGGATCTGTAGATGCATAAGTTCAAAGAGAAAGCAAAATGCACCTAGCAAACCAACTCTTTCTTGGGAAGCCTTTCAAAATAGGCTGTCAGTCAGGAGTTTTCAGCCATTCTTTTTTTGCTTCTACAGCATTCATACAAACAACATACTCTAATTAGCAACATATCTCATGTACAGAATGATTTACTGTGAGAGTTTCCCTTGGGAAGTTCTGATGTTTATGTGCTCCCCCTGTAGAGAACCACTGAGCTAAATTAGGGTGATTAATTCAACCAAACACAGGAATCAGAAAGCATCAATGTCTTTGACACAGGAACTCAGATAAGGTTCTTTATTTCCAATCTGTTAATATCCAAGTAATTTATCATGCCAATGTATTATACTGATGAGATATCCTCAGTGTGCATCAACATTGGAAAACGTTAGATCCTACCTATATCATTCAAAAGACATATTACTAGTATTATTTGCAACCTCACTTGAGTTTATAAAAACAATATTTTTATTCTCTCATTTCAAGTTCTGAACAGTTGTGTGTGGCTACTCCTCCCTTCACAATGTATAATTTCACCATTCTGAGGTAGTTTGGCAGGGATTGTCAATTTAAATGTCTTCAGGGACCAGATCAAATAACATAAACGTGTGAAATGGCTGGATACAAGACAATTGGGAGTGGTGAGAACTACAGTAATCAGGAGAAGACATGCCCACTAAAAGACTTAAATTCAAACTTTTTTAAACCACATGCCTGCTAAACACATATTTCTAAGTTTTGGATTCAACTTTGGGCACCTAATTTCCTGCCCTTGGTTAGAACTACAAGGGAAGTGGGATGGGCTCAATAAGTCCTTAGCACCTTTAAGATAGATTGGTCATTTTGTATTTAGCATTACCAATCAATCAAAACTCTGTAAGGATCAGGTTCTAAATGAGTTTTCATAAAAATCAATTTTCTTATATTTAATACCACTCCCCTTATTCTACCCCCAGAACAAAGTTTTGTATTATACTCCTTTGATTTAAATATCTCCATAAAGTTTCTTACATTTACAATCAACATTGTCCCTAATTATTCTCTGTGAGAGCTATTTGGCATTTTGGAGAGTATGGATCTGACGCCCTATATTGGCCCTGTTCTGAGGTCAACACAGATGAAAACTCTGAGAAAGAGACATTTTAGGCCAAATTAATGATGGTAAGGATAGGCATGGAGTTCTTGAGTTAGCAGACAACTACTGGCTTGGTTGTTGGGATGTTTTCTATATCTTCCTGACCTTCCATCCCTAAACTCTAGCATAACTCAGAAGCTCCAGAGAGCTACATTGCCCACTGAGTGCCTACCCTGAACCATGCTCTTTGAATGGGTTTTACATAACCTGAACAGTTCTAGAAATTGAACTACATTGTGTGACAGAGATTTTAGCAACCAAAATAGCAGTATGCAATGAGAAGCTCTGCTGACGATGACAGCTGCAGAAACACTTTAGATGTAAAGTTTCTTAGAGGGCAGAGATCATTCCATATGTTGTGAATAGAATAGCACCAAATACATTTTAGTAGCGCTGAATAGCCATCCAGAAAGACAGAATGGGCTTGGTGATATGGTAGTCTATGAGTAGTAATGCATGGTGTCTTGGTGTGTTGGGGTTCTCATTTCACCATTGTTGGAATTCTCAAGCATCAGCAAAGCTAATCAAGAATCAGTATTGTTGGGGATCCCTGGATGGCTCAGCGGTTTAGCACCTGCCATTGCCTCAGGGCGTGATCCCGGAGTCCTAGATCAAACTCCCTGCATGGAGCCTGCTTCTCCCTCTGCCTGGGTCTCTGCCTCTCTCTCTCTCTCTCTCATGAATAAGTAAATAAATGAAATCTTTAAAAAAATCAGTATTGTTGTAACCAGAACCCATTGTGGATTTTTGAACAGGGAACTGATGGGATGGAAAGAGTTTGATGAAGATTATTTTAGTGATCCTGTCCCTTGTGTTTGAGGAACAGGATGAATAATGGTTAAACTCATAGGCTCCGGAGCCAGACTCTCTGGGTTCTGATTGCAACTCTAAGGCTATCTGTGAGGTCATGGGTAGTTTGGTGAACTTTTCTGTGCCTAGTTCCTTCGTCTATAAAATGAGGATGATAATAATGATATTTACATTACAGTGTTGCTGTCGACATTAAATATGAAGCACATGGAAGAAACAGTGCCTGACATGTATTGAATATTCAAATAAATTAGCTTAATAGCTATTAAGAGTAGAGTTGAAATCAATGTTCAGTATTTAAACATTTAAGGATAACTTCGCAAGTCACATTCCCTCTCTGGGTCTTAATTTATCTATCTATAAAATGAGATGATGGGACAATACATAGTTTTCCAAGAATATTTTGATAGTACAACATTTTATTCAAGATCAGTTGATACTACTTTTTAAAAATCTGAACTTTATTTTTTTTATTTTTTTAATAAATTTATTTTTTATTGGTGTTCAATTTACCAACATACAGAATAACACCCAGTGCTCATCCCGTCAAGTGGCCCCCTCAGTGCCCATCACCCATTCACCCCCACCCCCCGCCCTCCTCCCCTTCCAACACCCCTAGTTCGTTTCCCACAGTTAGGAGTCTTTATGTTCTGTCTCCCTTCCTGATATTTCCCACACATTTCTTCTCCCTTCCCTTCTATTCCCTTTCAATATTATTTATATTCCCCAAATGAATGAGACCATATAATGTTTGTCCTTCTCCAGTTGACTTACTTCACTCAGCATAATACCCTCCAGTTCCATCCACGTTGAAGCAAATGGTGGGTATTTGTCATTTCTAATGGCTGAGTAATATTCCATTGTATACAGAAACCACATCTTCTTTATCCATTCATCTTTCGATGGACACTGAGGCTCCTTCCACAGTTTGGCTATTGTGGACATTGCTGCTAGAAACATCGGGGTGCAGGTGTCCCAGCGTTTCATTGCATCTGAATCTTTGGGGTAAATCCCCAACAGTGCAATTGCTGGGTCGAAGGGCAGGTCTATTTTTAACTCTTTGAGGAACCTCCACACAGTTTTCCAGAGTGGCTGCACCAGTTCACATTCCCACCAACAGTGTAAGAGGGTTCCCTTTTCTCCGCATCCTCTCCAACATTTGTGGTTTCCTGCCTTGTTAATTTTCGCCATTCTCACTGGTGTGAGGTGGTATCTCATTGTGGTTTTGATTTGTATTCCCCTGATGGCAAGTGATGCAGAGCATTTTCTCATGTGCTTGTTGGCCATGTCTATGTCTTCCTCTGTGAGATTTCTCTTCCTGTCTTTTGCCCATTTCATGATTGGATTGTTTGTTTCTTTGGTGTTGAGTTTAATAAGTTCTTTATAGATCCTGGAAACTAGCCCTTTATCTGATAGGTCATTTGCTAATATCTTCTCCCATTCTGTAGGTTGTCTTTTAGTTTTGTTGACTGTATCCTTTGCTGTGCAAAAGCTTCTTATCTTGATGAAGTCCCAATAGTTCATTTTCGCTTTTGTTTCTTTTGCCTTTGTGGATGTATCTTGCAAGAAGTTACTGTGGCCGAGCTCAAAAAGGGTGTTGCCTGTGTTTTCTTCTATGGTTTTGATGGAATCTTGTCTCACATTTAGATCTCTCACCCATTTTGAGTTTATCTTTGTGTATGGTGAAAGAGAGTGGTCTAGTTTCATTCTTCTGCATGTGGATGTCCAATTTTCCCAGCACCATTTATTGAAGAGACTGACGATCCCAATCTTTTGGTATCGGTTCAGACCCGATTTGTGACCCAGCATGTGGTCTATTCTGGAGAAAGTTCCATGTGCACTTGAGAAGAATGTGTATTCAGTTGAGTTTGGATGTAAAGTTCTGTAGATATCAGTGAAATCCATCTGGTCCAGTGTATCATTTAAAGCTCTTGTTTCTTTGGAGATGTTGTGCTTAGAAGACCTACCGAGTGTAGAAAGAGCTAGATTGAAGTCACCAAGTATAAGTGTATTATTATCTAAGTATTTCTTCACTTTGGTTATTAATTGATTTATATATTTGGCAGCTCCCACATTAGGGGCATATATATTGAGGATTGTTAAGTCCTCTTGTTGGATAGATCCTTTAAGTATGATATAGTGTCCCTCTTCATCTCTCACTACAGTCTTCGGGGTAAATTTTAGTTATCTGATATAAGGATGGCTACCCTGCTTTCTTTTGAGGATCATTTCAATGGTAAATGGTTCTCCAACCTTTTATTTTCAGGCTGTAGGTGTCCTTCTGTGTAAAGTGAGTGTCTTGTAGACAGCAAATAGATGGGTCCTGCTTTTTTATCCAGTCTGAAACCCTGTGCCTTTTGATGGGGTCATCAAGCCCTTTCACGTTCAGAGTTACTATTGAGAGATATGAGTTTAGTGTCATCATGATTATCTATTCAGTCCTTGTTTTTGTGGATTGTTCCACTGAACTTCTTCTTAAAGGGGAATTTTAAGAGTCCCCCTTCAAATTGCTTGCAGAGCTGGTTTGGAGGTCACATATTCTTTCCGTTCCTGCCTGTCTTGGAAGCTCTTTATCTCTCCTTCCATTTTGAATGAGAGCCTTGCTGGATAAAGTATCTTGGTTGCATGTTCTTCTCATTCAGGACCCTGAATATATCCTGCCAGCCCTTTCTGGCCTGCCAGGTCTCTGTGGAGAGGTCTGGTGTTACCCTAATACTCCTCCCCATAAAAGTCAGGGATTTCTTATCTCTTGTTGCTTTAAGGATCTTCTCCTTATCTTTGGAATTTGCAAGCTTCACTATTAAATGTCGAGGTGTTGTTTATTGATTTTAGGGGGGGATCTCTCTATTTCCTGGATCTGAATGCCTGTTTCCCTTCCCAGATTAGGAAAGTTTTCAGCTAGGATTTGTTCAAATACATATTCTGGACCTCTGTCTCTTTCAGCACCCTTGGGAACCCCAATTAAACGTAGGTTTTTCTTCCTCAGGCTGTCGTTTATTTCCCTTAATCTATCTTCATGGTCTTTTAATTGTTTGTCTCTTTTTTCCTCAGTTTCCCCCTTTGCCATCAACTTGTCTTCTATGTCACTCACTCGTTCTTCCACCTCGTTAACCCTCGTCGTTAGGACTTCTAGTTTGGATTGCATCTCATTCAATTGATTTTTAATTTCTGCCTGATTGGATCTAAGTTCTACAGTCATGAAGTCTCTTGAGTCCTTTATGCTTTTTTCTAGAGCCACCAGGAGCTGTATAATAGTTCTTCTGAATTGGCTTTCTAACATTGAATTGTAATCCAGATTTTGTAACTCTGTGGGAGAGAGGACTGTTTCTGATTCTTTCTTTTGAGGTGAGGTTTTCCTTTCTTTTGAGGTGAGGTTTTCCTTCTAGTCATTTTGCTCGGTGCAGAGTGGCCAAAAACAAATCGTATTGGGAAAAGGAGACAAAGAGAGGAGAGAAAGAAGGAAAGAAAAGAGAAAAAGAAAAAAGAAAAAAGGAAGAAAAAAAACAGAGAAGAAAGAGAGAAAGAAAAAGAAAGGGAAAAAAAGGGTGGGGGAAGCAAACAAATCAAAAAACAACAACAACAAAAAAAAAACACGAGGGAGTATCTTCTGATTCTGTCTACTTTAAGTCCCTTGACTTCCCCTGGAACTGGTCCATCTCGCTGGTCTTCTGGGGGAGGGGCCTTTTGTGCTGATTTTCAGGTGTTAGCACTTGGGGGAGCTGCTCTGCCCCCTGCCTGGTGCAGGGCTCAGTGGGGGTTGTTTACCCACCCCCAGTGGGGGTTGTTGCTCCACTCTGGAGCCCTGGATTCAGCTCCCGCAGTAACTACGGAGCTCTCTGTCTGCAGGGCCTGGGGGCTCCGGGGCGGGGCCGCTGATCTGCTCAGCTCGGGGCAGGAGCGTCCTTGGGGTCCTGGGCCCTCCGGGTCTCTGCCTGTCCCGGGGGGAGGCCGGATCCTGGGCTGTGTCCCGGCGCCCAGTGCTCCCGGCCTGCGCTGTTGGATTCGTGCTCCCACCCCGCAGCCCCCTCCGCGGAGCCGCCGCCAGAGTCCCTCCGAGCTGTTCCCGGAGCCACGCAGCCCTCTCTGCGGAGCCCCCACCCGAGCCCCTCCGAGCTGCTCCGGGTTCAGCCGTGCGCGCTGCAGCCCTTAGGGAGCTCGGAGCACTCTCCCTGGGGCTCAGGTTGCTGTTTGTGTCCCAGGGATCCTGAGGGCGTCACCGACCCTCCTGGGGTCCTGCTCCAACTCCCTGCAAGCGCCTTTCTGCCCGGGAAGGTTGGTGCAGCTCCTGCTCCTCCGGGACGGGGCTCTCCTGTCCTGGGGACACTCGTCCCGGCCTCAGCCTGGCTCCTCGCGGGGCCCCTCCCCCTTGGAGGCCTTTTGTGTCTTTATTTCTTTTTCCCCGTCTTCCTACCTTGATAGAAGCGCGAACTCTTCTCTCTGTAGCGTTCCAGCTGGTCTCTCTTTAAATCTCAGGCCGAATTCGTAGATTTTCAGGATGATTGGATGGTTTTCTAGGTAATTTGGTGGGGACAGGTGATTTGGGGACCCTACTCTTCCGCCATCTTGCCCCTCCTCCAAATCTGAACTTTAGTATAAGAGAATGATATCCTGCATATGCTTTAGATCCTCTTAGTCCCTGAGACTGAGTGGTCCTCTTACTCTGCCTTAACTCTGATATCAGAATTGTGAAATAATAGGCTCCTGCCCCCAGCTCATATGCTCACACCAGCTGCTAGGGGACAGTAAAGATCATACTTTAGCAGTGAAAGCTACAGCAAGGATTTGACAGCAATATTTTATTCCTTTTGTTCCCTATAAATCTAATACTGGTCACTGGAATTACACAGACCAGCTGGTAGATAAAAAGACTAAGGTTATCACATTGGCTTTCTTCTTATCCTGACCTATTGTTGTACTGAATGTCAGGGTAAGACTGCTCTATAAAGTCCAGCCTAGGAGATCAGCGTCTAGCTAGGAGAGGAAATTCCAATATTGTTCTTTCTTTACTCGGTGGGGGCTCTGGAGAAGTCACTTCACTTCTCTGAACCTGGAGAAAACAAGAGTTTGCAATCACTGTCCTTTTCTCACAAAGACACTACATGGAGAGCAGAAACAAGATCAAAGGGGGTCAAAAGGTGCAAACTTCCAGTTATAAAGTAAATAAGTCATGGGGATATAATGTACAGCATGGTGGCTATAGTTAATAACAGTGTGTTGCATATTTGAAAGTTGCTGAGAGTAAACTTAAAAGTCCTCATTACACACACAAAATAATCTATGACTTTGTAAAGTAACAGATGTTAACTGGACTAATTGTGATCATTTCACAATACATAGAAATATTGAATCATTATGTTGTACACATAAAAGTTAATATAATGTTATATACCAATTATATCTCAATGAAAAAGAAAATGCTAACAAGCTGATACAAATCATCCCCAAACTCCTCAGGTCCATGGTTGCAAACAAAAATATTAACCAGTATGTTTCATGCCTTGACTAGGAGTCAGGGCCATACACATACACTTTCTTAATTCATCTGGGCAGCTCAGGTTGATTCCAAGTCTGCTGAAGTTACTCCTCAGAGCTACTCCCAGGGCTATGGTAACACATAAGGTGGACAGAGTCTTTGCTCTCACAACATTAACCCACTGTGTGGGTTAGTTATACCACTAACTGATAAGTGTTAGGCTTATCAGTTTTTCTGTCTAGGTTTGTTTTCTAATACAAAAAGCAGTAACTTGGACTGGAAACAAAAAGATAGGACAGGGGCTAGAGAAAAGACAAATAGTAAATGGCTTTAGTGGTCTCTCTCCATTATTATCTTTCAAGCAAGTCGTTCCTCTAATGGTGGACCACTGGCTACCTACAATGAAATCCTCTGGAGTACTTGTAAAAATATAACATTCCTGGGCACTGTTTAGACCCACTAGCTCTGAATCTGTGGTAGTGGGACCCAGGAATTTGAGTATTAATAAGCTCCCCAAGTGATTCATTTGTCCACTGAGAAACATGCTCAAGAACCAATCACTGGTTTGGACTAACCAATCACTGGTCTGACCAATCACCAGCTTCCTGAATCCAGTTGTAGCTGGAGAGAATTATATTGGGGAAAAGATTTTCTGGCAAGGTAAGTCAGGCAGGCACATAGGAATGTGGAACCAACAACACCTGTGGAAACTCTTAGCACATTATTTCTGTTCTTAAAATGAGGTGACTAGGTTTGTTCATTCAGGAAAAAACCTGAACTATATAAAGCCTGAACTACCTGAAGGTAGGTTTATATTTATGCCTCCAGAATGAATAATTAAAGAATAATGAAAAGAAATGCCTTTGATTGTGCTCTATAGATTTCTTGAGCTCCACAAACACAAATGAACTTATTTTATAACTAAAGAAACTAAGGCTGGGAACCCTGGGTGGCACAGCGGTTTGGCGCCTGCCTTTGGCCCAGGGCACGATCCTGGAGACCAGGGATCGAATCCCACGTCGGGCTCCTGGTGCATGGAGCCTGCTTCTCCCTCTGCCTATGTCTCTGCCTCTCTCTCTCTCTCTCTCTCTCTCTCTCTCTCTCTATCATAAATAAATGAAAAATTAAAAAAAATTTTAAAAAAAGAAACTAAGGCTTAGTGGGGGTAGTCATTCGTCCAAGGCCACATAGCTAGTTAATTGGTTATATGTCTTTATTAAATCAGTCATTGATGAGAAGACCAAACTTATTTGGTTTAGTTGCCTATCCGCCCACATTTGTCTTTCCTTCTCCTAATCCAAGAAGAAAACACCATTTTTCCCACTGTATTGTTGCCTCCCCATTAGTATTTATTGTTTATCAGCCGAAGCAGAAAATTCTTTTGAGATTTTGGGCAGAACATCTAAAGGAGATCTAATGAAGCTTTGTGACCAAAAGTGAAAAGATTCCAAGAACAGATCTTCAGCTGCTCTGATCAAGCCTTCAAATTGCTGAAGTTAGACTTTTGGTTCACAGCTATCTACTGGAGCAACCAGGAAAGAAAACGGTTTTTGAATAATTTTCAAGGCATATCAAAGATAACCCAACAATTGCAGCTGCCACTCTATGGTTGGCTGTAAATGTTGCCCATGATGCTACCCCCACTTTAGAGATGCCTATTAGACACTGGCAAGAGGAAGACAGTGCAATTAATGGTAAAAACAGCCCCTCTAAAAAAACAGAGTTAGAGTGAACATATGCCTTCAACTCTCTCAGGAAAATGAGCCAAAGCCAGCCAGTAAAATGTAGCTGCAGAGGCTGCCTGGCAGAGAATTTTCATACATCACTAAGCAGTAAAATGCACTAAACATACAGTACTATGTCTGGTAAGGACTTTCCAGATCATCTAGTTCAACTCCTTTCATTTTAGAACTGAAGAAACAGACTCAGAGAGGGAAAGTAACCCAGGGTCTCCCAGCTAGATCACTGGTTATAGACATTCCATAATGGTGGGAAGGCAAGTTTAGTGAGATGTCCGAATTGTAGACCAGTTTTTAAAATGCATCTCTCTTAATAATTCTACAGAGTTATAGAATAAATAAGTAAAAATGCTATTATATAGACCAATATTTTATAAGTTGGTCATCAGAAACATTTGGGGAGGGTTTTTAAGCAGATATGCCACTTATTAAGTATTCTTACATAGCGCCATTGTATACAGTTGTTTGGGTTATGCACTGCACAAGAGTGATGGGAATAAATGGGGGTTCAGCTTGAGCTGGTATACAGACTTATCAAGCTATGGACTTTGGTGTAAGCTGCATCTGCTTGAAGGAAGGTGAACCTTTTTCTAACTTTACAAAGGCACAATATAGATTAGCAGTGGCGTTATATCCTTGACTCCCACCTCTTGCAAGTATCACTGCTACTCCCTGCTCAACCCTGCTGTGATACCCCCAATATTTTTACCCCGATCTTAAAATATTAAAATCCCAATCTTGAAAAAGGCTTAATTTGGTGGCTGACCCTTCTGTGTCTCTGAACAGAAAAGCCCTTTCAATTGGTGGTACCCTTTTGCCTTCCTCCTCATCGCAAGTATGTAGATGCTCATTGCAAAGATTTTCAAGTTTTCTTGATTTTCTTGAAGAGGTCTGGGATACCTGGGTAGCTCAGTGGTTGAGAGCCTGCCTTTGGCCCAGGGCATGATCCTGGAGTCCCAGTATCAAGTCCCACATTGGGGTCCCTGCATGGAGCCTGATTCTCTCTCTGCCTGTCTTGGCCTCTCTCTGTGTCTCTCATGAATAAATAAATAAATTTTTTAAAAAAGAGAGAAGAGGTCTGTTTTATATATGTATATATACATATATAAATATACATACTACTGTACTAACATTGTGTACATTATAAAACAAACACAAGAAAGAAATTTAAAAGTATCCAATTTAAATATAACTTTATATATGATGAAATTAACTATATTTTAAAATAATTTGTAAATATATTAAAAGCTCTAAAATCCTTTTTTTTACTAAAACAGTTAATATTAAAATAATAACTTTAGATAGAGAGTAATGCGATTTAATAAGCTTAATTTTAAGGTCTTAGTTTAATTGTTCATTACTTAGCAATCTGAAGCTCCAATTCTAAGTTCAGTAATTTCAATTTTTGGTGGCAGTGGCTGTCAAACACACACACGTACACCAAAAAAAAAAAAAAAAAAGATATCTCACAAAGCCTTCTAGAAAATTTTTGTAGCCCACTTTATAATAGTTTATTAATTAGATTGTTGTTGGTTTTATTTGGTAATGTGGCTGACAATGAGCTCATTCTAGGAGTAGAACCTTCTAGGAGCAGAATGGCATTGGCTCTGCCATTTTCTTATTGTTCTCTTGTGCTTATGCTAGGTTTCTCCACAATCCCTGGTTTATTTGCAGGAAGGATTTCCAACTCTTTGCTCATTGTATGAGGATTAGGTCAGTTGAAAACTAGACAATATGATCTGTAATTCCACATAAGCAGGCCACACACAAACTGCAATGTGTTTCAATAATTTAGAGAGCAAATGAAAAAGTAACGATGATATCATAAACCTTCCCTTGTCCTGCCCTTCCTTCCTGCCCTTCAAATACTTCACTTATTATTCATGGTCTGCAACTAGCTGAATTCTCCAATTCCCCTATGAACTCTAGACCTATGGTCTTCTTGTATCTTCTCCCTAAGTAATCACAGGAGAGATCACAGCAGTTGGGAGACATGGACCCAGTAGGACTTCTCAGGGGAGGCTACATCTGAGCTGGGCCTTAAATAATGGGCGGAATTTTCAAGATGGAGAGAAAAGGCATTCCAGGAAGAGGAAACAATATAAGAACTTTCAAAAAGAGAAGGTGGTTGTATTTATAGACTTTAAGGATTGTCAGGCTTTAGGGTTCTAATCCCTAGTTCTGGCCGTGGTCCTCACCTCCGTCACATGTCACCATTGATTCCCTATGCCTACCTCTCTCATACCCACCCCCTGGATCAGAATCTTTGGGGTTGCAACCTGCATTGACATCTGTTTTATTTATTTATTTATTATTTATTTATTTTAATATTTTATTTATTTATTCATGAGAGAGAGAGAGAGAGAGAGAGAGAGAGAGAAGCAGAGATACAGGCAGAGGGAGAAGCAGGCTCCACGCAGGGAGCCCAACATGGGACTTGATCCCGGATCTCCCGGATCACGCCCTGGGCCAAAGGCAGTGCTAAACCGCTGGGCCACCCAGGCTGCCTGACATCTGTATTTTTTAAACAAGATTTGGGAACCACCAAAGTATACCATAGCCATCATCATGGTTATAGAGTCTTTTAACTCACATCCTGTCACTCTCTATTGCAGTATTGCATAGTGGCTCCCTGTTGCCTATGCAGCTAAACCCAAGCATCTTAGTCCAGCCTCTAGCACCCTTACCACAACCACCTCATCTCTACATGCCAAGATAATTTCTTGAGATCTTCACGTACAACAAATTTTATCCCTCTATTATTATTTAACATGTGGCAATCTTCTCCCTCGACAATTCACCCCCTTTGCTACCAATTCATATCACTCTCTTCAAGGTTCAGCTCAGAACATATTACCTTCAGGAAATATTTCCCATATTTATCTACACCACCCTGATTAATTCATGGTCCTACATCACCCCAAGCTGTTGGTAATTTTGTACCACAGTCAAACCTCACCTAGCTTAAATCAGTTGAACATTCCAAAAAATGAAGAAAAAGATCAAATTTAAAGAATGTGGAGCTTATAATACTTTTAAAATACATGTATCTACCTAAACTGTTGACTCTCCAAGTATTACAACATAGCAGCCTGGCCAGGTCGGCTTTATTAAGATTTGTAAAAAATTATAATGACTACAACAATTGGATACATGTAAGCTAGATACATATGAGCTAATTGGATACATCTAAGCTAATAGGTTACTTAAAAACAATTTTAAGTACATTAAATACTGTCATATATGGGAAGACTGATACCTGGTGCCATGTCCCCTCCCCTGCCACCTCTTTTCTCCAACCTCAGCGAAAGTGTACCTTTGTAATGCTCCCCACGTTCATAAACTTAATTAATCACACCAGGAAATTATTTCATGCACACACACACTTTCTTCCACTCCCTTCCTATAACTCCTCTCTGGGCCAGCTCTTGATCTATTGTACCAGAGTAAAACTCTCTACTATTTTCCCCTGAAGCTCCAGCTAGTCATTCCTCTATTAACTTTAAATAGTAGGGTATATACTAGCATCAGAAACAGTGTCATTGATCTCTAAATCCCTTTAAACATGAGGGAACAGCAGTTGATAAGCACTTACTATGGTAGGTGCTGTGATAGGTGTTAAGCATACCAAATTTCATTTAGTCCTGACGACAATCCTGAAAACATTGGTACTGCTACCACCATTTTATAAATGAAGAAATTAAAGCTCAAAGACTCTAAGTCATATAGCCCGAAAGTAGCAGGCTTAGAACATCTGAACTCAAAGTCCTTCCCTTACGATTCTGATCCACAGTTTGGGAAAGTTTCTTTAGACTCTCCAGGTCTTCACCATTCTCCTCTTTGATTCTCAAATTCAATTTGTTTTTACTTCAGGACTAGCTTTTAAAATACATCAAACAAATGATGATCTCTATTCATTGTCTTTCAAAGAATAAAATGGTAAAATATGGCCTACCATATTTTTTATTACCAATAGCTACTATTTCCAACATATTCTGAGTTAAATATTTATAATTCTGCTTTAGAAGGAAGACACTATATATACTTTCTTCCTACGGGAAAATGCAAATCAAGTTCCCAAAGTTGATTTAAATGTCAGATTCTAGAATTGAACCACTAGAGGCTTTATACTCATGAGTGACCTCATTTGTAAAGTGTTTTCATTTCTACAGCCAGACTGCTTTCTACTTGAGGACACTAATGTTAATGTTGCTATTTACTGACAGGTTTCCTTCACATTGCTTGATACTTTCATCTCATTCCTTCCCTGACTCTGTTACTGCTACCCTACCTCTTAGCACCATACCTAATGGGTAAGAGGATCCACTACTATACTAAATAAAATTATTTAGACCTTTCCATAAGCGTTCTATGACACATAAAGATAGACATAAACCAATTGAATAGACCAGAGAGCCCAGAAATAAACCATACATATGCTCAAATGATTTTTTGACAAGGCTGTCAAGACCATTCAATGGGGAAAAGACAATCTTTTTAACAAGTAGTGCTAGGAAAACTGGATAGCAACGTGTAAACAAGCTAGAACCTTACTTTATGATACATACAAAAATTAACACAAAATGGATCAAAGTCATAAATATAAGTCCTAAAACTATAACTCTTAGAAGAGTTCTTAGAAGAAACCATAAAAAAACTTCATGACACAGATCTGGCAGCAAAATCACAGGCAACAAAAGTTAAAAAAAAAGATAAATAGGACACCAAATTTAAAACTTCTGTGTATCAAAAGACACAGTGAACAGAATAAAGAGGCAACCTACAGAATGGAAGAAAATATTTGCAAATAATATATCTGATAAGGGGTTAATTTACAGAATAAATAAAGAATTCTTGTAACTCAACAACAAAATAAACAATTCAACTAAAAAATGTGCTAAGAACTTGAATAGACATTTTTTTCTAAAGATATGCAAATGGCCAAGAAACATATGAAAAGTTGATCAACATGACTAATTATTAGATGAATGCTAATCAAAACCACAATGAGTTACCACCTCACACCCATTAGGAAGGATACTATAAAAAAAATTAATGAATGAATAACAAATGTTGGAAAGAATGTGGAGAAAGCGGAATCCTTGTGCACTGTTGGTGGGAATGTAAAATGGCACAACCACAATAGAAAAAAATATTAGGCTCTTCTAAAAATTAAAAATAAGATTACCATGTGACCTAGCAATTCCACTTTCAGGTATATACCCAAAAGAATTGAAAGCAGGGTATCAGAGAGATATTTGTTCATCCTTGTTCTTAGCACCTTTATTCATAATAGCCAAAAAGTGGAAACAACCCAAACATTCATCAATAGATGAAAGGGTAAACAAAATGTGGCATGTATACACAATGGAATATTATTCAGCCTTAAAAAGGAAGGAAATTCTGACACATACTACAAAAGAGAAACCTGAAGACACTATGCTAAGTGAAATGAGCCAGACAGACCACCTATGGTACAAATTCTCACATTTGAGGTCCCTAAGGTAGGTATCTCAAATTCATGGAGATAGAAAGTGGAATGGTAGTTTCCAGGAGATGGGTGGATAGAATGGGATTTGTTGCTTAATGGGTATAGAATTTCAAAATTGCAAGATAAAAAGTATTATAGAGATTCATTGCACAACACTGTGAATGTACTTATAACACTACTGAACTGTACACCTAAAAATGGTTAAGGTAGTAAATTTTATGTTATATGTATTATACCACAATTTTTAAAAAAAGGCTCCCTGGCAAAACTGGTTCCAAATCAGATGAAACAATTCAATGACATCTTTTCTCAAGAGTGTTCAGCTTCTGTGTCTACTTCTTTCAAATTTAGAGCAGATGAACATTGCTTTGGAAAACTGGTAATCCCTGCTCCAACATTACTGAGGCAGAAGATGGATGGGAAAAACAGTAGATGTTGAGTTGAAAAGATATACTATATCAGTCAGGGTCTCAGTAGTGAACAGAATGCACCTCAGGTGTTCAAAGAGATTTTAATAAAGAGAATAAACAAAGGATTGGTGAAGCACCTAGAGACTAGCAACACCAGGGCTCCATTGCCAATCCTGGAGGTGAAGGAATAAAAAGAGGAAACAGTGAGAGAAGCAGAACCTTGCAGAAGGAGCTACGTAGCAGAATCTAGATTTAAGGCACTAAGGAAGTGACACCAAAGCTAAGAAAAGGCAGAGAAGTAATATAGTGAGCTTTCTCTCTTCCTATCCTTCAGTATCCTGCAGGAAACATCCATTGGCTGATTTCCACTGGAAAGCAAGCTAGCAAAGGACCTACGTTATGTTCTAAAGTTAGCCTCTCAAGGCAGAGAGCAAAGTAGAGAATAAACAAAGGTTATATGTGTTGGACGTGGCAAACAAAATAAGAAGCATACTTTGGTTCAAATACTAGACCTGTTAATAACCATGGACCTTAGGCAAGTCAGTTAATCTATTTTGATTGTTTATTCACAGGAATTTGTATGTAGTAACCCCAGTCCTGTTCCCTGACAGGACTCCTATGAGACTGAAACAAAATAACAAATGATAGGCTTCTTTTTACTAGCTCCTTTACATATAAGCTTAGGTTGTTTATTTGGTATTTTTCTTGATTCTTGTATTGCTATAAAATTCCCTCTTAGAACCACATTTGCTGCATTGCAAAGATTTTGGACCATTGTGTTTTCATTTTTGTTTCTATTTATTTTTTATTTCCTTTTTTATTTCTTGGTTGACCCATTCATTGTTTAATAGCACATTATTTAAATTCCATGTATTTGTGCTCTTTGCAGATTTTTTTTGTATGGTTGATTTCTAGTTTCATAGCATTGTGGTCAGGAAAGATGTGTGGAATGACTTAGATCTTTTTCAATTTGTTGAGACTTGTTTTGTGGCCTAATATGTGATCTATTCTAGAGAATGTTCCCTCTGCACTTAAAATGAATGTGTATTCAGCTGTTTTATTATGAAATTTTCTGAATATATTTGTTAAATCCACCTGGTTCAATGTGTGATTCAAAGCCACTCTTTCTTTGATTTTCTATTTGGATGATCTGTCCATTGAAGTAAGTGGGGTGTTAATGTCTCCCACTATTATTGTATTACTACCAATTATTTTGTTTGTTATTAACTGCTTTAAGTATTTGGGTGCTCCTATTCTGGGTTCATAAAAATTTACCATTGTTGTATCTTCTTTTTGAGTTGTTCCCTTAATGATTATACAGTGTCCTTCTTTGCCTCTTGCTATAGTCTTTGTTTTAAAGTATATTTTGTCTGATATAAGTATTGATACCCTGGCTTTCTTTTCACATCCATTTCCATGATAAATTCTTCCATCCCTTTACTTTCACAAGATCTAATGTTTATGGTTGATTAATATTCCATTATATTATATATATCACATCTTCTTTATCCATTCATCTATCAGTGGACACTTAGGTTGTCTTCATATCTTGGTCTTTGTAAATAAGGGTACAATAAACATAGGGGTTCATATATCTTTGTAAATTATGGTTTTTGGGGATGCCTGGGTGGCTCAGTGGTTAAGCATCATGCCCTTTGGCTCAGGGTGTTATCCTGGTCCCGGGATCGAGTCCCACGTTGGGCTCCCTGCATGTAGCCTGCTTCTCCCTCTGCCTGTGTCTCTGCCTCTCTGTATGTCTCTCATGAATAAATAAATAAAATAAAATCTTTTTAAATTTTTTAAAAATAAAAAATAAATTATGGTTTTCATTTTCCCTAGGTAAATATCCTAGATGTAAGACATAAAACCATAAAACTCCTAGAGAAAAACATAACTTGTAGAGGAAATCTTCCTAGAGGATTTCTTTGATATCAGCCTTATCAACATTTTTCTAGATATGTCTCCTCCGGCAAAGGAAACAAAAGCAAAAACAAACTAATGAGACTATATAAAAATAAAGATAATTTACACAAATGAAACCATCAACAAAACAAAAAGGCAACCTAATGAATGGGAGAAAATATTTGCAAATGACATTTCTGATAAGGTGTTAATATTCAAAAATATATAGAAATTACACAACTCAACACCAAAAAACCACAAAGAATCCAAATGAAAAATGGGCAGAGGACATGAATAGATATTTTTCCAAAGAAGACATACAGATGGACAACAGACACATGAAAAGATTCCCAACATCATTCATCATTAGGGAAATTCAACTCAAAACCATATGAGATATCACCTTACACTTGTCAGAATGGCTAGAATCAAAAAGACGAGAAATAAAACGTGTTATCAAGGATAACAAGGAGAAAAAGTTGGTGGAAATGGAAATTGGCATGTCCTCTATGGAAAACAGAATGGAGGTTCCTCAGAAAATTAAAAACAGAAATTCCATATGATTCAGTAATTCTACTACTGGATATTTACCCATATTATTTTATTGTTTTTGATGCTATTGCAAATTGGATCAATATATTTGTTTTTCAGAAATTTTGTGGTTAGCATATAGAAATGTTAATGATTTCTGTATGTTAATTTTTCATCATGTAATTTTTACTGAATTCATTGATTAGATCTACAGTATGTTTGAGTCTTTAAATTTTTCCATATGTAAACCCATGTTGTCTGCAAATAGAGACCATTTTAGTTATTGTCCAATTCTGATACATTTATTTCCTTTCTTGCCTAATTGATCTAAGACTTCCAGTACTATGTTACATAGGATTGAATAGAGTAGGCATCCTTGTCTTATTCGTGAGCTTAGAGGAAAAGCTTTCATTCCTTTCACCACTAAGTATAACGTTAGCTGTGGGCTTGCCATATATGGCCTTTATTATGTTGAGATATATTCCTTCTATGCCTAATTTGTTAAGTTTATATAATGAATGGATGTTGAATTTTGTCTGGGTTTTTTTCTGCATCTATTGAGATGATCATATAATTCTTTTCTTTCATTGTATTAATGTAATGGATCACATTGATTGATTTCTGTATGTTGAACCATCCTTGTATTCCATGAATAAATCCCACTTGATCATGAAGAATGATCCTTTTAATGTGATACTGAATTTAGTTTCCTAGCATTTTATGAAGAATTTTTACATCTATATTCATCAGGGACATTGACTAAAGTTGTTGTTTTTTGTGTTTTTTTTTTCCCTTGGAGAGTCCTTTTCTTGCTTCATAACAAAATGCTAGTTTTGTAAAATGAGTTTGTCAGTGTTTCCTCTTAAGTTTTTTGGAAGAATTTAAGAAGTATTGGTGTTAATTCTTCTTTAAATGGTTGAAATGGTTGGTAAAATTCACCAATGAAGCCTGGGTTTTTCTTCATTGGGAGATTTTCAATTACTAATTCCATATCCTTACTAGTTATTGATTGATTTAGATTTCCTATTTGTTCCTGATAAGTCTTGGTAAGTTGCACATCTCTAAGATTTTTTCATTTTCTTCTATATTGTCCAGTTTGTTGGCATATAGTTGTTCATAGTAGCTTCTTATGATCATTTGAATTTCAGGAGTATCAGGTTTTTGGTTTTTTTTTTTTTTAGGAGTATCAGTTTTAATGTCTCCTTTTTCATTTATAATTTTATTGATTGTTTTTTCCTACTCCTAATTTTGGGTACAGTTTGTTCTTTTTTGAGTTTCTTCAGGCATAGAGTTAGGTTGTTTATTTGGGGTCTTTCTTGCTTCTTAATGTAGGTTTTTATTGCTATGAATTTCCCTCTTAGAACTGCTTTTGCTGCATCCCATATGTCCTGGTATGTTGTGTTTCCATTATTATTTGTCTCAAAAATTTTTTTATTTCTTCTAATTTCTTCTTTGTTCAGGTGATTGTTGTTCAATTTCCATGTGATCATGAATTTTCCATTTCTTGTTAATGATTTCTAGTTTCACGCTATTGCGGCCACAGGAGGCACTTGGTATTATTTCAATATTCTTGGATTTGCTGTGACTTGTTTTATGGCCTAGCACAAGGTCTATCTTAGAAAATGTTCCATGTGCTCTTGAGAAGAATGTATATTCTACTGTTGTTGGATAGAACATTTGGTCTATGTTGTGTTGTTCTATTTTGCCGTTTCCTTACTGAGTCTCTGGATGATTGGTCCACTGTTGATAGTGACATATTAAAGTCCTCTACAATTATTATATTTCTGTTTATTTCTCCTTTTAGCCTTGTCTGTGCTTTATATATTTAGGTGTTCTGATGTTGGATGCATAAATATTTATAATTGTTATATCTCTTTGATGTATTGACCTGTTTATCATTATATAATGACTTTGTCTCTTTTTACCATTTTTAAAGACTGTTTTGCTTGATATAAAATAACTATTCCTGCTTTTTGTTGTTGTGGCTGTTTCCATTTCCTTGAAATGTCTTTACATACGTTCACTCTCATCTATGTGTGCCTTTAAGGCTAAAGTGATTCTCCTGTAAACAGCATATTCTTGGATCTTGGTTTTTAAATCCATTCAGTCATTCTGTTTCTTTTGGAGAATTTAATCCATTTACATATAAAGTAATCTTGACAGATAAGGATTTACTATTGCCATTTTGTTATTTTATGGAGTTTTCTTGTAACGTCATTGTTCTTTTGTTATCCTGATGTCTTTTTTGCACTTTGATGTCTTTTGGAATCAGTATGGTTTGACTTCTTTATCATCTTCTTTCATGTAATTACTACAAGATTTTTCCTTGTACTTACCATAGGTTTATATAAAATATCTCAAACTTGTAACACCTTATATTCAACTGAAAACAACTTAACTTCAGTATAATACATATATGTTATACTTTTACTTCTCTTCTCACATTGTAGGTTATTTCTGTTACACTGTACATTTTTTTATATTGTGTAACTAACAGATTGTGTTTATGATAATATTTGCTACATTTTTAACTTTTAAACTAGAGTTGTCAGTTGTTACTATTATCATACTGTAGAACCTAATTGTGACTATATATTTACTATTATCAATGAGACTTACACTATGCTTTCATGATGTTAACCAATGTTCTTTTACTTCCCTTCAACAAGTCCCCTGTAGAATTTCTTGTCAGATAGGTATGGTGGTAATAAACTCCCACAAGCTTTTTGTTTATCTGGAAAAGTCTTTTTTTTTTTTTAATTTTTTTTTAATTTTTATTTATTTATGATAGTCACACAGAGAGAGAGAGAGAGGCAGAGACACAGGCAGAGGGAGAAGCAGGCTCCATGCACCGGGAGCCTGACGTGGGATTCGATCCCGGGTCTCCAGGATCGCGCCCTGGGTCAAAGGCAGGCGCCAAACCGCTGCGCCACCCAGGGATCCCTATCTGGAAAAGTCTTTATCCTTCCTTTGTTTATGAAGAACAGCATTGCCAGGCATGTAGTTCATGGTTGACCCTTATTTTCTTTCAATATGTCATCCCATTCTCTCCTGATCTGAAAAGTTTCTGGTAAGAAATCTGTTTGTTGGGCATTGCCTTATATATAACTTCTGTCTTCTCCTGCTGACCTCAAAATTCTTTATCTTTGACTTTTGACAATTATAATGTGTCTCAGTGTAGCCCTATTTGGATTCAATCTATTTGGGATTCTTTGGGCCTCATGGATCTGCATGTCCACTTCTCTCCCCAGGTTCAGGGAATTTTCAGCTATTATTGCTTTAAACACACTTTCTATATCTTTCTCTTCACTTTCTGGAATTCCAAAAATGCTAATATTGCTTCTTTTCATTGTGTCCCATAATACACATAGGCTTTATTCACTCTTCTTCCTTTTGGTTCCTCTAACTGGGTAATTTCCAGTGTCCTAATCTCCCAAATTGCTAATTCTTTCTTCTTCATGATCAAATCTACTTTTGAAATTCTCTATTTAATTCTTCAGTTCCATTATTTTATATTTCAACTCAGGATTGTTGTGGGGTTTTTTTCTGATGGTTTCTGTTTCCTTGTCAAATTTCTTATTTTGTTCATGCATTGTTTTCCTAATTTCATTTAGTTGTCTGTGTTTTCCTTTACCTTAGTAAGCTTCCTTAAAAGGATTATTCTGAAATTTTTGATAGTTCACAGATCCATATTTATTTAGGGCTAGCTTTTTTGTTTTGTTTTAAAGATTTTATTTATTTATTCATAAGAGACACAGAGAGAGAGGCAGAGACACAGGCAGAGGGCTCCATGCAGGGAGCCTGACGCAGGACTCAATTCCAGGACCCCAGGATCACAACGTGAGCCAAAGGCAGATGCTCAATCGCTGAGCCACCCAGGCGTCCCTTCCCCTAGGGTCAACTTTTTGGAGTTGTATTAGTTTTCTTTGGTGGTGTCATATTTATCTGATTTTTATTATCCTTGATTCTTTATGTTGGTATTTGTACATTTGAGTAATTTACCAGTCAGCTCAGTTTGGCTTTCTGGGTGTATCTTCTGCTAATGTCTTTGGGTAGGTGGGGCCTGCGACATGGTCTATTTTGGGGTGAGGCGACTATTTGAGCTCTAAGAATAAGAATGGGGGTATACTACTGGCAAAGAACAATTGGATAACACTACTGGCTCAGTTCCCTACCTAAAGATGGGCTTTGCAGTTGCCTGAATTCTCTGATCAGGTTTACTAGATAGGCAGGACTGGGTACTATATTCAGTGGTAGAAGAAGTCATGATTTAACTTCACTGCATTGGAAGGGCAGCAGGCCAGGGTCCAGGACCTTTATAGCTCATTTGGAGGCCCAAATCAGGCCTGAGTTTACACTAGATTTTTTGGTCAGGTGAGGCCACCAGTTTTGCTCTGCAGAGCAGGAAAGCCATGGACTATGCTCTCCGCCATGGTACGTAGGGGTGTTGAATGGGTTCTGTAGCTTCCTGTGTGTTCTGGGTGGATTTTCTGGCTGGATAGGCTAAAGGCTCTATCAGTGATGAGTAGAGCTATGAATTAGATTCCCTGCCTGGGCACAACAGGAGAAGCAACTCTAAAATTAGTAAAGCTATTTGTTGTCTTAACTTAAGCTGAGCCATACCCCAAGTTCCCTGGCCAAACTGGGCCACTGGCTTTGCACCACAAACTATTGGCTCTGTCCTATCTCAGTTCAAGTACCATTGGGACACACAGCTTCCAGGAGTTGTCACCAGCCCTTTTGGTCAGATGCAATGGGAAGATACTTTCCACAATGGGTAGGGCTATGACTCAGCACCTTACCTGGGTATAGACACACCAGGCCCTAGGGCTGGGCAAAACTTTTTATCTGGGGATCTGAATCATGCAGATCTACACTCTGCTGAGTGCACCCCTGACTTGGTTCTGTAAATGAGCAAAAGCCACTGGTTAAGATTACTACTTGGGCACTGCAGGTATGAACTCAATCTGCCAAGATTTGTGTGCTGGTTGTTGCAAGTGATCCCCCCTTTTCCATTGCAGTCAGATTCCAAGTGCCTGGGCCCTGTCAATTACGCTGCAGTCCTCATGGTGCAAGATCAGAGTAGGGGCTCCCACAAAGTGACCCACAGTGCTAGGGTAGGCTGGTTCTTCTCCCTGAATTCTCTTTCCCCACTGAAGGAACAGGCAGCTCAGTACTGCACTGCCCTGGGCGAGGGGCAATGTGGTCAACATGTAACCATTTCTTTCACCCTTCTAATATAGTCTGTCTTGGTCTCTGAGATGCAGGGGGGACACTTCAACCTTGCCCTCATATTCTAGGATTCTCTCAGTGGTGTCTTGTTCTTAAACAAATGTTATTTGTTCTTCAGGTAAGGGGGAGCAAAGTCAGGAATGACCTATGCTGCCATCTTGATGATGTCACTCTCCACTCTTCAACCTGTTATTATTTTTGCTTTTGTCAAACCAATATTACCACCCATAAGAATGGAAACCAAGACATTAATCATTACTTTGTCTTTTATATTATACTATGTAGGAGACCAAGTATCCCTGAGATAATCATCTAAAGCAATATTGCTCAGCATGTGTTCATCCAGAATTTTAACAAATGTTACAAGGGGTGGGGAGAGTCATATCTGTGTGGAAAATTCTCGGATAAACAAAGGTAAATAGGCATCTTTACTGCAGGATTTCTCATAGCCTTTAATGTTCTAATGTGTATTGTGCATCTCTGAGAGCACTAAAATACATAGTTTTTTGCTTTGTTAAGTTTCTGTTAAACTTATTTGACTGTAGAACTCTCCCACCACTGTACCCACAGCCTCTCAAATTCCTTGGAATGATCTGAATTGCTACACCAACTCCTATATCCAGACAGCTTCTATGTACATTTCTTTCCCAGATATGTCATGTTACAATTAAAATATATGTTAGCCCATAGCATACGCTTTCTCTCTCAGTTCCTGCCCTGGTGACCCCTGGTTGGTGGTATTTCCAGATGCATTTGGGTGAGGGGGCATAAAAAGGCATAGCTTCTAACCTAAAGCAGATAAAAGGCACTTCAGAATGCCATGAATACAAGGTAGTCCCTTAGTACTGGCATCATTTAGGCAAGATGAAATGTGGCTGCTCTATGTGCAACTAAAAATAAAAATTCACATTTGAAAAACAGATGCAGAGAGCTTTCGCATGCCCCATGTCATTTCTAAACAACTGAGATAGGTATGATCATCCCCATTTAACAGATGAAAAAAACAGCAAGATTGTGTATATCTTTTAAGGTTACTTAGCAGAACCAGGACTCAAAATCATGTCTAGACGTTTGAATCCAGTGCTTCTTTTTAATACCTTGCAATGATCCAAACTCATCAGGTACTTGGTGCTAAGCATTTTACTGGTGGGACAGGAGGCAGGGTTGAGGATATGCTCTTGCCCTTGATTAACCTCCAAGAAGAGAGGAGTAGGCAGCGTATCTTTAAAGAGGTTTCCTTTTATTGCAAAAGTTAACCATACTCATTATAGAAAGGTCAGCAACTGCAAATAAGCAAGAAGAAGAAAAAAAATCAAAATACCAATAAACACCCATAACTATCCAGAAAAGAACTACTTTTGACACCTCGGTGTATAGTGTTCCAAACCCTTTTTTCTATGTATATTAGATTCTATTGTGCATTTTCTTTCATATGCTAGTGATTTGGAATTGGGCTGTGTCTTCCAATGGATGTTCACAATTGATGTGGTTGTGCTTCCCACACAAATATGGTTAGGGTTATCATATAGATGATGTGTCTAAAAATCATGGCATCTTAGAGTCAATTAGAAATATTTTTCCCCAAAATTATGTCATATTGCTGTTTGGAAGCTGCCTTTATCATCTCTCATATTTCTTGGCATCATTACATGTCAATAGATATATTTCTACAAAAAATATATTTAGTGGATACAAAGCAGTCCACTGACTGTATGTACCATATATTTTTTTAACCAAACACCTATTGCCTGACATTTAAATCATTTACAACTATAAAAAATAAATTGTTTACAACTATAAACAGCAATGACAACAGATACCAATTGAGTGATTGAGGTCTTACTAGATACCAGATGTAATAGTGAGTGCTAGACATAGGGCAATGTACAAAATAGATATGGACCCAACCTTCCAGGGACTAGTCTGATAGGGACAGCAGGCATTAAATCAGTAAACATATTAATAAATATTCACAGAGATTTATAAAATATCAAACATGATGAATTATAAGAATAATCTTTCTTTGGATTAGGCAAGCATGAAATGCTTCTCTAAGGAAGGGACAATTAAGCTGAGATCTGAAGGATGAGAAATAGTGAAGGGAAGGCTGCACCAAAGTTGACTCCCACAAATCAAGTATGAAATACCTACTCTCTTACCAATATGGAATGGTCTCCTTTTTTTCTGCTCTGCTGGGGAGGAGAGCTCATTTTTAATGAGCATTTTAAGAAATATTTCTAAAGTTGAACATTTATTTTTACTTCATGCCATTTCCTCTTCACCAGTAGAGCTAATCAATAGCACTGTGTTCTCACCTGTGACAAGCTGCATCTGCTACATAAAACCATAGCATAAACCTCAGGCAATGGTTCCAAAGTATGCATCCTCGGGCACTTTAGAGTGTACCGAAATCACCTGAGAACTTGTCAGAAATGTGAATTCTCAAGCCCCACCAAGACCAACTATATCAGAAATTCTATGGGTGGGGCCCAGCCATCTGTGTTGGAATAAGCCCTTTCCATGATTCTGTTATCTGATGAGGTTTGAAAACCACTTTCAAGGGGATACTCAATGGATATTTGTGGATGAATGTAGGTCATCTGACCAACAGAAACACCAAAGACAAATCAGAAATATGGGCCTCAGCTGCAACAATGACCAAAAAAATAAAAAAGGCTTGAGAAGAGAGTTCATTCATTCATTTATCCAACAAATATTTTTTGAGCAGCTACTATGCAGCAAACACTGTGCAAGGTGCTGAAGATTCAATAAAGAAGGCAAGGGTCCCTGCTCTCACAAAGCTGTCTGGTAGAGTAGTTCCTTGTTAGAGTTGGATGGCCAAGAAGAGTTCTAGCTTGAACCTTTCACTTTGGAGACAGGAAAATTGGAGCAAAAATAATATAAGTACATTATGGTCAGGATAGGGTAGACAAAAGCAGAAGGAGAGAAGTGGATGCAGTTGGTCCATCCAACTTGGTCCTGCTGAATCTCCTTTACAGACTGCTCCACAATAGAGGTGTATATTCCAGGTGGGAGAGATGCCAAGGTCTACATAGTTCTTATTATCCATGTTTTTCTCTAAATTGCATGCATCTTTTCCCTTTTCTAGGCAATATAGCCATAACTTCCCTCAATTCCTAAAATGTGCCCCAAAGATTTACAGTTCTATGTTAATGTGATACATAAAATAGAGTCACCTTGACTTTGCATTTCTCTAGCTTATGTAAGCTCTAACCTTTTACTGCAGTGCAACAGAAATGACAGATTCACTTTGTATAGGCATGTAAACAAACATTCTGATTCTAAATAATATACTGGGGGCCCTGGTGACTGTGAGAGCATGACAACCTGCAGGGGGTTGAGAATTAAGCTACTGATCCAAGAACAGGTTATAGAGCTAAACACCAGGCTCTGGCTCAGCTCATCCTCCCAGGAGAACTACTCATTGTAGTGAGAACTTTGGAAAGAGCTCCAGAACTTTTCCTTCCACTGGCTGTAAGCCAACAAAGCCATCCAGAGGAGGATTCTCATGAGATTGCCGTCCCACCAAGTTCCATAGTCTTAAATGAACTTTTAAAAAAATATTATTTTCTAATCCAGAAGAAATAAATTTTTAAAACAGAGGGAAAGATTTAGCCTGCTACCAGTTTTCTCTCCCTCTAGAGCAGGATCTCTTAACCTCAGCACTCTTGATGTTTTAAGCCAGATAATTATTTGTTGTGGGGCCATTGTGTGCACTGTAAGATCCTTGGCCTCCATTCAATGGATGCTAGTAGTTCCCCCACTCCCAAATTGTGACAACCAAAAATGTATTGAGTTATCACTCATGTTCCTTGCCTCGAGTTGAGAACCACTGTCCTAGAAATAAGTGCAATTAGAGATTCTGGACATTAACTCTTAGAGAACCCTATAGAGTATGTTTTCCAAGCATGATGGATCAAATAAGTCTATATACAGAACTCCACTTCAGGGTTCACATGAATAATTTGAATATTTAAATATAATATAATATAATATAATATAAATAATATAATATTTTTTTTCAACTGCCTCCCTTGACTTTAAACAACCCAGCATAATTGGAACAGTATTTCCACTCACTAAAGATGAATTTCTGAAGGCCAACATTTAGGGGCCTCAAATCAAGTTATGTTGACTACTCCTTATAGATGTATGGCATGTCTGTAACTTATTTGAGCTCAGTTTAACATTCATTGGTTATTTTCTATGTGCCAGGAACCTATAATCCTCATACCACCTGTATTAGTTTCCTGTGGTGGCTGTAATGAATCACCACATATTTAATGGCTTTAAACCACAGAAATGCATTCTCTCACAGTTCAGGAGATCACAAGTCTGAAATCAGGATTACTGGGCCAAAATCAAGGTTGGCAGGGCCACACACCCTCAGTGGGTTCTAGGGAAGACTCTTCCATTCCTTAACTCTTCCATCTTCTGGCGGTTGCCAGAATCCCCTGATGTGTGACCACACCACTCCAATCTCTGCATCTGTAGTCCCATTACCACTTCCTCTTCTCTGTGTTGTCAAATTTCCCTCTGCCTCCCTCTTATAAAGATGCATATGATTGAATTTAGGGCCTCCCAAGTAATCCAGGATAATTTCCCCATCTTAAAATCCTTAATCACACCTGCAAAGACTTTATTTTGCCATATGAGGTAACATTCACAAGTTCAGAAATTAGGACATGGATATTTCTTTTGGGGGGACAGCTATTATCAGTCTCTTACACCACCCTTGTGAAGCAGGTAAAATGCAAAGATTGTAACCTCCATTTTATAGATGAGGAAATACTGGCATAAAGAATTTAAGTGACTTAGAAGAGGTTGTATAATGAGAGACTGGCAGAGATGAGGCAAAAATCCACAGTTCCTAATCCCTCTTTTTAATTAACTATGGCCCAGAGGGATAGAGTCACTTTTCCCTTTCTTTCAGAAAACATAGTTAAAAGCACTGTGGAGTTTGTATAATCAAGAGGGATTAGGAAGTGGAGTTTCTAAGCTAGGGGAAATTATGGCAAACGTCATATCATGCTTGAGGGACTTAGGGGAAGGCAACCACATAGAATCTCCTCAATTATTCGAACAGTACAGGGGAACCAAAGTACATTTAACCTGATATTAGAAGGAGGTGAACTGTAGTACTTAAATATTAATTGAGCCCATGACAGCATGCTGTTCTATTTTCTATCAGCATTTACATTGGCAACACTGAGTAGGCAGTAGGCATATGTTACACACAATTTTACTAAACTTTTATATAATGGTCTCCAGTTGGATTTTCACAACACCTCTCTATGGAAGAGCAATCATTATCATCATCATCTCATTTTATGGATGAGGAAACTGAGGTTTGAAAAGTTAAGTGACTTTCCCAAGCTGCAATAAAATCCAAGCTTTCTTCCTCTTATCACAATTTTCTAAATACTATTGCTCACTTAAGAGTGCAATATGCAGATGTCTCATGAAATCATTGAGATGTCAGTATAGATGACAAATGCCACTTTATATGCATATGTATAGTCAACCCTCAAGATTCTAATATCCTTTAGGCACTTTTCGCGTAATTCAGATACATGAACAACAGGTGGCAGTAAGTTCCTTGGGTAAGTGGTTTGAATGATCAAATTTAAACTGTTAACGTGTGTGCTTACTGTAGACTACAACAAAAATTATGGATTTCTAGGACTTTACATTTTATAAAGAATATTATACTCTGCTGGTCTATCTTAAGTAATATGTTCATATATACTTAAAGATCAGGCACATAAAATCATTTATAGAAAAAATATACATATACATGTATATATTTGTTGTCTTTCAAAGTTGATCTGTTATCAACTAGTTTAACTAAAGTATGGTCTCATTCTCAGACTATAATTAGGATGTTGCATTCTACTTCAATCTGAATCTTTATTTTTAAATCAAATTCCTTCCTGACTAGTATACAGCATCAAGATTTTGATTTGCCTTACCAACAGAAGAGCCATGGGCTCTTTCTCTTAGGTAGAAAAGTTTTTATTTTCCCCCAGTTTGCATCTAAGACTTCATGGAAAAGGCTTCTAGAATGAGAAAAGACTAGGCAAGATAGTTTCTCCTTTTGAGTTTCCTGTCTATCTTTTCTACCTCTTCTTAGCAGAGAAACTATCAAACAGCAATATGTTGATTACTGAAAACACAGAGCCCCATAGCTTTTCTTGCTATAAGAATGAGGCAAATTTTTATTCTCGCCCTAGATAGATAGTACCTTAGTTTGTTAGGGCTACTATAATAAAATACTATAAATGGGTGACTTGTAAACAACAAACATTTATTTCTCATAGTTTTGGAAGCTGGGAAGTCCAAGATCGCGGTGCCAGCAGATTTAGTGTCTGGCGAAGACCCACTTTTTGGTTCATAGTTATCCATCTTTTCATTGTGTCCCAACATGGCAGAAAGGGTTATGAGCTCTATGGGATCTCTTTTTAGGAACACTAATCCCATTCATGAGGACTTCACCACATGACCTAAGTACCTCCCAAAGGTTCTACCTCCTAATATTGTCACATTAGTCATTAGCTTCCAATATACAAATTCGGGGGGGGGGGGGACAGAAGTATTCACTCTACATCAGATCAGAACATCCTTCCTCTGAAGTTATTTCCAAAGGTAAGGGCTGGCTTAGTGTAACTTTAAATTTACATGTGATGAGTTTCCATAGCAAACTGCTAACTACTTACAGCATCCCCATAGTACTTTCTGCCACAGGTAGGTTCTTTTTTCTTTCCAGGCTGTGATGCAAACCCAAGCTCACACTAAAACAGCAAATCAAAGAACCTACACATTTAAGCACTTTTTATATGGGTATGTTTGATGGTTACATCAAAGATACATTGGCACATTGTGGTTAACAGTGTCTAGTTTGTCAAAAACCTTAAAAGTGAGGCTGTCTAGGCTCAGCACTCTTCAAAGAACTGTGACAACTCAGAAGAAATATACACCACAGTTCTTGTCTCAAGAGGTTTACGATCCAGTTAAGGAGATGAGACTCTTAAATGAAGCATTTCTATAATATAAACATAATGTGTATATAAGGACTTATCAAAAAGAATGATTGCATATAGTATCAAGTATAATAGGCTATAGAGACAGGAGGGATTCATGGGGGAGAACTTAAATGATGGGTAGACTTTACATGAGCATATACAAGGAGCAAGAATAATTCAGGTGGAAGGAATAAGGCTCACAAAATCAGAGAGGTGAGAACAAACCTGGTAGGACTGCAGGCCAGAATAGGGATTTGCCTAGATGAAGAAATTAGGGTGGAGAAACGTAGCCTAGTTTTATCATGTATCGTTTTAAAGGCAGAGAGCTTGGAAAAGATGATGAGTCTATTAATACTTTTTTGTCTGCTCCAGTATGGGGTTTGGGCTTTAGCAGGAAGAATGAAGTTTCGGGTGGGAGAAAGTCTGTAGTTAGGATTAGTGATAAATCAGGTGTGGGGGACTCAAGAGGGCCAATGCATGAGAAGAGAAAAGGGAGGGACAATTACCTTCAGGAGGAAAGCCAAGGAAAAGGAGCAGAAAGCCATCAGCACTAGTAGAAGCCCAAAAAGAGAGGAGGGTTATGAGTTGTGTTTGGTATGGTTAATCTCGGAGAATGATAGTTATATGCACAGAATAGATCATTAAAGATGTTAGCTCAGATGAAGGAAAAGAATTAGAGGAAAAACAGTCATTCCTCTTGGAGCAACTGAGCACAGCCCATCAATAACATCAGAGTCCTTGGGTCCAATATGGCACCTGCTGTTTTTTCTCCAAATGTTCAGCACCATTTATCTTCCCTTCCTACAGATCATACATTTAATGGTTGTCATGTCGTTCAGGAAACTTGATTGCAACACTGTTATTTCATGGGCATCAGTTAGAAGGTTTATACCAAAGTCCTTGTAGAAGACAGTTTTCAGATAAGATATGCACTTGCCTTATCTGCAGTGAGCATCTGTCAGCCTCATCATAGGCTGCAAATAGAGAATTAGTTTCTAATCCTTAACATTCTAGCTTCCCCATACTGCTTTTCCTGAGTGGATTAAGACATGCAAATTAAGCTTAGTTTATTTTATTTGCATTTGAGTAACCATCCCACTGTCCATAGGTGACTGGTAAAACAAAAATATTTTCCAAGTTGGCCAGCTTGCCTAAAGCCTTTGAGAATGAGAGAAAGAATCAAGCTATAAAATATCTTTCCTCAATAAGGGGAGCCATGTTCATACAAAATGTTGATTTCTTTTCTACTACAGAGCTATATGCAATATAACCTGTAAAAAATAGATCAGAGATCCCTGTCATTTTCAAGGCACTTGTCCAGAAACCAACAAATGAAACCTCAGCAAGGTATCTTAAATCCTCTTTACCAGCTGAAATGAGGCAGTTGTAATAAAGGAAGCATTAAAGATACAGGATCTTCAAGATCACTAAAGAGGCAACTCCACCCCTTACCCCCAGGGTTGTCAGTAGAACATAGTAGCCTTAAGAGTGTGGACTGGATTGTTTAACTGCCAGGGTTCAAACCCCAGGTCTGCCGCTTATTAGCTCTGTGACCTTGAGCAAGTTATGTCAGCTGTCCAAACTTCAGTCTTCTTGTAAAATAATCACACTATTTAGCTCATAAAGAAGAGTAAATGGTTTAATGAATTTAAAATACTTATTATGGTATTTGACACATAGCAAATATTTAGTAGATGGTATGCTCATAACTATTTCCATTTCTTTCCAGCCATATGTAAAGTCATCAGTTTCACAGGTATTAGCAGGCATCTATAATTCTAATGCTTATAATTATTAAGAATTTTTATTTATACAAAGAAACATTCATTAATACCCTTGTACTGAATATAACAGATGCTATCATGGCCATATCTCTTCAAACTCACCACTTCAGATCATGCTACCCCAATTTCCTACTGCCGGCATTTGCATTTCTTTTCCTGAGGACTTCCTCTGGATGCCAAAACTTTTTTTGCCAATCTGTGTGGCAGGTTGGACATGTCAAGGCATTAATGTCCCTAAACCAGACTGACAGGAGTTAGCATCACTTCACCTCTCAGGTGAGATAATCCTGAAACAAATGACTTACACTGCCTCTCAGATTTTGTCCTGAAGGCTAAGGCACCAGTCATCCTCTGTGGTAGCTAGCTTTGATAATGTTCTCTTTAATGCCGGTTTTCTTCCCTTCCTTATTTTACCACCCCACTCTTCTACCAGTGTCCTTTCAACTCTCAAACAAACTACTTATATTTGAATCCTTGTCTTAGTTTGGGAAGCCCAAACAAAGATCTTCTCACAAACCTATGAGATAGGTAAAGGAAGACATCATAATTTTGAAATAAGTAGAGTTATGGGTCGTGGGAGTACTTAATGGAAGTGCTGGGCCAAAAACCCAAGTCTCTTGACCACCTACATTCTTTTTCTATTACCAAAAAAAATATATTGTAGTTTTTACAAGCTGTACACAGATTAATAATGTCCATAATTCCCCCATTATCCTCCTCCTCATTATGCATCAGTTGATCTCCCAGAAGTATATGCACACAAGGCAGGAAAGGGTCACACACGCTCCAACGGACTCATATCATTGAACTTTTCCATGTGTGACATGCATATTTATCAGTTTGTTCTTTAAGGGTATAAACTTAACTAGCCATCTACCTAATGAAAACTAAATTATGTCGGAATCTGGAAATGGATTGTTCTAAATTCATCAAAGAGTCTAGGTAGAGATGTTCTGAATTAGCTAAAACATTTTTTTAAGTGACATTTAGCATGGTGGTTACATTCATTGGTGGTTACATTGAATACAAATTAAGTTTCCGTTAGTTATTTGGAAGGAAATTGGGGATCCAGACGTGCTCAGGGCCAGGTGTATACATATCAATTCTCATTACATTGGGGAGACATACAAAAGAGCTGCTGGTTGTGTGCTGATGGTTCCCCAACCAATGCACTACTGGGTAATAAGGATTTATTTATGTAAGGCATCATGTTTTCCATGCTGTGTCTATGTTCTGTATCTCCTACCCAAAAGGAAAGTACACCATAACCCTGGGTACCAAAACTAAAGCTAGTTAGACTGAGCATCTGTTAGATGTAGAGCACAAGAAGGTTCTGTACATTGGGGTCTCTTATTCAGAGAGCCTCCTTAATTAATGGCCATCTGGTCCCACATGAAGGACTGTAATTAGGGAAGCAATGTACGACAGATACATCAGTGAAAAACTTGCCTGTGCTTGCCTTCCCTCCAAGACATTCAGTACTCAGGTGAATGCCAAGGTCACATTGGGCTATTTTTATTTTTCATAAAAAATGATTTGAGTCTAGAGGTTGGGATAAAATAAATCATTGATTGAATTAAGTGACAGACACAGGACTTACTAACATCTGAATGCTCCTCACTGAACTTGATTCAGCACAGATCTGCTGTTTTCATTGTCCTTGTTTTTTCCAGTTGAATTTAGTCTCTGCAAAACAATAATAGAGGCTCCCTGCAGCTTTAGGATACATAAAAGAACCAAACAAGACACTTAGCTTTGTCAAAAGGATCTGCAAATATCTTTTTCATTATGAACATAAGTGAAAAACTCCTATCATGGTATTCCTTAAGAGAATAATCAAAGGAGCCTTTTTCCTTTAAGCTCCCAAAGAATATTTGCCCAGGTAGAAATCATCTCTGTTCCAATGTTCAAATTCAGGAATGTGATCAAACCAGAAGCTTCTATTTTTGTGCAAAAATAAAAATAAAAAATAAAAAGGGGCTTCACCTGATCCTTGCTATCTACCTTATTTCCCCCATCTACAGGACCTATAGGTGAAAGCCTTCAGAGTCCTCAGCATTAGGTATAAGATGCTCATGAGATCAGAAACTGAGGCTGCAGGAAAGGTGCAACCCACTGGTATGCTTAAATTATGGCCCTCAGCTATGGCTTAATATATTTCTCTGAAAGGTGAAAAAATAAGAGTATCATTTTAGAACAGCGGAATCCAACATGAAGCACATTGTCACCTACCTTCTGGCTTTACAATAACTTGAATGTTACTGTAAAAAGTGACCCTCCACCTTTCCCAACCTCACCTTTTAACCTCAGCAATATTACTTAACTGTAATGTAGCTAAGAACCAGCAACAAAGCAAAGAGGGTACCTGAGCACCACATCCATGCATTTTAACACATGTGCTTCTCTCTCAAGGTGAGCTGTGATAGGATTTGATTGAGGATCCCTACGCTTGTATTTTATGCACAATTATAACCACGTTTAGCTATTTTATTTTTAATCCTACCAAAGATTCAGAACATCATGACAGTGGATGTTAAGACAAAGATAGGAGAACACTTACAGCAAAGGGAGAGAGGAAAAAAAAAAAACTAAGAAAAAGCTGACAAAATAACTGCAGTCTGGGAACATTTAGTGTTGGAGCAAACATTCTTATAGACTGTAATAGGCCCTGAGGGTATCACTGGATACAAATAACAGCATGGACCCCGAGTCATCAAGAAAAGATGAAATTATATTCAGTATATTCTACTTAAGGAGGTAAGGAAGTGTGCAATATATGTTAGAAAAGGTTCTAGCCAAAATGATTAAATTAAATGTCATTGAAATGCAAAGAGGTATATCTGAACTCCGGAAAACTGTTATCCAGAAAGATTCCTTTCTCAAGAGTTCCATGTATTATTATGTTTTTATTCTACATTATTCTGACTTCATATTTGACAGCCTTGGTCACCTCTTATTGAAACAAGGTGATGATTTTGCATCCAATACTCCTTTTTGCAGTGGAAAAATACATGTACCTGGTTTGGCCAAGTTTTTCAACTCTTGGAAGAAGGGGGGATCTTTATTTTTAATTGCATATTTTGAATGCTTCTAAGGGGTCACAAAACGTCCTGAATCTTTTATTAGCAGTGAATTTCCAGTTAAAATCCAGTACAAATATAGACAGCCCACAAAGTAGAAGAAAATTACCCACAATGCATCTTTGCAGTAGAATGCTTGTCCAATTAGATTACAAGGCAATTATTGTGATTTCTCATCTGTACACTCAGCACTTAGTTTCCATTTCACCTATAGCAACTACAGCTTTGACTATTTGTCTGATAATACCATAACCTACATTTTCTGAAAATGCCAAAGAAATGGAAGTTATCTATGTTTGTAACTTACAGTTCAGAGCTTTTGGAAAAGGGTAAGAATAAATGGACCCATGGCAGAAAGTGAGAGAGAGAATTGAGATGAAGAGGAAATTGTATTGCTTAGTTCTAATAGCTACTCCAAGGGCTAAAAAAGTACCTATCATGGAGGACAATGCTCAGAAAAGATTTAGGGGGAAAAAAGGTAAGGTGAAGATAGCAAAAAAAAATTGTCATGAATTTCCCAATAAGTGAAATGGTTACATTCCAGAGGAAGCAGCCAGTTTAATCTAGATAGGGCAAATCTGATTAATGTGGCTTTTGCCCGCCCTTTGGTGGCAGTTGTAGGAGGGGAATTTAAAAAAATCCAGAGTAGCCTTTGAGTGGATCTGAGCCTTCATTGTTAAGGAGTCCAGACTAGGAATGGTAGATGAACTACAAAAAGTGGTAAGTATGGACTCAGAGAAGAGGACTAATCAGGTAAACCTAGATACCAGAGAAATTTCCTAGCATGGTAGGTATGTAATAATATTTCAGAGCTGTGTTTAGCAAGAAAATATGTCTTCTACAGAACAAATGATATTTACAATTGACAGAGAAAGAAAGGAGACGAAACAAAGAACAACCCAAGAGGATACTAAATGCATCAAGAAAAGCCGTTTGTGGGGACATATTTTGAGGGAAGACCAGAAAATGGTCACTTGACTGAAACGTTGCTTGACTTCTCTTCCCATTACATTAATAATGAACAGAATCTTTTCCCATCATCCATCAACATTCAAATAGCTGTGTGTATCCATCCTCTAGGACTAATTCTAAACAAGGAGTCCTATGTGGAGAAGGCATATGGAGACCAGGGTTCCTTTTAAGGATCACTGGAGAGAAGTGTCTGTGGTGGCCAAAAGTAATAGCCTTCTCAAACCAAGCCTTCCTGAATAAGCCCTAAATTTAATGGCCCTGTTGAACCTTTTTGGTGAGAGTGATATCAGCAAAATGTCAGAGTAGGCAGATCCAAACTCCCATCCCTCCCTCGAAACATTGAAAAACAGCAGAAACTGGCAGCATCTATTTTGTCAGAACTCTGGAAAATAGTCAAGGATTTACAGAAACCAAAAAAAAAAAAAATAGTCAAGGATTTACAGAAACTAAAAAAAAAAAAAAAAAGTGCTGAATCAAGAAGAAAAGCAACTTCCACATTGTAGGGATGCTTTATGGCATTTTTACATGCCCTTTATCTACCCCCTCCCCAGCTCAACAGCAGTCTTGAAAACAACAAATTCCGTTTCTTGTGTGAGACCCTGGTTCCCAGTTCTAGAGGGAGTAGGCAGATCTTTTCTGATTATTACTATCTTTATCTCCTCTAAACTGTCTGAAAACTCCCCGAAGAACTGATGCAAGGCACTAATCTCTGTTTCACTTAGAAATCACTCGGCAGAAAAATAGTGGACTTTGCTCAAAACATTGTAAGGCAAATGAAAAACTTGCACTGACCTAGGGCAAAAGATTACAGATGAGACAAATAATAGGCTGCTTAAAACCTGAAAGAATATCTGGGAAGAGAGCTTTTTGGGAAAGGAGGGCATTCAAAAGTATCCATGTATACTGAGGAATTTAGAAAGCCACACACATTCCCAGGATAGGATGCATATTCAGAAAAGACCTAAGAAGATACCGAGTTTCCACCTCTGGCTGATCTCTGGGCTCAGTGTAAATAGGAAGCAAAGGCCACTCCCGAGTTGTAAACAATCTGGCTAAGTGTTGAAATTGAGTGTCCCAGCACAGAACCAATCTGCAAAGACTGGGAGATGTGGGCTTTTTGGTTTCGTGTTTTGGTGTTGAAGGGTGTGTGTGTGTGAGTATATGAATGTATTCTGGAGTTAAAGAAATCTCTGTCAAAATACAAATTAAATCAGTCATTCAGAGAAAGACAAATACCATATTATTTTACTCATATGTGAAATTAAGAAAAAAACAAACAAGCATAGGAAACAAAGAGAGAGAGGGAGGCAAACGAAGAAACAGACTCTTAACTCTGGAGAACAAACTGATGGTTATCAGAGGGGAGGTAAGTGGGGGGATTGGTGAAATAGGTGATGAGGATTAAGCAGTGCATTTGTTGTGATGAGCACCTGGTGATGCATGGAAGTGTTGCATCACTATATCAGACACCTGAAACTAATATCACACCATATGCTAACTGGAATTTAAATAAAAACTTAAAAAATAATAAAAATAGAAACAATAACAAAAAAAACTACACTAGATTAAAAAAAATACTATTTAAACAAAGTTAAAGGGAAAGAGGGATGCCTGGGTGGCTCAGTGGTTGAGCGCTTGCCTTTGGCTCAGGGTGTGATCCCAGAGTCCTGTGATCAAATCCCACATAGGGCTCCCTGCATGGAGCGTGCTTCTCCCTCTGCCTGCCTCTCTCTCTCTCTCTTTCTTTTCTCGAATATAAATAAAATCTTTAAAAACAAAAGGAAAAGAGACTTCACTGGGTATACATGACAAAAAAAAAAACAGCCTATGCAAAATAGTTTGAATTTTATAGACTTCTTGATCAAAAATAGTGAACTCTGTACTGGAATTAAAATTTTCAAAAAGAAAGAAATAACAAACTCTGGAGAAGTTTGATTTCCAGAGCTACATAATTATATTTTATTCAGGGATCCCTGGGTGGTGCAGCAGTTTGGCGCCTGCCTTTGGCTCAGGGCGCGATCCTGGAGACCCGGGATCGAATCCCACATCGGGCTCCCAGTGCATGGAGCCTGCTTCTCCCTCTGCCTCTCTCTCTCTCTCTCTCTCTCTCTGTGACTCTCGTAAATAAATAATTAAAAAAAATTATATTTTATTCAATATCAAGTTTTCAACAAAAGATCACAAGGCATATATAAAGAAACAGGAAAGTATGGCCCATTCACCAGAAAAAAAGAAGCAGACAAAAATCACCCCTGAGGGAGTCCATTGTTAAGAAGGAAATTTATAGTTTTACATGTCTACACTAAAAAAAAAAGAAAATTATCAAATCAATAACATAACTTGGGATCCCTGGGTGGCTCAGCGGTTTAGCCTTTGGCCCAGGGCATGATCCTGGAGTCCCGGGATCGAGTCCCACATCAGGCTTCCTGCATGGAGCCTGCTTCTCACTCTGCCTGTGTCTCTGCCTGTGTGTGTGTGTGTCTCTCATGAATAAATAAATAAAATATTTTTTAAAAATAACATAACTTTACACCTTAAGGAGCAATGCAAATACAAAGCTGGCAAACAAAAAGAAATAATGATCAGAGTAGAGATAAACAAAATAGGGAACAGAAATCTAATACAAAGAATAAAAGAAACTAAATGTTGGTTCTTTGGAAATATCAACAATATTCACAGACCTTTAGGTAAACTGACAAAAAATGAGAGAAGATGCAAATAACTAAAATCAAAAATAAAAATGGGTACATTATTACCAACTTTACAGAAATAACACAGATTATAAGAGAACACTATGAACAATTCTATGACAGCAAATTAGATGACCTAGACAAAATGGACACATTCCTAAACACTTACAAATTACCAAAACTGACTGAAGAAGAAATATAAATTCTGGGAGATTAATTTAGTAAAAAAATGAACAAAAAATTCCCTCTCAACAATGGAAAGTTCACTGGTGAATTCTACCATATATTTGAAGAGTAATTAACACCAATTCTTCTCAAATTCTTTGAAAAGATAGGAGAGAAAACTCCCTACCTCATTGTATGAGGCCAGCATAATCCTGATAAAAACATCACAAGAAAACTACAGAATACACCTTATGAATATAGATGCAAAAATCCTCAACAAAATACTAGCACATTGAATCAAATACCATTTTAAAGGTATTATATACTATGACCAGATGAGATTTATTCCAGATATGCAAGGTGGTTCACCATCAGAAAGTCCGATATAAAATATTACATTAAAAGAAATAAGGAGGAAAACCACATCATCTTCTTAACTGATGCCAAAAGACATATGCATCAAAGAACATTATTAAGAAAATAAAAAGATAAACTGTAGAATCACAGAAACGTTTTACAAGTCAGATATGTAATAAGGCCCTGGTATCCAGAATATATAAAGAACTTTTGCAAATTCAACAATGGACAGATAAGAACACAACTAAAAATGAGCAAAAATCTTAAATATACACTTCTCCAAAGAAGATATACAAATGGTGGACAAGCACATAAAAAGATGTTTAACAGCATTAGTCATCAGGGAAATAAAAATCAAAACCACAATGGGGAACTTCACAACCACTAGGATGGTATATAATTAAAAGAATAAGGACGGGGGGCCTGGATGGCCCAGTCAGTTAAACAACTGACTCAGTTTCCATTCAGGTCATGATCTCAGTGTTATGAGAACGAGCTTCACATCAGGCTCCATGCTCAATGGGGAGTCTGCTTCTCTCTCCCTCTCTTACCCTCTTCCCCGCCCCTCCCCCTGCTTGTGAATACATGCACTCTCTCTAAATTTTTTTTTAAAAAGGGACAATAGCAAGTGCTGACCAAGATACGGAGAAATTAGAACTCTTGTACATTGCTGATGAGAATGTAAAAGGTTCAGGCATTTTGAAAGGCAGTTTGATGGTTCTTCAAAAAGTGAAACAAAGACTAGAATTGTAATATGCACCTGCAATTCCACTTTTTGGTATTTATCCCAAATAATTAAAAACAGGTCCTCAAGCAAGTATATGCACACACATGTTCATAGCAACACTATTCACTATAGCCTAAAAGCAGAAACAGCCCAAATGTCATCAGTGGACTTATAAGGAAATAGTATATATACATTTATGAATTATATATATATATATACTTACAAATTATATATATATACACACTTACGAATTATATATATATATACATATATATATGTATATATACATACTTACAAATTCTGTATATATACTGGCTTCCTAGCCAAATTAAGTTTATGAAACTTGATTTCATAAATATATATATAGTGAAATATTACTCAGCCATAAAAAGCAATGAAGTCCCAATAAATGCTACAATGTGGATGAACTTGGAAGACATTATGCTAAGTGAAAGGAGCTAGTCAAAAAAATGTCATATATTATATGCTTCCATTTATGTGAAATATCCAGAATATATATATCCATGCAGATAGAATGCAGATTGGTGGTTGCCAGGGGCTAGAGTAGAGTTGAGGGTAGAGGTACAAATAAGAAGGAACTGCTTCATGAATTAGGGATTTTACTCAGTCATGATGGAAATGTTTTAGAACTAGATAGAGGTGATAGTTGCCCAACATTGTGAATGTATTGAAGCCACCAAATTGTTCACTTTTGAATGGTTAGTTTTATGGTATGTGAATTTTATCAAATAAATTATTTTTTTATAAAACCTTTTCTGGGGATCCCTGGGTGGCGCAGCGGTTTGGCACCTGCCTTTGGCCCAGGGCGCGATCCTGGAGACCCGGGATCGAATCCCACATCGGGCTCCCGGTGCATGGAGCCTGCTTCTCCCTCTGCCTGTGTCTCTGCCTCTCTCTCTCTGTGACTATCATAAACAAATAAGAAAAAAAAAAACCTTTTCTGGTGTTCAGTACATGTTTTAATATTTCAAATAGCTTGCCCCTATTAACATAATTAAGAATATACATGCTTCAGGGATCCCTGGGTGTCTCAGCGGTTTAGCACTTGTCTTCAGCCCAGGGTGTGATCCTGGAGTCCCTGGATCGGGTCCTACATCAGGCTCCCTGTTTGGAGCCTCCTTCTCCCTCTGCCTGTATCTCTGCCTCTCTCTCTCTCTCTGTCTCATGAATAAATAAATAAAATATTTTAAAAAAGAATATATAAGCTTCAGCAAACTGAAAACAAGATTAGCCAATTAGCAGGTGCAGGAATTGGAAACAGTAGGCTGGAAGAAATGCTTGCAGTTAAAATGACAATAAAAACACTGACTTTCATAGCCAAGAAGCCATTCCCAGATGCCAGTCTTTGATTTGACTAGATGCAGGAAAGATATACTCAGACCTTTCATCCAGGCAGAGACAGGAGGAAGCAAAAAATAAACTTTTAATTCCATGTATGAAGGTGCTGTTCTTTCTGCCATTTTACTTTTTGGCGAAGATGGTAGATTGTTTTCATTCTACTATGGAGGAAACTCTAGAGTGGGAGCCAGAATTTAAAGACAATTAAGCAAGACTGAGATTTCTCAGTTTATCTAGACTCTTATAGAAAGCAGTAAGCATGTTTTAAATGAAGGCTGAGTAGAATAGTGGAATAGACCTTGGATCTTAGAGTAAAAATGGCCTGGGTTCAAATCCTAACTCTTCCTTTTGAATTCACACTATTTACCTAGCCTTCTCAAACATCAGTTCCCTCTTCTCTTAAATGTAGATATACAACTCTGAAGGATTGTTGTGAGGATTGAGATAGATATAATATGCCCATCACAATGCCTGGCACAGAGTAAATACTTGATGCAATTTTTCTTCCATCAAAATACAAATGCCTTCTCCCTCCCACTTCATTTCCTTCCAAAAAAAGTAATTAGAATTGGTTGATTAGAAAGGACCAATAAACCAAAACTTCAATTACAAAAGATACCAAAATAATTATATTAGGTGATAAAGTAGAGTATCCAAAGCAATGCTTTTTTCACCTGGTAAAAACATCCTCCATGAGGAGGGATAAAAGCAGATTCCTCCAGAAGAGATCAGCAGAATAAGAGAAGAGGAGGCTGATGGGCAATTTAACCACAAAATCCTTGTCTTTTCTAATGACTCTATAAGAAACCAAAGATATCCACATCCCATAAGCAAAGGAAAGTTCACAGCTACTAAATGAATCACAATGAAATCATTTGAGTAGGAAAAGTAATGGTTTTCTTATACTCCCCAGGGGGTGCCAGGAATCTGAATGTTAATAGTAGCTTCACAAAGAATGTGCATGCAGATTCAGACAGATGTTGGTTCAATTCCCAGATCTCCTGCTCACCACCTATGAACCTAGTTAGTGCAAGTCACTTACCTTCTCTGAGGCTTGGAGTTCTTTCTCATTTATAATAAATAGGTTTGTTGTGTGTATTACACAGGATAATACATGTTGAGTGCTGAGTACATAGTCAATAACCCATTAATATTTATTCCTTTCCTCTTCCTATCACATGAAATTCTACCACATTTTACAGAAAGGGACTACTTTTTAAAGATGAGGCTGTCATGAAAATGAATCATACCCACCTTTCTTTTCATTCAAATGATCACTTCAGGGTCCCCTACATTAGGATATGTACATCCCTACTGGCTCAATTTAAAAGTTGAGAGACAAGAAACTTTTGTCAGTAGGGAATATAACACGCTACTGAGTTTAGCCCTAGTGTTTCTATTAACTAGCACACCATCTTTCTGGGCCTATGTTTATATACAGTAAATGAGCATCTTGGGCTCAAGTATCCCTTCTAGTTTTAAACTTACATGAAACATCACTACAGCTGACAGTGAATGACAAGTCATAACCTCTGCTAGCAAGAAGAAAAGAGTAATGGACTTACGGATATTTGAGGGACCTCAAATGGTCAACTAGTTTATTTAATTTAAGCCTAGCACCTAGGATAGAGATCACAAATACTTCCTTGTTGGCTTTTCCTAAAGTTTATTCTCCCTGAAAATAAGCATCTGTATTTTATATGCATAGAATAAAGAATATGCAAATAATATGGGTATGTAATAGTCACTATGTTAATGTAATGAATCAACCTAGTTTCAGACACATGATGATGAGTTCTTTGGTATGAAATGGTTTTGAGAAAATTATAAAAAGGGACCTAGAAAAGAGAATGTTGTTATTTGATCTAAAATATCAACATAGCCTACTTTCAGATCCAAGGACATTTTTTTTCTATTATCAAACTTACTTAGTTAAGCTTTGACCCCTGTAACTCAAAAGATAAAACATAACAGGATTTACAAAACTTCACAAATATGCACATACATGTGCATGTGCATACATGTCCTCTTCTCCAAAAAGAGATAGGGCCTATCTCTCAAATTATAGAATTAGATGGGATTCCAAGGAGTCAGCCAGTAAGTCAAGCAGTCTACCGAGGGTAGAGCTAAAACTTAGGAAATGTTGCTAAAGGGCAAATTCAAAGTCTTAAGGTCAAAGTCAGAAAGTGGTAACTATTGCCTCCATCTCCTTAGTCCAGGAAAAAAAGCAAAAACTTTGTTTCAGACTATTGAAAAGAAAACTAAATCTTATTCCAAGGGAGCTCATCCTTCTCTTTTCCCCCACATATCTCAAGATAGCACCTTCTTTCCATAGACAGTATATAATATAGAAATCCAATGTCATACAAAATCACTGTCCTTAAGAAGATTGCAATCCAGCCAAAACTCCAAATATGCACAAAGAAGTATAGACTATAGAGGCTAGAAAGGGTCTTTAGAGTTCATCTAGTTCAGTGGCTTTCACACTCTCTCATGAAGCTTTTAGGATCTCACAGGATCTCAAACCAACATTAAGAAGAGGTCTAGGTTTTTTATTTGTTGATTTGGTTTGGTATCCAGAAGACTCTCAGTCCATAGCCCTGTTTTTTTTTTTTTTTTAAAGAAATCCCTATATTGTCTCTATATTGTATTGGAGTTCCACAGATTTTGTTGCAGGAAAGTTTCCATAACCAAAACAAAAACTGAAAACCTTAGCTTTGATCCAAATTCCTCATTTCAAAGATGAAGAGATGGAGGTCCAGAAAAGTCGAGCAATCTCCAAGATTTTGCTGCAAGTGCTTAACCAAACCATGAAGTGTTGAAGTGGAGAATACATATTACCTTGTGGTATCTCTGCTACTACTAAGTGCCAAATAAGTGTTGGACACAAATCATGTAGGCAGGCAGAATCACAGGGGGGCTGTGGTCGGCAGAGGCTGCTTCCTAGAGGAGACTGGACTTAAACTGCGCTATGTGGGGAGGGATTCAACAATTGGAAGGAGAGGGTATCCTGGCAGAGATATAGTCTGAGTAGAGGTACAGGGGTGCTGATGCATCCAAAATGGTCTTCTAGCCATTCTTTGTGAAAATGGTGCCAGCTACCTATGTATCTTCCTCACAAAACTTTTTAATTCTTATTTTGGCAAAATCTGTTTCTACTAACCCTTTTAGAATGGTATCAGTAATGGAGGAGTCTATAAAATCAGCTTTAGCATGAGCCCTAATAAGCTGCAGTTTTGAAAATTGGCATGTTCACCTAATTCTTGTTTTTATCTCCAACAGCAAGCTTGGAAATAAAATATCAAATCCTATCCCATATACTAAAATACTATGATTTATAGGACTTTTTGATTATGTATGGTTAGATTTTTTAAATAATATCTGGGCACCCATTTCCTGCACATAATTTTGTTGAATTGTTGTAACCATACATGCACCAAATTGTTTCTGGAAGACGTTGTATCTCTATTTCTATTTAAAGACACAAAAGAAAGCAAGGGGTTCATATTGCCTTTAGTATAAATAGCATCTGGAAAAATTATAACAAATTGTTCTTGGTTAAAAGGAAAAAAATTGGGGAGTTGATATTATTACTCATTAACAATAATTGAGTTGCCTGACTTTTAAAAAAGATTGTATTTATTTATTCATGAGAGACACAAAGAGAGAGAGCGGCAGAGACACAGGCAGAGAGAGAAGCAGGCTCCATGCAGGGAGTCCAATGCGGGACTTGATCCCGGAACTCAATCCCGGAACTCCAGGATCACACCCTGGGATGAAGGCAGGAGCTAAACTGCTGAGCCACCCAGGGATCCCCAAATTGCTTGACTTTTTTATAGCATACTTATATCATGGATATAGGGTTAAATTTCATTACAGTAGCTCTTCTCACTATAAAATGGGAGTAATACAGGGGAGATGACTTACCAAAAATCATGCCACAAGAAAATTGAGTCAGATTTACAATTTTGGTCTCTTGATTCATAGCAAAGCTTCCTTTCTACAAATTCACTCTAATTTGAAATATTTTCTCAAGAATAATAAGATTGCTGGGGCACCTGGATGGCTCAGTCAGTTAAGTATGCCACTCTTTTAATTTCAGCCCAGGTCTTGATCTCACAAACCTGAGAGACCTGCATTGGGCTCCACACTGGGCATGGAACCTACTTAACAACAACAAAAGTATAATAAGATAGCTTGGGACTTTCCTCTATCTTTTCTCTTGTTCTTCCTGGAGAAGTCAATGTGGAAGGAAAAGTGTTTAGTAACGGTTCTCCAGAGAAACACAATAGCATGAGAGAGAGAGAGAGAAAGGATAAGAAATTGGTTCACATGACTATGTAGGCTGTCAATTCCCAAAATCTGCAAGGTGAGTCAGAGAGCTAGAAACTTTGGAGAACCAGTGGTATAATTCCAGTCTAAGTGCAAAGGCCTGAGAACCAGGAAGATCAATGATGTAAGTTCTAGGCCCAAAACTAGGCAGGCTTGAGACACAAGAAGAACCAATGTTTAAGTATGAAGGCAAGAAAAGACCAGTGTCCAGCTCAAGCAGTTGGGCAGGAGGAGTTCCATCTTACTCAGCAGTCAGCCTTTTATTCTATTTAGGCCTCCAACTGATTATATGAGGGCCACTGACATTAGGAAGGGGAATATACTTTACTTAGTCTATCAGTTAAAATGCCAGTCTCATCCACCATACCCTCACAGACACACTCAGAATAATGTTTACCAGATATCTGGGCACAAATGACCCAGTCAAGTTGACACATAAAATTAAGCATCACAGCAGGGATGGAGGAAACTTTTATCTTCTTAAGGAAAGGGCTTGAGTAATCATTAGTCCTCTTCGCTTCTGCTCAGAGATGGATAAGCATCTCTAAGAAAGTACAGTTCATTTTTAAGATGACCTACGATTGAATGAAGCTTCCAAGGCCAGAATTCCTATGGAAAAGATTTCTAGGGATTGAGAACACCATGTCCCTGCCTATATAAATAGGGGATGGGTGTAGTGTAAAATTACTAGTTTAAACTGCTCTCACTCCTTTTGCACATTTTCTTTTATTTGGACTAATCCCACCTTGCATCTTCCCCTCTGTTGGGACTCCGGCAGTACTTGGAGCATCAAGAACATGAGGATATCAGGCAAAGGCACTGAGCTACAGAAAAAACATGAAATTATAGCTGTAGATAAAGGTAGATTATAGAACCAGAATATAGAAACAGATCAAGAAAACAGTCTGGTTCCAGAGAGTTCATGGAAACTGCAGATCAGAATAAAATGACAGATCAGAGCCAGGCAAGTAATCAATAGAAGACTTCAGAAACTAGATGGCAAGGCAAATCAAGAAATTAGAATAGTAGAGGCTGATACATGGATCCAGAGACAAGAAGATTTGGAAACCAAATAACTGTCTCTGATAGGAAGCCTTTTAAACTTTTTCATAGGAGCTGGGACCTGCTTGCTGGGATCTGGCCAGTCCAGGACCAACATGTCCACAAAAATCAGGATCATGTCACATGATCATGTCACAGAATCAGGATCTTTGTCAAAAGGATTTTCCAAGGACTGTGAGAAACTCACCGGAGGCTGGAGGTTAAGAACAGATTTCAGGGGATCCCTGGGTGGCGCAGCGGTTTGGCGCCTGCCTTTGGCCCAGGGCGCGATCCTGGAGATCCGGGATCGAATCCCACGTCGGGCTTCCGGTGCATGGAGCCTGCTTCTCCCTCTGCCTGTGTCTCTGCCTCTCTCTCTTTCTGTGACTATCATAAATAAACAAAAATTAAAAAAAAAAAGAACAGATTTCAGTGTCAGGTGGGAAAATTGCAAAGAGAAGGCCAAGAAGGAAGAAGACAATAAAGAATTTTAAAGTAACTAAGATCTGTTTGTAACAAATCTTCCCCAATCTCCAAGGATGGGTTTAATACAGCTTCACTATATTGGAATTGAATTACATAAATGGTAAACAATAAGAAGGTAGAAAGTGCTAGTCTTGCTGTCAGTAACTCCATTATCAGTAAATCTTGCCCCATATATATATATATATATATATATATATATATATATATATATATATATCTAGTAAATCCCTTGGCAATTGACATTTTTTTCTCTTTTCCTAAGCTTATTCCAAGTTCAAAGACCTTATCAATCTAAATTCTTTTTATGTTTGTAATTTTGGAACTACCATGCCTTTTCTAGATTCCATACTCTCATTCCATGACAATTACACTAAAAAGCAATATATAGGTTTTGGTTACAAGGTCCTATCTGGAACAATGAATGTGCACTCATTCATCAATTCAACACATGTATTCTGCCAGGAATTTTTCTAGACACTAGAGATACAGCAGTGAAACACACACACACACTCACATCCCTTCTCATAAAGCTTGTATTCCTGTGAATTGTCCTCAGTGGAATGGGACTGGTAACTAGGAATTTTGACCTATCCTGGGATATACATGAAGAATCAGAAGCTCTTTCCTGCCTGTCTATACTTTAATGATTTAGTGGAGTATCTTAGTCCTAGAAAAGTACTCCTAGGGACCCCTGAGTGGCTCAGTGGTTGAGCGTCTGCCTTCAGCTCAGGGCATGATCGCGGAGTCCCAGGATCAAGTCCCACATCAGGATCCCTGTGTGGAGCCTGCTTCTCCCTCTGCCTGTCTCTATCTCTGTCTTTCTCTCTCTCTCATGAATAAATAAAATCTTTTAAGAAGAAAAAGTACTCCTATTTCCAGCAAATACGACAGCAGATTGGGATAAATGGAAATCTGAGTGTGGCTTAGAATATCCAATTTCCCTAATTCCTTGTTTACTTACCTACTCCAAAACGTACACCTAAGCTCTACTTATTGAGCTCCTGGGCCTCTTGAAGCCAGACCCCTTAGAGCTATCATTCAGAATCTACAAATACTTGACGGGATGAGCACTGGGTGTTATTCTGTATGTTGGTAAATTGAACACCAATAAAAAATAAATTTATTTAAAAAAATTCCCACCTCCTTGAAAAAAAAAGAATCTACAAACATTTATTGTTTTTTTTGCTAGAAATGCTCACATAATTATTCCATTTATTCCTCACAACACCCTGTGGGAGATGCAGAATGGGTATTCTTAAGCTTCCTAGACTTTGTGTTTCCCAGCAAGATGTGTCAATAACTTACCCAAGATCATAAGCTAGTAAGTAGTCCATTTGGAATATGAAAATTATTCTTTTGACTCCATGGCCTTGCTCCCTGGTGTCCATATGGGGGGCCTCTTTTTCCCCATCATCCCCCTATGTGCATGAAATAGCCACAAACACAGCACACACAGTAGCCCTTAGTCCTTGGAGCAGGTATATTCAATCATCTTGACTATTCAGTAGCTGTTATTCCCTTTAGATGCTACATTTGCATGGGGACACCAAGAAGGGACAGAGAGGTAGTGGTGGTAATGAGAGATTCATTCACTAGCAAGTGACTGACAGCCTGCACTTCTACCCCTATTTAGTTTGGATTGCAAAATCAGAGGTTGTGGCAGTTTCACAATAGAGGTTAATACAAAAACAGGAGAGCAGCTTCAGCCATCTGTATAATTGGTGAAATTTATGGATATTCTCTTTCACCATTGGTTGGTGGAGAAAACCTTCAGGTTTTTTTGACTTGGCTACAAGGAGGTAATTAGATGGATGCACCGATAACTGATCACCTGGAGGCCTTTCTGTGTTGTTTTTTTTGTTTGTTCTCATCCTGGTTTTTTTTTTTTTTTTACCTGCTTATCACAATTATTGTGTGGGTTGGCAGAGTGGACACCATTTAATATTGCAAACCCAGAGGGTTTCTTGGACCGCTACATCAGTTGTCAATTATATGTAAGGATGGGGCAGGCAGGAAAGCAAGAGAAAGCGATAGGTGATAGTTAATTCCCCCATAACCCAGTAGAATCAATAGCATGTTTCTACACCAACTCCTTCCAGACTTTTCCTTAAAGCTTCAAACAACAAGAAAGTAAACTGATTTTCTGCCACTATCTTCTATCCTCTTGTGACCCTGTGGTGGAGGTGGTAATAAGCAAAGACCCCACAGGCCAGAAGCAAATGGAAGTCATCAAGCAGGTAGCCTGAAGCAACTGGCAACTAGATAAACATCCCCAGAAGAGTTAAGAATTGACTGCTGTTGTGAGTGGGAAAAGTCAGCTGCCATCAGGCTATTGATTATTTTGCAGTAGAAAAATTATTCTCAGTGCCTGAACCTCTGGAAATAGGAATGAGAAGAAAACATTTTCAATAAATTACCTAAGCTGATCTGACAGGGATCTGAAACAAGCCCCAGCCCAAATCCAAAGGTAAGGAACATAGAATGCAGCTGTCTAAATTCAGTCATACCAGACAGTCCCTAGAGATTCCATTTTTTATTTTTTTTCTGCCTCTGCAAAAACAATACTTGCTCATCTCATCACATTGATAATGTACCATCAGCACTGGAGGAACAAACCGTATGTGTGCATTCTTAAAATTTGGGCCTAAGAATGTCACTCAGGTTAATGTTCTTTTGAGACCCCAGGGTGTTAAGTTCCTTTCTGAGTTCCTCATCAGATCCTTTTTGAGGAGTCAGAGCAAGAGGACTTTGGGACTCAAAGGTTATTTCCATCCCAAACTATCAAGACTCCTGGCCCACATTTCCCAACGTCCTCTAAGTTTCTGCCCTTAAAAGCCTATTCTCAAATAATTCCATCGCTATACTTTATCCTCACTGAGACATGGAGCCAATTCTTTTTCCAAATTCCTCATCTTTCAACAATTGGTTTAAAGAAAGATACGCGGCAGAAAAATGGGAAATTCAGCACAATTCATGACCTAACTCTCAGTACATTCAGGGTTAGAATGTGAATAAGAGGATGTATTCAATGTTAGGAATAATTTGGTTTTTTAAAACTCAAAGAATAAAAGTGGTTTTTGGCTGTAAATTGTTTCAGAATAAGGTAGTCATGGGAAAAGTGAGAAAGTTTAGATGAGAGATTTTAATCTCACCAGATTTCAAATGCTCCATCTGCCAACTCTTCCAACCATCAATAGATTCTACAGAGGGAACATGAGGTGGCTGCAATGAGCATTCCTGGAAGGCTTCCACGCCCTGGCCTCTGTTTCCACATATGTAAAATGGGAGGGTTATTTAATATTAGTTTTAACATGCCTTCTAAATACTTACATTTCCTTATTTCGAGTTCCCTCCACAGGTCCTTTGGCCACTTCCTAAATAGGCTTTCTCAGGCTGTGAAAGAATTGGCTCCATCTGTAGACTCAAAATTTCTGCTCACAATTTCATTCTTACTGAAACAATGGAAGACCTTATCTGAGGTCCTGTGGTAGGCAGAATTCTGAGATGGGCTGCCAAGATTCCCCGTCACTGGTGCATACACATGTTCTCCAAGTTATTCAATAAAACATTAATCTAGGTACTGCTCTGAAAGTGTTTGCAGATGTAATTAAGTTTCCAAATCAGTTGACTTTAGGTCTGGGTGGGACTGACCTAATTGCATGAGCTCTTTAAAAGCAAGGAGACTTCTCTGGCTGATGAGGGAGGGTAGGTTAGACATATAGCTAGATGGTTGGAAAAAAGCAAACATTCATCTTGTGAATTGCCTTTGGGGACCACATGACTAGGAACTGAGAACAGTCTCCAGCCAACAACAATTAGAAGAAAACCAGATTCTTCCAGCAACCTGAATAAAATTAGAAGAGGCCCTCAGCCTAGATGAGACATGTAGCCCTGGTCAAACACCTTGATTTCAGCTCAATGAGACCTTGAGCAGAGAATCTAGGAATGCTGTACCCAGACTTCTGAACCACAGAGACTGTGAGATGATGAACTTACGTTCTTTTAAACTGTTGTTTCTAGTAATTTTTATGGAGCAATAGAAAACTATTAAGGTTACTTTTAACAGTTATTTGAAATATTATTTATTTACTTATTTGAGAAAGAGAGTTGGAGAACAAGCAAGGGGAGGAGCAGAGAGGGGAAGCAGGCTGCTTCCCTGCTGAGAAGGAAGCCTTGACACTGTGTCATATCCCAGAACCCTGGGATCATGAGACAGACACTTAACCAACTAAGCCCACCCAGTTGCCCCTATTACAATTCCTTTTAGCCATGAAGTCCTGGCTCCTATTGCCACCTCCACTTTTTCTTTTTGAGATATTACTACGTTTTTAATTCTAATTCCTATAAAGTTAACATACAGTGTTATATTAGTTTCAGGTGTACAGTATAGTGATTCAACAATTCTATACATCATTACTCAGTGCTCATCATGCTAAATTTTTACTTTAAATTTCCCTCATTTGGGGAATTATTTCTTCATCTCATCGCTTCTCTGAACAGATGTGAGAAGGGTTTACAGATTATAAATCTGTAAGTGGAACAATGTAGCATCACTTAGCCACAGCTACAACTTCCTATCATTATTGAAATTAAAGACATGAAATCCAGTAATATGAAGTACCTCATCACATCACCCAGAGGATGGAAAAATAACTCCAAGATGATTCCATGTAGCTTCTAGACAAAGTTCCATGGTTCAATGCAAGCCCAGAGGCAAGATTAATTCCTTCATTCAGTTATTCAGAAATACTTAGGGAAAACTACTCTATAGCAGGCAGTGGGGACACATGGTAAAAAAAAAAAAAAAAAAAAAAAAAAGATGTCTGCCCTCATGGAGCTCACAGCATAGTGCAACAGAAATATAATGACAGCCACACTAGTCACCTTAAATTTTCAGTGATCCACCTTTAGAAAAGTAAATAAATACATGAAATTAACTGTGATGTTTTATTTAACCCAACATACCCCAAATATTATTTCACCATATAATCAACAATGCAGAATCATTGAGATATTTTACATTCTTTTTTCATACTAAATTTTCAAATTCTGTGTGTATGTCACATTCACAATGTATCTTATTTCTGACGAGCCACATTTCAAGTGCTCAATAACCACATGTGGCTGGCTCATGACTACTCTTCCAGACACCACAGGTGTATTTGACTCTATACAACCAACTATGATTATTTGTTATGCTATGAGAATTCTGAGGCTGTGAGAGCATTAAAACAAGGCATTAAACTCAGTCCTGAAGAAAGGGTTGGGGGAAAGAAAGCTTAGTGTTAACCAGGTGAATAGTGAGTACAAGGGTGTTCCAGGATGAGAGAATAGCATAAGCAAAGAACTGGCAATGTGAAAAGGGATGAGTATGCTCAAAAGTCATGGAAAGGAAAGCAGAGCATTCCCGGAGAGCCTCAAATATTTCAGACACTGCTGGAGTGTAGATGGGGAAGGAAGAAGTAAGGCCCAACACCCATCTTCCTCCACTACTCTCCATGTAATTAGCCTCACTGCATGCTGATCCACTCTGTCAGCATTGCTTCTTCCTACTTAAGGACCCTTGTAAGCAAACCCTGCCAGTCCTTTCTCTGCTTGGAAATATTATTCTCTAAACCTCTCCTACCCAGAGTCTATTAAACAGCTTAATTTAGTCATGAAGTTTGGGCCTATCTCAAAGGCCCAAAATAGTGGTTTTACAGTGCCCCCAATATTTAGGTTATGTTGCCACTACTATGGGCTTCTCTGCCTGTTCCAGAAGTCTCTCTCTTCTTTTTTTCTTAAGTCTCTCTCTCTCCCTCCATGAAAGTAATGATAATGATAACAGCTCACATGCATTTAAGTCTTTATAGTGTGCCAAGCTGAGTGATTCACATGGATTATCTCTTTAAGTCTCACAACATTCTATATTAGGCCCTTTGGTTATCCCTTGTTTAAAGAAAAGAATGGAAGCTTAGAGTGGTGAAATGATTTATTCAGGGTAATGCAGCCAATAGGTGGTACAGATGGGATTTAAACCCAAGGAGTCTGAATTTGCATAGTTAACATTAAGCTATAGTGCATCTTCACCTTCTTCACACACGCACAGACAGCAAAAGTTTAGTCCTGAGAAATACGTGGTTAGGTTGGACCAAGCTCTTAAGAAGGTGAACTGGTGGTCATGCTGAGGGAAGGGACCGAAAAAGGATGGAGAGCATCCTATTCCTTGTGGTCTTAAGGTAGTAGGATGTAGGGCCAGGAACAAAAAAGATATCAAGACTGACCTGCCAACTCTTCTTTCAGAGTATCTCTAGCTAGGCCAGCATTTATGCCAGCTCATCCCTACTCTGGGCTGCATCAGAGAGAAATTTGTAAGACTCATTATCTAATAAAATAGGTGTTGTTGGGACATACACACACTCTGATCTCCCAGAGGTGCTTCTCTTTAAGGTCTAATGTAATTGGTGTCTTAGGGCTGCTGGACTCATTTACCATCTCTGTTCTTGTTTCTGATCCAGGAGAGTAGAAAGAATAGATGGCAAATGCAATGTAGCAAGAGCTACATTGTCAGTCATTCTGAGCTGATGGAAGCACTAACCAATTCCTTCCCAACCTCATCATCCCTATCTAGCTACCTTCCCCACCACCACCATCTTTGTGGAGAATAATTAAGCTTGCAAGCACTGGCCACTATTAGTTAGAGCTGACTGTGATATTCAAAAACAACCCAAAACATTCTTTCTGATCTGCTGCCCTGGATTAGGAATGTCTTTGATACCTTATGATCTTCATTGGTGCCTGTGATCTCTAATTTGCCCTTGCATTTTAACAATAAACCCACTCCTCTTTAAATGGTAGAATAGGGACACCTGGGTGGGTCAGTCGGTTTTGTGTCTGACTCTTGGTTTGGGCTCAGGTCATGATCTCGGTGTCGTGGGATTGAGCCCCAAGTCAGGCTCCACGCTCATCAGGGAATCTGCTTGGGATTCTCTCTCCTCTTTCTCTCTCTCTCTCTCTCTCTCTCTCTCTCTCTCTCTCTGCCTCTCCCCCTGTTCACACTCTTTCTTTCTCTCTCTCAAATAAATCTTTTAAAAAAATAAGTGGTAGAAGAAAACTCTACTCATGGCAGGTAGAGATGGAGCTCAAGCCCTATAGAGACTGAATCAAGATAAACAACCTAATGATTTAACTCTTTCCTCAGCCACTGGCTGCCTTCTATTGCCCAGAAGAACGTTTGCTTAGTTCCCCCAATGTAGTACATTTGCCTTTCACTTGTCTTTGAAAATGGACAATTGGCAACTTTGAGACTGCTCTCCCAAACACAGCTGTGTGAGTGTACACACCCTTACAGTGTTCAAAAATTGTCTTGGTGCTTGATGGTAAAAAAAAAAATCACTGATTTCAACTGTCTTATAAAGGGGTACTAGATGAAGAGAATTGTGTCCCTTCCCTTAATAACAGTGACTTGTAAAGTGTGATCCCTGAACCATCAGCATCCACATACCACATGGGAAACTTGGTAGAAATTCAGATTCTCAGGCCCCATCCCAGTGCTACTAAATCAGCAACTCTGAGGGTGAAGTCAGAAGTCTTTGTGAAACAGAGGATTCTGATGCATACAAACATTTCAGAACCACTGCTTTACTGAATCCCTTCTAAAGTAAAACCCATAGTTGGAGAAATTGCATAAAAAGGCAAGAAGACAGAGAAAAGGTAAAAGTGGCTTTGGCTTTAACAGCTTTCAAGCTTGGATGAGCATTAGAATCATCTGGAGAGCTCTAAAAATACTGATGCCCAGGATTCAGACTCAGGTGATCTGACATGGGGCCCTGGTATTAAAATTTTTAACAAGTTACCCAGGTGGTTCTTTTTTTTTTTTTTTTTTTTAATTAATTTTTATTGGTGTTCAATTTACCAACATACAGAAAAACACCCAGTGGTTCTAATGTGATACCAGGTTTGAGAACCACCACTTGTAGAAATATAAGGTCAGGTGTCAGCTGGAGGGCTTTCCCCTTTCAGGTATCATTTGGTAAATGAAGCAGGGGAATGCCAGGATGGCTCCTGAGAAATAAGGAGGTATTACCAGTTTTAGAAAGGGAAGGCAAGGGAACTAATGCACATCAAGTGCCTGCTATGCACCAAGTGTTCAGAGACGCACGAGGCCCACACAGCCCTGGGCAAATAGATTTCCTGGAGCAATCACTGTGGAACATCTGAGGGGAGGTATTGGGATAAATAGATAATTAGTTCACAGAACCATACAGAGAATATGCTCATTACAATCATTCGAGGCATAAATGAACAAAAAAGATGGAAGAGCCAAGCATATATTTGGAATGGGTTAGGTACATCCCAGCTTAGAATGATAGACTAGATGACCTAAAAATTCCCCCTGATTTCTTCTAGAATGCTATGGAAAAGATAAAGACAGATATGATTTGGAAGCTGTTTCAGCATATTCAAAATTATGAAGAAAAGTATAGTACTATATCCAAAACCATTCTCCTCTAAAAGTTTGAGATGACTCAGGACTTAGGGAGGAATGAGGTCAAATATCATGACCCATTTTGGAGACTGGAACAGTGTTTCTTAATACGTGGAACTCGTTAGAAATGCAAATTCTCAGGACCCACCTCAATCCTACTGAATCAGAAATTCTGGGAATGGGCCCCTGCCTTCTGTGTTTTAACAAGTCATCCAGGTAACCCTGGTGCATGCTCAATTTTAAGAACCACACCTCTAATGTGTTCATTCAATGGATTCTCAATGGAGTTTTTTATTTTTCCTTTTTTCACATTAATAAGTATTCACAGAGGAGCCTGCCTATTGAGACCCTGATCACAACCTCTATAGAACTGCACTGGAAAATGCTGACAGAGGTGCAGGGCTACAGTGAGGACTGGCAATGTGGTTGGTAGGAAACACTAGAGTGGGCCTCTGAACCCTGATACATGCTTGTAGTGTGACCCTAGAAAGGTCACCAAACATCTCTGACTGAAAATCTGGCACACAGCAGGTTCTCAATAAATGTTTGTTATCTGAGAGGCACCTGGGTGGCTCAGTCAGTTAAAAGTCTGATTCTTGGTTTTGGCTTAGGTCATGATCTTGGGTTGTGAGATCAAGCCCTGCATCAGGCTCCACATTCAAGGGGACATCTGCTTGAGATTCTCTCTCTCTCTCTCTCCCTCCCTCCCTCTGACCCTCCCCCTGCTCAAGCACACACACTCCCTCTCTAAAATAGATGAATGAAGAAAATCTTTAAAAAATATTTGTTATCTGAGTACCTTGTAAGCCAAGGATTATGGTGCTGAAGGAGGCAGGGTATAGTTAAGGGGGCAGAAGTAAGATATATCTGAGTTTGAGTACTGGCTCTGCCTTTAAATCCATTTTTTAACCTGGAGCAAGGCACTTCCCACTTTAGTCTCAGTTTTCACAGCTATAAAATGGAAGAATTCTGATTATAAGACCTCCAAGCATTCTGTTGACATCTAAATTGCTCTGCTTAAAGATCTGTTCTGTGATACTGAGAGTTTAGTGACCCAGACAGTTTTTATAAATATATGGCCATATAAACAAAATCTTCCTGCAGCCTCAGAATATGTTTTGTATACATCATCAATTTCCAGCACCCAGCAAATGACTATAGGTGGTGGTTTAATCATTAATGTGTGGCAACCTGCAACCACCTGATTAAACACTGACCCAACCCATATAATAATTGGAGTTTTCCTAGCACATAGGAGTCCCTCTTCATGGTAGGAAACTGTTTGAGGTAGCTATGAAACATTTTGCACAAATGACAGTAAGCTGCTGTGTTCATTAGGGTTGTAGGACTGAGTGAACCCCTCAATTGCCCTTAAACATTAGAAGGTGAAAATATAATAAAAGGTCAAGGAAAATCCTCAATACATATAAGAGGGGAATGCAATAGAAAGGGATGCCAGAGGCCTAGGTGCAAATCCCTGCCCCCACAGTAGCTGTATGGGGACTGAGACCTGTCATTTAACTGTTCTAGGTATTTTCAGCTAAACATCTTTGCTGTAGGCATTTTTGCTCAAGCATTTCACTGCAAACATTTGTGCCACATAACTAATTGGCCATAAGGCAATTCTACCATAAAAAATAAAATAACTGGGGTGCCTGGGTGGCTCAGTCGGTTAAGTGTCTGCTTTCAGCTCAGATCCTGATCCCAGGACCCTGAGATCTAACCCTGCATGGGGCCTGCTTCTCCCTTTCCTTTTCCCTCTGCCTCTCCCTCTGTCGTGCTCTCTCCACCCCACTTGTGTGCTCTGTATCACACTCTTTCTCAAATAAATGAATTAATAAAATCTTTTTAAAAAGATAAAACAACTGGTTGACAGTTTGTTTTCATTTCTCCATTGATAAATTTCTGATTTTCATATTATATAAATCTTAGCCCTCATAATGGTCTAAATAAATCTTAGTTAGCCCTCATAATGGTCTATACAGTGACAAGTAGATATGGTAGTCTTAAAATAGTGGGTAACAACTACATATATTGACTTGATAGGAAATGTGATAAAAGTTACTGGAAGTATGAAATAAGAGTATAAGGCAAGACTGCATATGGTACTATCCTAGAAAATGGTAACATCAGTGAGCTCAGTTACAAATGCATTACAGAGCTAGCATTTCCTCTGCATTTTCCATAGAACCTTGGAATGTCTATCAACAGTCTGACAAGAACAAACAACATTGCAGAAAAGTTTCACAACACAGTACAAAGCTCAGTTACAAATATGTATGCTAGTATTTGGAAATGATACCTCTCTTAATGAAGGAAGAACTTCAGTAACAAAAATATTCAAAGTGTGATGCCAAACAAGGAAATAATGAGTCAACAAGCAAAAAGGAAAAAAAAAGTATAATACTATAAACAAAAGACTAAATACAAGGGCTCAGGTACAATCCACAAAATAGAATCAGTTATTTGCACAGTATTACCCTAAATCTACACACATTTTTAATGTATTCAAATAATTTGTATTTTACAATGATGTCTTTTAAATTTGTTATTCCTTTTTAGTATTTCATTATGTCCTTTTTAATGAATGTCCCTCTTTAATTTTTCATGATTTTATCTTTTACAGCAAAATTGCCTTATGGCCAATTAGTTATGCAGTGAAAATGTTCACAGCAAAATGCTTGCAGCAATGCTGTCTACAGCAAAGATCCATATGGCAAAAAGATCGGACACACCATTTAACATCACTGAGCCACAGACTCATCTGTGGAAATGAGACAATAACACCTGCTTCATAAGGTTTTTCTCAGGATTAAATAGGACAATGGACTATGTAAATGGCCCAGCATAGATAATCAGTGAGAGGATGTTATTATCCTGAATGACATTTGCATATGCAAGCAAAGGGAATTGTGAGATCCTGGTTACCTGCAATTTAATCAAACAGAAATAGGGAGAACCCTGGGTGGCTCAGAGGTTGAGTGTCTGCCTAGGGCCCAGGGCGTCATCCTCGAGTCCCGGAATCGAGTACCACATCGGGCTCCCTGCTTCTCTCTCTGCCTAGGTTTCTGTCTCTGTGTCTCTCATGAATAAATAAATAAAAATCTTTAAAATAAAAAAAAAAGGTTTGACAAGTACCTGCTACATACGGAGCTCTGCATACGGTTCTGAGAGGCATAGCTAAGAAATGGCAGGCAGAATCACACAAAATTGCCCATTCAAGCATTTTCCTGATGAACTCACAAATGGTATTGGGATATATATGAGCCTGTGCCTCATTTCACATAAAGTCTGATACTATGGAGGAAGGATTGATGTGCAAGAAAACAGTATCAATCCTCAAATGTTTAACAAAGTTGTGAATTGGATATAACGCAAAATGTGCAGTGCATGGAAGCAGAGTTAGTGGGCCCAGGGGCAGCCAATGAGCTCTCTTTTCTGAGTAACCTACTGAGATCCCTAGAGTTTCTGAATCTTTTTTCTTCAAAATACCTTCCTCTCGGGGATCCCTGGGTGGCGCAGCGGTTTGGCGCCTGCCTTTGGCCCAGGGCGCGATCCTGGAGACCCGGGATCGAATCCCACGTCAGGCTCCCGGTGCATGGAGCCTGCTTCTCCCTCTGCCCCCCCCCCCTCTCTCTCTCTCTCTCTCTGTATGACTACATAAAAAAAAATGTCTGAAGTATTAAAAAAAAAAATACCTTCCTCTCAGCCACCCATCTAACCCCACTCCCTTCCTTCCCGTTGGCTCATGGATATGATGAGGGGAATGGAGCACTCAGCCTCCACTGGAGAAGCCCTGGCATGCTAAAGGCTGCTTTGAGGAGCTCCCCTGTTGCAGGCAAAGGAGCTCAGCACAAGCTAAAGTGAGGTTGAGATGGATAATAGTCTCTGCACCCTGCGATTCCGCAAGCCTCCAGCCTCTACCAAGAAGAGGCAGCAGCAGCAGCGGCAGCATTTTTCCAAATCACAGTCCTGATGATGCCTGTAACTTTTCATTATAAAAATATATGCATAAGTCCGCAGAGCCCTGCCACTTCCACCTTCCTTGGGTGGCTGCTGGGTTTCACACCCACCAGATTAGATACATTCTGACTTGTTCAGGCACAGCCAGTTTAGATCCCTTGGTCCTGGAAGCAATAAAATCAGCCAAGGGGATTAAGGCCCGCTAAATCTAAGAAAAATTTGGGACCACTGTCCCAGGCAGGGGTTTCCCAAAGGCAGCTGCATCCGTCAGCCCATGATGGAATCAGATTCATCTTCCTCTCCAACGCTGCCAACCCCGCACTGCCTCATTAGGCTTAACTTGTCTTACCTTTGTCAAATTGGGGAGAACAGGACTTCCTTCTATAGAGGACTAAGACCACTCTGATTCTAGCCTGAACATTCCTCATGCTCTCCCCTGTGGGAGTAGGGGGCTGTCTGACTGGATCTCTACCAAGCAGGAAGTTTGGCTGCCAGTTACCTCTGGCCCCACATTTATTTCACAAACATTTACTTAACCCTTACCATGTTCCGGGTGCTGTTCTGGGCATCAGACACATAGTAACTCACTATTCCCATAACAACTCTGTGCAATGTGTACATTAAGTCCACTTTGCTGATGAAGAAACTGAGGCACAGAAAGATGAAATAATCTGCTCAAAGTCACAGAGTTTGTAAGTGGGAGACCTAGGTGTTGACCAGGTAGTCTGGCTCCTGAGCCTATTCTCTGAACTACTAGAATATCCTACCTCTTGAAGTAAGGTCTTTCTAAGGGGTAAATGGGCCAGCGGGAAGGCCAAAGGTCATACTCAGAGGTCAGCCACTTGCACCAGGGCTTGAACTGTCTTCTTCTTGCCCTGCTGAGTCAAGAGTTTATGCTCTGCTCCCTCTTCTGAGGCATCCAAGGCTCTTCCTGAATAATGAATAAATCTTGGCAGTGGTGGGGCCTGGATGGCTCAGTCAGTTAAGCATTGCCTTTGGCTCAGGTCATGATCCTGAGATCCAGCCACACATCGGGCTCCCTGCTCAGTGGGGAGTCAGCTTCTCCCTCTCCCTCTGCCTCTCTCTACACTCTCTCACTCTCTTGTGCTCTCTCTCTCTCTCGAATAAATAAATAAAATCTTTTAAAAATTGGCAAGAGTAATACAGGCATCATTGGTCATTAACACACAGGTGCAAAGCTTGTTATCATATTCAAAACCTAGCGGAATCCTGAGAATCAGGATACCCAAACAGGCAAGGTATAAAGACAAGGAAGAGAATTGAGGGAAGGTGTATGGCTAGAAGAGTTGCCCAGAAGAGCTAGGCCTAAGAATGACCACAATGAGGAGTCCTAACTAGTCAGGGATTTCATGTGAAAATACTGGGTCCCTGGGGCATGAGCACCCCCCCCCCAGTGGTGGGTGGATGTCCAGACTCAGAGTTGTCCTCATCATAGCTGTGACACTCCTCACTCAGTGAAGCCTGCCACCAGCTCATCTACCTTGTGGCGGCACTTAAAAGAATGAGATGCCTGCGAAACATCCAGATCAGAAGGAATTAGAAAGCCCTTTAACAGTCTGAATAAGCCACAGTTATTGACTGTGGCAGTGACCTGCAGATCCCCTAGGACATCTTGCAACCTGGACTTTCAGCTTATGGTGACTACACAGCCTACACGCTTGAACCACTCAGCTTCTCTCATTATGATTCAGATTATGATGAATCTTCCCTTTATCAAATATCTGATATGTACCAGACACTGTTCTGTTTTATAGGCATTAACTCATTTAATCTTCACAATAACTTTATTAAGTAGTTATTATTGTGAATAAGAAAACCAAGGCTCTGGGAAATAATTGGTAAAAGGTCACATGGCTAGTAAGTAGCAAATTGGGACTTTCTCTCTATCCCCAAAGCTAGTTTCTCTGTTTTTAAATATAGTAGAGTCCATGCAAAAAAAATGGTGACTTCTGCATGAGTTTCAATCAATCTTCTCACATGAATGTATAAAGGATTCTGAGTTCTGTAGCAGACCAAGGACCCAGTAGTTGGGCATCAGGGAAAAGGTGAACCAATGCCACTCACATCACCTACCAAATGACCCATCTCCTCACTTACATCCAACTCAGGCTCTCCTCACCAGGATAACTAACACATGAGCATGTGCTTTGTGCTTTTCACCTTGGACAGAGGGCCTACTTCTTTGTAGGGTACCTTTGGAGTACAGCCGGACACTTTATGAGACAGGAGATTCACCGGGAATAAATAAGATGTGGAGCAACTATTCCTCTCCCCTGTCACCCAAATTGTTAGGCCATCTTAAGCAGACTCCTCCATTTCAGTTCTTTAATATGGAGCTTCCCAAGCACTTGTTGAGAAGTAAGTACACCTTCCCTGCTGCACTGGAACTAAAACCACTCTGATTCCTGTAGGTTCACTGTTCATTTGTCAGAGTGACCTGGTTGGAGAGCAAGAATACCTGCTGTAGAGCCATTCAAAGGCTTTCATCTTGGACCAGGATCGCTCAGAGTGCATCAGTGTGCTAATAAACAGATTAGGGGGAACAGGGCCAAGGAAATGTTGAGAACATAGGGGAAGCCATAAGTCAAGGTAATAAATCTGTTACAAACTTGACCCCCTTGTACCTGGAAAGACCTTCAGGATCTGAAGACTCTGGGGCATGGAAGAAGGGAGAAGTTATTGCCATGTACTCTCTAACTCCAATCCATGTAGGAACTCCATTTCTTGTCAAATGAGGTTGAGAGGTTTGGACTCTTCTAGTCCAAAGAAAGCAGATTGAAGGAGAGTTTACTTTGCCCACCTCTATTCCTGGAAAAAAAATTTAAATAAATCTCTCTCAGAAAAGAGCAAAACATAGCTTCATGGCCAAGCCAGAGAAGTCACTTATGGGAAAGCGTATGATATTAATTAATAACATTCAGGCTCATCTAAACACCAAGTACATAGGTGAAACTGCATAGATTTCCAAAGCAAATTCATGAATTTCTCTCTCAAATTAGCTCCCCTTCCTGATTCTTCCATTCCTTGATCTCAGAATTGTCACTGAATATGGGAGATGAAAAAGAGAACACTCATGAAATCTCATGGATTCTAATTTCCCAATGTGGCTTGCATGCATCCTTTTCTTTCTAGCCCTGACCACCACCACCACCTGAGCCCCTGACTTTTTTTAAAAAGATTTTTGTATTTATTCATTCATGAGAGAGGCAGAGACACAGGCAGCGGGAGAAGCAGGCTCCATGCGGAGAGCCGGACACGGGACTTGCTTCCGGGACTCCAGGATTATGCCCTGAGCCGAAGGCAGTGCTATGAGCCCCTGACTTTTTCCACATCCCACCCACTCTGCCACTTAATACCTTCCAGACTGTCTTCCTGTCTCTAGAGCTGGCTTCATCACATGCTATCTGTGCACTCTCACAGGGACTCACACTTGGTTTAACACTGTGCTATCACTGCCTTGAAAGTTTTAATAATGTTTTAACAAAGGATCCTACATGTTCATTTTGCAATGGGACTCACAAATTATGTAACCAGTCCTGCCTATCTCTCCCTATCTGGATCTATCTTATACATATTTGTTATTTTTCTTACTAATGCCAATGACATCTCTAATAGCTCTCCAGTCCCCCTAAAATCAAACCCAAACCCCTACAACCTGACCTCTGTCTAATCTTCCATCCATCTCATACAAATTCAATCCAGTTCAAAATTGAGGATGGTCTTATCATGAACTAACTTCAGCAAAATGGTTAACAGCTCACATTTCGAAGTCAGACAAACCTGGCTTAGGGTCCTAGTACTATACTTACTGGCTGCGTGACTTTGGACAAATGCCTTAACCTCTCTGAACCTCCATTTCCTTATCTGTAAAAAAGGGATACCAATGGTGCCTATCTTATAAGGTCAGTATAAGAATTAAATGAGATAATATAAATAAATATCTAAGCACAGTGCCTGGCTCCTAGTAAACTCTCAATGAATATTAGCTGCTAATATTGTTGTTTGTTGTTGTGATGGTTACAGAGTTAAGTGGTTCTAGAAGTCACCATGTCTTTATTCCAGTCTAATCAGCCACATTACTGGCTGGATTTCAGGTATCTCATGGTGACCTGCCACGTCCCTCTACTTCTCTCTCATGTAAACCTCAACTATCTTCTTCTGGCTTTAGATCATCATAATTTGCATGCTGTTGAACTCTCTTCTCTCTCTGCTAGTGTGAGATCAACCTGATGGATCAGCAGAAGCTGCAGAGGCAGACTTGGAGAAGAATAAGCACATTTGCCAATGAGGACTTCTGAGGGAATCAGCTCTGGGAATTGATATTCAGGCTTTGAATACCACTCCTTCTTTCTCCCAAGGCCTAACCACTTCTCTGGCAAATCCCATGGTGGACTTTGGGAGATACATAAAGATTTTGAATGAGCTTTGTCCAGACATCTGTATGAAATGGCTCTGGGAATCAGATCAACTCTAACTTTGCAGCACAGATTGATCCTGAGCTTCTGAAGTCATTCACAAAGTAATCAGGGAAGTGGCTTGGCCTATATGAAGAGTAAGAGCCTAACTTGGGCCTTCTGCAAGGGTCCTTTGTGATACCCCAGCTGTGATGAGAACAGCTTCCAGCAGTGTCACTCCCTATTCCTTCCCATCCACTTACAGAGTGCTTTATCCTTCTTTTGGAGCAGATGTCCTCAACCCTGCCAATCCTGAGAATCACCTGTGGTACTCCTGAAACATACCAATGTTAGGCCACCCTCAGCACCAATTAAATCTGAAGGTCTGGCAAAGCATGTTGGTGATGTTGACAAGCTATCCCTGTGAGTTTAATGTGCAGCTAGGGCAAAGAACCACTGGACTAGACAAGATTAGCAGCACCTTTTTTTTTAAAACTGATCTCTATGCTTAGCATGGGGCCCAAACTCCCCACCCTGAGATCAAAAGTCACATGCTCTACTGATTGAGCCACGCAGGTGGTCCCCCACCCCCCGAGGTTAGCAGCCTCTTAATTAATCTCCTGGTTTCTATATCTTTCTCCTCCTTGACCACCTGTCTGACACCTACTTCTTAAAATATAAAGTCAAAGAGCCCCCTTAATATAACCCTATTTGCTTTCCTGTGATCTCTATTATGTACTCTACCCTTTAGCCACACCTGGTTCTTTACAGTTCCCAGAGGAACCACCTAGATCAATCCCACTGAAATTTTGTTCACATTGGTTCCTTGACCTAGAATGCCTCCTCTTCTTTGCTTAAACTAATGGTTCTCAAATGTGAGGGCTCGTTATAATACAGATTACTGGGATCCACCTAAGAATTTCTGATTCTGTTAGGTCTAAGGGGGACCTAAGATTTGAATCACTAACAAGTTCTCAGGTGATGCTACTACTGGTCAAAAGACTACATTCTGAGGACCACTGACTTAGAAAAATTTACCCTCTAAGTCAGGCCAGCTCAAATGCTACCTTCACTATAAAAACTTCTTTTCCCACCCCTACCTCCCAGGTGAAAGTGATATTTCTGCTCTGTTCTTCCATGGTGTTTTATCTGTGTCTCTGTTCATTATATTTGGTGTATTTCTGTCTTTTCCATTGAAGGTGGCTTTATATTGCAGGCATGCTTGCTTCTCCTATAATGCTTAATGATGCATTAATTCTGAAGGAGCCCTGTAAATATGTCTTGAATGAAACCATACACTCCAAAATATAGATGAAGCCTAGGTGTGCTCTGCAAACTGAACTCAGATCACATAGGATAACACCATTCTTCTCTGAATGCATAGTGTAAGCCCCAAAGGCTTCAGCTTTCCCTTATAACTCAGTAGAAACTGCTCTCCCCTTCCATAATTTCCAGAAGGCCTGTTTCAAATTGACACTGCAGTACCAGGGAAGGAATGGCTCTAGGAGGACTTCCCTTGGCAGACATTAAAGGAACAAATTTGTCTTCAGCATCTTTCCATTTCTCTTTAGTGTCTTCTTATCCCCACCCTTGTATCCCAAGCACCCAGGGTTTTCATGCCAGTCACTAGCTCTTCAAAACGCTCCACAGGAAAAGCTCTTGTGCTCCAGCCAGACTTTCTTGCTCTCTTCACATGCCCTTTGGTCTCTGTATTCTACTAAGATGCTCTGTTAAGAATATAGCATCTGGGTATGGCACCATGGTTAAGATCATAGTCTCTGGAGTCAAACAGTCCTTATGGACTCTTGGATCTACCACTTGCTAACACGGGGAAAGTCACTAAACTCCAATGCTATATTTTCTGTAATATAGGGATATCAGGCATACTTTGCACTGTTACCACAGGAATAAAATAAAATAATGTGTGTAAAGCAAATACCACACACTTGGCACATATTAAGTACTCAGTAAGTAGTTGTTATTACAAATGCATGAAAATGCTACTATTAATATCTAATGACAGCTTGTGGAGTTATCCCCTGATAACTCCACCTGATCCTCAGGCAGCCTTTGCATTCTAACAACAACCTAATCGGGGAGGGTCTCTGGGGAAACCCTCCATTTTTTTGCACTGCAGCTAGAATAGTCTTTTTTTTTTAAGCAACTTTCTCCTATTTAATTCCAAGAGTATATCTGAATTAGATACTCACCTCCTACCTTCAATTTTTGGACAGTGATCCTTCTGACTTTCCTTTGCTTTTTATAAAAAAAAATAGATTTTATTTTTTAGAGCAGTGTTAGGCTCACAGCAAAATTGAGTGGAAGGCACAGAGATTTCCCATATATCCCCACTTAGGCATAGCCTCCCCCATTATCTTTCACCAGAGTGGTACATTTGTTATCATTAGTGAACCTACAGTGACACATCATAACAACCCAAAGTCCATAGTTTACATTAGGGTTTACTTTCAGTGTTGTACATTCTATATGTTTGGACAAATATATAATAACATCTATCCATCATTATATTAGCATCCAGAATAGTTTCACTTCCCAAAAAGAATCCACTGTGCTCTGTTGATTCATTCCTCTCTCTTTATTAACCTCTGGCAACCACTGATCTTTTTATTGTCTCCATAGATTTTCCCTTCCCAGAGTATCATATAGTTGGAATTAAACAGTGTGTAGCCTCTTCAGATTGGCTTTTTTTCACTTAGCAATAGGCATTTACAAAATGATCTTTCCAGAATATAAATTGAGTCACTTTCTTCTTCCACTTAAACTATTTCCTGTTTACTTCACCCTTGCTTGTAGGACAAGGCTCTAAATTCAGTGGTTCTTAACTGGGGGCCATTTAAGGATATTTTGGTTGTCATAAATTCTAGGGGACAGTTTGACATTAGTGGGCAGAGACCAGAGAGGCTAAACTTCTGCAACTTTGATATAGGATCTAGCACTCCACACCCCTATGTACAATTGGGGTATTGCAAAGCCAGTGGAACCCCCACTGAAAAACATCCCCACTGAATTCTTTAGCTTTGTCTCACACTGCTCCCTTGCTGTCTGGACCCGTCATGCTGACCCTGTTTCTGGTGTTCCACAGCTTTTGAGACCTGCTATTCTTCCTACTTGGAACACATTTTTTTTCTGTTCAGTTATTTAACTCCTACTGACTCTTCCAATCTTAGTTTAAGCAATATTTCTCCAGGGAATCCTTCATTAACTCCCCATTATAGTGTATACTTCCTTAGAACTGTGTTTCTTTACTTCAGAATATTTAACTCAGTTTATAATTACATAGCCATTTGTGTAATTATTTGATTAATGTCTGTCTCACCCATGACATCAGCAGCTCCAATAAAGCAGGCATCACACCTGTTTTTGCTCACCATTGTATACCCAACACCTAGCCCAATTCTTGCCTAGTAGTCGGCACTCACTCTCTCTGAAATGAATGCCCACAAAACTACCCCTAGTCTTACTCAAATCCTAAAAGAGAGGGGTGGCTACCTACAATGCCGCGTTTCAGGGGTCTTAGAACAACTGGCTTACACTGAACTCTCTGAGTAGGAGGAGGAACTGGAAAGAGTAGAAAGAGTCTTCTCTTTAGCTATTCTGCTTCCATTCAAGCTTCTTAGAATGGAGTCACAATGGTTATCTTTCCAATTTCTTCCTGATTCCAAAATTACATATAGACATTCTGATAGATTGCTTCCTTCCAAACCTAATTATTTAAAACAGATGAAGAAGTGTTTAAAGCATGTTGCTTACTTGCTCTTTTGATACTTTCAAGATGTACAGGGTACCTGTCCAAATTTTGGAAAATTTGGAAAACATTCTGTCAAGGGTCTAACAGTCTTGGAACATGGTACTATAAGTGATGGAGCCACTTACACCACAATTCTTTAGTGAGCTTTGCATTGAAAATCAAGACAACATACTGCTTCAGTTCTATGTGGTTTGGAGGTAGTTTATTTGCCTTTTTAATGTGATAGCCTAGGCAATCAGAAAGAAAACAAACAAGAGATATGTACAGGTGTGTAATGAGAGAGGAGCTGCTGAGAAGAGTAGAAACATACTTCATAGGCACTGGATTCAAGGAATAGTGGTGCTAATCAGTGGAGAAAGGTGTATCATGGGCATAGCAGGTCTAACCCTGACAGTCTTGCTGGGTACAGGGGAGGCTGCATCTGCATTTTGCTGTCATTATTGGGATGTCTGCTATTTGAGAACATCTCCTGGACCTCTAAGAAGTAGCATGCAGCTGAGTGAGGTCAGGGTTAGAAAAGTCAGCTGCAACTTGCTGACTCCATCCTTACCCAAGCCTGAGTTTTGGATGACTGCCTTGTCCCTCCTTCCCAGGTCTTAGGTTACAGTTTGGGTTAGAACCAAAAGATCTGGAATCTCTTCATGTGGATAGCCTAGTGCTACTTTCTGACTGTCAGCCAATGTGTGGAAAACATACAGAGTGGCTCAGAGAGTTCTGGTGGACTCGTGTTTTGTAAAAACAGAGCTCCCCCCAAAAGCTCATTGTGACTCATCTGATTATATGGATTTAACACAGATGGAAAAACCAGAGTCTTCCTAATTTTTAAATCTCTGTTTTAGAGCATAAATTCACAGCCCCAAGCAAAGATCTGTGGATTAAACATTTTATATGGAGCTGCAAGTTCACAAACTTAAAAAATCCAAGTTTCAATAATCTTGTCTAGAGCTTTTATGTTTCTTTTTATTTTCCTATACTTGTCCACTATAAATTTTTTTTAAATTTAAAATGTTATCAATTTTTTAAAATAGGAAGAATCGTCATCAGTTGATATTTTCTAAGGTTTTTCTCCCAAAAGAAAAAAAATTAGAATAGAGAAGATATTTTTATTTTAAAAAGGCAATTCTCAATGTTAAAAAAAATTAGTAATAAAGAATTATATAAGAGCCTATTCTTCCCGTCCCTTATTCCCGACGTCCTCTGCCATGCCCCCCACCCCGAAACAACACATTTCCCAGAAGACACTGTTAATAGTTTGAGTCTTTTGAAAGACGTTATTTTATGGAAATAAAAGACTTTGCAGAATGGTTTTTAAATGCAGCCAGAGGGAGGTGGTCCTCAGTACTCATCACCTTAGACTGGCAACATTGACCAGATCCAGCTTTGACCAGATCCAAAGCATGGAGAAATGATACCATATAATAAGGCTATTGTCTCTCCAGATTTTCATCCCCAAGGGCTTTTGTAAATATTTTCCCCCGTGAGTCCCATGTTTTCACTTACCAAACTGATTTTGTAAAGGAAAAATTTATTTTTCCCACTCTCCAATAATCAAAGCCAAATATAACTGGCCTTCAAAGGAGGTTATCACAGAATATAAGCTGCTTCTTAGAGTAAGAAGATGCTAATAAGGGACATTACTTTTTCTTTCTTTTCAAATTTTTATTTAAATTCTAGTTAGTTAATAATGTACAGTGCAATATTGATTTCTAGTGTACAATTCTGTAATTCATCACTTACATACAATACCCAGTACTCATCATAACAAGTGCCTTCCTTAATTCCCATCTCCCATCTTGCCCATTCCCCACCCCCTTCCCTCCATCAACCCTCTATTTGTTCTCTATATTTAAGTATCTCTTCTAGTTTTTCTCTCTCTCATTTTTCTTTTTCCCCCTCCCAAATGTTCATCCGTCTTGTTTCTTAAATTCCACATGAGTGAAATCATATGGTTTTTGTTTTTCTCTGACTGACTTATTTTGCTTATAATACACTCTAGCTCCATCCATGTTGTTGCAAATGGCAAGTTCTTTTGATAGCTGAGTAATACTCCATTTTGTGTGTGTGTGTGTGTGTGTGTGTGTGCACATACCACATCTTTATCCATTCACCAGTTGATGAACATTTGGGCTCTTTCCATAGTCTGGCTATTGTTAATAATACTCCTATAAACATCAGGGTGTATGTGCCCCTTCGAATCTGTATTTTTGCATCCTTTAGGCAAATACCTCGTAGTGCAATTGCTGGATTGTAGGGTAGTTGTATTTTTAACTTTTTGAGGAAACTCCACACTGTTTTCCAGAGTGGTTGCACCAGTTTGCATTCCCACCCATGTTGCAAGAAGGTTCCCTTTTCTCTGCACCCTCAACAATACCTGTTGTTTCTTGTGCTCTTAATTTTAGTCATTATGACAGGTGTGAGGTGGTAGCTCATCATGGTTTTTATATGTATTTCCCTGATGATGAGTGCTGTTGAACATCTTTCCATGTGTCCATTAGCCATCTGGATGTCTTCTTTGGAAAAGTGTGTATTCATGTCTTCTGGCAGAATATTACTTTTCAAAGACCATCTCTTCATTCTTTCAACAAATTACTGAGGAATCAAAATATTCCAGATACTATTCCAGGCACTTGGAATACAACAGTGAACAAAATTACCAAAGTGCCTTCCCTGGTAGATATGACATTTTGTTGAGGTGAGACAAATGATAAGTAACAAACAAATAACAGATATCTCAGGTGGGAATAAATGCTATGGAGACAACTAAAGTGGAATGAGGTGGTGAGGGAACATTAGAAGTTGGGATGCTGTTTTATATAGGATGATCAGGAACTGTCTCTCTAATGGCAATATTTAAGTAGAGATCTGAAGAAAATGAGCAAGTGAATTGGAGCACTCTTGGAAGAAAGCATACCAAATGCAAGGATCCTGAATCAGGAGTATGTTCATAGTATATTAAAGAATACTGTTCTAGTCCAGTGTGACCAAAACACAATAAACAAAGGGGAAAGTAATAGAAGATGAGATCAGAGACGTAACTAAGAGCAGATCAGATACAAATTTTGCCCTTTCCCATGAATGAACTGGGGTGGGGGTCACAGGAGGGTTTGAGCAGAGGAGCAGTGTGATCTAAGTTAGGCCTAAGAAGGATCAATCATCTGTATGGAAGTGCTGAATCATCATATTCTACACCTGAAACTAATATTACACTGTATGTTAACTACCTGGAATTTAAATTAAAATATTTTTAAAGGATTTTAAAAAGACTCAATCACTTTGAATGGTATTTGAAGAAATGATTCTGGGCAAGGAGAGGGGAGGCAGGTTTCAGTGGGGAGGGACAGTGGCAGTGAAAGAATGAAAGACCAGGGTCAGTTAGGATGATGTTGTAATCATTCTGTTGAAAGGAAATTGAGACTATTAACCAGATGGTAGCAGAGAAAATAGGGAAAATTGGTCAATTCTAGATATATTTTGAAAGTAGAACTGATGGGGGCAGCCTGGGTGGCTCAGTCAGTTAAGCATCTGCCTTTGGCTCAGGTCATGATCTCAAGGTCTTGGGAACAAGCCCTATATCAGAGCCCCTGCTCAGCAGGGAGTCTGCTTCTCCCTATGCCCCTTCTCCTGCTCATGTTCTCTTACTCTCCTCAAATAAATAAAATCTTAAAAAAAGAGAGAAAGTAGAACTGATGAGTTGAATATGATGGGGGAAAGAAAGGAACTAAAGATTCACTCATTTATTCAAAAATATTTACTGAGCACCTTCTATAGGTACCAAGTACTAGAATAGTATGTGTGCTTGGGACACAACAAAGAAAAATCCCAAACCCCTTGGAGCTTGTTTTCTACTGGATAATAATAGCCCACATTTAGCACTTTCTATGTTCTAAACTCTTTGCTTTCTTGACTAATTTAATCCTCACCACAAATCAATAAGGTATGTATGTATGCATACATGGTATCTCCTCCATTTTACAGATGATTAGCCTCACAGAGAGAGTGATTAAGTTTTCTCAAGTCTCACAGATGGTAGGGAGCAAAGCTTTGTTACAAAATCAGGAAGTTCTGCTCGAGTTTGAGTTCCAACCATTACACTCCCCTGCCTCTTTTTTTTTTATAAATTTATTTTTTATTGGTGTTCAATTTGCCAACATATAGAATGACACCCAGTGCTCATCCCGTCAAGTGCCCCCCTCAGTGCCGGTCACCCAGTCACCCCCACCCCCCGCCCACCTCCTCTTCCATCACCCCTAGTTCGTTTCCCAGAGTTAGGAGTCTTTCATCTTCTGTCTCCCTTTCTGATATTTCCCACTCATTTTTTCTCCTTTCCCCTTTATTCCCTTTCACTATTTTTATATTCACCAAATGAATGAGACCATATAATGTTTGTCCTTCTCCGATTGACTTATTTCACTCAGCATAATACCCTCCAGTTCCATCCACGTCGAAGCAAATGGTGGCTATTTGTCGTTTCTAATGGCTGAGTAATATTCCATTGTATACATAAGCCACATCTTCTTTATCCATTCATCTTTCGATGGACACCGAGGCTCCTTCCACAGTTTGGCTATTGACTCCACTGCCTCTTTACCAGGACAGTATATCCACATCAAGAGTCAAAGCTGGACAACCTGGGTGCAAACCAGGATCCTAATTGCTAGACAACTCCAAGTATTTTGGCCTAAGAAAATGCAAGTTTGGGCAGCCCGGGTGGCTCAGTGGTTTAGTGCAGCCTTCAGCCCAGGGCCTCATCCCAGAAACCCAGGATCGAGTCCCACGTCAGGCACCCTGGATGGACCTCTGCCTGTGTCTCTGCCTCTCTCTCTCTGTGTCTCTGATGAATAAATAAATAAAATCTTTAAAGAAAAAAAAAGAAAATGCAAGTTTGCACTTGCCATTTACCCAATTATGGACAAAATTAATAGCCTAAGGACTGAATTGTGTGCCCCTCCAATTGAAATATTGAAACCCTAATCCCCAATGTAACAGTAGTTGGAGATGGGGCCTTTGGGAGGTAATTAGAATTGGGTGAGTTCATGAGGGTAGAGCCATCATGATGGGAATAATGCTCTTGTAAGAAGAGACATCATATACTCTGTCCCTCTCTCTCACATGCTCTTTCACTGTGTGTGTGTGTGTGTGTGTGTGTCTTTCTGTGTGTGTGTCTCTCTCCCTACCATGTGAGGACACAGTGAGAAGAATGCTGTATGCAAACCAGGAATGGAATCAGCAAGCAACCAGACTTCCTGTCTCTGTTAGTATGAACAATAAATTCACGTTGCCCACAGTATTTTGTTATGGCAGTCTAAGCTGACTAATAATACACCTGGGCACAGAAAGATTTGGTCCAGTGAGTTGTCTCTCTAAAATGTCCTGTATTGTTTGACACAAAATGTTATGTTATAGGACCATGTAAGTGTTAGCTCTAATTATCCACTAGAATGGCTAAATGGAATCCAAAAGGGCAGAAGTCATCAGACCTGCTGAGAACATGACACACTGCCAGGCAAATCAGGAGGCTTTGGTCAGAGAAACTGCCCTAGGATTCTTCTGTGGAAATCTGGAAATTTGGAGATATAATTTGGAGATATAATTATGGAAATTGCCCTCATTTTTGTTGAATGCTTACCATGCTGTAAGCTCTCTGCTAAAATGCTACAAATTCATCACCTCGGGATCCCTGAGTGGCGCAGCGGTTTGGCGCCTGCCTTTGGCCCAGGGCGCGATCCTGGAGACCCGGGATCGAATCCCACCTTGGGCTCCCGGTGCATGGAGCCTGCTTCTCCCTCTGCCTGTGTCTCTGCCTCTCTCTCTCTCTCTCTCTCTCTGTGTGACTATCATAAATAAATAAAAATTTAAAAAAAAAAAAAAACAAATTCATCACCTCATCTAATCTTCCTGGAAACCTCAGAAGGAAGATATTAGTATCTTTATGTATGAAACTAAGGTTCAGAAAGGCTCAGTGACTTACCCAACTAATAAGTGATAGGGGTCAAACTCAAACCCTCACCTGTTTGACTACCAACCACCACTGTTTCCCAGTGAGCCTTGCCAGATCACCCACTCACTGTTTCTTGGATTGCTTCCACTACTTAAATCAGGACTTCTTTGTTTATTTCCATACATGCTCTGGCACAATCTCATTCATACATGTGTCCCATCTTTCCCGTTCATTTAATGAGCTCGCTGAGGTCAGGGGCTCTAATTTGCATATCTTTTTACTTCCTAGCAGTTTCTGTTATGGGGATCTGCCCACAAGTGAGTATCTAATAAAGGTAGCTAATTGCAATCAATAAACTGCTTTAGGAATCTGCTGGGGATTCTGTATGCTTTCATCCAAGACAAGGTTAATATCACACTCGCAGGTAAAATAATAGCTTCCATGTCTTTAAGGCTTAATTAGTGCTCTATGCTGTGCTAAGTGCTTTCCATGCAGTCTCTTATTTAGCCCCGAAAGTATGAATAGGTACTCTCATTACAACCTCTAATATTCAGATGGGAAACTGAGACTCAGTGACATTTAAAAACAACTTCCCAAAGTCACTAAGCTAGTAAATGATACAGCCAAAAATCCAACCAACTCCAAAACACATTTCCTTAACCACTGGGGTTAAGGTGGAAATTATGAGCTTCAAGAATTTGTCTCAGGGATCCCTGGGTGGCGCAGCGGTTTGGCGCCTGCCTTTGGCCCAGGGCGCGATCCTGGAGACCTGGGATCGAGTCCCACATCAGGCTCCCGGTGCATGGAGCCTGCTTCTCCCTCCGCCTGTGTCTCTGCCTCTCTCTCTCTCTCTGTGACTATCATAAATAAATGAAAAATTAAAAAAAAAAAAGAATTTGTCTCAATGATGAAATGCAAATTTTTAAAATGTATATCTTCAAATTATTTTTAACAGCCTTATTGAGATACAATTGAAATACAATAAGCTCCACATATTTAAAGTGTATGACTTGTTTTGACATATGTATACACATATGAAATCATCATCACAATCAAGATGAGCGTATCCATAATCCCAAAGGTTTTCATGTTTTGCAAACATTCATTCCACCCCTACTCCTCCCCCAAACTGTCTCCAAGCACAAATTATTTTTTGAATGTGCAAGGCAGTAACTTAGAGATTCTGCTTGCCAATGATCATATCAGCTTTGCCCATAATAACTGGGTTCATTTGATTAGTGTCATAGTTTACTGATCTGTGACTTGGAATTCTCAGTGCCCAACTTCAGCTTCAGGCTGACATCCACACTAACTACAGTAAGAAGAATTATGATAAATTCTGAGTTAGAAATCTAATCTAAGGAATCAGCTGGGCTGATTGATATCTTCTTTTTAGAAATAAAAGATGTAGATTATTTATCAGATAGACCAAAACCCTAGGGATCATTTTTGGGCTTCTGTGTATTAGGAAAAATGGGTTTGGTACTTATAAGCTTTTGAAAAATCTCTAATTTACCCAGTAGACAGTTTCTCAGGTTATGACAAAGGTAGCAGAGCCAGTCAGCAACTAAATTCATTTTTTAATAAAAGCTACCCAACCTATTTATTTGATGAATGAACCTAGAAGTGATAGATTACTGCCTAGTTCTTATAAAAATAATGCATAGGAGCCCTAAGGATCTTTTCTCTATCAAATTGATATATCTATCAACTTTGCTCATTTGCTCAGGTGTGTTCTCCACCTGCACATTGACCTAACATTTTCACTCTAAATAGCGAGAAAAAAACTAGGAGTGAAAAAGGATCATATGAACATTTGGGCCCTAACAGATCACTATCCTTGGCCACTGTCACCCATCCATCAAATTCCCAGCCCTATTTACAAAATGAGACGATAGGGAAATAAGATTAACATCATTTAAATGGTCAGATAATTCAAAGAAGTATAAGAATTAATCTATATGGCATAGCTGATATGCCATAGCAGACAGGCAAGTGAAGTTGCTGTGCAATGAGGTGGTCAGGGAATCTGTGAAGGGGAGCTGAACGTAAACCCAGAAGAAAGGAGGAAAGTATTCTAAATGCATCTACCCACTGGGATAACTACTGTGTTAGAGGCAGGAATAAATGTGCAGTGGTATAGAGAGAAAGAAAGAATCCCCAGTGTTCAGGGCTGAAGGTATCTAATAGCCCTGCATTGCTGTCCTAGAAGGGATAGAAACATAAGAAAGGAGAGAGAAAAGAGGCAGAAAACTGGTGAGAGTGAGAGTGTTGTCAATTAGTTCTTCCGTCTTTTTACCACAATAAGTAGCAATCAGATGTCTGGGTTTTTTTAAATTTCAGACAAGCCCTTGTCTACTCATCAAAAATAAAGCAATTCTGCTTAGAGCAGCTTCTATTAGCAGCAGCAGTTAACATAAAAGAAAAAGTAAGCAAGGGAAGAAAATTCTACAGGGAAAACATCTTCCCTTGATATTCCTGTCAAATGATAGAAGTATTCCATGGTGGAAAATATCCAAGATAGGGGATCCCTGGGTGGCGCAGCAGTTTAGCGCCTGCCTTTGGCCCAGGGCGTGATCCTGGAGACCCAGGATCGAATCCCACGTCGGGCTCCCGGTGCATGGAGCCTGCTTCTCCATCTGCCTATGTCTCTGCCCCTCTCTCTCTCTGTGACTATCACAAATAAATAAAAAAACATTAAAAAAAAAAAAAAAAAAAAAAAAAAAAAGAAAATATCCAAGATAATTCTACCTCTGTGTAGTAAGCCATTGGATAGCCACGCCCTCTGATCCCCAACTTCTACACTGAAGTGAGGACACAATTCATGCAGGAGCCCAGAAAGCAATGAATCATATAAAAGAGCTGAGTCTGTCTTCTCTTGTTTCCATAGACACTCAGTGTGGGAACAGCACTTAAGGTCGGCTGTGATCTCCCAGGGGAGAATTTAGCCAAAGTGAGCTAAGTGAGACTATTGCAAACTTCCACTACTGAATTCTTCCTTTTATCTTAGAACCCTAGGATTTTAGAGCTCCAAAGGGACCTTAGGGACTACCAAATCTAACGCTTTTCTTCTTTTTTTTTTTTTTTAAAGAATATTTTAGAAATTGACTTTAAAAATAAAGAAAATTTATTTTTAATTTAGGACAGAACCTTACAGATAAATCTGATGACTTCCTCCCAATCTAGGATACCTCCTTGTGCCCCCGCCACTCTCCTCAGATGTAAGAACTATTATTAGTTTGCTAATTTTCTTTTCAGATCATATTTGATAATTCTACATACAAATAAACATGTAGTATTATTTTTTGTGTTTTGTTTAAAAGTTATCATACAGTATGTATCTGGTTTTCTTCACTCAGTATTGTTTTGGGATAGACCACTCCTTTATTTTATTTATTTAAGAGAGAGTGGGCAGGGGGAGGAGAGGCATGGGGGGGCAAGCATACTCTGCACTAAGCACAGAGCCCAGTGGGGGGTTGATCTCAGGATCCAGAAATCAAGATCTGAGCTAAAACTGAGTTGGACGTTTAACAACTGAGCCACCCAGGTGCTCCTAGACTATTCCTTTTAACTGCAGTTCAATATTCCGTTGTATGAAAGCACTGCATTTTCTTTATCCTCTTCCACCTTGATGGAAATTTATATATCTTCTTTATGGGAGAGAATTGAATCTCAAAGAAGTTACAGGACTGGCCTAAGGTAAGTTTTAGCATAGTTGGAACTAGAAACCAGATCTTAGATGAAAGGTAGATGAGTTTCTCAAAAGTTGGCTGTCTAGGTTCATTCATGGAAGTCTTAATTGGTCTAATATGCGGTTGGAACATCAGATTGGAGAATATGAAAATTCTGAGCATTCAGACATCCCACAGCTGGTAAGCCTAAGAGTCCTCCAACCAATGGCCTTATGTAGTGAAGAGCTTCAGAGCTCATAAATATTTCTTCTACCTTTGCTCATGAGGGTCTGAAAAATCTTCCTTTCAGACTTTATAGCTTTAGATCTTGAAGGGTTTTCCATCCATAAAAGTTCCCTGGACCCATTTTGAGAGTTAAATTAAGATAATGTGGCCATCAACATGGTTGATAACTTGGTTTATCAGTTCAAATGACAGAACAAAGTTATTATGGAAAATAGTCTCAGGACATGTATAACAGGTAAGTGGTTGGGATGAAGCAAAGAGAAGGAGAAAGGAAGAAATTGGACATACATTGATTGCCTGCTATGTGCCAAGCAATGTGCTAGGTATCTTACATACATATTATTACAATAAGATTATTAAAGCTACTTTCCATATTAGGAAACAAGAGCTCAGAAAGATTAAATAGCTTTCCCAAAGTCCATTTGTTTATTCATTCATTCATCTACTCAACAAAATTTTGCCAAGCTACTATTGCTCAGTGCTAGATGCTATGCTAAATGAGGAAATATATTGGTTAATGTGACAGACCCAATTTTTGTTCTCATGGACTTGAATCCATAAGAAGTTATGTACCATGAAAATGCAAGGTAATTAAGCATGATCAGGCACATTGGGTTGGGCACCGTGAACATAGATAGCAGTCAAATTATAAGCACCATGTGGTCTCATTTATTTCTTCAGTGACAATATAGTGAGAGCCTACTGTATGGAGGCAAAATTCTAGACACTTTGGGGGAAATATAAAGATAAATAATATAATGCATACTCCTAAGAATGCCCAGGGCATAGCAGATGTTCACTCAATACTTGAATACCAGCCTGGAAACTTTAGGTAAAAGACCAAGTGACAACCTCATGTTTCCAAGTGACTTGTCTTTTCAGATGCAAGGGAAATATTGCAGCAGGATGAAAAACAAGAGAGGGTAAAACAGGTAGAAAATGACAGAATATCAGTGACGGTGACAAAACATGAGAGACACCTAACTCTGGGAAACGAACAATGGGTAGTGGGAAAGGAGGTGGGCAGGGGGTTGGGGTGACTGGGTGACGGGCACTGAGGGAGGCACTTGACGGGATGAGCACAGGGTGTTATGCTATATGTTGGCAAATTGAACTCCAATAAAAAAATGTTTAAAAAAGATGATAAAGTTAAAAAAAGAAAATGACAAAATATCAGCTACCATCACTATGAAAGTGCAGTGCTATGTAAAATGCTTCAATCAACTGAACTAGGTACAACAAACCAGTTTTTTTGTCACCAACTGACAGGCAGGTGGCACCTTATTGACACAAAGATTAGCAAGTTCTTATTCTCTGACTAGAAGTAAAATGGCAAAGGAGTTTACAGTGTGTCTAGATGTGGGCTGGTTTTTTCTTAAGATGCACAGCAGAGAAGTGTCTGCCTTAGAGGTAGAGATCTTGCTGTCCAGGAAACTTACAACACTATACTACTATTATTTTCCAATCCCAGAATTTCTGCAGTTGCTGTAAAAAGTTTACTTTATATGTTATAAATTCCACAATAAGCTGTTAAAATTATTGCTAAAATAGTCCATTACATTCAAGGAGACTTAAATAAGAAAAAAAGTATCTTATATATTTACCCATGTAGCTTCCAATTTTAGTGCTTATCATTCCTTTGTGTACATCCATATTTCTTTCTTACATTATTTTCCTATTGCCTGAAGGTCTTCCTTTAATATTTCTCATGGTGTGGGTCTGCTGGTAATGAATTATTTCAGATTTGTAGTTTGAAAAACTCTTGATTTCCTTTTTCTTTTTCAAGACTTTTTATTCCCAGTGAAGGATTTGCCTTTTTTTTTCCTTTCACTACTTTAAAGATGTCTTCCCACTTCCCTCTAGCTCATGTTTCTGAAGAGAAATCTGCTGTCAATCTTTTTTTTTCCTCTGATAACTTTTAAGATTTTTCTTCCATCGATAATTTTGGGCAATAGATTAAGATGTCTCTTGGCATAGTTTCCTTCATGTTTCTTGTACTTGAGGTTTTTGGATCCATAAGTATATATTTCATCAAATTTGAAAAATATTTTAGATATTATTTTTCAAATCCCTTTTTGGACATCTCCTCTCTCTTCTCCTGTGGGAACTCCAATTACACATATGATGAAATTGTAACATAGCTCACTAATATTCTATTTTATTTTCTTTTATCTCTCTGTGCCTCACTTTGGATAGTTTTATCACTGTGTATTAAAGTTAACTAATGTTTTCTTCCTCATCATCCAATCTCTTCTTCACTGCTAATCCTATGCAGTGTACTACTTATCTCAGATACTGTACTTCTTCTCCTTTCTAGAAGTCAATTTGTTTTTTTATCTTCCATATCTCTAATTTATATCTTAAAACAGCTTTATTGATAGATAATTCATATATGGTGTGCATGTAAATAACACACTTAAAGTATATAATTCACTGTTTTTTAGTATATTCACAGATATGTGCAACCATCAATAGTAAAAAGCAACCACAATCCCTAAAGCCAAGTCTTCCATCTCTCAGCAACCATTAAGGTAATTTTTGGCTCTATAGATTTTTCTGTTCCGAACATTTAAAAAAAATGAATCATATATTAGGAATCATATTATGTGGCCTTTTTTGACCGAGTTTTTTCATTTATCATAATGTTTTCAAGGTTCATCAATATTGTTGCATGTATCAGATTTCATTCCTTTTATGGCCAAATGTTTTATAGTATGGATATAACCGTATTTTGTTAATCCACTCATCAGTTGGTGGACACTTAGGTGATTTCCACCTTTTATCTATGATGAATAATGCTGCTAAAAACATTTATGTTTTTAAGTTTTGTGTGCAAATACATTTTAATTTCTTTTGGATATATACCTTGAAATGGAATTGCAGGATCGTATAGTAATGCTATTTGTAACCATTTGATGAACTATCAGACTGTTCGAAGTAGTTGTTCCATTTTATTTTCCCAGCAGCACAGCATGAAGGTTCTAATTTTCTACATCACCATCAACACTTGCTATATCACTTTTTTATTATAGCCATTCTGATGTGTGTAAAGTGGTATCTCCTTGTTTTGATTTACATTTGCCTGATTAATAATGAGCATCTATTCATGTGATTATTGGCTATTTGTATATTTTAATTCCTTTGCATAGTTTTAATTGGGCTATTTGCCTTTTTATTATTCAGTTACAAGAGTTCTACATATGCTAGATAAACCCCTTATACAAACTCCCCTTTTTTATTTGAAAATATTTTCTCCCATTCTGTAGGTTATCTTTTTATTTTCCTGGAAGCATCTTTTGAAGCATAGAAAAGTTTTCAACTTTGACAAGGTCTAATTTATCTATATTTGCTTATGTTGCCTGGACATAAATCTTTTGCCAAATCTAAGATGTGAAGCTGTATGAGCCATCTACAACACACTACTGTCTCTGTCTCTGGATATTAGAATCACTGCAGAAGCATCACTATAATCTGTATGCAAGGAGCAGAATTCTTCTACCTAGGGACATGGGGTTTTGGGTTTTTTTTAAGGATTTTATTTATTTATTTATTCATGAGAGACACAGAGAGGCAGAAACACAGGCAGAGAGAGAAGCAGGCTCTACGCAGGGAACCCAGTGTGGGACTTGAAGTCTTTTTTATTTCCAAGAATCACCTTTTAAATAAATGGTAATGTGTTTCCTATGAGCAGTAATACCTCCAGCCTTTTAATCAGCTCACACCTTTATGGACATTAGACAGCTAATTGAGAAAAATTGCCCTGTGTCATTGGCCTATAGGTTATGTGCTTGGTGTAGGTAAAATAGATGTGAAAAGGAAATAAAAAAGGAAAAGGAGAAATACGCCCAAGAAACTGCCTTTTTCATAGTGTTTCAGAAGGCCAGCTGTATTATACTCATATGTGGGACTATGTTTTTAAATATTAAGAGAATAGCTGGTGTCCTTTTTCTATCTTGGCCTTACTGTCCACTAACAGGGAAAGCTGCTGACCATTCTGTCTTGCCCATATCCTCAAGACCATTCTTATATTGGGGGAAAAAATTGAAAGAAGAAAAGGAAACAAGACCACCCATAAACTTCAAAGGTTTAAAATACCCCCACAAAATAAAATTAGATTAAATACCTTTACAACAGTAGCCATGCCAAAAAATAAATAATCTAGGAATGTTCAGCAGTTCATGTAAGTAAAGCAACCAGAGAAAAATGAGGAAGGAGAAGTTGCTGTATAAAACCGGGTCTGTGATGAAACTGTCATTTTGACTTAAGTCCAAAATAATACTTTTTGCTCAGATTAAAAACCAAAATTACAAATGCGTTTGTATAATACAATAAATATGTTGAATGTATATAACATTTTTAACACCTTTGAGTAAGAAGAATATTAAATACCAGATCAAGCCCCACTAACCATAAATTAGCAATTCCCATACAAATTCCCATACCTGCCAATCTACTGAGCAGGTAGTACAAATTCCTGGTCTGCTACACTGAATTTCAAGGGGTAAAATACTACTGACTCCCTCCCCTAGTGTAAAAAAAAGTCATTTAATAAAGTTCCCTCAGTTCCTTCTAACCTCAAATCCAGGGTGACCTCTCAATGTCTACTATGAGTGGAATATATTAATTTAAATATATCACCTCAGAAAGAAATAGGTATAATCAACCTGTCACATGTATATAACTGTTGGAATGTCAGTGATACCTTCCTTTTTAAGATTTATTTATTTATTTATTTATTTATTTATTTATTTGAGAGTGAGAGAATGTGGAGAAGAGGGGCAGGAGAGGGAGAGAGAGAGAAATTCTCAAGTAGGTTCCATGCTGAGCATGAAGCCTGACATGAGGCTCAGTCCCATGACCCTGAGATCAAGACCTGAGCTGAAACTAAGAGTCAGATGCTTAAACAACTGAGCCACCCAGGCACCCCCAATGATACCTTCTTTAGACTTTTTAATTTTTCCAAGGTAAGAAGAAACCTCCAGTGGATGTCTTAGTCTGCTCACGCAGACATAACAAATTACCATAGACTTGGTGGCTTAAGCAACAGAAATTTATTTCTCAAAGTTCTAGAGGCTGGGAAGTCCAAGATCAAGGTTCTGGCTGATTTGATTTCTGGCAAGAGCTCTCTTCTTGGTTGCAGGAAGTGTGTCTCAACACAATGGAGAGAGTGACCCGAGCTCCCTGATGTCTCTCCTTATAAGGGCACTAATCCTGTCAGGGCCCTACCCTCATGATCTCATTTAACTTTAATTACTTTCTTACTCTAAATACAATCACACTGGACACTAGGGCTTTAACATATGAATTGGGGGGGAAATATTTTAGTTCATATCAGTGAAGAAATTTTGTCACTTGAAAGGATTTCAACTTGGTAAAGATCCAAGGGCAGAATGCCCTCTAGAGCTCAGCTGAAACATGCTGACTGTCTTCAAATACAATGTGAAGTGCAGCCCTGGGATCACTGCGGACAAGTCACACAAGGCCTTTCACTTTAATCACTGTATTTCATAGGGTATTCCTCACTTTTTCATTCTACACTGAATGGACCAGGTGAGAAAGCCCTAAAACATGGAATCAGAACACTTGGGTTATAATTCGGACTCCACCACTTAATAGTCCCTGGGTGGTATAGCAAACTCTTAATTTATGTGATGCTGAAAATATTCATCTACGGTTGACTCTTGAACAACATGGACTTCAACTGCATGGGTCCACTTGTATATGGATCTTTTTGATATAGTACAGTGAACATATTTCTCTTCCTTATGATTTTCATAGCAGTTTCTTAAGCTTACTTTATTGTGAGAACACAGTGTATAATCCATATGACATACAAAACACATGTTAATCAACTGTTTATGTTATTGGTAAGGCTTTGGTCAACAGTAGGTGATTAAAAAAAAAACCAGTAGGTGATTAGTGGTTAATTTGTGGGGCAGTTGAAACCTACACATGGATTTTTGCCCAAGCAGTCAGCACCCGTAACCCCTACATTGCTCAAGGATTGACTGTATTTTAAAAAATAAATGATAGCAACTCAGTGAGGTAGTCAAGGATATGTAAAATAGTTTAATGAGATGATGTATATAAAAGAGCTTTGTAATCATAAAGCCCTTGGAGAAATATTAGGGACCGCTGAACTAAATAGAGAGCTTAAAAGCCTCCTGACTTGAGACAATACTTCATCTGGGAGAGACAAAGGCCAAGAGGAACATTTTTAATAAGATACTAGTATTCTAAGATGCTAGTATTTGAGGATGTTTGAGGATCAACAGAAGTCCCACATTGTACAGTAAGTTGTAGACATAACTTACAGAGCTGCTTACTATAAGTAGTAGCACAGGATGACTAATTATATAAACATTTAAAATGTTCTGATCAATTGGTATTCATCAGATTACAGGTCCACAAATCACTGTTGTTCTTCAGGTTGAATCAAGGTGTTCCACAACCAAAATCAATCTGTGGTAGTCATTCCTTAATTTGCAAACACAATTTTAGTTCATGGGGAGAATTTTCTCCATTTCAGATTTTCAGTCACAGAATCCTCTTAAATCCTTGAGTGACTAGAGCAGACAGCAAAACAAATGAACATGTTAGCAGAACACCTAGCACAAGCACACCAGGTGTCATCAATGGCTTGATTTTGTTTATATGTGGTCACATACTTGTGTCTGCACTTTAAACTGCTAGGAAAAATACCCTGTAGTTATATGATGGTATGAAGCATACTGTCACAATCTGCCTTGTAAGAGCCATTTGCCCACAAAGGAAAGTAGTGGGGGAAAAGAGCAGGAGATGCAATTCAGGGCAATTTAATGTAACCTGAGGCAGTACTGGAAGCAGGAAAGTCTTAAAAGAAGCCAAAGTCTGAAGCCAAGAAGAACACAGTTTATATCAGCATTTAATCCAGAGAGCAAGGTATAGATAGAATAAGTAGCTGGGAGAACAGGGTTGAATTGAGCTGAGAGCTGAAAAATTTGCTAAACAGAGCTTTTGTGTGTTAGTATGGCCTTCAATTTACATGATGCTCAATGCATATTGAAGTAATAGATGCAAATTCTTAAAGAAGTTGGAATACATTTATAGCAATATTTTATAGGGTACACAGAGAGCATTCTGACCTCCAGGTGATCTGTTATCCAGATTTCAGAAGCACTAACATTAAGTTGTGGATAACAGAGCCATAAGGGATCACTAATAGACAATAGAGATACTCTGGCAATAGTCTTAATTCTCTTCTAACAACATACTCCTTGGAGTCTCTATTAGAAGAAAGATCTTGGGCTGGTTGCCCTTATGAAAAAAATTACTAGGATTCATTAAGATAGCTCTGAGCATTATGACTGCTATTTCTGGGAATCAACACTCAAGAGGCTATAGGCACAGACCTCAGAAAATCAGAGCAGCCCCACCTTTGGGTCCTGTTCTATTCTACTTTAGGAGAACTGGCATATAACATTGGACTGACCCCAGTGTCAAAGGAAATTATTATTCAATCTGAATGGTTTGGTCTATTCCATCTACAAAAACAATCCAAACCAATAACTGAGTCTCAACCTTCATTTCTTTTAGCCTGAATCATCACATTTGCCTGTCTTTATCGAGTGAACACATTGGTACTGTATCTAACCCAGTGGTCTCTAAGCATTCTAAATGTTGCTAATGCTCCGCAAACATTGTTTTAATAAAATGTTGGTCTGAGGGCTGGCCATGATCTTAGCAATCATCTATTTTGTCTTTCTCATTTCACAGAAAAGGAAACAGAGACATAAAGAAGAGCTAAATGTTACTTGTTCAAGTTCATATGTCAATTAGCAGAAGAGACAAGACTAGAATCCACGTTCTTAATTCCCAGGACACTATTCTTTAAACTGCACCACTTTACACATACAGGTATGCACCATTATTTCCAGGGACGTCCCCTGAGAAATTTTTAACTTTTGATTTAAAACTGTACTAATCTCAAATGTTGGGTCAGGCAGGGAGGTGGAGATCTAACCAATTTTGCAGGAAATGTATCCTTGTACAAAAGTAAAGCCCTCTCAGTAACAAGGGTGACCTGGTTTTAAAGATCCCAATATGCAAAATGAGAAAGTTACAAAATAGTCACACTGAAGGAGATTGCATTAGAAGGGACTACTCAGCAGAACTTCTTGAGTGCATTTAAGCATTTATGATTATTACTTGGCAGAATCCTCTGGGACAGAGAAACAAAGTTAAAATGCTAAGAACCACTGCCAGATGAAGACCAAGAAGAAAGCAAAAGAAACATCTTTGAAGTACAATGGAGGTTATGAATAAATAGAATCTGTTGACAGAAACTCAGTTTCCTCTAATAGTATCAGGGCCTCAGTCACCAACCCAGTGAAGAGCCTTTCTCAATCACATGGACAGCAGCACTATGAAGTCTTATGGTCACTCAAGCTGAAACTGCAATATCATTTTGAGGTCCTGTCTACCTCATCCCTTATAATATATCCATTACCAAGCCCTATTTTTCTGTGTCTTGGAAATAACTCTAAAATTCTTCCCTTCTGCATTCTGACTGCCAGCATTCTAGATGGGACTCCCTTATCTCATTGAAAAAAATCCTATTATCTCCTACTCTGATTTACCACTGGCACAGACATAGGAGTCATCTTATACAGCTTTCTTGATCACATCCTGTTTAAGAACCTAGAGTGACTCCCCAATGCCTACATGATCAAGACCTAGTCTCTCAACCAAATATTCAATATCCCCCAACAAATGGGCCCCAGCTTAGCTACTCCAACATACTTCCCTCTCTTCCCAAGCACTGCCATACCCAAGGTAGTACTAATTTGCACCTTTAGCTTCTATCCTCCTCCCACATATAAGAGAGGTGTTTTCCCAATTCCCACATCTGCCTATCTAAATCCCACTCAGCCTTTCAGACCCAGCTCTGGTTTACATGTCCCACATACCTTTCCTAACCACCTCCCCAAAACTCCAGCTGATCTTGATCTTTACAATTTTAATTAGTGCCAGCTATGCTCAAGGTACTGATCTTCTTGCTTCTTTAGAAATGGGAAAAACTAACAGGCAAAATTTGGAATCCATTTAATAAAGTCCTGGTCTGAAACAGACAATGTTCATTTAGCCCTTAGTATCTGTTACTATAGAGAGCGCCAGGCCAGCAGTTGAAGGATTCCCTAATCTTTCTTCCTCCCAAAAAGAAAGTAACATCTGTTGGACCATGCAAAATGTACTTCATTACCCATTTGTTACAGAATCACAGAATCTTAGAATATTTGAGAGGGAAGGGGCTTTAGATCATTAATTATACACAAGAAAAGTGAGGTCCATTTCTGTTTTCTTGGTATTCTAAGGTTTATTTCCCGTTATAGAGCTACTACTGGTAAATAACACAATTTTAAAAGAAATTTGACAGTACATATCTTTAAAAATGCACCTGGTTTTTGACTCAGTAATTCGACTTTCTGGGACACTATACTGAGCAAAAAACGTTGAATATTAAAAAACATATGTAAAAAAAATCACAGCTTTGTTTATAACAGTAGAGATAAACTGAAGACACCCTAAAGATCACCAAAATGGAGACTAGTTAAGTATATTATGGTATACTTGATCCAATCCAATAAAATATCAAATGGCTATTTAACATGATATTTTAACATAAGATGGTATTAAACCATACTGCCTCAATCTCACCTAGCAGAGTCACTTTTCCACTAGGGAAATTGGTGATAGAAAGGGCAGATGATTTAAAGAGTGATATTATTGATAATAATGTATGGGAAATTCTTACAAGATATTAAGTGAAGAAAACTGATAGAAAATGTATATACAGGATGAACTCACTTAAAATGCATAGGGGGAAGACTGGGAATCCTTGTTTAAGGAAATTGATTTTTTTCATGAAAATTCGTGATTTTCTGATTTAAGTAATTTTTATTTTAAAATAATTTCAGACACATGCAAAGGTGTAAGAATAGTAAAAGAAGTCCTGTGTACGTCTGACTCATCATATTCCCTAAATATTAGCATAAATAAACTTTTATTTATTTATTTATTACAGTATTGAGTTTTTTGGTTTTGTTTTTTTTTTACACTTATCATACCATGAATTCATACGAAATGGGTTCCAGCAGCTCAGACTCCTTTCCATTGGTTCTCACAAAGTGTGCTTCTCTGGGTAGAGCAGGCTGGAACTTTAGTTGAACCCAAGTACCTTTCGCTTTGACTCCCTTCTTTTTCTTTTCTATTTTTGTTTGTTTGTTTGCTCTTTTTTTTTTCAATTAATTTTTATTGGTGTTCAATTTACCAACATACAGAAAAACACCCAGTGCTCATCCCGTCAAGTGTCCGCCTCAGTGCCCGTCACCCATTCCCCTCCAACACCCGCCCTCCTCCCCTTCCACCACCCCTAGTTCGTTTCCCAGAGTTAGGAGTCTTTATGTTCTGTCTCCCTTCCTGATATTTCCCAACATTTCTTTTCCCTTCCTTTATATTCCCTTTCACTATTATTTCTATTCCCCAAATGAATGAGAACATACACTGTTTGTCCTTCTCCGATTGACTTATTTCACTCAGTTTAATACCCTCCAGTTCCATCCACGTTGAAGCAAATGGTGGGTATTTGTCATTTCTAATTGCTGAGTAATATTCCATTGTATACATAAACCACATCTTCTTTATCCATTCATCTTTCGATGGACACCGAGGCTCCTTCCACAGTTTGGCTATTGTGGACACTGCTGCTAGAAACATCGGGGTGCAGGTGTCCCGACGTTTCATTGCATCTGAATCTTTGGGGTAAATCCCCAACAGTGCAATTGCTGGGTCGTAGGGAAGGTCTATTTTTAACTCTTTGAGGAATCTCCACACAGTTTTCCAGAGTGGCTGCACCAGTTCACATTCCCACCAACAATGCAAGAGGATTCCCTTTTCTCCGCATCCTCTCCAACATTTGTGGTTTCCTGCCTTGTTAATTTTCCCCATTCTCACTGGTGTGAGGTGGTATCTCATTGTGCTTTTGATTTGTATTTCCCTGATGGCAAGTGATGCAGAGCATTATCTCGTGTGCATGTTGGCCATGTCCATGTCTTCTTCTGTGAGATTTCTCTTCATGTCTTTTGCCCATTTCATGATTGGATTGTTTGTTTCTTTGGTGTTGAGTTTAATAAGTTCTTTATAGATCTTGGAAACTAGCCCTTTATCTGATATGTCATTTGCAAATATCTTCTCCCATTCTGTAGGTTGTCTTTTAGTTTTGTTGACTGTATCCTTTGCTGTGCAAAAGCTTCTTATCTTGATGAAGTCCCAATAGTTCATTTTTGCTTTTGTTTCTTTTGCCTTTGTGGATGTATCTTGCAAGAAGTTACTGTGGCCAAGTTCAAAAAGGGTGTTGCCTGTGTTCTCTTCTATGATTTTGATGGACTCTTGTCTCACATTTAGATCTCTCACCCATTTTGAGTTTATCTTTGTGTATGGTGAAAGAGAGTGGTCCAGTTTCATTCTCCTGCATGTGGATGTCCAATTTTCCCAACACCATTTATTGAAGAGACTGTCTTTCTTCCAATGGATAGTCTTTCCTCCTTTATCGAATATTAGATGACCATACATTTCAGGGTCGACTTCTGGGTTCTCTATTCTGTTCCATTGATCTATGTGTCTGTTTTTGTGCCAGTACCACACTGTCTTGATGACCACAGCTTTGTAGTACAACCTGAAATCTGGCATTGTGATGCCCCCAGCTATGGTTTTCTTTTTTAAAACTCCCCTGGCTGGGATCCCTGGGTGGCGCAGCGGTTTGGCGCCTGCCTTTGGCCCAGGGCGCGATCCTGGAGACCCGGGATCGAATCCCACGTCGGGCTCCCGGTGCATGGAGCCTGCTTCTCCCTCTGCCTGTCTCTGCCTCCCTCTCTCTCTCTCTCTCTCTCTCTCTCTGTGTGACTATCATGAATAAATAAATAAAATCTTTAAAAAAAATAAAATAAGATAAAATTCTCCTGGCTATTCGGGGTCTTTTCTGATTCCACACAAATCTTAAAATAATTTGTTCTAACTCTCTGAAGAAAGTCCATGATATTTTCTTAGGGATTGCATTAAACGTGTAAATTGCCCTCGGTAACATTGACATTTTTACAATATTAATTCTGCCAATCCATGAGCATGGAATATTTTTCCATCTCTTTTTGTCTTCCTCAATTTCTTTCAGAAGTGTTCTATAGTTTTTAGGGTATAGATCTTTTACCTCTTTGGTTAGGTTTATTCCTAGGTATCTTATGCTTTTGGGTGCAATTGTAAATGGGATTGACTCCTTAATTTCTCTTTCTTCAGTCTCATTGTTAGTGTATAGAAATGCCATTGATTTCTGGGCATTGATTTTGTATCCTGCCACGCTACCAAATTGCTGTATGAGTTCTAGCAATCTTGGGGTGGAGGCTTTTGGGTTTTCTATGTAGGGTATCATGTCATCGGCGAAGAGGGAGAGTTTGACTTCTTCTTTGCCAATTTGAATGCCTTTAATGTCTTTTTGTTGTCTGATTGCTGAGGCGAGGACTTCCAGAACTATGTTGAACAGCAGTGGTGAGAGTGGACATCCCTGTCTTGTTCCTGATCTTAGGGGAAAGGCTCCCAGTGCTTCCCCATTGAGAATGATATTTGCTGTGGGCTTTTCGCAAATGGCTTTTAAGATGTCGAGGAAAGTTCCCTCTATCCCAACACTCTGAAGGGTTTTGATCAGGAATGGATGCTGTATTTTGTCAAATGCTTTCTCTGCATCTAATGAGAGGATCATATGGTTCTTGGTTTTTCTCTTGCTGATATGATGAATCACATTGATGGTTTTACGAGTGTTGAACCAGCCTTGTGTCCCGGGGATAAATCCTACTTGGTCATGGTGAATAATTTTCTTAATGTGTTGTTGGATCCTATTGGCTAGTATCTTGTTGAGAATTTTTGCATCCATGTTCATCAGGGATATTGGTCTGTAATTCTCCTTTTTGGTGGGGTCTTTGTCTGGTTTTGGAATTAAGGTGATGCTGGCCTCATAGAACGAATTTGGAAGTACTCCATCTCTTTCTATCTTTCCAAACAGCTTTAGTAGAATAGGTATGATTTCTTCTTTAAACGTTTGATAGAATTCCCCTGGGAAGCCATCTGGCCCTGGACTCTTGTGTCTTGGGAGGTTTTTGGTGACTGCTTCAATTTCCTCCCTGGTTATTGGCCTGTTCAGGTTTTCTATTTCTTCCTGCTCCAGTTTTGGTAGTTTGTGGCTTTCCAGGAATGTGTCCATTTCTTCTAGATTTCCTAATTTATTGGCGTACGGCTGTTCATAATATGTTTTTAAAATCGTTTGTATTTCCTTGGTGTTGGTAGTGATCTCTCCTTTCTCATTCATGATTTTATTAATTTGAGTCTTCTCTCTCTTCTTTTTAATAAGGTTGGCTAATGGTTTATCTATCTTATTAATTCTTTCAAAGAACCAACTCCTGGTTCTGTTGATCTGTTCCACAGTTCTTTTGGTCTCGATTTCATTTAGTTCTGCTTGAATTTTAATTAACTGTCTTCTTCTGCTGGGGGTGGGGTCCATTTGTTGCTTTTCTCTAGTTCCTTTATGTGTAAGGTGAGCTTTTGAATTTGAGATCTTTCCAGTTTTTGAATGGATGCTTGTATTGCGATGTATTTCCCCCTCAGGACTGCTTTTGCTGCATCCCAAAGATTTTGAACGGTTGTATCTTCATTCTCATTAGTTTCCATGAATCTTTTTAATTCTTCCTTAATTTCCTGGTTGACCTTTTCATCTTTTAGCAGGATGGTCCTTAACCTCCACGTGTTTGTGGTCCTTGCAAACTTCTTGTTGTGATTAAGTTCTAATTTCAAGGCATTATGGTCTGAGAATATACAGGGGACTATCCCGATCTTTTGGTATCGGTTCAGACCCGATTTGTGACCCAGTATGTGGTCTATTCTGGAGAAAGTTCCATGTGCACTTGAGAAGAATGTGTATTCAGTTGAGTTTGGATGTAAAGTTCTGTAGATATCTGTGAAATCCATCTGGTCCAGTGTATCATTTAAAGCTCTCGTTTCTTTGGAGATGTTGTGCTTAGAAGACCTATCTAGTATAGAGAGAGCTAGATTGAAGTCACCAAGTATAAGTGTATTATTATCAAAGTATTTCTTCAGTTTGGTTATTAATTGGTTTAAATATTTGGCAGCTCCCACATTCGGGGCATATATATTAAGGATTGTTAAGTCCTCTTGTTGGATAGATCCTTTGAGTATGAGATAGTGTCCCTCTTCATCTCTCACTACAGTCTTCGGGGTAAATTTTAGTTTATCTGATATAAGGATGGCTACCCCTGCTTTCTTTTGAGGACCATTTGAATGGTAAATGGTTCTCCAACCTTTTATTTTCAGGTTGTAGGTGTCCTTCTGTCTAAAATGAGTCTCTTGTAGACAGCAAATAGATGGGTCCTGCTTTTATATCCAGACTGAAACCCTGCGCCTTTTGATGGGGTCATTAAGCCCATTCACGTTCAGAGTTACTATTGACAGATATGAGTTTAGTGTCATCATATCTATTCAGTCCTTGTTTTTGTGGATTGTTCCACTGAACTTCTTCTTAAAGGGGAATTTTGAGAGTCCCCCTTAAAATTTCTTGCAGAGCTGGTTTGGAGGTTACATATTCTTTCCGTTCCTGCCTGTCTTGGAAGCTCTTTATCTCTCCTTCCATTTTGAATGAGGGCCTTGCTGGATAAAGTATTCTTGGTTGCATGTTCTTTTCATTTAGGACCCTGAATATATCCTGCCAGCCCTTTCTGGCCTGCCAGGTCTCTGTGGAGAGGTCTGCTGTTACCCTAATATTCCTCCCCATAAAAGTCAGGGACTTTTTTTCTCTTGCTGCTTTAAGGATCTTCTCCTTATCTTTGGAATTTGCAAGCTTCACTATTAAATGTCGAGGTGTTGAACGGTTTTTGTTGATTTTAGGGGGGGATCTCTCTATTTCCTGGATCTGAATGCCTGTTTCCCTTCCCAGATTCGGAAAGTTTTCAGCTAGGATTTGTTCAAGTACATATTCTGGCCCTCTGTCCATTTTGGTGCCCTCGGTAACCCCAATTAAACGTAGGTTTTTCTTCCTCAGGCTGTCATTTATCTCCCTTAATCTATCCTCATGGTCTTTTAATTGCCTGTCTCTTTTTTCCTCAGTTTCCCTCTTTGCCATCAACTTGTCTTCTATGTCACTCACTCGTTCTTCCACCTCGTTAAGCCTCGTCGTTAGGACTTCTAGCTTGGATTGCATCTCATTTAATTGATTTTTAATTTCTGCCTGATTGGATCTAAATTCTGCAGTCATGAAGTCTCTTGAGTCCTTTATGGTTTTTTCTAGAGCCACCAGTAGCTGTATAATAGTGCTTCTGAAAAAAAAAAAATAATAATAGTGCTTCTGAATTGGCTTTCTGACATTGAATTGTAATCCAGATTTTGTAACTCTGTGGGAGAAAGGACTGTTTCTGATTCTTTCTTTTGAGGTGAGGTTTTCCTTCTAGTCATTTTGCTCAGTGCAGTGTGGCCAAAAACAAGTTGTATTGGGAAAAGGAGAAAAAGAGAGAAGGAAAGAAAAGAGAAAAAGAAAAAAGAGAAAGAAAAAAAGGGGAAAAAGAGAAGAAAAAGAGAAAGAAAAAGAAAGAAAGGAGAAAAAAAGGGGGGGGGGGTGGGGGAAGCAATCAGAAATCAAGAAGAAAGAAAGAAAAAAAAGCACAAAACAAAACAAAAAAAAAAAAAACAAAAAAAAAAAACAAAAACAAAAACAAAATCAAAAACAAAAAAAACACGGGGGAGTATCTTCCGATTCTGTATACTTTAAGTCCCTTGACTTCCCTTGGAACTGGTCCGTGTCGCTGGTCTTCTGGGGGAGGGGTCTGCTGTGCTGATTCTCAGGTGTTAGCACTTGGGGGAGCTGCTCTGCCCCTGCCTGGTGCAGGGCTCAGTGGGGTTGTTCACCCCATGAGGAAGCCACAGTGGCGGGGGCAGCTCTGGGACCCTGGAGTCAGCCCCCGCAGTAGCTCCGGGGCTCTCCGTCTGCAGGGCCTGGGGGCTCCCAGGCGGGCCGCTGATCTGCTCAGCTCCAGGCAGGAGCGTCCTTGCTGTCCTGGGCCCTCCCGGCCTCTGCCTGTCCCGGGGGGAGGCCGGATCCTGGGCTGTGTCCCGGCGCCCTGTGCTCCGGGGCCTGCGCTGTTGGATTCGCGCTCCCGCCCCGCAGCCCCCTCCGCGGAGCCGCCGCCCGAGCCCCTCCGAGCTGTTCCCGGAGCCGCGCAGCCCCCTCCGCGGAGCCGCCGCCCGAGCCCCTCCGAGCTGCTCCGGGTCCCGCCGAGCGCTGCAGCCCTTAGGGAGCTCGGCGCACTCTCCCAGGGCGCAGTTCCTCTGTTACTGTCCCAGGGAGCCCGAGGGCATCCCGGCCTTCCTGGGGATCCTGCTCCAATTCCCCGGGAGGCCTTTCCGCCCGGGAAGGTTGGTGCAGCTCCTGCCCCTCCGCGACGGGGCTCTCCTGTCCTGGGGACACTCGCCCCGGCCTCAGCCCGGCTCCTCGTGGGGCCCCTCCCCCTCGGAGGCCTTTTGTTTCTTTATTTCTTTTTCCCCGTCTTCCTACCTTGATAGAAGCGCGAACTCTTCTCTCTGTAGCATTCCAGCTGGTCTCTCTTTAAATCTCAGGCCGAATTCGTAGATTTTCAGGATGATAGGATGGTTTTCTAGGTAATTTATTGGGGACAGGTGATTTGGGGACCCTACTCTGCCGCCATCTTGCCCCTCCCCTCTCGACTCCCTTCTTTTTCTGATTATTTTCCTTCACATGCTTCAGAAAGCTATCTCGGCTCTTTGAATGCTTAATATACTCAATATATACATTAATTCTCTTGGCAAGAATCTTGCCTCTAACTTGTTTACAATTATGCCAACAGCATGCTGGGTAACATTGTAGACTCTTCCAGTTTTGCCATGGTAATATTTGTGGGGCATTCCATTTTGAACAGTGTCCATTTGCTTAACACCTACAATATCACCTTTCTTGTAGATTTGCATGTATGTGGCCAAAGGAACAATTCCGTGTTTTCTAAAAGGCCTAAAGAACATATAGCAGGTAACTCTCCTCTTTCCCTTTATGTTGATCATTTTGGCAGATTACTGGAAGATGGCGATTCCAGTCAAAAGGGATAAATAAAACTTGTAAAGAAGTCCTTCTGCCCCATTTAAAGATTGTTTGGCCAATAAGCTCCTATGCGAACACTGTCACTTTAGATTCCAAAGTGACAGAAAGGAGACACTCATTTCTCATGGCCTGTGGAATCTGGGATGAAAGCCAGTCCGAAGACTAATAATCAGATGTAAGACTTTTAACCAATTACACTATTATTTACTGTAATCAACATTATCACATTCTGCCTTTCCCTTGACTACCTCAAGGAACATCATGCAGACAAAGTGATAATAAATGTTGAGCAACAGATTTAAACTTCCTGATTCAGCTGAATGTCTTGAGGGAAACATACATATTTTTTGTTCATACCTTCCCTCTAGTAAAAATGAAAAACATCAATTTAATCCGGCTGCCAGCAGTTCTACATAACTCCTCTGGACATCAAAGAGAAAGGAATAGAGTTGAGGACATTACAGAAATAAAAACACCACATATCCATAGCCATGAAAATGTATTATGCAAATGAAAGTACCCACATTTTAGCACAGATACTATATATTTCTATCCTGCATTTGAAAAAGTCCTCTCTGGTATAGACATTTTGAGGTAGAAGAGACATTTGGGTCATCCAGCACTTGTCCTATTGGACTCCCGGTAATGATGAAAATGCTCTCTATCTGTGCTGTTCACTATGGTAGTCATGAGTCACCTGTGTTTATTAGGTGCTTGAAATGTGACTTGTATAACAGCAGAACTGAATTTTTTTTATCTCATCTCATTTTAATTCATTTAGATTTACATAGCTACATGTGGCTAGCAGCTACCATACTGGACATTGGAGATCTAGACCTTTCTCCACTCTAGAAATTTCCTCTCCAGTTCCCCTGATCTCTTTGCAATCTCACTGAAGTTACCTTATGATAATGGTACTCAATCTCAGCTGCATATTACATTCACCTCAAGCACTATTCTTAAGCATCAGTGTGGATGGGGGAGAGGTACTATGACCCAAACATGGATATTTTTTAAAGAGGTCCTCAGGTGGTTTTAATGTGCAGCCAGATTTGAGAACCTTTGATCAATATGCTGATGATTCTTAACTCTATATTACTAGATCTCAATGCTGTGCTGCAGATGCTGGCTGGATCTTTCCTTTCTTATTCTCCACCCCCACCCAAAAAACCCCCTCCAACACCAATATAGCTAAAGGGAATATCATTGTCTAGTATTGCCCTCACTCAAATACTTCAGACTGTAATTACTGGACTTATTTCTGCCATTTTGCTATTTGTTTTTTATTTGTCTGAGATATTTTTTATTTCTCAATTCCTTCATTATAGCCTTCTGTTGTGTTTATATACATTTTTTAAGTAAACTCTACCCCCAACATGGGACTCAAACTTGTGACCAAGATCAAGAGTCTTGTGCTCTACTGACTGAGCCAGTCAGGTGTAGCAAAAAGAGGTCTATTCCATATGTTTTTAATTATTTTCTTAGTGTCTATCTTGGAGATTAATATCAACAACTTCTATGTATAGCAAGCTAGTTTCAGTTAATAATAGCGTAACTTTAAAAGTATAAAAACTCTGTTCCAATGCAGCTCCATTCCTCCTCCTCTATGTTATTATTGTCACAGTTTACATCTTTATATACTGTGCATCCATTAACATAGACTTATAATTTTTGTTCTATGCATTTGTCTTTTAAATCTTATATAGAAAATAAGAAGACTTACAACCAAAAAGTATAAGAATTTTGGCTTTTATATTTAGGTATTCATTTATCTTTACCAGTGTTCTTTATTTCTACATATGGTTTTGAATTGCTGTCTGGCCTGAAGGACTACCTTTAGCATTTCTTGTAGGGAAGGATTACTGATAATTAACTCCTTCAGGGGATCCCTGGGTGGCTCAGTGGTTTAGCACCTGCCTCTGTGTGTGTGTGTGTGTGTGTGTGTGTCTCATGAATGAATAAATAAAATCTTAAAAAGAAAAACCTCCTTCAGCTTTTGTTTATCTGGGAATGTCTTCATTTCACCTTCATTTTTGAAGGATAGTTTCGCAGAGTATAGAATTTAGGTTGAGAAGGGTTTTTTAAGATTTTATTTATTCATAAGAGACATAGGGAGAGAGGCAGAGACATAGGCAGAGGGAGAAGCAGGGTCCCCACAGGGAGCCCAATGTGGCACTCAATCCCTGGAAGCGGGATCGTACCCTGAGCCAAAAGCAGACACTCAACCACTGAGTCACCCAGGTATCCCTGAGAAGGGGTTTTTCTTTTCTTTTCTTTTTTTCTTTTCTTTTTCTTTTTCTTTTTCTTTTTTTTTGGGGGGGGGGTTCTTTTCTATAAACATTTTAAACATATTACACTACTGCCTTCTGAATTATATGGTTTCTGAAGAAAAATTGGCTCTTAATTTTATTGAGGATCCCTTGTCTGTGACAAGTCACTTCTCTTGCTACATTAAAGATTGCTTCTTTGTCTTTGTCTTTTGATAGTTCGATTGTAATGTGTCTTGGTGTGGCATCTCTTTGAGTTTATCCTTCTTAGAGTTTGTTAGTCTTCTTGGATAGATTGATGTATTTCATCAAATTGTGGAATATTTTGGCCATTATTTCTTCACACATACTTTCTGCCATTTTTTCTCTCTTCTCCGTCTACAACCCCCATTATGCATCTGTTGGTACACTTAGTAAGTGTCTCACATACAACTGAGGTGCTATTCATTTCTCTTCATTACCTTTTCCTTTATGTCCCTCATACTGGATAATTTCAATTGATATATCTTCAGTTTCACTGATTCTATCCCCTGCTTGCTCAAATCTGCTGTTCATAATTTGGCAAATACTACAGGGAAGGCCACTCTAATGCTGAGAAAATTCTAAGGAAGGTGGTGGGATATAAAACAAAGGTAAACCTGGAGAGCCTGGGGGGAACAGTCAGTTAAGCATCCAACTCTTAGTTTCAGTTCAGGTTGTGATCTCAGGGTCATGAGATCGAGCCCCACATGGGGTTCCATGCTCAGCACAGAGTCTGCTTAGAGTTTCTCTCTCTCTCTTCCTCTGCTCCTCCCCACTTCTCTGGAAAAAATAAATAAATCTTTAAAGAAAAACAAGAGCAATCTTGTCAGCTGATCCCTCTTTTTTCATGCAGCAATTCAATACATATGCATTAACCTGTCAAAACCTACAATCACAATTCCTTGAGAACAAAATCCATATTGGCCTGCTGGTACCAGCAAGCCACCACTAGGAATGTGGGCCACTGTCTCCAAAGCTTTATCTAAGCTAAAGGAGTGGGAGATGGTAGGTAGGAAGTTCAGTGAAAATGCTACAAAATTCTCTTGCCAAAATTTAGTGGCTTCTTTCTTCATTAAGTACTCATCTTATTCTTTTAAGTTTTTATTAAATACCAGATTTCAGAAAAAGTTGATTCTGATGGTTTTAGCTATGATAGTTTTTTTATGATAGATGCATTAGTGGAGAGATGGGTTTTTTGAATTCTCTACTTTGCCATTTTTTATGTCTTTTTTTCTTAATCAAAAATTTTATGGAAATATTTACACATTTATCCTTTCACTTAAACTTTAATTTTTCTGTCCAGCTCCATATAAAATCTGAATGACAGGGCCACCTGGGTGGCTCAGTGGTTGAGCATCTGCCTTTGGCTTAGGTCATGATCTTGGGATCCTGGGATTGAATCTTACCATCAGGTTCCCCACGGAGAACCTGCTTCTCCCTCTGCCTATGTCTCTGCCTCTCTCTGTGTGTCTTTCATAAATAAATAAATAAATAAAATATTTTTAAAAATAAAACCTAAATGGTATACTTTTTGTAATTTATATCTTAATTTAATTAAGAAATTATATTTTTATTAGTGTGAGTCTTTCTATTCAGCAACAAAATGTGCTTCTCTGTTCTCTTCAGTCTTGCTTTATACCCTTCAGTAACTTCTTTTACTTGTATCCTGTTCCCTTTTAAATAAATTAACTCCTGGACATCTTAAGATGGCACTATTGTGCACTGGATTTTTTACATTTCAATTTCTGAGTGATAGTGATGATTATAGTTAAGTTTTTTAAAGCTATCGTTATTTGTATATTTTTCTTACATTCTTTCACCTTCCCAAAATTCCTTGTTAGGTCTAACAGATCTTTGTAAAGTTTTCTTGGGTTGTTTTATTATACGATTACATCATGTAAATATAAAAGTAATTTTGTATCCTCTGCTAAATACTTATCATACTTTCGTGTCCTCTTACTACAATAGCCAGAACTTTAAAATTGAGTAATAGTGCTACTTGTGGCATCCCTATCTTGTTCTTGATTTTAATGGCAATGGATGCAGTATTTCACAACTTATTATATTTATTATTGCTCTGAGATAAATAGTGTTTTTGTGTATAAGTAGTTTACTTCTGTTCCAACTTTAGTTTTTTTTAAATAGATACTGAGTTACATCAAATTTCTTTTCATGTATTGATATGATCATGAAATCCTTCCTTTCCTTGAAGTCACTGACTTATTTATTGAATTATATTGACAATTTCTTCACATTGAACCATGCTTGCATTCTTAGGATAAATTCCACTTGGTTATAATGTATTATTCATCAAATTCACTACTGCTTTATAATTTGCTAATATTTTATTTAGAATTTTTGGAATTATTTTCATGATTGAAACAGTCTATAGTTTTTTTTGGAGGAAGTCTATAGTTTTCATCTTAGGTCATCTTTATTAGATTTTGGCATTAATATTACGCTTGCTCTGTAGAATGAATTCCTTTTGCATAATTTGAACTATCTTTAATATCAAAATAGCCATCTATATTTTTTAAAGTTCTATATATACAGCTGTGAAACCATTTGAGTGGAATGATTTTTAATTTCAAACTATTTTAATTTCTTCTATGATTACTAATCTGGTCAGTTTTTCCATTTATTTATGGTTTAATTTTGGTTTTAATTTTCAGAAAATATTTATGGTTTTAATTTTTCAGAAAATACAGTCACTTAGGATGTCTTCAGCTTCTTGTAAAAGAAAAGCAGGCCTAAAAGTGGGTTAACAAAAAGGGAGTTTTTATCTCACACAACTAAAAGGCTAGAAATTGAGCAACTCCTAGATTGGTTGATTCAATGGCTCAAAGACATCATAAAGGACTTGATGTATGCCATCCTTAGCATGTAGGCTGAATCTTTTAGGTTGGTTATTCCTCAGAGTTCCAAGGTGGCTACCAAATTCTTTGGTATCACAAGCAAATGACAACATTCAGAGGCAAAAAGGGAAATATTTCTTTTTTTACATCTCTTTTTCAGAACTTGGCCAGAATTGCAACAAATACTCAAACCTAGATCAATCACTGGCCAAAGAAATGAAATTACCAATACTGACTTAGTCGTAGACTAAATGAGGCTTTTTTCCTTGAAAGAAGGAGAGGTTTATTGCCTGAGCACATGGCTGCATGGAGGGGAGGAGGTTAAACACACAAACAAAAGCAGAGCTCTACCAACAGAACATTACCCCATCTCTATCCTCACCATCATTTCATTTAGCAATTCCATACAAATTTATTGAGAGCCTACTATGTGCCAGGCTTTGGGTATAGAGTAGTAAATATGACAGATAAGGTTCTTGTTATTATGAACTTTACATTTTGATTGGGAAAGCCAGTTCTTAAAATAACAAATATAAATATGATCATTTTGAATAGTGGTAGTGTTTTCTCGAAGAAAAACAAGTCAAGGTAATGAGATGGAGAGGAACATTTGAGAGGCTTGCTCCATTAGAAAAAGTGTCTAGGAAGGCTTACTGAGGAGATAACATTTGATCTGAAGCTTGAATGTTTAAGAGAGAGATTGTGAAGATCTGCTGGAGGAAGATTATAGGCAGCAAACTGCATGTGCAAAGGTCCCAAGGTGGTCACATGCTTGAGAGGTATGAAGAATAGAAAGTCAGTGTTATCTTAAAATAACACTGTGTTTTATATATCCATGCCTAAGCACATATTGTGTGTGTTACCTAGGATGACCATCCCTACACTGCTATCTAGCGAACTCCTACCAACTTTTCAAGCCATAGCTCGAATATTACTTTCTCTTAAATTACCTCCCCAGGTAGGGTTGAACACTTCCTCCTTCATATCCCTACTATGTGTTAGAATCCTAATCATATGATAGTACATTTAACGTATTTTCATTTTTCTCTCTCTCTAGACTGGGGGTTGCTTAAAGGCCCCACTACTAATATGCTGGGCCTGACAAACAGTAGGTACATAACAAGTATTTGTTGAATTGAAATACTGACTATCTACTATTCCTGGCACTATTATAGGCATTATGAAGCATATAAAAGAGCCTACTTTCATACAAGTAGTTAAAAATGTAGACTCTGGAGTCAGAAGTTTGGCTCTAATCCCAAGCCACCACTTACTAGCTGTGTGAACTAAAGTAATTTACTTAACCTCTCTGTGCTTCAGATTCCTTATCTGTGAAGTGGGAGATTATAACAGTAACTGTCTAAAAGTGAAAAATAATTTAAATAATGCATATGAAGTATTTAGTAACATAGTATCTGGCATATGATTAGTGCTTAATGTTAATTTATTATTATTTGTAAAGTAATGAAATTCTTGAATTGATAAGACTTAAACAAATGAGAAACAATACTGCAATAGACTATGTAAGAGAGTTTAAAGTGCCTCCTGAAACAGTAGTGTATCTTGACCTCAACAAAGCATTGCTGAATGTATGAATGAAGAAAAAATAGCCACAGTGTAGTCTGTGCTGGCCTGACCATTCTAGAGCACTAGCTTCATTTCAGAGCATCATATTTTAAAAGAAATGTGTGGGAAATATCAGAAAGGGAGACAGAACATAAAGACTCCTAACTCTGGGAAATGAACTAGGGGTGGTGGAAGGGGAGGAGGGTGGAGGGTGGGGGTGAATGGGTGACGGGCACTGAGGGGGACACTTGACGGGATGAGCACTGGGTGTTATTCTGTATGTTGGTAAATTGAACACCAATAAAAAATTAATTTATTAAAAAAATATAAAAATAAAAGAAACAAAATATAGTGTAACTAGAAGCAAACTACTAGAATGATCATAATTCCAGAGAAGGGGAGACTCAAGGTAGAGAGAGACATGAGAGCTGAAATCAAACATTTGAAGGGTTGTCGTGCAGAAGAAAGAGTTTTGCTCAGTGCTGCTCTAGAGAAAAGAACTAGGACAATGGAATAGAAATTGTAGGCAGGGTATTTCAGCTCAACATAGAAAAGCATTTGCAGAAAGTCAGCATTTACCACGCAGGTAACAAAGTGATGAGTTCCCCATTGGTGGAAGCACTCATTAGCTGAATAATCACTTAACAAGGATATTGTCAAGGGGACTTTTTCATTGGGCAGCGGATTATTCTAGATGACCTTTGAAGTCCCCTGCAGGAAGTTCAAGATCTGGACCTTTCTACGTAAGATTAGTATTATTACATTAAAATTAGGAAGTTCTCATGGGGCACCTGGGTGGCTCAGTCCATTAAATGTCTGCTTTCAGCTCAGTCATTATCCCAGGTTCCTGAGATCAAGCACCACATCACATCTGGCTCCTTGCTCAACAGGGAGTTTGCTTCTCCCTCTGCCTGCCACTCCCCCTGCTTGTGCTCTCTCTTTCTCTGTCAAATAAATAAATAGAATCTTTTTAAAAAATAAAACAAAATAAAATAAAATTAGGAAGTTCTTGAAGTGGTACTATGAAAGAGCCAAAATGCTCTAAAAATCAATACTCCACCAAATATGTATGTGTGCGCGTGCACACACACACACACACACACACACACAGAGTATTCCTCAGACTAGCCCACTCCTGTGCCTTTGTACATAAAAATTCCAGTTACTTTTGGGATTGGGCATTCAAGTTCCTCTTTAAATATAATCTTTTCCTAGAGGAGGTACAACTTTAAGCCACTTAGCCATCATCATCAGCTTCTATCAGTGCCTGGTACATATTCATTGAATGTGCTTGTTATCCACCATTTATACCTGAGATTGTTCAAATTTGTCTTAAAGGGCTCTGAAGAGATGCAGAAGTGGATAAGTAGGCATGGATAAGGGTGAGAGGTCACAAGGCCTTCACTATTCAAGCTCAATGCTTATAGCACAGAGTGTAAGCCATGCACAGATACCATCTCTCTCTAAATACACTTTTTTTAGTTAGGTGGAAAGCTAGGCTTTCCTCCTCACAGACAAAGTCCTGAGCTGGGCATTGATCTGGGCTGGGATTTGCACCCTGGCCTTCTGCCCAGCCCATTGATTTAGCTCTTTAAATCGAATCATTTAAGCCTACAAATGTCATAGATCCCATTAGACAATTTCCTCTGGCTAGCAGCACAGAAAAGAAAGAACATTATAAGCCCCCCTGAGGCAGACTGTTAGACCATTCCTAATGTTCCTTACTTGGTGGACTACATTCTACAAGTGAGGTTCACTTGTAGAAATGGCATGAAGTGCTGACTGGTTTCGTTTTGTTCAGTTAAGAACACACCTCAAGCCCAGTGCATAATAATGGAAAAGCCAACCTCATCTCTTGGCTTATGTTAATGGAAAATGAGTACAATCTGCCAAGTATAAAGGTAAAGGGTAATGGGAAGGAACCTTCCCAATAATACATCCTCAAGAGATGCCAGAAACTTTATCATTAAGTATTTGTTCCCAGAATAATGGCAAAGTAGGACTAACAGCAAGCATATGAAGAAAGGATTGGTCTCAGCCTAGAGCAAGGCTGAGGCTATAGCTGTAAGGAAGGATCAGATGGCACCAGCTGTGGAGAATGGAAGAGGGGAGGATACTAGGCAAGGCATTAGATGTCTACATAAGCCTACATGTAGACAGACAATGCGGAGAACCCATTTTACATCACTGTCAATGTGTAGTGTAGAGCTGGGCATGGATACATAAAAGAGATTTCCAAGACTGGACACCAGGCCTCTCCTTTCCCCTTCACCACCTCTTCCCTGACCTTATAGACACACGTTTCTGTACTCCCAAGGCCACAGCCACTTTTCTCATCAAGGAATCCACATTAAGGTGGATGTTGTTAGCCCCATGATTTCATATTCCTTCCAGCCGTAGTTTTAGAGATGTTGTGCCTTAAAGCAAAGGAGTGATTCCCTAATAGTACACTCTCAGGCAAACCTCTGGAGGAGATGTTTTTCTCCATGGGGAATACTACGAGGCTTCTCATAGCACAGCTCACTGGAAATGCAATAGACTAGACCAACTTCAAATGCAAGAGATGAAAAGTAAATCTAGACTCTGAATTGACTATATATAATCCAATTATACTTACTTCAAGTCTCAAATCACCATGATTTTACTGTCTTCTTTCTTTACTACTATAACCCACACATCTGGTACATAGTGAAAGCTCAATGAATGGTACTGCTTGTCGCCTTCATTAGTACTACTATTAGCGCAGGAAGCAGTAGTAGTAATAGTGCTGCCCTGGAACAGTGCCTGGGACATAGTAAATATTCAAAACTCTACTAATTATTTTGTTGCACTAGCTCCTGGCATAGTGCCTAGCATATAATAGGGCACAGATTTAGTTAGTTCCCCTCCTTCTCATACTGTTCTAGGACACACTTGTCTTTAGTTTACCCCACAGCTTTTCCTTACAGAAGTGGACAAGATCTTCCCGCAGCAACCGTGCTATGACACCATCTGAAAAGACATCTAGCCTTCTCTCCCATGGTAACCTCTTAAGTAGCAAATGGGCAACAAGTATTTAAGGTCATTTTTCAGATAGGAAAACTGAGGTTATGAGCTCTTGGCTTGGAATTTTAGCTCACCTCCAATCTTTGTACCTTATTATAGTCCAAAAACTATGCTCCCTCCAACTAGGCCGTGATCAATCTCACCACTGTTGTTCTTATGCTCTGCAGTGACTGTACTACCCTTACATTTTCACATTTAATTCATCTTCCAAAGACTGGCTTAGAGCTACCTCCTCCATGAAACCTTCTCTGCAATCTTCAGCCCTCACTGAGCCCTTCCTGAAATCGCAAAAAAACCAAATCAGTGCCACATAATTTAGCACTTCATGACCATGCCAACCCTCCAAAGTTAGATATTTGTTCATTAAACATTCACTTGTCAAGCACCTGTCATGTTCCAGACCCTCTGTGAGTACTTAGAAGGCAGGAATCAAGGTACTCCTACCCTAGTGGCAGAAAGACAAACATGCAGTTTGGTGACATTGGAAAAAAAAAGTCATCAAAGTAACAGTGGAGAACTCAGAGGGAGATTAGCTAACTTTCTGAAGCTGTTGGGGGAGAAGTTCACAGAGAAGGAGAACTATGAGCAAAGTGCTGAAGCTGAGAAGAAATTTATCAGGAAGAGAGAGTAGAATGAAGCTATGTGCAAAGGTATGATTATAAAAGGGGAACTCAGAGAGCATGGCTCGGTATGGCTAGAACTTAGGGTGAGATGGAGAAAGATGAGAGAATATCATGGAAAGTTTACTCATCTATTCATCAAATACATGTCAAGCATTCAGGGCATGCCAGGAACTTGGCTAGGTGCACGTTTTATGAAAACAGGACAGCGCAGTCCCTGAACTTAAGATTTAAAGCAAATTGGACAGAAGAGATGATTATTCAGTAAGACAAAGATATATGTAACTACAAATTGTGATAAGCATTAAAAAGGAAGAGAATACAATGGAGAGAAGAGTATGAAGGAACTACTTTAGAAAAGGTGGCTAGTGAGGGCTACTCTGTGGAGGTGACATTTTGTTGAGGCTTGAGAGATGAAGAAAGCTGGCAAAGAGAATTCTAGGAGATAATCAAAGTTCTTGAGGTGGCAAAAACGCTTGGCATGTTGGGAGAATCAAAAGAAGTTCCATGAGGCTAAAGAATAGCAGATGAGAGCAAGAATTTGAAGAGGTAAACACAAGCCCAGACCTAGGAGCCCTCAGAAAGGAATGTTGATTTCATCACAAGAGTAGCAAGAAACTAATCAAGGAGGAGTAAAATGGAATCAGATGTATATTCCATGGGACAACTTGGAGGTGGTGCCAAAGACCATGCAGAGGGGAAGAGAATAGAATGAGGATGACCAACTGTAAGTTTGTGAAATGGTTTAAGTGAGAGATGATGAAGGCATGGACCTATTCTTTCCTACCCTCCCAAAGTGACTAGCATAGTGCAAGGTACACTGCAGGCTTCCAGTGAGTTTACATTGATTAAATAAATATAACCTGAATCAGGTTGTTGAGTCTCCCTTCAGGAGATCACACTGTCTCTTCTTCCTCATCCTTGTTTTTTTTTTTTTTTTTTATCGTGGAGATAGAGTGGCAGTCTACAATTAGTATTATTAAAGTCATTTGCTGTTTAGTGGCAAATGCCTACTCTAAGTGTCACTTCCCTTTAGCCACTGCTGAGTTACTTGAAAGTAGCACAGAAAAATATCAGTGCTTCTCAAGACAGCCAAACAGCACCCGGCTCTCCTGAGACTTGGATGCAGAGAGAAATTTGTCATTTGGGCTTGTTCAGGGCAAGAGGTGACACTCACCTTCAAATACTAACTTCCCAGAAGATCACAAGCACATGAATTGCAAATGTCACTTGGTATAATATATGCTTCTTTCTCTGCCAAAGCAAGGATGTCATTACCTGGAAGAGTGAGGCAAACATTTGTAGAAGCTTCATATCTTCATCTTCTCTTCCATTCAGGAGATGAGACAAGTGGCCCTTTATCACATCCATTTCCTTTTGCTGGCAGAACAGTTTGGTAATGAGACACTTAAATTGATCTACCCAGCTCAGCCTCCAGAGGGTCCTGGAGGGCCCAGGGATGGGAGATAAAGGGGAGCCAGTCACCTTATGGATCTGAGCCTCATGTTCTCCCCTGGGGAGGATGAACATTCCTATCCCACGGGACTAGTACAAGGAGTCAGCAAGGGTCATGCATAAATTTGAGCTATAAACTATAAGGCAAGAACTCTAAACTGCTATTCATTTTATACAATTGAAGGCAAAGACTGTCTTCTTGGTTTCCCAGAGAAAGTGAAACACATTGTAGTAGTTCAATAATAGGTTTTACTTTAAAATCAATTCCATTGAAATCTGGTTTTAGATGTGGTGCATATGAAATAGACCATTCACTTCTGAGAACTGAATCGAACAGATTATCAGATCCATCAGCTCCTTGATTTCAAGTGGTAGAGGACAAAATTATGAATAGGTAGAGGCAGTACTTGACTTTGGTCTCTTGGAGCCATTACCTGCTCTCCACTGAACAGCAGCAAGAAGCAGGGTTTCAGTTAGCATGAAAAAACTGGTCAAAGGTAACTCCAACTTTGCATCATCAATCAGAAGTATTATGAGTGTCTTCAGAAGGGAAAGAAATAATTTGTGCCATGTCTTAGGAGGTTAACACTGTGCCAACTTCTTGATAATATCTCATCTGACTCTCAAAATAGCTTTATGAAGAAGGAATTATTCTCTAGCATAGCACTGGTACATAGCACTGGTACACAGTAAACAGTAACTAAGTGATAACTGCTATTAATGCTATTACAATTGATAACCTTAATAATAATAAACTGAAGTACAGTGGGCTTGAGTAACTTATCCAAGGTTGCAGAGCCAGGACTTGAACCAAGGTCTTTCCCACCCAAAAGTCTGGGCTTTTTCTACTATACCCTTTTGCAAGAAGAGAAAGATCTGATGTGAAAACAGTTGATTTTCCAACCCCTTAGCCAGGCTGCCTCCATAAACTGGCCACTTGAGATCTTCAAGCACCTAAGACTTTCTTTGGTCTTCCTCTCTCACAGGTTGCTAAATTGCTATGAACCATGGCCCAACTCTACTACAAAAAAGTCAACTACTCACCATACAGAGATCGCATCCCCCTGCAAATTGTGAGGGCTGAGACTGAGCTCTCTGCAGAAGAGAAGGCTTTCCTCAATGCGGTGGAGAAGGGGGACTATGCTACCGTGAAGCAGGCCCTACAGGAGGCTGAGATCTACTACAATGTCAACATCAACTGCATGGATCCTCTGGGCCGGAGTGCCCTGCTCATTGCCATTGAGAATGAGAACTTGGAGATCATGGAACTACTGCTGAACCACAGCGTGTATGTAGGCGATGCATTGCTCTACGCCATCCGCAAGGAGGTGGTGGGTGCTGTGGAGCTTCTGCTCAGTTACAGGCGGCCGAGTGGAGAGAAGCAGGTAAGAGAAATCCCTGCAGGCTGGGGAAACAGCCAGGAACAATAAGGTCCCTGAATCAGAAGCCTTGAAACTAGGGAAGGTTAGGTAGGCTGGAGTTAAGAAGCCCTATGATGGCAACACTCTCTTTTCAGAAATAGCATTAGTGATCTCAGTATCCTAGAGCTACCCTGCATGGCCCACACTGAGTTTTCCTCATTTGTCTTTTTCCCGTGAGCATTTGCCCATATACATTCAATACCTAGCAACCTGAAAGTGTACACTCCATTTCCAGAATATCTAAGCTCCTTCTACCCTATCTACCTCCTGCTCCCTAGCTTCATTTTCTTCCTCTACTCAAAGGTTACATTCTAGAAAGGAAGAGACCAGGAATGCCTGGGTGGCTCAGTCAGTTAAGCATCTGCCTTTGGCTCAGGTCATGATCCTAAGGTCCTGGAATTGAGTCCCACATCAGGTTCCCTGCTCAACAGGGAGTCTGTTTCTCCCTCTGCCCCTCATGCTGTGCTCTCTCGCTCTCTCTCTCTCTCTGTCTCTCATGCACAGGCATGTGCATGCGCAAAACTAAATAAAATCTTTTTTAAAAAAGGAGGAAACCAAACACAGACATGGGATTTGTCCCTCTCACCAGCCTCTCTCCTGGAGAATGACAAGAAGACCTTTAAACGTGAATGCCATGGCATAGATGCAGAGGACACAGGGGCTCATGTATTTTCTCAATGCCTGTGACGCAACTGCATTCCAGCCCTAAATAGTTGGGGTTTTGCCTCTGTGACCTTCCTACCCTCTGAGGCACTTAGATTTAATACTCTGGAATCATATTTGAGTCTTTCCTTTTCCTTGCATCTGTGTCCAATCTCCAAGCTCTATGGTTTCTTCTTCCCCAATCTCACTTACATATTTTCTTTCCTCCCACCACTGTGCTCCTCATCATTTCTCTCCTAGATGAGTGATTCTCAAAGTGTGGTTCCTGGACTAGCAGCATTAGCACCACCAGGGAAACTTGATAGAAATGCAAACACAAATTCTCAGGCCCCACCGCAAACTGAGGGAATGAGAAAATCTGGGGGGGGGGGGAGGCCCAAAAAACTGTGTTGACCAGCCCCCCCGGGGACTATGATGAACATTCAGGTTTAAGAACCACTATCCTACACTAACATGAAAATCTTCTAACTGGATTCCCTGCTTATAGAACCCTTTCTTTTTCACAAGCCATCTTGAGCAATGATGCTGGCTTATTCTCCCCAATACAGCATAACAATCCTGTCATTCCTCTCATGCTTTCAGTGACTACAAGGTCTCATTACAAGCAAAACCAGCACATGAAGCCCAGCACTCAGTACCCTACTTTTCTGGTCCTGTCTCCCACAGGTTTCTCCTAAGCCCCTTGTGTCAGGCAGGTTTCTTTTTCTTTTTTTTTTTAATAAGTTCTAGTATTTATTGTTTTTTTAATAATAAATTTATTTTTTATTGGTGTTCAATTTACCAACATACAGAATAACACCCAGTGCTCATCCCGTCAAGTGCCCCCCTCGGTGCCCGTCACCCATTCACCCCCACCCCCCGCCCTCCTCCCCTTCCACCACCAGTTCGTTACCCAGAGTTAGGAGTCTTTATGTTCTGTCTCCCTTTCTGATATTTCCTATCCATTTCTTCTCCCTTCCCTTCTATTCCCTTTCACTATTATTTATATTCCCAAAATGAATGAGAACATATAATGTTTGTCCTTCTCCAATTGACTTACTTCACTCAGCATAATACCCTCCAGTTCTGTCCATGTTGAAGCAGATGGTGGGTATTTGTCGTTTCTAATGGCTGAGTAATATTCCATTGTATACAGAAACCACATCTTCTTTATCCATTCATCTTTCGATGGACACCGAGGCTCCTTCCACAGTTTGGCTATTGTGGACATTGCTGATAGAAACATCGGGGTGCAGGTGTCCCGGCCTTTCATTGCATCTGCATCTTTGGGGTAAATCCCCAACAGTGCAATTACTGGGTTGTAGGGCAGGTCTATTTTTAACTCTTTGAGGAACCTCCACACAGTTTTCCAGAGTGGCTGCACCATTTTACATTCCCACCAAAAGTGTAAGAGGGTTCCCTTTTCTCCGCATCCTCTCCAACATTTGTGGCTTCCTGCCTTGTTAATTTTCCCCATTCTCACTGGTGTGAGGTGGTATCTCATTGTGGTTTTGATTTGTATTTCCCTGATGGCAAGTGATGCAGAGCATTTTCTCATGTGCATGTTGGCCATGTCTATGTCTTCCTCTGTGAGATTTCTCTTCATGTCTTTTGCCCATTTCATGATTGGATTGTTTGTTTCTTTGGTGTTGAGTTTAATAAGTTCTTTATAAATCTTGGAAACTAGCCCTTTATCTGATACGTCATTTGCAAATATCTTCTCCCATTCTGTAGGTGGTCTTTTAGTTTTGTTGACTGTATCCTTTGCTGTGCAAAAGCTTCTTATCTTGATGAAGTCCCAATAGTTCATTTTTGCTTTTGTTTCTTTTGCCTTCGTGGATGTATCTTGCAAGAAGTTACTGTGGCCGAGTTCAAAAAGGGTGTTGCCTGTGTTCTCCTCTAGGATTTTGATGGAATCTTGTCTCACATTTAGATCTTTCATCCATTTTGACTTTATCTTTGTGTATGGTGCAAGGGAGTGGTCTAGTCTCATTCTTCTGCATGTGGATGTCCAATTTTCCCAGTACCATTTATTGAAGAGGCTGTCTTTCTTCCAGTGGATAGTCTTTCCTCCTTTATCGAATATTGGTTGACCATAAAGTTGAGGGTCCACTTCTGGATTCTCTATTCTGTTCCATTGATCTATGTGTCTGTTTTTGTGCCAGTACCACACTGTCTTGATGACCACAGCTTTGTAGTACAACCTGAAATCTGGCATTGTGATGCCCCCAGCTATGGTTTTCTTTTTTAAAATTCCCCTGGATACTCGGGGTCTTTTCTGATTCCACACAAATCTTAAAATAATTTGTTCTAACTCTCTGAAGAAAGTCCATGGTATTTTAATAGGGATTGCATTAAACATGTAAATTGCCCTGGGTAACATTGACATTTTCACAATATTAATTCTGCCAATCCATGAGCACGGAATATTTTTCCATCTCTTTGTGTCTTCCTCAATTTCTTTCAGAAGTGTTCTATAGTTTTTAGGGTATAGATTCTTTACTTCTTTGGTTAGGTTTATTCCTAGGTATCTCAGGCAGGTTTCTTAATGGTCTCGCTTTCTTTGGAGCATAGTAGGAACATAGAGTAGGAACAAAAGAAATACAGAGTCATCAAACATGGAATACCACAATACATTAAAAAACAAAAATAGTACGAATCAAACCCCAAATCGCCAAGTGCTTAGATAAGAAAACACTTGACATCAAGCCTTATAGGATACAACCAAAGCTAGGTTAAAAAGGAATTCAAAGCTTTTCTACTTGCCTACCCAGTTAAACAAAAAGGAATGGAGGTAAGCTAAGTGATAACACACAGACCAAACATTGGAATTGACAGAGCAGAAAGACAGTAGATAAAAAAATTCACTGAGTAAAGGGCCTGAATGCCCCCATTCTCCATCAGCACCTAATAGAGCACAGCTATATGTCTACACTAGGAAAGTTGCTGTAATATCACTCAATAAATATTTATTTTATAAACAAATAGTATGTAGCCAGCACTGTGTTAAGCAGCTTATACCACTGAGTTCACTTAATCTCCCCAGCGACTCTGTCAGGTAGACACTATTATGACTGTCCCCATTCTACCAATGAGGAAAATCAAGTCACAGTCAAATCAGTTGTCCAAGATCACAGTGTCAGAGGCGGGATCCAAACCCAAGCAATCTAACTCCTAAACCTACCTGCCTAACCATTTGGCTATACTGCTAAATCTTGGGAATCCCCTCACAGGAGTTCTGAGACAGGGTAGATCAGTGAAGGACAGAGAGCTCTCTGGAAAGGACAGGCCAGAATTTGAATAATAGCAAAGCAGAGAGGTATGAACATGTTACCTACCCAGACCGTATCACGATTCCCATAAAAACTGATTTGTTCTGTGCCCTGTTTCCTCACAGCTCTGCTAAAGGCCTGAGTGATGAGTGATTTGCTGTGTTACTCTGAACTAAGGGTTACCCAGATAACCTGCTCTATGATGACCTTGCTCACCTCTGAGACTGTGTAGCCTTTAGCTCTATCCTTCCGTTGACACCAATCACATGCTACTATGTACTATTAGTCAATCTTACTTGAGTACATGTTTGGTCTCTGTAACTAGATTGTTTCTTAAATGTTGGACATAGTTTAATGCCCAACTGTTTCCAGGTTCTCCCCCAATACTACCTAACCCAGTGCCTAGTATATAATGGACGATATATAAATATTTGCTGATGAATAAGGAGTTACATGTATCCCTCAGAAAAGTACATGACTAGCTGATTGAATAAGACATCCTGGACTTTAATATTCAACCCCATTTAACTTCCTAACTGTTGTGAAAGAGAGGAGACTACAGGGAAGTTTCCAAAGAGGAGGCTAGCAATACCAACCCTATCTAAGTTTTGAACATAGGTTGTGTCTTCATTTGATGGCCCCCGTCTCCCTCATATTTCCCAGTACTCTGGCAAACCCTGAGGAAGAAAGGCACCAGAAAAACTTACTCTGAAATACAATCTAAGGCATGACCTCCCCTGGGGAAAAGCAGTGCTTAACTCACAGGAATGAACCACTAACGAACGGTGAAATGTCAGACATATGGAACAGGGGTAAAACTGTTTGGGACAGGCTGTCTTTTCCCAAGATTCTTTCAGACACACTGCCAATGTAGGACCTCCTTTGTCCATACTCCAATATCACAGCATATGTACAAATGCACAAAGCCAGCAGCCCCATCCCCAAGTCTTCTCCAAAAGCTTTCTCTTCCCACTCTGCTCTCTCTACCAACCCCCACCACCAGCCTCTGCTAAATTTTATTTTCTCCCATTGCTCTGACAATTGCTGTGATAAGTCATATGTCAGTAACTATAACAACAGCCTGCCACAGTGCTGGAGTTCTGCCTTTCTGGGAGATAGAAACAGGATTTGTTTACCTGAGAGCAATCAGGGATGTGAGCAAACACAGGCCTCCTGAAGGACCACAGGTCCAGCTTGGTAGGCTACTCTCAGGAAGGTGCCCCTCCCACACACAGAATCCAAACACCGGGCTTTTTCACCAGCCCTCCTCCATCTCTCCAAGGGACTGGGCATAGCTGACCTCCATCAGTCTTGGGTGGATAAACTAGTGCCCTTTTTGGCTTTACTAGGCAGAGTTTGGCCTCAGGATGGCAAAAAGAACCCTTTTGCTCAGCTCATCATGCTCTTTTCCCTCTTCTAGCTTATCAAAAGTGCTCTCAGATAAAGATCAGAGGCCAGGCATAAATGGCTAACACTGGCTTCAAGTATCAACGCTCACTTGGCAACCTGCATCTTTAATAGAGACCAAATCTTAAAGTAAAAATGTTGATGCTTTATCAGAATTTTCTACACCAGACAGGTATAAGACTGTACATGCATGAGTGTGTGTGTGTGTGTGTGTGTGTGGTGTTAGTCTTTTGTCTTCTTGTGTATGTGTTGTTCTGAAGTCTTCTTGCTGCTCCAGAAATCAGACCCTCATGGCAGCATCCACTCCCTGACTACTACAGCCTATTTGCGTAGTGGCAGATTTTGTGATTCCTTGGGAGTAAACACTCTTAAATAATTCTCAGAATTCAAAAGTTTTGTACTACAGAAGGTTTAATGCCAGCCTATTTCTTGTATATTAAGCCTTCCCCTTTGGCCCACTAACTCTGGGAGCCACTAGAGGAGTGTCATCAGCTAGAGGAGCCAAACCAGCTACAATCCACAGCAGAGTCTCATATCCATGTCTCTGGTCAAAACCAGCTCAAAAATTAATTGTTGTGCATATGGAGAACTTGTCAAAATACAGATGGCTGAGCCCCTACAGAGTCAGAATATTGGGGTTTGGGCCTGGAACCAGCATTTTAATAAGCCCACCCTCACCCATTTCTCAGTAAGAGGTCTATGACCCTCTCTGTATTTGTTTCCTAAGGCTGCCATAACAAATTCCCACAAACTGGGAGACTTAAAATAAATGCATTGTCTCATAATTCAGGAGGTCACAAGTCTGAAATGAAGGTACCATCAGGGTTGTTTCCATCTGGAGGCCCGAAGAGAGAATCAGTTCCATGCCTTGGACTATACTTGCATTAGTCTCTGCCTCCATCATCACACAGAGTTCTCCTCTGTGTCTTTTCCCTGTGTCTCTGGGTCCTGATCTCCATCTTCTTTTTCTTATAAGACACCAGCCATTGGGCAGCCCCAGTGGTGCAGCGGTTTGGCGCTGCCTGCAGCCCGGGGTGTGATCCTTGGAGACCCGGGATCGAGTCCCACGTCGGGCTCCCTGAATGGAGCCTGCTTCTCCCTCTGCCTGTGTCTCTGCCTCTCTCTCTCTCTCTCTCTCTCTCTCTGTGTGTCTCTCATGAATAAATAAATAAAATCTTAAAAAAAAAAGACACCAGCCATTGATTTAGGGCCCACCCTAATGTAGGATGATCTCATTTTCACTTGACATCTGCAAAGACCCTTTTTCTAAATAAGGTCATACTCACAGGTCCTGGAGGTTAAGACTTGAACATATCTTTTGAGGGGACACCTTGTAACCCATTCTACTCTCCATGAGAAATACCAGTCAGGCAAGTGGTTTTCAAACATTTTCAGAAGCAGAGCCTTTCATTCAACAAAATCCTGCCCAGATGTCAAACAGACAGACCCACACAGAGTTGCCCTAGTTTATGTGTAGATCAGGGCCCGAAGCTCCCACTTGTTCACACACATATACTCCTATACCTCCTTGGCCCCTGAGGATCAGGCATAGCTGGAAAACCACTCATCTCAAAGACAAAATGACAGACTAGAATTCAGAGTTTGAGGTGCTACCCAGGTTATAGCTAACAGGGTGACCCTAGGCAAGGTATGAGGTCTTTTACACATGTCCAGCTACAGAATCACCCTAAGGCTCAGTTTCCTCATATATAAAATGAATCTAACAGTACCTGCTAATCTCAGGGCTTGTCATTAGGAAGAAATAAGATAAAGATACATTAAAGGCTTTTGAAAATAATTTAAATGTTAGGCAGAGGTCAATTACTATTGCTCTCAGCTTCATTCCATCAATTTGACTTCACTTGTCATATAATGTGGAGAGACCAGCTGGCAAGTGGCACTCATCATAAGGAACCACTAGTATAATGAGAGAGAGAGGCTGGTCAGCAAGCTGGCCCAGTTCACAGATTACCTCCTTCTGCTTGGCCTTGATGACAGGGAGATGACTCTCCCTTCTGCTTTTAGGCAAGCTGTATAACCTCAAAGTCATCCTTTCTTGTTCACTGGTGTCCTTAAGGACTTAAGCAACAGGGAGGTACAGCTGCTGGTCTCAGCATCAACAGCCCACCCAAAGAATTTTCTTTCTTGGTCACTTGCGTCAATGCATGCAGGCGGAAAGAGGCTAAGCCAACCTTCTCCCCAAGGCCCACCCCTCTGGGCTCTGCCATAATTACTCATTTGTCTGTGGCAGATGGCTCCAAATTAAAATTGGTCTCACAGATGAGCTAGTGAGATTAAGTTTCAACAACACTGATAAGTGTTTGTGTTAAGATTGTAGAAAATCAGCAACAAGACATTCCATTTACTCCCTTCTATCTGACTCGTGGTCTCAAGGAGAGATTGCACAGTGTGGAGGGGAATGGTGAGGGCCTGGGCAAAGGTGACACAGAGAGGAAAATTAAGGAGTCTAACCTCTAAGTCTCAACCACTCAAAATATGAGAGCGGAAAGTAATGGGGAGAATGGCCAAAGTCCCCCTGCTATTCATAGACAACCTGAAATGGTAGAAAGAATAGGTTTTGCAGTCAGCCACTTATTAGATGTGTTTCCTTGCGCATATCACTTAATCTCTTCAAACTTCAGTTTCTTCATCTGTAAATGGGAACAACAATGGAGTCTACTTCAGAGAGGTAAAGTAAGAATTAAATGGAATAATGCATGTACATTACTTAGAACAGTGCCTGACACATAGCCAATACTCAGAAGTGGTAGCTAATAAAACCCCTACTCCTACTAGTTTGAAGCCTGCTGGCTAATATCATGTATCCATTTTTTTCAAAAATGTGTTAAGCACCCCCTAGCACATAGTAGCTGAGAGGTCCGGCAGAGTGACCTTGACAAAGTTGTTTACTGTAATTGAGCATCAGTTTCCTCATCTGTATAATGGGGATAATGATACTACCCATGTCCCAGATGGTTGCAAGATTTAAATGAGAATTATTTCTGGATATTTGGCATAATTTGTAGTACGTAACATTCAATATATGATACCTATATTCTTAGCATTAATACAAAATAGTATTAACATTATAAATTCTTTGTTACCAGAATTACCCAATCTAACAGAAAGTATTTGCCTTTTCATAAACTGAGTAACAGCTTTAATTCTCTGATTTTCATTTCAAAATGTAAGTTCTAGACCAAAAAATAAATGGGTTGTGCCAATCAACTCGAGATAATAAACCTTCTTGGGAGGATAAGGCCAGAATAACTGTATCATATCCTAGTGGCCAAACTGAAACACTGAGTTACTTTCTCTCCTGTATCTCTGCTGACTTTCAGTGGACAAGGCCTACTGCACTCATAGAGAATTGTAGAGTTTATAGATCATTTGGTCTGAAGCAACATGTCCAAAGTTCACTCAGCTGAATCTGAACTGGCAAAAATGCTTCCTGTCTCTCAAGCCACTCTTTCTGCTACTCCACTCTGCCTCTGAGGGCCCATCAGAAGTGGTGACCATTACAATGAAGCTGAAAATAAAAAAAGCAGCTCCAAGTAGTGTCTCTCTGAAACAACTCATTGATGATAGAGTTTCAGCAAATGATTAATTCTCTTCAGTTCTATTCAATTGTCTAAGTATTTTTGACTGCTAATTATATGTCTCACAATAAAATTGAAAGATACAGTGAGTGCTCTCAAGAAATTTATAGTATTGTGCAGAGAACAAGCATGCACATGCTGTCCTTCCAGTCCCCGCCCCTCTTAGTGAGCATGGCCGTCTATGTTCCAAGGGACACAAAAGATTTAAAACAGTGATATTCACCTCTCAGAAAGGAAAAAAATCATAATTACTTAAACTTGGTTTCAGAAAGACCAAGGGAGCTGGCTGTATAATACCTCACAAAGAAGAAACCAGGCAGTAATATAAAAAGCCAATCACTAAATAAAAACACATGTGAGTTTTTAGCCATGCTCTCTCCCTCCCTCCCTTCAGGGTTACAGCATCTCAGGGCTGCCTTTCTAGAGCTTCATGCTCATTGTTGTATATAGCCCTAACCGACATACACATGTCCAGCTAGGAAGTTTCCTATTCTCCTATCCCAGGGCAGGTATATCTTATCTGCCTGTGATATCATCCTCTCCTCCTTCACCTCACATGTTTGATTGTTTAAAAGACAGCCATTTTCTGTCTCCTTTTCACCCCAGGCTCATCATTGCGATTGTTTTTTTTCAGCTTATAGTTCTTGTTGCAAATTCAGTTCAAGTGTGAAATATTGGTGCAAAACCCAGAGCTCTCCTTCCGTTTCCCTTCCCAGCTGTCCTATCCCAGTGCACTAAACACTCCCTGGTACTGTTCCTTTTCATATGCCAGCAAAAACCATAGGACAGAAATAGAGCAGTGCAAGCAAATGTATGCTCTGTCGTCCAAAATGTGTGATGTGGACAATATAGGAAGACACTCCAGACACAAGTAGATACAGAGGTTTCAAAGTGGGGGACATTTTTAAATATAGGCTTTGAGCTGGAAAGGAAGAGAGAAGAGGATGGCACATGGGTCAGAGGGAAGCAAATGAGCAATGTTGAGGGGAGTGAGAATGGTGGTGGCCCAGTCAGAGTGGCTGGTGGAATGAAGGGTTGGTGATGAAAACAATGCTTGGGACTCTGTTACCTTCATAAGCCTTATGATGGAAGGTTCCAGATGCCACACCCAGAGTCAGAGCCCTGGGTCAGGTGCACCCTGATTCTTATCATAAACATCAATTATTAGGTTCCTGTGCTCATCTATCTGCCCTCCTTCTTTTTTCTCTGATCCTAGTTGGAGTAAAGGGAATTAGTCTATGGTCATTGGCTGAGCCACTCCTAAGTTGGAACCTTGATGAATAGCCATCACATCCCAGCTGGTGGTTACTTGTCCTCTGACTGGAAGTTGGGGCAGAGAAGACTGAAGTGGGGTGAAAGAAAAAAGCTGGATCCACTGATAACCCAGGGGACTGGTTGAACAGTGCTACTCCTCAGCAAGTATTTGTGAGGAGCTGGCCATATAGATCTTTAACTCTTTCCCCTTTCATCTATCTACTCCCCAGATGACATTCCCTCCCTCCTCTCTTCCAATCCCTCGCCAGACACACAGTTCCAATGTTGGTGTATCACTTTAATCTCATTGGTTGGCAACTCTCTTGGCTTCCATGATATCATGTCTACCTGGTGCTTCTTCTCTCTCTGACCACTGCCTTTTAGTCTCTTCTTCAGAGTCCTTGTCTTTATTCCCCTTCAATACTGGTGCTGCCCCGAGCTCTATCTCTTCTCCCTCTGTAGCTCAGTATCTATCAAGAGATCCATAATTTCTTTCTCGATTTCAGCTAGATTTACCCACCTAGATGTACCCCAGACCTTTACAATTCACAATGTCTAATAATAAAAATAGTAAACACGAATTTGCATTTATTATGTGCCAGGCACCATTCTAAGTACATAATCTACATTAATTTGTTTGATACTTTAATAAAATCATGAATGAGAAAGGAGAGATCACTACCAACACCAAGGAAATACAAACAATTTTAAAAACATATAATGAACAGCTGTACGCCAATAAATTAGGAAATCTAGAAGAAATGGACGCATTCCTGGAAAGCCACAAACTACCAAAACTGGAGCAGGAAGAAATAGAAAACCTGAACAGGCCAATAACCAGGGAGGAAATTGAAGCAGTCATCAAAAACCTCCCAAGACACAAGAGTCCAGGGCCAGATGGCTTCCCAGGGGAATTCTATCAAACGTTTAAAGAAGAAATCATACCTATTCTACTAAAGCTGTTTGGAAAGATAGAAAGAGATGGAGTACTTCCAAATTCGTTCTATGAGGCCAGCATCACCTTAATTCCAAAACCAGACAAAGACCCCACCAAAAAGGAGAATTACAGACCAATATCCCTGATGAACATGGATGCAAAAATTCTCAACAAGATACTAGCCAATAGGATCCAACAACACATTAAGAAAATTATTCACCATGACCAAGTAGGATTTATCCCCGGGACACAAGGCTGGTTCAACACTCGTAAAACCATCAATGTGATTCATCATATCAGCAAGAGAAAAACCAAGAACCATATGATCCTCTCATTAGATGCAGAGAAAGCATTTGACAAAATACAGCATCCATTCCTGATCAAAACCCTTCAGAGTGTTGGGATAGAGGGAACTTTCCTCGATATCTTAAAAGCCATTTGCGAAAAGCCCACAGCAAATATCATTCTCAATGGGGAAGCACTGGGAGCCTTTCCCCTAAGATCAGGAGCAAGACAGGGATGTCCACTCTCACCACTGCTGTTCAACATAGTTCTGGAAGTCCTCGCCTCAGCAATCAGACAACAAAAAGACATTAAAGGCATTCAAATTGGCAAAGAAGAAGTCAAACTCTCCCTCTTCGCCGATGACATGATACCCTACATAGAAAACCCAAAAGCCTCCACCCCAAGATTGCTAGAACTCATACAGCAATTTGGTAGCGTGGCAGGATACAAAATCAATGCCCAGAAATCAATGGCATTTCTATACACTAACAATGAGACTGAAGAAAGAGAAATTAAGGAGTCAATCCCATTTACAATTGCACCCAAAAGCATAAGATACCTAGGAATAAACCTAACCAAAGAGGTAAAAGATCTATACCCTAAAAACTATAGAACACTTCTGAAAGAGATTGAGGAAGACACAAAGAGATGGAAAAATATTCCATGCTCATGGATTGGCAGAATTAATATTGTAAAAATGTCAATGTTACCCAGGGCAATTTACATGTTTAATGCAATCCCTATCAAAATACCATGGACTTTCTTCAGAGAGTTAGAACAAATTATTTTAAGATTTGTGTGGAATCAGAAAAGACCCCGAATAGCTAGGGGAATTTTAAAAAAGAAAACCATAGCTGGGGGCATCACAATGCCAGATTTCAGGTTGTACTACAAAGCTGTGGTCATCAAGACAGTGTGGTACTGGCACAAAAACAGACACATAGATCAATGGAACAGAATAGAGAACCCAGAAGTGGACCCTGAAATGTATGGTCATCTAATATTCGATAAAGGAGGAAAGACTATCCATTGGAAGAAAGACAGTCTCTTCAATAAATGGTGCTGGGAAAATTGGACATCCACATGCAGAAGAATGAAACTGGACCACTCTCTTTCACCATACACAAAGATAAACTCAAAATGGATGAGAGATCTAAATGTGAGACAAGAGTCCATCAAAATCATAGAAGAGAACACAGGCAACACCCTCTTTGAACTCGGCCACAGTAACTTCTTGCAAGATACATCCACAAAGGCAAAAGAAACAAAAGCAAAAATGAACTATTGGGACTTCATCAAGATAAGAAGCTTTTGCACAGCAAAGAATACAGTCAACAAAACTAAAAGACAACCTACAGAATGGGAGAAGATATTTGCAAATGACATATCAGATAAAGGGCTAGTTTCCAAAATCTATAAAGAACTTATTAAAGTCAACACCTAAGAAACAAACAATCCAATCATGAAATTGGCAAAAGACATGAAGAGAAATCTCACAGAGGAAGACATGGACATGGCCAACATGCACACGAGAAAATGCTCTGCATCACTTGCCATCAGGGAAATACAAATCAAAAGCACAATGAGATACGACCTCACACCAGTGAGAATGGGGAAAATTAACAAGGCAGGAAGCCACAAATGTTGGAGAGGATGCGGAGCAAAGGGAACCCTCTTACACTGTTGGTGGGAATGTGAACTGGTGCAGCCACTCTGGAAAACTGTGTGGAGGTTCCTCAAAGAGTTAAAAATAGACCTGCCCTACGACCCAGCAATTGCACTGTTGGGGATTTACCCCAAAGATTCAGATGCAATGAAACGTCGGGACACCTGCACCCCGATGTTTCTATCAGCAATGTCCACAATAGCCAAACTGTGGAAGGAGCCTCGGTGTCCATCGAAAGATGAATGGATAAAGAAGATGTGGTTTATGTATACAATGGAATATTACTCAGCCTTTAGAAACGACAAATACCCACCATTTGCTTCAACGTGGATGGAACTGGAGGGTATTATGCTGAGTGAAATAAGTCAATCGGAGAAGGACAAACAGTGTATGTTCTCATTCATTTGGGGAATATGAATAATAGTGAAAGGGAATATAAAGGAAGGGAAAAGAAATGTTGGGAAATATCCGGAAGGGAGACAGAACATAAAGACTCCTAACTCTGGGAAACGAACTAGGGGTGGTGGAAGGGGAGGAGGGCGGGTGTTGGAGGGGAATGGGTGACGGGCACTGAGGCGGACACTTGACGGGATGAGCACTGGGTGTTTTTCTGTATGTTGGTAAATTGAACACCAATAAAAATTAATTTAAAAAAATTTGTTTGATACTTACAACCATCCTGTAATGTGGGATACTACTACTACTCATTCCTACATACGGAGGCATTAGGGTACAAAGAGGTTAAATAACTTTCCAAAGATTATACAGCTGGTGTGTAGACTAACTGGAATTTAAACCTAGGCAATCTGTCTGCAGAGTCTGTGTTCTTGCCTGTGCTAGCCTCACTTTGCCCTCCATATCCTCCTCCTCATCCAGTGTATCCTTTCCCAGGTCATGGCACCTTCATCCCTCCATATAGCCTTCCAGTGTTCTAGATTTGAAACCTTGCAGTGGTCTTCATCTTCACCCTATCCTTCACCCCCTCTACACCAAGTTAGTTACCAAGTCCCTTTAAAGAACTTAACTGAGGTAAGGAAGCAAACATATAAACAATTAGTCAAAATATAAGTGCTGTTAGAGATAAGAAAGTACTGTGTTTCTGGGATCATAAGTGTCTGATCATGTTACTCAAATGGTCAGGGTTGCTCCTTACTTACCGTAGAATAAAGTTCAAAATACTGGTGCAGGGTTGACAGTTTGAGGAAAGAGGGCTGGGAATTCAGGCTGAATTGTCACTGATAAATCCACCCCTAAGTTTAGGGGGATAGTGAGTCCAACAGATAAGACAGTATAAGGGAAGTGGTTTATTCTACCAGGAGTAGAAGGACTCTCCAGAGTCAGAAGGACAGCTGCCTTACTGAGGGACATTGTGGATTCAGGGAACACTTGGTTGCCACTGGCAGAATTAAATGACCCTAATTTGGCGTCTCTTTTCTATCCTAAAAAGTACAGAAGCCTTTGGAGGTCCTCTAGAGGGAAGGTAATCAGTGGATTGTTATTGCTTGTTCGTTAGTTTAAAACCGGGGGGGAGGGGTGCGTTGAGCCAGAAGAGAAAAAGGCACTGAAAGAACTTTCCAAAGAAATACAAATCAGAGAATGGAAAGGAACATGGTCCCAATTGCAAATCTCCTGTGCATCTACCACCTTTACCTCTTCCTCCAGAAAAGGGGGATGATGACCCATGGAGAACCCTTCTGAAGCTGGAGAGTGGAATTTTTAAATTTCCCTCTGGTCTTCAAAGACAACTTGGAGTGATTTGATGTTTGTGGCCACCACCAGCTCCATTATTCATATAAGGAATTGTGGATAGAATTTTTGAGCTAAAAATGACCTCTAGAGATCTTCCAATCTATCCCCTCATCATCTAATAGCCAGATAGTATCCCTCCACCTTCTGATGGGCCTATACAGTGAAGACTTCAATACCTACTGAAATAGCCAGAATTTAGAACAGTTTGGGCTTTGTCTACCCAACCAAAATGAAGATGTGTCACATTTACTCAAGCAGTTTTTTCCCCCTCCCACCCCGTTATTTCTTAATTCTCAAACTGAGGTTATTCAAGTATCAGGAACCCAGATAGCCATCACCCTTCTCCACAACCATGTTTATTTTAAAGTTTTTGCTATAAAAATAATACATGGTATTAGTCTCAAAACCCACTCCCTGGAAGTCATCATTATGAACAATATAGGTGTGTCCTCTTAGGTATTTTCTATGCATATTCGAACAGAAACATACACACAAACAAACATACACAGACTTCTTTTCACAAATGTTCTGCAACTTGTTTATTTTTCATTTCAAATACATTATGGACATCTTTCCCTGTGAATATACTTATTTCTACAATATTCTTTTTAGTGACAATATTATATCATACAAATGTGCCATATTTATTTAACCAGTCTTCTATTAATGAACACTTTGTGTCAAGGATATTTAAGTTTTTGGATTTTGCTTTTCTAAACAATGCTGTGATGAATATCTGTGCGTGTGTGTGTGTGTGTGTGTGTGTCTTTGAACACCTGTGCGATTATATGTGTAAGGTAAATTCTTAGGAATGAGATTATGGAATCACGGGGAATGTGCATTATTTAATTTCAACAGCTCTTGCCAAATTGCCTTCCTACCAACAGCGTGTGAGAAAGCCTGTTCTCTCACATCCTTGGAATCATAAATTGCAAAAAAAAAGTCAATGGTTTTGGGAAATCTTTATCAATCTGACAGCTAAATATGCTATCTCATTATTGTTTTACATTTGAATTTTTATTGAAAGTGGGATTTCACACCCTTTCATATTAAAAGCAATGTATTTTATTCTTCTGGGAATCAACTGTTCATTTTTTAACCCATTTTCTTACTTGAGTCTTCATCTTTTACTTACTGATTTGCCTAAACTCTTGGTATATTAAACTCATTAGCACTTTATTCATTCTTGAAAATTTTTCACCCTGATTTTTTATTTTTTTTTTATTTTTTATTTTTTTTTACCCTGATTTTTTAAAGAATAGTGATTTACTCAGAATTTTACAGCAAGTCTGGAGCAAAAAGCAAAGCTAATTGTACTATAGATTTTTAGCCTTTTTTGCATAAAAGTATTAAATTGTTTCAAGTGATGCTTAAAATATCTTAGTATCTCTCTGGTGTAAGAAAGCATGGATGAAAGAGTATTCATACTTAATCGTTCCTTTAAATTTCCCGTTTAGTACTTAAGTACCTTTGTTCAAAGGAAAGAAAGTCTATATGGCTGTTCTGGCTAGAGTTTATGAAGTTGGAGACATAGAAAAGAACCAGACAGACCTATATGTCAAGCGCAAGGGAAGAAGAAATGAGAGAGAGACAGGAAGAAGAGGGGGGCACCTGGGTGGCTCAGTCAGTTAAGTATTTGCCTTTGGCTAGGTCATGATCCTAGAGTCCTGGCATCAAACCCCACATAAGGCTCCCTGCTCAGCAGGGAGTCTGCTTCTCCCTCTGACACTCCCCCTGCTTGTGCTCTCTCATACTCTCTCTTTCAAATAAATAAATAAAATATTTTCTAAAAAAGAGAGACGGTAAGAAGGATTGATCTTTAGCTGAGGAATGAGTTATAACATCCAAGCAATGACAAAAATCCATCTAATCCATTCTTTGCCCTGACTTCATTGGCAGCAGAATTGCTATTTCAGAAAAAAAGGGAAAGTATCAAATTATATAGGAAAACATTTTCCTGAATTTACTTAGTAGGGAGGAAACATATGAGAGAAGAAATGTAACATGACAAAGCTATACTATTTCTGGTCTAGACTCTTCAAATTGTCTACATAGATCAAATAAATAGAATAGTTTCCAAATTCTTTCTTGACTTGATGCCATGCTGATATAATCACCTAGATTAAGAAAGTGTTTGGGACACTGAGAGAGTAGACAAATACCTGTGTCAAAACAGGATGGTCAGACAACCCTGAGAGATAGGCCAGAAAGATTCTTTTTTTTTTTTTATTAACTTTTATTGGTGTTCAATTTACCAACATACAGAAAAACACCCAGTGCTCATCCCGTCAAGTGTCGACCTCAGTGCCCGTCACCCCTTCCCCTCCAACACCCACCCTCCTCCCCTTCCACCACCCCTAGTTCGTTTCCCAGAGTTAGGAGTCTTTATGTTCTGTCTCCCTTCCGGATATTTCCCAACATTTCTTTTCCCTTCCTTTATATTCCCTTTCACTATTATTCATATTCCCCAAATGAATGAGAACATACACTGTTTGTCCTTCTCCGATTGACTTATTTCACTCAGCATAATACCCTCCAGTTCCATCCACGTTGAAGCAAATGGTGGGTATTTGTCGTTTCTAATTGCTGAGTAATATTCCATTGTATACATAAACCACATCTTCTTTATCCATTCATCTTTCGATGGACACTGAGGCTCCTTCCACAGTTTGGCTATTGTGCCATTGCTGATAGAAACATCAGGGTGCAGGTGTCCCGACGTTTCATTGCATCTGAATCTTTGGGGTAAATCCCCAACAGTGCAATTGCTGGGTCGTAGGGCAGGTCTATTTTTAACTCTTTGAGGAACCTCCACACAGTTTTCCAGAGTGGCTGCACCAGTTCACATTCCCACCAACAGTGTAAGAGGGTTCTCTTTTCTCCGCATCCTCTCCAACATTTGTTGTTTCCTGCCTTGTTAATTTTCCCCATTCTCACTGGTGTGAGGTGGTATCTCATTGTGCTTTTGATTTGTATTTCCCTGATGGCAAGTGATGCAGAGCATTTTCTCATGTGCTTGTTGGCCATGTCCATGTCTTCCTCTGTGAGATTTCTCTTCATGTCTTTTGCCCATTTCATGATTGGATTGTTTGTTTCTTTGGTGTTGAGTTTAATAAGTTCTTTATAGATCTTGGAAACTAGCCCTTTATCTGATATGTCATTTGCAAATATCTTCTCCCATTCTGAAGGTTGCCTTTTAGTTTTGTTGACTGTATCCTTTGCTGTGTAAAGGTTCTTATCTTGATGAAGTCCCAATAGTTCATTTTTGCTTTTGTTTCTTTTGCCTTTGTGGATGTATCTTGCAAGAAGTTACTGTGGCCGAGTTCAAAGAGGGTGTTGCCTGTGTTCTCTTCTATGATTTTGATGGACTCTTGTCTCACATTTAGATCTCTCATCCATTTTGAGTTTATCTTTGTGTATGGTGAAAGAGAGTGGTCCAGTTTCATTCTTCTGCATGTGGATGTCCAATTTTCCCAGCACCATTTATTGAAGAGACTGTCTTTCTTCCAATGGATAGTCTTTCCTCCTTTATCGAATATTAGATGACCATACATTTCAGGGTCCACTTCTGGGTTCTCTATTCTGTTCCATTGATCTATGTGTCTGTTTTTGTGCCAGTACCACACTGTCTTGATGACCACAGCTTTGTAGTACAACCTGAAATCTGGCATTGTGATGCCCCCAGCTATGGTTTTCTTTTTTAAAATTCCCCTGGCTATTCGGGGTCTTTTCTGATTCCACACAAATCTTAAAATAATTTGTTCTAACTCTCTGAAGAAAGTCCATGGTATTTTGATAGGGATTGCATTAAACATGTAAATTGCCCTGGGTAACATTGACATTTTTACAATATTAATTCTGCCAATCCATGAGCATGGAATATTTTTCCATCTCTTTGTGTCTTCCTCAATCTCTTTCAGAAGTGTTCTATAGTTTTTAGGGTATAGATCTTTTACCTCTTTGGTTAGGTTTATTCCTAGGTATCTTATGCTTTTGGGTGCAATTGTAAATGGGATTGACTCCTTAATTTCTCTTTCTTCAGTCTCATTGTTAGTGTATAGAAATGCCATTGATTTCTGGGCATTGATTTTGTATCCTGCCACGCTACCAAATTGCTGTATGAGTTCTAGCAATCTTGGGGTGGAGGCTTTTGGGTTTTCTATGTAGGGTATCATGTCATCGGCGAAGAGGGAGAGTTTGACTTCTTCTTTGCCAATTTGAATGCCTTTAATGTCTTTTTGTTGTCTGATTGCTGAGGCGAGGACTTCCAGAACTATGTTGAACAGCAGTGGTGAGAGTGGACATCCCTGTCTTGTTCCTGATCTTAGGGGAAAGGCTCCCAGTGCTTCCCCATTGAGAATGATATTTGCTGTGGGCTTTTCGCAAATGGCTTTTAAGATATCGAGGAAAGTTCCCTCTATCCCAACACTCTGAAGGGTTTTGATCAGGAATGGATGCTGTATTTTGTCAAATGCTTTCTCTGCATCTAATGAGAGGATCATATGGTTCTTGGTTTTTCTCTTGCTGATATGATGAATCACATTGATGGTTTTACGAGTGTTGAACCAGCCTTGTGTCCCGGGGATAAATCCTACTTGGTCATGGTGAATAATTTTCTTAATGTGTTGTTGGATCCTATTGGCTAGTATCTTGTTGAGAATTTTTGCATCCATGTTCATCAGGGATATTGGTCTGTAATTCTCCTTTTTGGTGGGGTCTTTGTCTGGTTTTGGAATTAAGGTGATGCTGGCCTCATAGAACGAATTTGGAAGTACTCCATCTCTTTCTATCTTTCCAAACAGCTTTAGTAGAATAGGTATGATTTCTTCTTTAAACGTTTGATAGAATTCCCCTGGGAAGCCATCTGGCCCTGGACTCTTGTGTCTTGGGAGGTTTTTGATGACTGCTTCAATTTCCTCCCTGGTTATTGGCCTGTTCAGGTTTTCTATTTCTTCCTGCTCCAGTTTTGGTAGTTTGTGGCTTTCCAGGAATGCATCCATTTCTTCTAGATTTCCTAATTTATTGGCGTACAGCTGTTCATAATATGTTTTTAAAATCGTTTGTATTTCCTTGGTGTTGGTAGTGATGTCCCCTTTCTCATTCATGATTTTATTAATTTGAGTCTTCTCTCTCTTCTTTTAATAAGGTTGGCTAATGGTTTATCTATCTTATTAATTCTTTCAAAGAACCAACTCCTGATTTTGTTGATCTGTTCCACAGTTCTTTTGGTCTCGATATCATTGAGTTCTGCTCGAATTTTAATTAACTGTCTTCTTCTGCTGGGGGTGGGGTCCATTTGTTGCTTTTTCTCTAGTTCCTTTATGTGTAAGGTGAGCTTTTGAATTTGAGATCTTTCCAGTTTTTGAATGGATGCTTGTATTGCGATGTATTTCCCCCTCAGGACTGCTTTTGCTGCATCCCAAAGATTTTGAACGGTTGTATCTTCATTCTCATTAGTTTCCATGAATCTTTTTAATTCTTCCTTAATTTCCTGGTTGACCTTTTCATCTTTTAGCAGGATGGTCCTTAACCTCCACGTGTTTGTGGTCCTTGCAAACTTCTTGTTGTGATTAAGTTCTAATTTCAAGGCATTATGGTCTGAGAATATACAGGGGACTATCCCGATCTTTTGGTATCGGTTCAGACCTGATTTGTGACCCAGTGTGTGGTCTATTCTGGAGAAAGTTCCATGTGCACTTGAGAAGAATGTGTATTCAGTTGAGTTTGGATGTAAAGTTCTGTAGATATCTGTGAAATCCATCTGGTCCAGTGTATCATTTAAAGCTCTCGTTTCTTTGGAGATGTTGTGCTTAGAAGACCTATCCAGGGTAGAAAGAGCTAGATTGAAGTCACCAAGTATAAGTGTATTATTATCAAGGTATTTCTTGAGTTTGGTTATTAATTGGTTTAAATATTTTGCAGCTCCCACATTCGGGGCATATATATTGAGGATTGTTAAGTCCTCTTGTTGGATAGATCCTTTGAGTATGAGATAGTGTCCCTCTTCATCTCTCACTATAGTCCTTGGGGTAAATTTTAATTTATCTGAAATAAGGATGGCAACCCCTGCTTTCTTTTGAGGACCATTTGAATGGTAAATGGTTCTCCAACCTTTTATTTTCAGGTTGTAGGTGTCCTTCTGTCTAAAATGAGTCTCTTGTAGACAGCAAATAGATGGGTCCTGCTTTTTTATCCAGTCTGAAACCCTGCACCTTTTGATGGGGTCATTAAGCCCGTTCATGTTCAGAGTTACTATTGATAGATATGAGTTTAGTGTCATCATATCTATTCAGTCCTTGTTTTTGTAGATTGTTCCACTGAACTTCTTCTTAAAGGGGAATTTTAAGAGTCCCCCTTAAAATTTCTTGCAGAGCTGGTTTGGAGGTTACATATTCTTTCAGTTGCTGCCTGTCTTGGAAGCTCTTTATCTCTCCTTCCATTTTGAATGAAAGCCTTGCTGGGTAAAGTATTCTTGGTTGCATGTTCTTTTCATTTAGGACCCTGAATATATCCTGCCAGCCCTTTCTGGCCTGCCAGGTCTCTGTGGAGAGGTCTTCTGTTACCCTAATATTCCTCCCCATAAAAGTCAGGAACTTTTTTTCTCTTGCTGCTTTAAGGATCTTTTCCTTATCTTTGGAATTTGCAAGCTTCACTATTAAATGTCGAGGTGTTGAACGGTTTTTGTTGATTTTAGGGGGGAGATCTCTCTATTTCCTGGATCTGAATGCCTGTTTCCCTTCCCAGATTAGGAAAGTTTTCAGCTAGGATTTGTTCAAATACATATTCTGGCCCTCTGTCCCTTTCGGCTCCCTCAGGAACCCCAATTAAACGTAGGTTTTTCTTCCTCAGGCTGTCATTTATTTCCCTTAATCTATCCTCATGATCTTTTAATTGCTTGTCTCTTTTTTCCTCAGTTTCCCTCTTTGCCATCAACTTGTCTTCTATGTCACTCACTCGTTCTTCCCCCTCGTTAAGCCTCGTCGTTAGGACTTCTAGCTTGGATTGCATCTCATTTAATTGATTTTTAATTTCTGCCTGATTGGATCTAAATTCTGCAGTCATGATGTCTCTTGAGTCCTTTATGGTTTTTTCTAGAGCCACCAGTAGCTGTAAAATAGTGCTTCTGAATTGGCTTTCTGACATTGAATTGTAATCCATATTTTGTAACTCTGTGGGAGAGTGGGCTGTTTCTGATTCTTTTTTTTTTTGAGGTGAGGTTTTCCTTCTAGTCATTTTGCTCAGTGCAGAGTGGCCAAAAACAAGTTGTACTGGGAAAAGGAGAAAAAGAGAGAGAAGGAAAGAAAAGAGAAAAAGAAAAAAGAGAAAGAAGTAAAAAAGGGGAAAAAGAGAAGAAAAAGAAAAAAAAGAAAGAAAGGAGAAAAAAGAAAAAAGGGGGGGCAGTGGGGGAAGCAATCAGAAATCAAGAAGAAAGAGAAAAAAAAGCACAAAACAAAACAAAACAAAACCAAAAAAACAAAACAAAAACAAAAACAAAAACAAAAACAAAAAGAAAAAAAAACATGGGGGAGTATCTTCCGATTCTGTGTACTTTAAGTCCCTTGACTTCCCTTGGAACTGGTCCGTCTCGCTGGTCTTCTGGGGGAGGGGCCTGCAGTGCTGATTCTCAGGTGTTAGCACTTGGGGGAGCTGCTCTGCCCCTGCCTGGTGCAGGGCTCAGTGGGGGTTGTTCACCCCGTGAAGCCCCAGGAGGAAGCCACAGTGGCGGGGGCAGCTCTGGGACCCTGGAGTCAGCTCCCGCAGTAGCTCCGGGGCTCTCCGTCTGCAGGGCCTGGAGGCTCCCGGGCGGGGCCGCTGATCTGCTCAGCTCGGGGCAGGAGCGTCCTTGCTGTCCTGGGCCCTCCCGGCCTCTTCCTGTCCCTGGGGGAGGCCGGATCCTGGGCTGTGTCCCGGCGCCCTGTGCTCCGGGGCCTGCGCTGTTGGATTCGCGCTCCCGCCCCGCAGCCCCCTCCGCGGAGCCGCCGCCCGAGCCCCGCCGAGCTGCTCCGGGTCCCGCCGAGCGCTGCAGCCCTTAGGGAGCTCGGCGCACTCTCCCGGGGCGCAGTTCTTCTGTTACTGTCCCAGGGAGCCCGAGGGCATCCCCGCCTTTCTGGGGATCCTGCTCCAAGTCCCCGGGGAGGCCTTTCCGCGGGGAATGTTGGTGCAGCTCCTGCTCCTCCGGGACGGGGCTCTCCTGTCCTGGGGACACTCGCCCCGGCCTCAGCCCGGCTCCTCGCGGGGCCCCTCCCCCTTGGAGGCCTTTTGTTTCTTTATTTATTTTTCCCCGTCTTCCTACCTTGATAGAAGCGCGATCTCTTCTCACTGTAGCGTTCCAGCTGGTCTCTCTTTAAATCTCAGGCCGAATTCGTAGATTTTCAGGATGATTGGATGGTTTTCTAGGTAATTTGTTGAGGACAGGTGACCTGGAGACCCTACTCTGCCGCCATCTTGCCCCTCCCGAAAGATTCTTGATAATGTAGAAGCGTTAAGTATCTTCTTGCCCTGCAGTCAATAAAATGTCATTAGCCCTGGAATAGAACAACCTTAACAAGCTTGAAAAGGGCAAGCCCTCTCTAGACTGATGATACCAACAACCTCCATTGTCTGTTAGGGTATTTTTTTTTCTACTTTGGTTTGAGAAGAGCTAGGAACTTGGGGAATTCACAAAAGGGATAAACAAAAAATCTCTTGTCTTTGAAACACATGAAGTGCTATTATAGACTCATGATATCTGGAAGGGGTGCAAAGAATAGAAGAAATCATGAGATTTCCATGACAAGAACCTGTACAAGCCTTGAATCATTCCAGACCACCCTAGAATCTGACCATTTCTCAACACCCCTACCACTTCACCCTAGTCCAAGCCACCATTACTTCTTACCTGGATGATGATCGGGGCTCCTAACTGATCTCCCTGTTTACCCTGTAAGCCCCACAGTCTAGTCTTTTCCTAATGGCAATCAGCCACCCTTTTAAGACATAAGTCAGACCATGTCATCCTGGTCAAAGCCCTCCCAAGCCCTTTCCAATGCTTTCAAGGCCCTGCATGATCTGGCCTCTTGCTCCTTGCTCTCATCTCGTACCACTCTCCCTCCCTCGATCTGCTCCAGCCATAGTCACCTCGTACAGGAATGGTCTAGCCTCAGTGGCTTTGCCTGAAATGTTCCCCATCCACATAGCTGCATGGCTGGCTCCCTTATTTTTCTTTAGATATTTGGTCCTGTGCTACCTCATTAGGCAGGCCTTCCTTGATCTCCCTATATGAAAATAACACCTTCCCCATTGCTTCCTACCTCTTTGCATCAAGATTATCCATAGCAGTTATCACCACCTGACATATGTCTGTTGCCTGTGTCAGCCTCTCTAGAGAAGTGACTTTGTGTGTTTTGTTCATTTTCAAATCCCCAGTGCCTAGAACAGCTTTCAGAACATGGCATGTATTCCATAAAGGTTGTTATTGAGATATAATTTACATAAAACAGTATATTAGTTTCAAGAACACAACATAATGATTTGATATTTTTATATATTGCAAAATTATCTCTATAGTAAGTGTAGTTAACATCCATCACCACACAGTTACACACATTTTTCTTGTGATAAAAACATTTAAGATCTACTCTCTTAGCAACTTCCAAATATACAATCCAGTATTATTACCTATTATCATCTTATTGTACATTAGATCCCTAGCATTGGTTTATTTTACATCTGGAAGTTTGTGTCTTTTGAACAACTTCATCCATTCCCCCCAGCTCTCACCCACCACCTCTGGCAACCACCAATCTCTGTACTGATGAGTTTGGTTGTTTTTAAGATTCTACATATAAGTGAGGTTATACAGTATTTGTCTTTCTCTGTCTGACTTATTTCACTTGGAATAATGTTCTCAAGTCCACTCATATTGTCACACATACGTAGTTATTTGAATGAGTGAAATGAATAGAATGACAGACCTAGAAAGATAGTCTAGTCCACCTCCTCCCCATCTTATAGATGGGGACAATTAGACTCACAGAGAGGAAGTGATTTCTCCAGGCTCAATGAACTGGCTCATATAGCAGAGCCAAGATGCACAACTTCTGATTTCCAAATGAGTGTTGCTTCCACTAATTAAAAAGTTGTTCTTTCTTGAGGTGTCTGGGTCACTCAGTCAGTTGAGCATCTGCCTTTGGCTCAGGTCATGGTCTCAGGGTCTTGGGATCAAGTCCCACATCGGAATTCCTGCTTAGCAGGGAGTCTGCTTCTCCTTCTCCTTCTGCTCCTACCCACTTTTGCTCTCTCTCCTCTCAAATAAATAAAATCCTCTTAAAAAGTTATTCTGTCTTGAAAGCCACTCAAGTAAATTCTGTGACATTCTATAGTTACCCATTCTGGAGTCTATCCTCCTTGCCTCTAAACTAAATTCTTCATCTTATAGGCTAAACAATTTTCTCTACTTCAGCTCTTAGTGAAGAGGAGAAACATTCTAAAGATATACAAACTTCCTTTCAATGAAATATTTGTCATTTCAAGGAGCTGATATTTGCTATGAACAAAATCCAAGACAAGGTTTCCAACCTCCATGGTGTCCCAAAAGACTTATATCAACTCCATGAAGCAAGCCTCTCTTGTTAGATGGCAGGAATCTAGAGACCCAAGGAAATAAGGCCACATAAATGTCTAAGTGACAATATTTTTTACTTCAAGTTAGTGCAGTTAGTGCAGGAGACCATTAAAATATATTCTCTAAAACTAAAACATATTTTTATCTAAAAACCAAACCTAAGAGCCCCTAATATTGCATCTGAAACATTCATCTGTGATAAAAATGTGATCATAATTCACAGCTTTTGCCAACCAAACAGCCTTCTCTTGGAATACTAAGGGGGTACTCAGTAGTAAGCCCTGGCTCAACTTTGATGCAGTTATTTTTCTGCCCTACCCGTTGAAAGTTTCATTTTCTTCTTCCAGTGTTAGAGTCTCCATTATTTCAATCACAGACTGATATGATTTCTAAACTGGCTGATCCCATTTGTAAACCGGAAGCAAGACAAGATGGGCTCATATAGTCTGTGGCCAGTACTAAGCTACTCTGGGCAATAGCTTGTCTGATTAGAGTGGAAACTGTTCTCTGGATGCTAGAACTGACTTGGGAGAAAATGCTATAGATCATCTTTAGGGGAAGTGACTCAAAGGAGCTAGGCTATCTTTACCTGAAAATCATTCTTTGGTCATTCCCACTACTTTTTCATTCAAACTACCTAGGAAGAATCCTGAATTCATAAGTTCAACGAAATGATTTAACTGGTAGTGTCAATTCCATCCCCCTTGGTCCTTAGGATTGGAGAACACAACCCAGTAGTCAGACAGAACAGTATGGCCTGATGTGAGCACTGAGCTGGCACTCTCAGTCTTGAGCTCCTTCTTTGGACTAGGCTGAAATTTTTCCTAAAAGACCTTTGAACCCAGCATCCATAAATTGATCAGATGAACAAGAAGCTACCTCCTAAAGGGAATGAGCTATAAGATAGAAAAGCATCTTTGGTTTGGTTTGGGTTTTGTTGTTGTTGTTGTTGTGTTGTGTTGTGTTGTGTTGTGTTTTGTTTTGTTTTGTTTGGCAGGGCAGACTGGACCAAATGGCTTTATTCACAAAAATCAGTATCACAAAGCACTAAAGAGTTAACATTAGTGAACTTCTTGCCAATAGTGGGTATAATATTGATGAAGCAACAGTAATACCTCATTTCTGATGCAGCCCATCATCATCTCCTCCTCCTCTCCTTACTCTTTCTTTTCCTCCTCTTTGGTTACTCTGGGAGTCTGGATTCTCACTTTCCCAGCACAGGCCAGGGTACCATGGACTTCACCTACAAGCATGTGATCAGCTAGTTTTGGAGGACCTGGCCAGGGCTTCCACCCTACACTGACCAAGGGCGGCCTCAGCCTCCAGAGGTGTGCCTGCCAGAAGCACCATTTCTGGAGTGATCTGGAGTGATTCCCTTAAGTGAGCTCCATGAGCCTTGATGTGGGAAACTGTCTTCCAGCCAGTTGTCTTGAGGATGTGTAGCTCCTGGGCATGGGCAAAAAACCACATATTGGCTACAGAACCAACTATAGCCATAGCTATCCCCCACCATGAAGATGAAGACAAGAAATAGGAAGGAGTACATCTTCACTGTCTGTTGTATCCCATGTCACTACTCAAGAAAGCAATCTTAATAAAGTGTTCCATACTAGAAAGAACAGCCCATGGGTGCTGAGTAGTGTTTCATCGGGAGGGAAGAAATGTAACCACCCAATTTCAAAACCATAATATCAGTAGTGAAGAGAAACAAAATGACATATCACCACAGGACATATTTGAGTACAGAATGGCCATTGGGCAGGAGTGTTACCAAAGGAATTAAACAACTATTATGAGGTTGGACTATGTCATCTCCAACATCTTTTCCAACCCTGTGATTTTGCAATGTGTATACCAGCTGTGGTGCATGATATGATGAATATGAATCTTAAAGTAGCATTCTCATGTTGACTCCATCCCTCAACTGTTTATGTGGCCCTAAGGCAAATTACTCAACCTTTTTATAGTTTAACCTCTTAGCATTGAAAAGCAAAGAGGTAATACTAAATAATATCACAGGGATGCTGTGAGGAAATTAACAATGTTTTGAAATTCTAAAACTACTTTATAAATCCACATGAAAAAGGTACTGTGCCTGACACATAATTGGCATAGCACAAAGGCAAGAATACAAAGCCCCTATATATAAAAACCCATAGAGGAGTTCACTAATAACTCGCAGGCAGTTATATCATTGATACATTTCTAGAATAAAACTGAATTTCTTGGGGTGCCTGGGTGGCACAGTCAGTTAAGCCTCCAACTCTTGGTTTCAGCTCAGGTGGTGATCTCAAGGTCATGAAATCCATCCCTGCATCTGGCTCTGTGCTCAGCAGAGATTTTCTCTCCGTCTCCCTCTGCACTTCCCACTCATGCTTTCTCTTTCTCTATATAAATAAATAAATAAATAAATAAATAAATAAATAAATAAATCTATTAAAAAAAAAACAACTTCCAGAGTTCTGGTGGATATCTGTTTTGCTGTGACCCACTTAATCATAGAATAGTCGGGATTAAATGAAACATAGTAGTAGTCTAGACCATTTCTCTGTCACTGCAATCAATCCAAGGTGTATTAACCTCTAGCCTCAGAAAGAGTTCAGCACCTCAATGTTAATTTGTTGGAGCAGAACCTTGGCAGAGTAAGAAAGAAATCCCAAGGCAATTCTGTGCAACTGTCAGGTGCCCCAAACTCTTCCAATGTATGTCTGGGGCCACCAGGGAGTCTCAAGTTTGTAAATGAACAGTATTATGAGAGCACAGATGAAGAGTTTGCTGGCAGCTAAGCCTCATCTTTGCATACCTGATTGCCTTTGCAGCTCTTTTCTGACAGTAGACAATCCCCAGCATCTATGGAGCCCTCTGTAATCTGGATGCTGTTTCCTCTCCCATTAGAAATTGGAGTGGAATAATCAAACATTTGAGAGCCTCAATCACTACCTCTTGCAACGTTTCATCACTCTTTGGGATTCTTGTCCCTATTAACTGAATATAAAGGAGAAAATTAAGCAATAGTGAATTCAATGTGGAACCCCAGTTCCTTTTAGACTCCTCCCATTACCCCTGGCTTGCATTCCTGAAAAGGTGTCCAAGTGAAAGATGTCATTGAAGCCCTAAGGTGTCTGTTACATATATCCTTTAGAGAGAGGGGAATGTTTTCCAAGTGACTGAAAGGTCATCCTTACATTTGAAATGTCTTTGCCTTTCCATGCTTCAGCTTTGGAGCATGTTTGACTTCAGAGAAATAAGGACAAGGCAGCTGATGTCTTCCTAATTCAGCTATGATCAGCACCTAGCTTACCTTTCTCTGGGAAGACAGAAACCTATACCCAGAGCCTGGGAGGGCTGTGGGAGAAAAATAGACATGAGACAGAAGAGACAATAGCTGTGGGATCAGAAGCACAGAGTACCTCTATTTTCTCCCATCTTCAACCAGAGACAGCCAAACTCCTGCCCCCTTTCTTTTAATACTTGGTCTGTTCTGACAAGAATAAAAGGCATTCTGCTTGAGAAGACACTATTGACAGTGCAGCTGCCAGTTCAAAGCAATAAAATTAAAAGTATTACTCAGCCATTAGAAATGACAACCCACCATTTGCTTCAACGTGGTTGGAACTGGAGGGTATTATGCTGAGTGAAATAAGTCAATCGGAGAAGGACAAACATTATATGTTCTCATTCATTTGGGGAATATAAATAATAGTGAAAGGGAATAGAAGGGAAGGGAGAAGAAGTGGGTAGGCACTTATATCATTGATACATTTCTAGAATAAAACTGGAGTTCTTGGGGTGCCTGGGTGGCAGAGTCAGTTATGGTGGAAATATCAGAAAGGGAGACAGAACATAAAGACTCCTAACTCTGGGAAACGAACTAGGGGTGGTGGAAGGGGAGGAGGGCGGGGGGTGGGGGTGAATGGGTGACGGGCACTGAGGGGGGCACTTGACGGGATGAGCACTGGGTGTTATTCTGTATGTTGGCAAATTGAACACCAATAAAAAATAAATTTATTATTAAAAAAATAAAAGTAATATCAGAGAGAGGAAGAAATTCTGGTGAGGGGAAACATTTTTCATGAGTTTTTCCTCTCAAAGTTTGATAGAGGGAAAATATATGAGTAAATGCAATACATATATGGATGTTAGTAAATCTTTGCTTGTCAAAGGCTGTGTTTGGAAATAACTTACTTGCAAATGATCCTGTCAACACGACGGGCACTAAGTTTAATCATACAATGACCTAACCTGCTTTTCTTATCAACCAAAAGTTACATACTTTTAAAAACATGTCTCACTTAATATTATGACCCCATAACTTAATTCTGGCCACGGTGTACCGAAGTATCAACTGTTCCTCATGATGTATGCTGCCATAGCCATCAGAGACTTTTGAATCCTGTGTTTCTGCTAAAGAAGAAAACAATATTCTTAAGAATTTTTTTTAAAGATTTTACTTATTTATTTGAGAGACAGAGAGAGAGACTGAGCATGAACAGGGAGTGGGAGGCAGAGGGTGAGGGAGAAGCAGGCACCCCACTGAGCAGGGAGCCAGACGTGGGGTTTGATCCCAGGACCCCAGGATCATAAACTGAGCCGAGGTCAGATGCTTAACTAACTGAGCCACCCAAGTGTCCAGAAAAAAACATACTTGAAATAAATTTTGCCAAGATGCCTGTGCTAGGTGGGTGTAAGCTTCTTTGCATTATCCAGGCTCAAGCCTCTTTCCTCAAAGGCTTCCCAACTTCAGCCAAGCCCTGCTACAGAGTGAGGGGCTCCTTATTGCATGGGTGATTCTGAGAGAAGCCACTAGGAAATCCCAGGTGGGGAGTTCAAGAAGAAAAAACCTCCTAACTACAAAATTCCTCAGGGTGCCTCCAGCAACACCAACCATAAAACATGTTCCCTGCCACGAATGGCAGTCACTATAGGTTTGTCTCATGTTTGCCTAGAACATCCATAACTCATGGAGTTTCCATTTGGATGATAACCAAGGGCCCTGCCTGTGCCGGTGCCATGAGATCCAGGTGTCCTGACTCCTTTTCGGTACAGCTAAGGATAATAGAACAATAGTATCATGCCATGGGAAGGTGACCTCCATGATAAGCTGCCTAGTTCCCTGCCACTGTAGCCCTTTGAGACCACCACCTCCAGATTAAGATACTTCATTCCCATGGGGTGACTCTTCTAGTACAGGCTCTGGGACTAATCCTGTTCCTATTCATTGAGACTCTGATCTGGAGGCCAACAGCTCAGCATCCAGTCAAACTGCTGGTCCCCTCTGAGTCTCCTATGTTGGTGGCTATATGAAAGCCTTTGCCTTATTGTCATGTAACCCCGCCTCTGCTTTTAAACTCTACTTTTCTAAACTGCAGGCAATTTTGTGCCACAGGGGGGATATTTGGCAATGTCTAGAGATGTTTTTGGCTGCCACACTTGGGGAGGAGGTGCTACTGGTATCAAAGGGGTAGAGGCCAGGAAGGCTACTAAATATCCTACAATGAACAGGACAGCCCCCCCACAACAATCCCAAAAATCATCTGGGCCAAAATGTCAAGAGTGCCAAGGTTGAGATATCATGGACTAATTCCAGTACCTGGGTCCCTATCTTATACTTATATCCTGCCCAGTATCCCGATTACATTTCCAGACCTCTCCAAAACCAACCACCTGCCTCCTAGACCTCTGCATACATCCACACTCTCCAGATACACTGTTCTGTACACATATTGAGAAAGCTATCTTATCCGTGACTAGCATGTCTGGACTGCTTCTGATGTCAGACACCCAACATTCTACCACCTTGAGTCTGTGTCACATGCCCATTAACACTCCAAACTCTGGATCAAACTGCTTGGATTAAAGTCCTGGCTCCTCCATTTGAGGAGGAGCTATGTAACCTTAGGTAAGTTGCTTTACCTTCCTGAGCCTCAGTTTTCTTATCTATAAAATACAAATAATGGCAGTTTTTACCTCATAAATGAGATAATACGTACCAAGTGCTTAGCAAAATTTCTAGCACATTATCAAGAATTTGGTAAATGGGGACACCTGGGTAGTGCAGTCAGTTGAACGTCCAACTCTTGGTTTTGGCTCAGGTCATGATATCAGGGTTGTGGGATCCAGTCCCAAGTCAGGCTCTGTATTCAGTACAGAGTCTGCCTGTGACTCTCTCCTTCTCCCTCTGCCCCTTCCCCTTATGCTCAAATAAAAATAAGTAAATCCAGGCGGCCCCAGTGGCTCAGTGGTTTAGCGCTGCCTTCAGCTCAGGGCCTGATCCTGGAAACCCGAGATTGAGTCCTACATCAGGCTCCCTGCATGGGGCTTGCTTCTCCCTCTACCAGTGTCTCTGCCTCTCTCTCTTTCTCTCTGTGTCTCTCATGAATAAATAAATAAAACCTTTTTTAAAAATAAGTAAATCTTTTTTTTATAAATTTATTTTTTATTGGTGTTCAATTTGCCAACATATAGAACAACACCCAGTAAATCTTTAAAAAAAAAGAATATGGTAAACTTTTGCTATTAGCCATCACTAAGGCATTTGTAAATTGCTTTAGCAGGTCTCTTTTATCCAGTAATTATCAACCTTCTAAAGCAGTGCTGTCCAATAGAAAATTCTACCATGATAGAAATGACTTTTATCTGTGCTGTCCAATAAGGTAGCCATCATATGGCTATTGAGTAGTTGCAATGTCGATAGTGTGACTGAGGAACTAGATTCTTCAAATATTACTTAAAAATAAAAATAAAATATTACTTAATTTTAATTAATTTAAGTAGCCGAATATGGCTAATGGTCCTCATAATGCATGACACGCTTCTAGAGTTTTTTTAAACCTAATATTCTACCAAAAATAAACTTCCAATAAACTCGCCTGGGGAAAGGAGTGGAATTCCCACTCCCTATCTTTCCAGCCATTGAGAATTATTGGCCTAGTGAGCCACTGTACTGATGGAAATGTGTTGCAATCCTCAGGCAGATTGGAATAGAAGAGCCTAAAACTGGTGTGACAAATTGTAGCTAGTTCTGCCCCTCCCCGCTCCAGTCAATCCACTGCCAAACAAGTCTCATAACCTAGAGCAGTGTTTCCCAACTGGGGTGATTTTACCTCCCAGGGACACTAGACAATGTCCAGAGATATTTGTGGTTATGAAATCTGGGGGAAGGGAGAACTGATAGTGGCGTCTAGTGGGCAGAAACCAAGGATACAGCTAAACATTCTACAATGTACAGGATGTCCCCCCACAACAAAGAATTTTCTGGCCCTGAATGTTGAGAAACTTTGCTCTGGAGGGATTCTGAAACAATCTCAGACATCTATTCTGCTCTTAAGGGTTTCCAAGGACAGGGGCGCCTGGGTGGTGGTTCAGTCAGTTCAGCATTTCTTGCTATCAGCTCAGATCTTGATCTCGGGATCTTGATCTCGGGTTTGTGGGTTCGGCCTATGTTGGGCTCCATGCTGGATGTGGAGCCTACTTTAAAAAAAAAGGTCTCCAAGGACAGAGGTCTCTAAACTCCCTGAAGAATTCAGTGCAATGTTTACACTAACCCTAGTTTACTCCCTTCGAATTACCTGGAAGAAAATTGTTCCTTTCCATAACAGGAATAGTTTCAAAAACCCAATTTTCAATCTGAATAGCAAATAAAAACGTTTCTAGGATGATGGAGGCTATAGAGAAGGAAAACTGGATCTAGTTCACCAATTAATAAGATATTTGAAGGAAGAAAGCCTTTGAACCTGCCAAAGTTTTAGAATGAATGACAGATTATGATTCCCAGGTAATAAAATGGCTGACCACATTACCCCAAAAGGTGATAAGTATAAAAGGGTAAAGAAATTCTCAAATGGTGTTGGATTTAGCTTCTAAAGTCATAAGTGGATAAAGATGTGGTCTATATATACAATGGAACATATATATATATATACAATGGAATATATTCAACGTGGATAGAACTGGAGGGTTTTATGCTGAGTGAAGTAAGTCAATTGGAGTAGGACAAACATTATATGGTTTCATTCATTCGGGGAATATAAAAAATAGTGAAAGGGATTAAAAGGGAAAGAAAAGAAAATGAGTGGGAAATATCAGAGAGGGTGACAGAACATGAGAGACTCCAAAAACTGGGAAACAAACAAGGGTTAGTGGAAGGGGAGGTGGGTGGGGGGATGGGGTGACCGGGTGGCGGGCACTGAGGGGGGGGCACTTGATGAGATGAGCACTGGTGTTATATGTTGGCAAATCGAACTCCAATAAAAAATATACAATAAAAGAAGAAATTCATAAGGGACTATTTGGAGAAGCCTGAAATATTAGGGCCATCCCTCTTTGAAACTGATAGCAAGGGGGACATCTGGGTAGCTCAGGGGTAGAGCATCTGCCTTCAGGTCAGGGTGTGACCCTGGTTCCAGGGATTGAGTTCCGCATAGGACTCCCTGTGAGGAGCCTGCTTCTCCCTCTGTCTATGTCTCCTCTCTCTCTGTGTCTCTCATGAATAAATAAATAAAATCCTTAGAAAAAGAAAAAGAAATTGATAACATGGAAGGAATTCACGCTCTCCCCCAACACATCCTATGCCTTTTTTTTTTTTTGCAATTTAATCACCACAGGGGTGATTTATAAAGATATGACAGTAAACAAAAACGGTAAAAAAAATTACAGCATTTGACATTTTTAAATGGCACCTATTAAAGACTGAAATAGAATTTGAGACACACATTCAGTACTTTAAAAGTTCACAGAAAACAGTGAATTAAAAGGCACTTTAAAACATTTAGATCTTTACTACCACTTAAAAAAAAAAAAAAAACCTTCTTGGTAGCAGTTTCTAAAACCCATCCTAGATGAGGAACAATTAGTATTGGCACCAGAGGATCCTGTTTGCAAATGGTAGGTGAGTCAGTCCACAGGATGTATTTTGGCCAGGGCTCTCTCGCACTCTTACTCTCCAGCCTTCTGTGGCAAAGTGGCAGTATGTTCCTTTAAGAACAGGCTTTGGAACACAAGCTCTGGCTTATTGGGAGGCAATGTGGATGAGACCTCTCACAGTTTGGAATACTGCCCGTTTCCATGTCCTATGAAACAATGTCAAAGAGTGGGGTTACCCAGGAAAGAGCTTGAGAGGCACCAAGTCACTTTACCCCTACAGTTTTTAACAGCATCCTGTGTGTCTGGATATGGTGAAAGCTGGGTTTGAGGGGACATGCTAAGAAAGGAATAGTTTTTGTGGCTTTACAATAAGCTCACAAGTTTGATGCTGGTCTTCCCAAGTCAGCCTACAATGGCGCTGAGCTATCGGCCTCCCCACCTACTCATGTGCTTCAGGTCCCCTTCCCTGCCTCTTACCCCTGTGCCAGTGAGACTTCTGAATGGAAGTCAGTGGACATAGGAGTTCAATGTTGGCACGTGGATGGCAGGATAAGGCATGGCATCTTGGCTGTAAGGCCCACAAGACTGAGATAGTCATTGGGCTAGATCACATATTTTAGGTCTTCTGAATTTCTCCATCCTGCAGTTTAGGTACATTTTCTCACACGTTGTCTTCAGGGAAGAAGTTGAAAAGTCTCTGTGTTCATTTTTGAAAACCAAACTAGATAATTCAGATTATAAACTCACTTTTCTGGGCAGCCCCGGTGGCGCAGCGGTTTAGCACCGCCTGCAGCCCAGGGCATGATCTGGAGACCCTGGATCGAGTCCCACGTCAGGCTCTCTGCATGGAGCCTGCTTCTCCCTCTGCCTGTGTCTCTGCCTCTCTCTCTCTTTCTCTCTCTCTGCATCTCTATGAATAAATAAATAAAATCTTAAAAAAAATAAACCCACTTTTCTTCTCCTAACTGAGCTTTGGGAAATTCTAAACTATACTACATAATGATCCCCTACTCTTGACTACACTTTGTCTAACAATAAACCAAATGCCTCTATGCAACAGCAACCCTCAGGGCCGGATATGATTCAATCTTGCAGATGTTTTACCACTAGACAGAAGAAAACTGATGACCTTATAATGTTTCCTTTGCTAAAAGATTGAGGATAGTCATGTAAAGAGAAATGATCTCCCCACCTACTCAGGACCTATGCCCACATTTAAAGTTCCTGTTAAGCACTAGTGTCCTACCTCTGGAGTTCTACGGCCAGCTCCCTGGATTGTTTCAGGTGTGGATAACTAAGAGAAGCAGGAATGTGAAGTCAATAATTGCTTCATGAATGTGACACAATCTCCTCTTTCAAGCCTTGTCCTTCAATTACATAACCCTTCAATCCAATGCCTGAATATGAATTGAGCAACTTTAAAACAAAACACCATTTGGCACATATATGGAGCATGTGATGAAAAGCATTATTGGCAAAGGGAATACTTTTTATATTATTTAACATGAAGTTGGCTTTTAGATTTCTGGCCTGCTTTTCTTTATACCTTTTTAAAAGGTCTCTTACCTACCACAAACTAACAGGAAGCCATTTTCTTTATCTAGCCTTATCCCACATTGCTTTGGAGAGTACTAGTGAGAATTACCCTATTATAACTGCTACCACAGTCTGAGAACCAATTGAGTTTAAAAGTTATCACCTAAGCTCCTCTAGGCCTAAACTGGTGCTCCCACTCATACCTATCAATTTTCAATGGTACGGCAATGAACATACCTTTCAAGCATATGGCTGTGAACTACTTAAAATAGAGATTGTTGGCTCTTTTTTTTGCATGAAAGACTTTTTCTGCTCATTCTGATTTTTTTTTTTTGGTTGGCAAATGTGCTTCTATCAAGATCAGTACCCACTGGAGGCACCTGGACGGCTCAGTCAGTTAAGTGCCCGACTCTTGGTTTGGGCTCAGGTCATGATCTCAGGGTTGTGAGATTGAGCCCCATGTCAGACTCCATGCTGGGCATGTAGCTTGCTTAAGATCCATTCTCTCTCTCTCTCTCTCTCTATCTCTATCTCTCTATCTCTCTCTCTCCTCCCTGCTTCTAAAAATCTTAAAATTTTTAAAAAATGTTTAAAAAGATCAGTATCCACTGGAAAAATTGGAAAATAATCAATGGTAGTTTGTATTGAATTTTATGATATAGTTGATATCAATCTGGTTCCCCTCACATGGTCTTCTGCCTTGGTTGGATCACTAAGGTTTCTGCATCTGGGTTCTCAGCCTGGCCCAGAAACTGTTACCATGCTACCCAAACTCACAGTAGTCATGTGATAAGAAATGACATGGAAAACTCTAAATCAGCTTGGTAGAATCCTCTTCTCAGCAAAGCAATCTATAAGAAAATTTTAATTTAAAATTTACCTGGTGACCTATAGAAAAACGAACCAAGAGCAATGGCCTTCCTAAACAGATATTTGTATCAAGCTCCACCATAGGACTATCTCTCCAGCTAACCACACTCATGTTGGCAGATTGAGGCTCCATTCCTTTGTGTGGTCTTAGAGATACAATGATGAGCCCTTCACTTCTGACATTTTTCCCATCTCCATAATAACCTACATCTTCTGATTCACTTCTTTTTAACTTGCTGCACCATTTTCACTATTTTTCTGGAGAGTGTCATATCTTAACTGTGCACAGAATGCCTTTACAGACAGCTAGCTCCCCAAAAGCCACTCACAGTATATGCCCTTCCTATATTGGCTTTTTTTTCCCTTCTCCTTCATTTCCATCTAAAGGCACATCTTACATTAGGAGTCAGTGGTCCCCGTTATTCATTATACTCATATTTTGCAAAGTAAGGTGTATGGAATGATTCATTTACACTTTGTGATCACCTAGATTTGAGAAAAATGCCTTTCTAGTTTTCTTCCAACTGGAAACCTAAAATTAGGTTTTACAACTAAACTCTTACAACCTATCGAGTTAGCTATATGCATTTTATCATAGACTTAGCTCTTATCTTTTGAAAAATTATGAGCCCCCATCTGATGAGTAATTGAGAATGGTTTTGTAGGCTTCCAAATCTTGAGCAATGCTATATAATGTTTATATGGGTTTAAAGAAGTTTAGTCAATAAGGTCAATTAATACCCAATAAAACCTATAACATATACTTATGTTATATCTGAATATTCAATGTTAGTATTGTAGATTTGTTTATTGATGTAACAAAATCAAACAGTTGGTCTTTTGCTGGTTTGAGGTTAAGTAGTATAGCAGTTAACAGTACAGACTTTGGAACCAAATTGCCTGTGTTCAAGCGCCGGCGACTACTTCCTAGCTATATGACCTTGGATAAGGTACTTACCTTCTCGAAGACTGAGTTTCCTCAGGTGTAAATGGGGATAATTCCTATGCCTATACTATAGAACCATGGTTAGAATTAAATGAGATACTCCAGCATGGTGCCTGGTGATGTAGAAATGTTAGGGTTCTGAGCAGTCAAGAAAGAATTCTTAAGACATCTTGGGTGCAAAAAGGTGGTTTTCTTAAAGCAGGGGGACAGCACCCATGGGCAGAAAAGAGATACAATGGGGTTGTGCCGAAGTGACCGACTATATACTTTAAAGTTGGGAGGAGGGGATTAGGGACAGCACAAACCTCCAGGGTACTTTGGAAACAAGGTTTCCAGGACCCTAAGTGGGCTAGCTATGTTAGGAAAAAGGTCATTTATTACGGTTTAGTAAAACTTCAGTAATGAGACCCTACAGATGTACAGCAGTGGGCCATATGCTTGGGGAATGATTGCCAACATACATCACGGGGGACAGAGATCAAGAAGTTTTCAAAGGAATTTCTATATGCTTAAAGTAGACTCACAGGATCCTGTGAGATTGTCTTTTGCTCTTAGCAAAGTATCAACATCCAGGCAGCTGAGCTCCCAGAGGAAGGTTACTCTGCCCGTTTCAAGGCCTTGGCAATGAACTATAAGGAATAAGGAAATTTAATTTTTCTTTTGCCTTCATTTCCCACATCACCTGGTATATGGAAAGGGCTCAATAACCAGTAGGCATTAGTATTTTTTTTATCCCATGTTAATCAGGCTAATGCTGGCCACTGTTATATACACTATTGATTTTTACATATCAATATTGACCTTTTTAAAATACCACATGAGTTCTATAACATTGTCCCCAAATAAGTTTTGCCCATTTTCGTCTTCCAACCTAGATTATATATACTTTGGCCTTGAAATCAGCTCAGATGATCTACAAAACCTTAATTTTTATTATTCCATTTTTATCAGAATAGGAAAAAGATTATTTCCCATCTGATGCCAATAGCTGCTCCAAAGTAACTCATGTATTATCACCCTTCTAGCTAACTGACCTTATAGGTAAGGCAGAGTGGGCAGCTGGTAATGTGACATGATTAGATGCTGGTGTTCTTCATTTTTTGAGTAATACAGAGAAATGAAATTTCATTTCCAGCAGCCCAAGGGAAAGGGGAAAAAGATTGAACATTGATTCTATCTGGCATGTTAGGGGCGGGGGAGGAAGGGATCCAGCAGGTAGAAAAAGAAGCCTTGCAGTTTCACTCAATCCAGGCACAAGATAGGAGATTTGTTTTCAACATGATGCTATCAGGCCAGCTGTGTGAGGAAGTGCCAATTGGAGAGGTTTGGCCTATGACCAGACAGCATTATGGGTATGAATTAGGTGGCTCCTGATAAGGGTCTGCCCATTAATTATAAATGGGGGATTTAATTTCAGAAGCTTGTGATAAAACTCCAGCAAGGGTGCCTGCCTAAGGCTGGTAACAATAGGGTTCAGAAAAATTCCAATTAGCAGATTGTGTCCAGTGATGAAGTTATGGAAATGAGTGTATAATTTGGGCCCCTTGAGTAAAATAACCTTGTAAAAGCTCCAGCTAGTCCTGAGAGTGGGGAAGGTAGAGCATTATTTATTCCTCTGTATCCTCTGGCAATGGAATTCAGGTGAAAATATAAAGAAGCTGACTTCAGCTCACTATGTTCACTGTACTGCATTTTATCTGATGAGCTCTGAGCCTAGCAACTCTGTTCTGTACTCATTAATCCAAAAAGATCCTAGAATATAATGCTTGCTTTTTGACAGGGAGACCTAGGGCAGATCCAGAAGCAAACTCGTTAGGGCTTGAATGCAAAGTCCCGGGGAGGTGGGCAAGGTAACTTTTTTAGTGGCCTTGCCCTAAGCCCACATCACTGCAAATTTTAAAACTCAATCAAGTCGGTTCATGAACCAGGTTTCCTTAGAAATGCAATTGAAGATAATGTGAGTGAAATCTAATTTCCTGGTGTGTTGATTTCCCTCCCCTCTCCTGATTTTCCTTTTAAAAATCATGATTTTTAATGGGAGGCCCAAAATCATTCAGTATAATTTTGGAGTTCAAAGAAAAAGCAGGGAGGAGGGGCAAGATGCCGGAAGAGTAGGGTCCCCAAATCACCTATCCCCACCAAATTACCTAGATAACCTTCAAATCATCCTGAAAATCTACGAATTTGGCCTGAGATTTAAAGAGACCAGCTGGAACGCTACAGTGAGAAGAGTTCGCGCTTCTATCAAGGTAGGAAGACCGGGAAAAAGAAATAAAGAAACAAAAGGCCTCCAAGGGGGAGGGGCCCCGCGAGGAGCCGGGCTGAGGCCGGGGCGAATGTCCCCAGGACAGGAGAGCCCCGTCCCGGAGAAGCAGGAGCTGCACCAACCTTCCCCTGTGGAAAGGCGCCTGCAAGGAGTTAGAGCAGGACCCAGGAGGGCGGGGATGCCCTCGGGCTCCCTGGGACACTAACAGGCACCTGCGCCCAGGAGAGTGCGCCGAGCTCCCTAAGGGCTGCAGCGCGCACGGCGGGACCCGGAGCAGCTCGGAAGGGCTCCGGCGGAGGAAGAGGCTCCGTGCAGAGGGGGCTGGGCGGCTCCGGGAGCAGCTCGGAAGGGCTCGGGGGCGGCTCCGCGGAGGGGGCGGCGCGGCGGGGTGCGCGAATCCAACAGCGCAGGCCCCGGAGCACAGGGCGCCGGGAAACAGCCCAGGATCCGGCCTCCCCCGGGACAGGCAGAGGCCGGGAGGGCCCAGGACAGTGAGGACGGTCCTGCCCCGAGCTGAGCAGATCAGAGGCCCCACCTTCGGAGCCTCCACCCTACAGACAGAGAGCTCTGTGGTTACTGCCGGAGCTGAATCCAGGGCTCCAGACCTGGCCAAGCCACTGTGGTTGTTCCTCCTGGGGCCTCACGGGGTAAACAACCCCCACTGAGCCCTGCACCAGGCAGGGGGCAGAGCAGCTCCCCCAAGTGCTAACACCTGAGAATCAGCACAGCAGGCCCCTCCCCCAGAAGACCAGCGACACGGACCAGTTCCAGGGGAAGTCTAGGGACTTAAAGTATACAGAATTGGAAGATACTCTCCCGTGTTTTGTTTTGTTTTGTTTTTTTGCTTTTTGATTTGTTTGCTTCCCCCACCCTTTTTTTCCCATTCTTTCTTTTTCTTTCTCTTTTTCTTCTCTTTTTTTCTTTTTTTCTTTTTTCTTTTTTCTTTCTCTTTTCTTTCCTTCTTTCTCTCTGCTCTTTTTCAACTTTTCCCAATACAACTTGTTTTTGGTCACTCTGCACTGAGCAAAATGACTAGAAGGAAAACCTCACCTCAAAAGAAAGAATCAGAAACAGTCCCCTCTCCCACAGAGTTACAAAATCTGGATTACAATTCAATGTCAGAAAGCCAATTCAGAAGCACTATTATACAGCTACTGGTGGCTCTATAAAAAACCAAAGAGGACTCAAGAGACTTCATGACTGCAGAATTTAGATCCAATCAGGCAGAAATTAAAAATCAATTAAATGAGATGCAATCCAAGCTAGAAGTCCTAACGACGAGGGTTAACGAGGTGGAAGAACGAGTGAGTGACATAGAAGACAAGTTGATGGCAAAGAGGAAAAAAGAGACAAACAATTAAAAGATCATGAGGATAGATTAAGGGAAATAAATGACAGCCTGAGGAAGAAAAACCTACGTTTAATTGGGGTTACCGAGGGCACCAAAACGGACAGAGGGCCAGAATATGTACTTGAACAAATCCTAGCTGAAAACTTTCCTAATCTGGGAAGGGAAACAGGCATTCAGATCCAGGAAATAGAGAGATCCCCCCCCCCAATCAATGAAAACCATTCAACACCTCGACATTTAATAGTTAAGCTTGCAAATTCCAAAGATAAAGGGAAGATCCTTAAAGCAGCAAGAGACAAGAAATCCCTGACTTTTATGGGGAGGAGTATTAGGGTAACAGAAGACCTCTCCACAGATACCTGGCAGGCCAGAAAGGGCTGGCAGGATATATTCAGGGTCCTAAGTGAGAAAAACATGCAACCAAGAATACTTTATCCAGCAAGACTCTCATTCAGAATGGAAGGAGAGATAAAGAGCTTCCAAGACAGGCAGGAACTGAAAGAATATGTGACCTCCAAACCAGCTCTGCAAGAAATTTTAAGGGGGACTCTTAAAATTCCCCTTTAAGAAGAAGTCCAGTGGAACAATCCACAAAAACAAGGACTGAATAGATATCATGATGACCCTAAACTCATATCTTTCAATAGTAACTCTGAACGTGAACGGGCTTAATGACCCCATCAAAAGGTGCAGGGTTTCAGACTGCATAAAAAAGCAAGACCCATCTATTTGCTGTCTACAAGAGACTCATTTTAGACAGAAGGACACCTACAGCCTGAAAATAGAAGGTTGGAGAACCATTTACCATTGAAATGGTCCTCAAAAGAAAGCAGGGGTAGCCATCCTTATATCAGATAAACTAAAATTTACCCCGAAGACTGTAGTGAGATATGAAGAGGGACACTATATCATACTTAAAGGATCTATCCAACAAGAGGACTTAACAATCCTCAATATATATGCCCCGAATGTGGGAGCTGCCAAATATATCAATCAATTAATAACCGAAGATAAGATATACTTAGATAATAATACACTTATACTTGGTGACTACAATCTAGCGCTTTCTACACTCGATAGGTCTTCTAAACACAACATCTCCAAAGAAACGAGAGCTTTAAATGATACACTGGACCAGATGGATGTCACAGATATCTACAGAACTTTACATCCAAACTCAACTGAATACACATTCTTCTCAAGTGCACATGGAACTTTCTGCAGAATAGACCACATACTGGGTCACAAATCGGGTCTGAACCAATACCAAAAGATTGGGATCATCCCCTCCATATTCTCAGACCATAATGCCTTGAAATTAGAACTAAATCACAACAAGAGTTTTGGAAGGACTTCAGACACGTGGAGGTTAAGGACCATCCTGCTAAAAGATGAAAGGGTCAACCAGGACATTAAGGAAGAATTTAAAAGATTCATGGAAGCTAGTGAGATGAAGATACAACCGTTCAAAATCTTTGGGATGCAGCAAAAGCAGTCCTGAGGGGGAAATACATCGCAATACAAGCATCCATCCAAAAACTGGAAAGAACTCAAATACAAAAGCTAACCTTACACCTAAAGGAGCTAGAGAAAAAACAGCAAATAGATCCTACACCCAGCAGAAGAAGAGAGTTAATAAAGATTCGAGCAGAACTCAACGAAATCGAGACCAGAACTGTGGAACAGATCAACAAAATCAGGACTTGGTTCTTTGAAAGAATAAGATAGATAAACCATTAGCCAGCCTTATGAAAAAGAAGAGAGAGAAGACTCAAATTAATAAAATCATGAATGAGAAAGGAGAGATCACTACCAACACCAAGGAAATACAAACAATTTTAAAAACATATTATGAACAGCTATGCGCCAATAAATTAGGCAATCTAGAAGAAATGGACACATTCCTGGAAAGCCACAAACTACCAAAACTGGAGCAGGAAGAAATAGAAAACCTGAACAGGCCAATAACCAGGGAGGAAATTGAAGCAGTCATCAAAAACCTGCCAAGACACAAGAGTCCAGGGCCAGATGGCTTCCCAGGGGAATTCTATCAAACGTTTAAAGAAGAAACCATACCTATTCCAGTAAAGCTGTTCAGAAAGATAGAAAGAGATGGAGTACTTCCAAATTCGTTCTATGAGGCCAGCATCACCTTAATTCTGAAACCAGACAAAGACCCCACCAAAAAGGAGAATTACAGACCAATATCCCTGATGAACATGGATGCAAAAATTCTCAACAAGATACTAGCCAATAGGATCCAACAACACATTAAGAAAATTATTCACCACGACCAAGTAGGATTTATCCCCAGGACACAAGGCTGGTTCAACACGCATAAAACAATCAATGTGATTCATCATATCAGCAAGAGAAAAACCAAGAACCATATGATCCTCTCATTAGATGCAGAGAAAGCATTTGACAAAATACAGCATCCATTCCTGATCAAAACTCTTCAGAGTGTAGAGATAGAGGGAACATTCCTCAACATCTTAAAAGCCATCTACGAAAAGCCCACAGCAAATATCATTCTCAATGGGGAAGCACTGGGAGCCTTTCCCCTAAGATCAGGAACAAGACAGGGATGTCCACTCTCACCACTGCTATTCAACATAGTACTGGAATTCCTCGCCTCAGCAATCAGACAACAAAAAGACGTTAAAGGCTTTCAAATTGGCAAAGAAGAAGTCAAACTCTCCCTCTTCGCCGATGACATGATACTCTACATAGAAAACCCAAAAGCCTCCACCCCAAGATTGCTAGAACTCATACAGCAATTTGGTAGCATGGCAGGATACAAAATCAATGCCCAGAAATCAGTGGCATTTCTATACACTGAGAAGGAGACTGAAGAAAGAGAAATTAAGGAGTCAATCCCATTTACAATTGCACCCAAAAGCATAAGATACCTAGGAATAAAACTAACCAAAGAGGTAAAAGATCTATACCCTAAAAACTACACAACACTTCTGAAAGAAATTGAGGAAGACACAAAGAGATGGAAAAATATTCCATGCTCATGGATTGGCAGAATTAATATTGTAAAAATGTCAATGTTACCGAGGGCAATTTACACGTTTAATGCAATCCCTATCAAAATACCATGGACTTTCTTCAGAGAGTTAGAACAAATTATTTTAAGATTTGTGTGGAATCAGAAAAGACCCCGAATAGCCAGGGGAATTTTAAAAAAGAAAACCATAGCTGGGGGCATCACAATGCCAGATTTCAGGTTGTACTACAAAGCTGTGGTCATCAAGACAGTGTGGTACTGGCACAAAAACAGACACATAGATCAATGGAACAGAATAGAGAACCCAGAAGTCGACCCTGAAATGTATGGTCAACTAATATTCGATAAAGGAGGAAAGACTATCCATTGGAAGAAAGACAGTCTCTTCAATAAATGGTGTTGGGAAAATTGGACATCCACATGCAGAAGAATGAAACTGGACCACTCTCCTTCACCAAACACAAAGATAAACTCAAAATGGATGAGAGATCTAAATGTGAGACAAGAGTCCATCAAAATCATAGAAGAGAACACAGGCAACACCCTTTTTGAACTTGGCCACAGTAACTTCTTGCAAGATACCCACAAAGGCAAAAGAAACAAAAGCAAAAATGAACTATTGGGACTTCATCAAGATAAGAAGCTTTTGCACAGCAAAGGATACAGTCAGCAAAACTAAAAGACAACCTACAGAATGGGAGAAGGTATTTGCAAATGACATATCAGATAAAGGGCTAGTTTCCAAAATCTATAAAGAACTTATTAAACTCAACACCAAAGAAACAAACAATCCAATCATGAAATGGGTAAAAGACATGAACAGAAATCTCACAGAGGAAGACATAGACATGGCCAACATGCACACGAGAAAATGCTCTGCATCACTTGCCATCAGGGAAATACAAATCAAAAGCACAATGAGATACCACCTCACACCAGTGAGAATGGGGAAAATTAACAAGGCAGGAAACCACAAATGTTGGAGAGGATGCAGAGAGAAGGGAGCCCTCTTACACTGTTGGTGGGAATGTGAACTGGTGCAGCCACTCTGGAAAACTGTGTGGAGGTTCCTCAAAGAGTTAAAAATAGACCTGCCCTACGACCCAGCAATTGCACTGTTGGGGATTTACCCCAAAGATTCAGATGCAATGAAACGTCGGGACTCCTGCACCCCGATGTTTCTAGCAGCAGTGTCCACAATAGCCAAACTGTGGAAGGAGCCTCGGTGTCCATCGAAAGATGAATGGATAAAGAAGATGTGGTTTATGTATACAATGGAATATTACTCAGCAATTAGAAACGACAAATACCCACCATTTGCTTCAACATGGATGAAACTGGAGGGTATTATGCTGAGTGAAATAAGTCAATCGGAGAAGGACAAACAGTGTATGTTCTCATTCATTTGGGGAATATAAATAATAGTGAAAGGGAATATAAAGGAAGGGAAAAGAAATGTTGGGAAATATCCGGAAGGGAGACAGAACATAAAGACTCCTAACTCTGGGAAACGAACTAGGGGTGGTGGAAGGGGAGGAGGGCGGATGGTGGAGGGGAAAGGGTGACGGGCACTGAGGCGGACACTTGACGGGATGAGCACTGGGTGTTATTCTGTATGTTGGTAAATTGAACACCCATAAAAATTAATTTAAAAAAATAAAAATAAATAAAAAAGAAAACCATAGCTGGGGGCATCACAATGCCAGATTTCAGGTTGTACTACAAAGCTGTGGTCATTAAGACAGTGTAGTACTGGCACAAAAACAGACACATAGATCAGTGGAACAGAATAGAGAAGCCAGAAGTGGACCCTCAACTTTATGGTCAACTAATATTTGATAAAGGAGGAAAGACTATCCACTGGAAGAAAGACAGTCTCTTCAATAAATGGTGTTGGGAAAATTGGACATCCACAGGCAGAAGAATGAAACTAGACCGCTCTCTTTCACCATACACAAAGATAAAGTCAAAATGGATGAAAGACCTAAATGTGAGACAAGATTCCATCAAAATCCTAGAGGAGAACACAGGCAACACCCTTTTTGAACTCGGCCACAGTAACTTCTTGCAAGATACATCCACGAAGGCAAAAGAAACAAAAGCAAAAATGAACTATTGGGACTTCATCAAGATAAGAAGCTTTTGCACAGCAAAGGATACAGTCAACAAAACTAAAAGACAACCTACAGAATGGGAGAGGATATTTGCAAATGACATATCAGATAAAGGGCTAGTTTCCAAGATCTATAAAGAACTTATTAAACTCAACACCAAAGAAACAAACAATCCAATCATGAAATGGGCAAAAGACATGAACAGAACCCTGATTAAGATCCAGGGAGAAATCTTGTTTGACAAATGAGGGCCCCAGTGTGGGAGAAGTTGGGATTCTGCAACCAACAGAACAAAGAATGCCCTAATGCAGGGCTCCAGTGATTGGAATTTGGAATGGGGGAGGCTGAGACTGGCTACCTGACCACATCCTACCTCAAGCTTCACTTGCTCTGGAAATGGGCTGGGCTCAATCTTTGGGGGAGATCCACAGGCAGAGCTGTGAGGGAGCTGGGGTGAGCTGAGGCTGATTCTGTTTACTTCCTCGATTTCAATTGCAATTATAAGCTGAAGACTCTCACACCTGTATTTTCAGCCTTGACCTTTCTTTCAAGATTCATACTAGAGTCATACAATTTCCTGCTACTGTTCCAGTAGGTACTTCAAATTCAACATGTCCAAAATTGAACTTGTTTTAACTCAAAAACTGCCCCTCCTCCTGTATCAACTATCTCAATTGATAACACCCCTATTCAACCAAGCATGCAACATCCTTGATTTCTTCTCCCTCCAGTACTAACTGACATGTCCAGTGAATGTCTTAAATCTGCTCTCTCCTGTTTATCTTTAGAATTATTGTCTAGTTTAAGATCCTCCCCATCTCTTCACTTGGACTAATGAGATTTTTAACTAGGGCTTACACTGGGAGAGCCGGTTGTAAACATCACTTCCCAACTCTGTGCTCTACAACATCATTGGTAGCTTGAAATTGGGAATACTTACACCATAGAAATTGACAAACACTACAGATCACGATTTTTATAGAGCTTCTTATTAATCATTTACCAGCACATTTAACACTGTCCATTCCCCAGTCTTGGGCCAAACTGATCTTTGTAAAACACTTGTTCAACTATGCCACTCTCCTTGATTAGAACTCTTCAGGGTTGAGCATCTACCTTTGGCTCAGGGTGTGATCCGGAGTCCGGGGATAGAGTCCCACATCAGGCTCCCTGTGAGGAGCCTGCTTCTCCCTCTGTCTCTGCCTCCCTCTGGGTGTCTCTCATGAATAAATAAATAAAATATTTTTAAATAAAAACTCTTAAGTAGGAGCCCCTGGGTGTCTCAGTCAATTAAGCATCAGACTCTTGGTTTTGGCTCAGGTCATAATCTTGGGGTTGTGACATGAAGCACCACATCAGGCTCCTCGCTGGGTGTGGAGCATGCTTATGATTCTCTCTCTCTCTCTCTCTCTCGCTCTCTCTCTCTCTCCATCTGCCCCCTCCCCCTTTCCCTCTCTATAAAAAAGAAAAAACAACTCTCCCCATGGCTCCCCGCGGCCAACAGGTAACATTAAATTCCTTAACATAACATATGAGGCTTTTCATCACATCATCTGGCCCCTGCTTAAATGTCCAGCTTCCTGTCCTACCTGGCCTTTATCTCATAAGTTATATGCTAGCTCAAAGGTCACAAACTGGTTCGCTCAAGCCTAAATTGTCTCATATACGTATTTTGTTGGGACTGCACACTGTCTTTATCTTTTTAAGCCAACATTTAAAACTTTAAGAAATTCTACCCTGCAGGGGATTAAGAGGTACAAACTTCCAGTTAGAAAACAAAGCATGAGGGATCCCTGGGTGGCGCAGCGGTTTAGCGCCTGCCTTTGGCCTAGGGCGCAATCCTGGAGACCCGGGATCGAATCCCACGTCGGGCTCCCGGTGCATGGAGCCTGCTTCTCCCTCTGCCTGTGTCTCTGCCTCTCTCTCTCTCTCTCTCTGTGTGACTATCATAAAAAATTTTAAAAAAATTTAAAAAAAAAGAAATTGTTAAAAAATATAAAAAAAAGAAAACAAAGCATGAGAATATAATGTACAGTATAAGGAATATAGTCAATAATATGGTAATAACTTTCAATGGTAACAGATGGTAACTATACTTACCATGGGGATCATTTTTATAATGTTTCAAAGTATCAAATCCCTATGATGTACACCAGAAACTAATAGGATATTGTATGCCCATTATACTTCAAGTTTTAAAAAGGACGTTATTCAACAACAAAATAAATTCTATGATAAAGTCCATATTTCTGGCTTCTTTTGAGCACTTACGACATTAGGCCCTTATGCATGCTTATAACAATTTTATAACGACAAGGAGTATAGCAGCAGATACCCCCTTTGAGAGGGTATGTGCTCTACAGTTCACTGGTTTCTATCATTCATTCATCCAAATTATGCATATACACCCACATATAGCCTTCATTTCTGTTACCATATCACAAAATCTTGTGTATTATGAGAAATCTCTCACTCTCATTATAGAATCTGTCTTTCTTTACCATGACTGTCCTGATGATAGACCATGGTCCCTTCCCTAGAAAGGGAAAGGCAGCAGGATAAGAAAAGAAGAAGCAGAGAGGGGAAGAGGAGTATAAATCTGTGGTCTTTGGGTCAGAGTCTCCACTATAAAACACCAGAATTGTGAAAACGGCAGGCAGGGACTGTCCTAGCTGGGGAGACCTCAGGATATTCCCTATAAAACCCATTTGTGAACCCTCCTTAGTCTTGGAATGTCTACCTTCTCAGATGGACATGAAAAGGAAAGACCCAAGGAAATTATTTCACATTGACTCAGATTATTGGAGCCAGCCTGGTTTATAAATGAGTCAATTTCTTAATTTGAAAATAGAAAATCTTTTTCTTTCCTTCTTCTTTTTTTTTTTTTTTGCCCAGTGCCTATCGTGTGTCTAACACTGTGCCAGATGCTATAGAGAAAACAAAAGCAATCTAAGACAGCTGTCTTCGACTCACAACCTTATTGATGAAGCAAGAAATGCATATGTGAAATAATTAAAGAAAATATAAGGAGGCAGCATCAGAAAAGTGAGATCCTAGATGTGACCTAGTGCCCACAACATCTGGGTGGTCAGTAAGGGGTAGGATCAAGCTAAGAGGAGGTGCTATGGAAGAAACCAGGGCTCACAATGGCCCTTCACTGGCAGAGAAATGGAGAGATACACACACACACACAGGGGATCCCACAGGGCCGTATACTCAGAGAGCAGTGAATGAGATGGGTGTGGCAACCTATAAATAATAAGGTTGACTGGAGAGTGGGAAGACATGGCTGGTCATTATAAACCAGTTTTCTTTTATCTTTTTTTAAAATGATTTTATTTATTTATTCATGAGAGACACAGGGGGAGAGAGAGGCAGATACACAGGCAGAGGGAGAAGCAGGCTCTATGCAGGGAGCCAGACACGGGACTTGATCCTGGGGCTTCCAGGATCACACCCTGGGCCAAAGGTGGCTCTAAATCAGTGAGCCACTGGGGCTTCCCCCAGTTTTCTTTTAGAAAGATTTCCTCTTTTGTGTTATGTACTCAGAAAGTCAAATACAGAATCAGATCCTCCTTGTTGAGCCCCAAGTCTAAGACGATGGAATCAGATGGCTCCAGAAAGCATTTCATATTCTAAGCAAAGACAGCAACTTTCAGCTCCACTACATAAGTGGGGCTAAGCATTAGTCACATGTACCATTGTCTGTCTTGAACAGGCTTGTCAGCATTGGTATAGAGGGAAAGAAAGAAGAAAGAAGAAAGAAAAAGAGTAAGAGACGTAGAAAGAGCAAGGAAGTGGGGGAAGAGAGAAAACAGGAAGAGCACCATGGTAGAGAAGACACATTCCTCCAATCTAACCCAGGGAATCCTGTGCTACAGGCTATCCTCCCTGCACCTGCCACCTCCTGCTTCTGGATCATAGCAGAGATCGAGAAATGCTTCTGCCCACTGGGAAGGGGCAGATTTCCAGATCTGAGCTCCTTTCTTCCTGGGCAGACTGTGACATATTGCTTACTTACCATCCCCCCAACTCAAGGCTTTATGTTGGTTGTGTGTTTACATTTATTACTGGGCCCACTTAGACCTACTTTGTAATTAGCCTGTAGGCTTATGTTAATTTCTGATATTATTCTTTCCTGTGTCCAATTTACTTTATGAGCCAGTTGCTCACTTCCTGCTGTCTTGTTTATAGCTGCTTCCTCTAAATGTTTGACAATGTCTTCTTGCTGCTCCATCCAAGTAATTGACGACCAGTTTTTAACTATCCCGAGGCTGATGCAACCACTCCATGAAGTAAACAGATTTCTTGCAAACTCCTCCCCGCGGTTCTCCTCCACCCCCTCCCACTTCCTGTTTTCTGGTCACTTTCCTGTTTGTGAATCCTTAATCAAGGTGGGAAGGGGCAAAGATGATGGAGACTGTAACACATCCTTCTGTCTGTTCAGCAATAACTGCAATGTTCTAAAAAACTTTTTTAAGAGTATAAAGAAACTATTGAGTAAAACAATATTTGTCTATTCCATGAGAATCTCAGTTATCCATGTATTGTTCTCCCCAACTCAAATGAGTATTTGGAAATATTTTCTTCGAAGTGTAGTAAGATCAATATTTCACAATTTCCTAGAATCCTATCCATGCTTTCAATACTCATCTCCATCCCTCCGTGAAGCCTCCCCTGACTACTTAAATCCTCCTCATTCCTTAGCTCTAGATCCTACCATGCTGAGACTCTTCTGTGGGTATAGATCGGCCTCCATTTCCCTATTACACTGAGAACAGCCTGGATCCCAAAACACACATTTTAAAGTCAAAAGATTTTTTTAATTCATTGGTCAGGTCCGGCAAACTCACCTAAAAATGCTCCTGAATGACCAAAGAACCCCAGACCTTTCTCCAATAGCTGCTATTTACACCAAGCATTACATCATAGACAGAATGATGTTATCAAAGTTCCTTTTTCTATTGGTAACCCCTCACCCAAGCCAAGAGGTCTCCATTTACAGAGCACTTCTTTCTGGCAATAATAGATTCTACCTTTCTAGACCTACAGCAAGTTGGAGGAACACTATCTGGCCTTGGTCTTTGATCCCCTGAAGTCCAATGTACACACAAAGTCAACAGAACCACTTGAGATTGTCTTTTCTTAGGCCTCTGGGGCTTGATTTAGTGGCATGGTCTTTAAGATTACTGGTTGTCTTTAGCCTTTCAAACAAATATTCCTAAGTCTCTATTGCTCATCTGGAACTGAGCACATGCTACTATGTACTCCTACTTACAATTTTATTTAAGTCTGATCCACCCAACCAAGCTCCAGAAGGTTAGAAAAAATACCCCTTACTTCTCTGTATTCCCCCATCATGTCTTAGACAGAATTGGGCATATTGTGGTTGCATAATTTTCAGAACCAAGCTCTAGAGTCCTATTGCTTGGGTTTGAATCTTGGCTCAGTTACTAAGAGCTATGTAACCTTGGATATGTTCTTTAACTTCTGTGTGCCTCAGCTTCTTCATTTGAGGAGAATATATACCTCAGGAGGTCATGGGAATTAAATGAGTAATACACGTGAAGTGCTGTGTGCTTGGCATACAGTAAGTATTCCACAAATAGCTATGACAAAGAGGGGAACTGACAAAGGAACAGTGATTCCAATTCCTGAATCACTAACATTGGATGGGCCCTATGCTCCCTCATCTCTCTTAGCCTTAATCCTGCCCTTTATACTTTTATTTTATTGTATGTAGGTCCCCACCCTGATGATGGATACCCAGTTCTCTGAGTTCACACCAGACATCACTCCCATCATGCTGGCTGCCCACACCAACAATTATGAGATCATCAAATTGCTTGTCCAAAAACGAGTCACTATTCCACGGCCCCACCAGATTCGCTGCAACTGCGTGGAGTGTGTGTCCAGTTCAGAGGTAGACAGCCTGCGCCATTCCCGCTCCCGGCTGAATATCTATAAGGCTCTAGCAAGCCCCTCGCTCATCGCCTTATCAAGTGAGGACCCCATCCTAACTGCCTTCCGTCTGGGCTGGGAGCTCAAGGAGCTCAGCAAGGTGGAGAATGAGTTCAAGGCTGAGTATGAGGAGCTCTCCCAGCAGTGCAAGCTCTTTGCCAAAGACCTGCTGGACCAAGCTCGGAGCTCCCGGGAACTGGAAATCATCCTCAACCATCGAGATGACCACAGTGAAGAGCTGGACCCTCAGAAGTACCATGACCTGGCCAAGCTGAAGGTGGCAATCAAATACCACCAGAAAGAGGTAAGCTGAGCTTTTTTCTGCTTTCAGGAAATCGTAAGCCCTCCAGGGTCCAGTGCAGCAGAGTAAGAGTCAGCATTTTCTCTCTACCATTTAGCCCTCTTACAAATGAATGGTTCAACAGGCCTCAAAAAACAGTAGGCTTATTTATCTAAGATACATACAGCCTCTGCATATTTTCCTTATGGACAGAGAACTAGGAAAAACACTGACCAACTAATTTGTTGATGGGGAAGTACTCAGTCTTTTTAAAAATGCTTATTCAGCACTTTTCTAGGTGTTTAGGATACAGAAAACAGGCACTGACCCTGCCTTCATGAAGCTTACAAGCTAGTTGTGGACATTAAGTAAATGATCACATTAGTAAATATGTAATTACAAGCAATGTAAGTGATCTAAAGGAGAACTTCTATGAGAACTCATAACAAAAGACCCTACCCTATATACTAGGGCCATGGTAGTTAGTAATCAAGGAGGGCTCATGGTCTGGATGCTTTTGGAAATGAATGATTATTGTGAATAGCATCTTTGATTAAAGGAATCTGAAACACTAAGGTTGTGTTTCATAACTGCAGCTCCCTGGTCCACTTTACATGAATACTTATGTTAAGCTCAAAAATCTCTCTTGAGATGCTTTCAGCATTTTACTAAGATCTTTAAGATGAAATTGTGACAAGGGGTAGAGAATTCAGCGGTTTTCCTTACCTTGCTAAAATGCAGTTCCACCTTTCAGAAGTCTAATGGAGATGACCTCCAGAGACTATTACCCTGAAGAGATGTGACATTTGAGACTGATGGGTAGTTGTGTCTGTCAATACAAATAACTTCCCAAAAAAACTAAAGAGATGTGACATTTGAGACTGTATGGGTAGTTGTATCTGTCAATACAAAACTCTCCCAAATAACTAAAGGAATTAGGGGTTATTTTTTCTTTTTTTACTTTTTTTGTTGTTGTTGTTGGTGGTGGTTGGTTGGTTGGTTAGCTGACTGGCCTTTGAACTAAGGGTTATATGGGCAGAAGAAAAACAAGTTTTAAATATGGATTGGAGGAATAGGGTCCTTGAAAAAATAAGTATATACCCTATAATATGGCTCAGTACCTTTAGTCTATTGAGATAATGCTATCAATACAAGAATTCAGTAATCAACTTTTATGTAAAAAATTATTGTAAAAATCTAGTTGGGTAATAGTGGGTTAATAATGTTCAGAGTTACATAATCCCCTCAGGAATAAAATCTTAACTTTAAATGGAATATAATTTACTATTTCCTGGAAGGCTTTTTCATTGTTGGCTTTAACTCATTACTATTCCTACTAGCACTCCAGTGGACTCCCAAAAAGAATTTAACTTGGTGATTCAAAAATAAAAAAGCTCAGAAGAATGAAACAAAATCTGATTCCAAAGTATGACTTTGACATGGAGTAAAATAGGAAAGCTTTAATCTCTTAGAAAACAGGTGTAAAACTATTGTATAATCTTTCCATGTGACATAGACCCTTGGGCATTGTCATATGGACATTTGTCAGATATTCCTAAAAAGTCCTGATTTCATATATTGTCCCATTTGTCAGATATATCATCCGAAAGTCTTTGAAAATTTTACCACTGTATTTATTCCTTATTACCATTGAAGTTAGGCAGAAAATTTATTATAATTCATTTTACAAACAAGAAAGAACTATATTTCAGAGATTTGTTCAGGATTATCAGATAAAGCCAGAAGTAGAACTTTCAGACTCCTGGTACAATACTGTCTCTGAGTGTACTCTATCTTCTGCTGTGTGGGGTTCTTTTATGCTGGTTTTGTACCTCCAAATTCACCACCAGGTAATTTAAGATGAACACACGTTCTTTGATTTGTGAATGAAAGTTTATTAGTTAAAATCTGTTAAAACACATAGCAATAAAATGGCATGGATCAACAGCAAATAAAGATGATATTCAATTATAATTTAATGACTGACATTGATCATCACATAAAGATGCAATTATGTAGTTGCAACCTCTCATGCACATTAGTCAAACACAGAAGGATAAAGACTTGTGCTTCCTAGTTCATTGCCAGCTCCAACCTATCTCCCTAGGTTTTCACATCTTCAAGTTTGTCTCAGAATGATGAGCCTGTCTCCCCCTTTATCCCTCTGTACCATACAAGAATTGGCTTTGGTGTTAGTCTCAAGAAGGTCCAGAAAAGAGCTAGTTTAAATAATGTACTAGCCACTTTCTCCATTCTCCTGGATTCCAATCAGAGGTATTCAATCAGTGTACTGCTAATTTAATTAACATATCTCCCTCTAATTGGGCTTTTAAGTGCATGACCTGTATTAATCGCCAACCAGCTATTTCTATCAATATCCCAATGGGTTATCCCAATAACCCAATGACTTAGGGTTAGTTAATTTGCATATTACAAAAACAAGGCTTTGTTCATAAACCTGCTTAGGAACTCTATACCATGGCTTTCCACTCTAAATAGCCGCATGACTATTCTATACAACTTACTGCTTTTCTTCTCTCCTGAAAATACTATTCCTTACTCGCTCTTGTTCCTAAGTATTTTATTATGCCTACACTTACTTATCACTATCAACACTATACACACTTAATACAACAACCCATTGTTTGGAGCGGGGTTACACTTGAACAGTTCTTAAACACATATAATCACACAAAGCAAACATTGCAATATATTTTATCTAATCCTGAGGCATCATTATAGTACAATCTTTCCATGTGACCCATGGAACCAGGAGGCTACCCAGCTTCAAACATCTTCCAGTTTTGACACATAGTTGTTTTATAGGCTGCTTCAAGCTTTATCTTGTTTCAAGGTCTGGAGTAGTCACACAGATTTCTCTTGATGTATTTTGATGGCCTGCTTGAGTTAGTTTGCTTGCTTGTGGTTTCTCATTAATATTAACAGTTTTAGTAAGCTCACACTAATCCATTGCAGAATTGCTATAAAGTCTATATTCCAGAGTTCTACCTAGGGGAATAGCCACCCTTCAGTATCTATCATATATGAGGAGCACCAGATCTGTCCATTTACAGTGAAATTGCTCACTAAATAGAATTTGTAACAGACTGATGGTCTCTCCTTGGATGTTTCCTGATTTTGCCGAAGTACTCCTGCTTTGGATTTTATTTTGACACAAAATTATAGCCAATTTCCTAAAGTCCAAATTCCTAGTGGAGAGTTTGTATCTTCCCTGGCTGTTTTCAAACCTTTTTTTTCCCAAACCTTTAATTAAAACGTAGATTCTATCTTTTAACTTTAACCAATTCCTCTGTGATTCTTCTTGGTTGCTACATGTATAGATTTCCTTGTTTAATTGTTATCACAAATCCTCCTTGTAAAACTGCTCCTAATGGAATGGTGGGATAAACCATTTCTTTTTGCTTTCCCAGCACTATATTTTAATTTCACATAGTCCCTTTGTGCTGCATCTCTTATTTGCCATTTTGGACATACTGCGATAGCTAGAGTCCCTTACTCTAGGAAAGTAAGGCTTGATTTGTCCACTTAGTGCAGTAGCCAAGTCCCTCAATCTGATGTCTTGTCTGGCTTGTAATTACCCACAGTAGTTGCTTGATGATCAAACTTTTATTTTTCCTCTTTGTGTCTTTGTGCACCTAAGTGTCCTGGATCCTCATCTCCTCTGTCTTTCCACGTAGCAGTCTATTATGGAACTTTCTCATAGTAACATGTTTGAGTAGCTCCCTAAGTTCCTCTCATTTTCGAAAGGGTCTGTGGTAGCTTTTTTTTTTTTTTTTTTGATACAGCAGTCTCTTTCTGCAATTTGTTACATAATTATCCTGAAATTCAGTGGCAAGACTGACTTATGCTTCTTCTGCTATTGCTCATCCACATTGGATCTCTAATTTTCCCCCACATTTACCTTTAAAAGCAGCTAATTATCCGTGTGTGTAGACCCTGCTTAGGATTAGATACAGCATCTGTCATGTTGGCTAGCTCTGGAGCTCTCTGTATTCAATGTGTTTTTAATCTTTTTGCCAATAATATGCTTTAGGACTCAATGAATTGGGTATAGTCTGTTTTCCACCAGCGTGAATTAACTTCATATCATTTCTTCACAATTTGAATACACCAATTTGTCCTAAATACACTTTAATGCCTTTACCAGTTGTTGCCCATGTTGTAGGACACAAAGGTAATTCTCTAGGAAGGAGGACCATAGTGATCATGGGCTTCTCTGAAGGGTAGCTATTTCTCCAAATGGAAATGAGACTGCTGTACAGCATGGAATGACTACAGGCAGTGAATTTCCCACACATTTATTGGGTCTCTTTCTGTTTTGATATGGGGAGGGAGGTCCTCCAACTATTGCATTTTACCCTTCTGCTATTTGTAGAATTATTGGGGCTAAATATCAGTTCCTATTTTATTCAGATTCATCATTGCTTCCATTTGTCAATAGTTAAGATTTCTATGTCAAAGTGGCAGCAGGTTCACTATAATAAGCCTATCAGCTATTCTTTGTAAATCTAGCTATACCCAAGAAGATATATTTTATCCACTTCTATTTGTGGACCATCACGTCTGAGCCTATGCCATGAGTGTTTGACTCTCCACTGGTGAACACTCCTCATGGGGCTTTGTTTAGATGTTCTAGTACTGGCATACTCATATCATTATATGATTTAATTAGTCCTTTCCATTTGAGGAACAATATTGAAGACTAGTTGCAGTGTGGGTCATCATTTGAGGGAAAAATCCTGCATCGGAACCTCTTGGCCTTGGCCTTTTCAAAGGTATCTTTCTGCAAAAGTTATCTGAAAAGCTTTCTACTGTTTTATTATCCGACAGATGGTGCTTTTTCAAAATTGCTTCCCCTGGTCTCCTATAGCATCCTTTGGTTGACACATCCTCTCCTAAAGGCCTAGTAAGGAGTTACAACTTTTCAAGTAAAAGTGTTCCAAAACTGTCTTGTCAATGTGATGTATTCATTATAATACAATCCTGGGGAATATTCCCCTTTTGGTTTCCATGTGCAGAACAATACCATTGGGTTCTATTATGTGATAGAGTCCATGAGGTCTTCACTCCGCTATTAGATGAGGAGTTTATTTTTTTGGTATTGTTTGCTCCTGTTATTAGTAACCCTAACAGGAGAACAAGGACAGGTAGAGAAAGAACTATATGGCTAACGTTGGAGCTTTTAAAAGAAACATAAAGAAGAAAAGAGATTAGCTTCTACTGGAAGTAAATCTAGTATTGCTTGTTCTATAAGGTATTAGTAATGAAAATATACAGAAGTAGGAGAAAACTCACATTGCTAACATTCAGAAAAGTATGAATCTATTTAAAACAGAAAAATGATCAGTTCTCACATGCTGCTGGGGGCAAATTAAATTTTAACCACTTCTTAAGTCCTCATTTATGCCAGAGAGTACATCTTCATATAAGTCTTCTATGTCTAACATCGCTTGATCTATGTCAAAGATTAAGTCTTCGTCTTCTCTTGGTGTAAGTATTGACTCTAAGTCTGAGAAATCAGAAAGGTCTGGGAGTGAAACTTCTTCAGGAGAAGATGCATCTGCTTCCATCTGTTCTGCTCTATCATTTTGCTCTCTACATGGAATTTGTTCTTGTGAAATCAGTTGTAAAAGCTCTTCAGCTATTCTTATTAACTGGGCTACACAATCAACAAGTCCACCAACCAGTTCGGGGATTGACACAGGCTCCATGCCTCAATGATCTCCTCAGTAGATAAATATTACTGAAAGTTGTAGCAAATGGGCTCTTGGTGATAATGGATCCTGTGGGGCTGATAGTTCCTGGGTTCTATGGTTGGTTTGGCCAAGAAATGAGGCTGTTGATATGATTATGATGATGATCAAGTACAGAATGAGGCCAGTGGTCCCACAGCACTTTTTGATAAAGTTGGTGAACCTCCCACAAAATTTATATATGGCAGTCTTGTTTGTGTTGGTAGTAAACTGCTATTACAACGACCACCAGACAGACTGCTACAGCCAAAAGAGAACGGCAAAGCAGATCTAATAATAGAAAAGAGAAATACAAAGATTAGTATCATTGAGCCTTTATCCATCCTACAGGTTCTGGCTATAGGATAAGGATGAAAGAGTATTCCTAGTTATTCACCCTCCTTTTGATGGTCTTATGAGGATCTCCCACTCATACTCACTTTCCTTCACACTTCTCATTTCTTTATCTCTTCTTAGAGGATTTAAGAACAAAGTGGGCATAGGTTGTCCATCTTTCTTGAACATCTCTATTAAGGGAGTTACATTCACTCAGAGTCTTTCAATTAATTCTGTCTTTATTAGCACCTTTACCTCACTGCCACTTATATCTGGTGCTGCTAAATTCTTTGTGTTTTTAGTCTTCTATTCATTAAGGCTTCCTATTGCCCCTGCAGTTTGGGTAATTTGTGAAACTAAAGTCCCACAGTCTGTCTTTTGCCAAATTTTGGACAATTTCTGTTATAAAATTAGTTCCTGGGTAATTTCCTATTACTGCCAATATTGCATATCTAACAGCTAGTTCCTTCAATATTGTTTAAAGTTACAGATATATTATTCTCAACTGCATGTCTGGTGTGCTCTGCAAATCCTCTTCCTGAGGAAGTTTATACTTCTATAAGACAATATTCTTTGTTTAAAAATCTAAAGATTGGCCCAGTATAATCTACTTCACACATTGGTCTGGTTTCACATGTACCACTCCTCTTAAAAATGAGTTTGTTGAAGATGCAGGTTTTTAGTAATTTGACATGTTTTATGTTGTTTACTTGTTGTTGGTTTGATTCGTACTTTTTTGTTCCTACTCTTTCTCCTCTGCTTACCTACGGCATTCATGTCCATATGCCATGGGGCTGCACGTACCTGTTCTGTGACCTTAAATTGAACTGACAAGGGAGTTGAGTTTGGACTTGGAGTCCCCAAGACTGTAGAGTCTACATTAGTTTTGGGGGTCAAATTGTCTCCACTTTAAATAGATTATTCTTTCTGTTCTGATAAGTTGGTACATGTCCTACCTGAATTGCTACATTTCTTTCATTGATTTTTTTTCTTATCTTCCTCCACCAGATTGTTTTTCCTGCAAGAGACCAGTCTGTAATGTTCCATTTATTATGGTATACATCTCCAGTCCATGGCTAATCAGTTTAGCTATATATCTTTGACCAATTTTTCCTTGGGTACATATATGCACATTGAATTTCTAGCCACCAGTCCTACAAATGGGGCGGGTTTTATTTCTCCAGACTCAGTTGAGCTTCTCCTAGTGGAAAGTATTAGGAAGCAGCCATCCATCTCACTCCTTTAGGGGACTGCCAAATCCATCAATGCCCTGTTTCCAGCAGATCTGACCAGAGTAGGGCCCAGAAAATCATAGGCACTAACTCCAGCTAACTGTACTCCTTAGACCTTTATCAGGGTATAGCAAACCATTGGCCACATGATCTGTGGTTTTTGCATGGAACTTGCTGGTCTCCATGGGGCCAACTTTGACCCACTCAGTTATATACTATCTCTACTTAGCATAAGTTCTTTCAGAACCACACATTTTTTTTAGTCCAAAACCCTGACAGTAGGTGTGAAGTTTGCCTCAAGAAGGGTGACAACCAGGATGACCAGAAGGCATAATTATTATTGGAGGTTACTTCTCATCTGAAATATGGGAGAATGGGCACTGGAGGTTATTTTATTAACTTAAAGAATCTTTGCCTTTTGATTAGAGAAAAAAAGCAGTCTGGTGGAAGGAAATAAGGGAAAGAAATCATTAGAGGAATTTGGCATTAATGTAGAGCATGGATCAACTCATCAGAAAGGAAACACAGAAGAAAGGTTTATATTAAATACTATTAAAGAGTACCATCACATTTTTCAAAGGAAGCAATAATAGACTACTATGGTACCCATAGCCCAAAGGCACAAGAGGAATACACTGACACAAAACAGATTTAACTTCTGGCTTCTCCTTTGGGTTTTTTTTTTTTTTTCTCAGCTCCTCTACCTCCCTCTTGAACTCTGTTATTCCTCCTCTTGATCAACAGACCTCCAGTTATTCATATCTATGTGTTTCATTCTATTTGACTCTCTCTGTATCTCCATCTTCCACTATTCCTTCCCACACCTTTTCTTCCATCTCTCCTTAAACTGAGCAAAATTTCAAAAATAAATTATATTCCACTTATTGAATTGATATTGTATTGATAAAGTTTTACATTAGACAATCTAAATGTAAAAGGCAGAAGAGTAGAACATTGCTGTTTTACAAAGATAAGTGTGGTCACTTTTTACTTATGCAAACTTTGATCTGTTCTCTCTATCACTTGGTCACCTTTAAGGGGAATACATTTCCTGACTTAGCCTTAACTCTATTGACCATTGTGTTAACTAATCCACAGTTCCTAGCTTCAAATCATCTTGGAACCTAGGATCTGGAGGGTATGGAGAAAACAAGGAGGGTGTTGAGAAACTGATAAGTCCTATAGTACTAAGAAAGAGTAAAACTATAGCATCAGCTTATTCCAGTTGCGGTAATTTTTAAAGCAAGCAGCCCCTGACACCTTAGTTTGCCTAAAACGGGTATTTTGGATAGTTTGTGCCCAGCTCCAACTTACCTTAAGGGCCATTTTTAAATATATCTCTTAAGCTTTTTCAGTTTAATTTATATGTATTTTTTATTGACTTCAAATTGGTATGTAACATTAAATTAGTTTCAGGTAGTCAACATAATAATTTGATATTTGCATGTATCACAAAGTGATCACCACAATAAATCTAGTTACCATCCATCACCATACAGCTGACCCCCTTCAGCCTTCTTGCCTACCACCCAATCCCCTTCTTCTCTGATAATCACCAATCTGTTCTCTGTATCTATGAGTTTTGTTTTGTGTATTCATTTGTTTTGTTTTTAGATCTCACATATAAATGAAATCATATAGTATTTGTCTTTCTCTGCCCAACTTATTTCACTTAGCATAATACCCTCTAGATCCATCCGTGTTGTTGCAAATGGCAAGGTCTCTTTTTTTTATGACGGAGGGGTATTCTGTTGTGTATATAAACCACATCTTCTTTTCCATTCACCCACTGATAGATATGTATGTTGCTTCCATATATCTTGGCTATTATATAATGCTGCAATGAACATAGGGTATGTCTATCCTTTCAAATTAGTGTTTTTATTTTCTTCAGATAAATACCCAGAAGTGGAATCACTATATCATATGGTAGTTCTATTTTTAATTTTTTGAGGAAACTCCACATTGTTTTCCATAGTGCCTGCACCAATTTATATTTCCACCAACAGTGTATATGGTTCCTTAAGGGTCTTTTTATTAACTGTTCCCTCTGCCTAGGATCCCTTCCCCTAGGGGGAAAAATGGCTTCTTGCCATTCTGGTCTCAGTTTAAATGTCATCTTCTCAGATTTCTTACCCTCCAACCTAAAAAAGCTCCCCTAACCATCCCTTTCTCATTTATCTGACAAAGAACATGTAACCAGAATATATAAAGAACCCCGCTAATCCCCATGCCCCCCTGCGACGTAGGTATCCCCATATGAAAGCCTGATGGCTCAGTTTAGGTGACTTTTGCAAAATGACAGGCCATCGGTGGGAGGCCGCCATCCACCCACTGCCTGCCTGTGCATGGCCAGGTGGACAGGTGCCCTCAGGCACTGCGGGTCCACGGAAGCTGGGGCGTTCAAGGATACGAAGTGTCAGTGTCTCTGATGTCAGGTGAACAGTCCCGTGTCCACGGACTGGGAGCTGGAGAGGAATCTGTCAATATGCGCAGAGAAGTAGGCTTGGAACAGGGTAGCTCTCGAGGCCTGGGCTTAGGGTGGAGTCTCAGGGGTGATCCTTCTGCACCGTGTGGTTTGGGGAACACTGCTGACTAGGGGATGGGTGGTGAGTGAAGTGGGTGAATGAAGTCAAAAGGTACACACTTTCCACTATAAACTAAATAAGCCACAGGATGTAATGTACAGCATGGTGACTATAGTGAATAATATTGTATTGCATATTTGAAAGTTACTAGGAGAGTAAATCTCAAAAATTATCATAACAAGAAAAAATGTTTTGTAACTACATGTGGTGATGGACGTTAGTGACATTTATTGTGGTGATCATTTTGCAATATATACAAAGATCAAACCATTCTGTTGTATATCTGAAACTAATATACTGTTTTATGTCACTTGTACCTCACTTAAAAAAAACAGGGCCCCTAGAACTCAATGATAAAAAGATAAACCAATTAAAAATGCGCAGAAGATTTGGACAGACATTTCACAAAGGAAGAAAAATAAATAGCTAATAAGCACATGAAAACATATTCAACATCATTAGTCATCAAAGGAATACAAATTAACATCACAATAGGGCACCACAACATACTAACTAAGCTGGCTAAAATTAAAGACTGACAATACCAGATGTTGACAAAGATGTAAAGCAATCAGAATTCTCACACATTGCTGGTGGGAGTATAAAATGGTACAACCTCTTTGAAAATGTCTGGCAGTTTCTTATAAAATGAAGCAAGCATCCACCTGATCCCGCAATTTCACCCTGTGGTATTTAACCAAGAGAAATGAAATTCACAAGAAGACTTTTAGAAGAATGGTTATAACAGCTTTATGCATAATAGCAAAACAAAAAAAGCAGAAAGAGCCCAGCTGTCAATCGAAAGGAGAATGGATAAACAAAATGAAATAAATTCATATAATGTAATACTAATCAGCAAGAAAAAGAAAGTCACTACTGATAGGGACCACAGCATGAATGGATATCAAAAACATTATACTTAATGAAAGAAGCCAGACATGAAAGAATACATACTATAGGATTCCATTCATATGCAACTCTAGAAAATGCAAAATGACCTATGATAGAAAAAAATCAGAGAAGTGGTTGCATCTAGGGGAGCAGAACCGATTGGGAAGAGGCACAATAGAACTTTCTGGGGTGATGGTAATGATTATATTTTAGATAGAGTTTTGTGTTACAAAGGAATATGAATATGCATCTGTCAAAACTCACTAAATAGTACTCGTAAGATTTGTGCATCTCATTGCATGTAAATTTTACTTCTTCCAAAAATGCAACCAAGCATAATCCCCAGCCTCAAGAACTATATATTAGATGAGATGACATGCCCATAAATAATTATTCTAATAAATACTCACATTTGTAGAAGATCTATTGTTTCTGTGAAACTCACTTGTCTTATATTAGGACATTTAATTTTCACACTCTATGAAGTTATAGATAGAATTGAGAATCAGAGAAATTAACAAGCTTGCCCACAGTCACAGGGTAAGTAAAGATGCAAAACTAAAAGTCAGTCCAAGTCTGACTCCTAAAAGTCCTATGCCAGATGGCACCAATTCAGGTGCCTACATAGGAGCAAAATTTGCCTTATTCAGGCCAGAGCTGACAGTTCATTTTGAGCAGGGATAGAACTAGAATGTTAAACTCATTTGCCATCCCTGGCAACTGGATGAATTTCAAATTAACTGTGAGCCCTAAAGCTCACAGCCTGGATGTGGACTGGATGGAGACAGCCTGATCAGTGCCCTCAAGGATCCCCATCATCTGTGAAAGAAATGCTGTGTTCTTTTATCTGCCCTTCCACTGACCTGCTGAATTGGCCCAAACACTCAAACTACTCACCTGTGATGGACCCGAGATGGATGAGAAAGTCAAGGTTCCAACTCCTGAATATTTTCAGGACTTTGGCTTTCAAGCAAGGATGTGAATGCTCCTGTCACAACTAAAAAAAAAAAAAAAGAAGAAGGATAAAATTGCAAAATCAATATGTAAAGATATCCCTGATCTGTGGAGACACAGGCAAGATAACCTAAAATTTCTGAGAGCACAAGGCCCTTCCTAAGTGAGCTGGTCATCAGGAGCTTTTTTTTCCACTGAGACATTTGCTCATTCTGGGCCCAAGTTGAAGATGAGGTTTGTCCCCAAGGCAAAAGGACTCTACTATCCCAAAAAGGAGAGATCTGCATAACATTTGAGGTGAGCATAATGGATTGGAAATTTGAGAAGCCTGAAATGCAGGATTAGTTTTCTTCACCTGAAGTCAGCTGAGTTCTAGGCTCCTTCCTGAGCAGGGAAAAGCTCTGTGAAATTTCCCACCGTCTCATGGTACTTCAGAGACAAATTCTCACTAGAGGGAAGAGGACTGCCACAAACACTACCAGTCCCTCCTTCAAAATGATACCTAGAGTTTGAAGCTAGGAGGCTGTGGGGTTTCTAATGAGTTAATCAACTCAAAACCATCCCCAAAGGGTACTGGGACAAGGTGCCAAAACATCTTGAAAAACAAAATTGGAAGACATACACTGCCAGATATCAAGGTTAGCTTTATAGCTACATAATTTTGACAGCATGGTACAAGCACAAGAACAAACAAATCAACAGAACCACGGCCAGTACCTCACACCACATACCAAAATTAATAATAATAATAATAATAATAATAATAATAATAAAATAGTAAATGGATCATGATAACATGACCTAACATGAATGATAAAACAATAAATCTTCAAGATCAAACCATAGGTAAATATCTTCTTGACCTTGGTAGGCAAAGATTTCTTATTTGACAGAAAAAAATATTAACTATGAAAGAAGATTCATAAACTGGATTTCATAAAAATAAATAATTTCCATTTATTAAAAAACTCCTTAAAAGGGTGAAAAGACCAACCACAAACTGGGAAAAAATATTCACTGTATAACAAAGGACTTGTATCCAGTATATACATATATTTTTTACAGTTTTTCAAATCAACAAGAAAAAGAGAGAATCCAATTTTTTTTAAAAAACTTTACAAAGAAATATCTTTTTTCTTTTTCTTTTTTTTTCCTGTATGCTTTTTTGAGTTCGATTTGCCAACATATAGCATAACACCCAGTGCCCATTCTGTCAAGTGCCCCCCTCAGTGCCCGCCACCCAGTTACCCCAATCCCCTGCCCACCTCCCCTTCCACTACCCCTTGTTTGTTTCCCAGTTAGGAGTCTATCATGTTCTGTCTGATTTTTCCCGATTTTTCCCGATTTTTCCCGATTATTTTCTCTCCTTTCCCCTATAATCCCTTTCACTATTTTTTATATTCCCCATATGAGTGAAACCTTCTAATGTTTGTCCTTCTCCGATTGACTTACTTCACTCAGCATAATACCCTCCAGTTCCATCCACATCGAAGCAAATGGTGGGTATTTGTCGTTTCTAATGGCTGAGTAATATTCCATTGTATACATAGACCACATCTTCTTTATCCATTCATCTTCCGATGGACACCGAGGCTCCTTCCACAGTTTGGCGTTACAAAGAATTAAATGGCACCTCACAGAAGAGAACATTCAAGTGGCATACAAGCATATGAACAGCTTTTCATTACTGTACATGAGAAAATGCAAATTAAAGCTACAATTAGACACACAAAACCCCACCAAAGAACAGCTAGCATGGAAAAAAAAACTGACAATACCAAGCATTGAGAAGAACAGGGAGCAACTGAAACTCTCGTACATTGTTGGTGAGTGTTAACTGGTATAAGTACTTTAGAGAACTGTTGGACATTATCTGCTAAAACCAAACGTACCTCTATCCCATGACCCTATTCTATTTCTAAGTATATAACCGAAAAGAAAAGTGTACAAATGTCCCCAAAATACAAGCACAAGAATACTGAAAGAAACCAGATGTGTAAAAGTGTGTATCATATAATTCCATTTACATGAAATTTTAAAAGTAAACAAAACTATGGAATGGAAGTAAACATAGTGATTACCTTTGGGTGGGGGGTTATTGACTGGCCAGGGATATGAAAAAGCTTTCTAGGGTGCTAGAAAGGTTCTCTGTCAAAATATGATTACATGTTTTTCTAAAAAATAAAATTCTGGGGTGCCTGAATGGCTGTCAGTTAAGCATCTGTCTTTGACTCAGGGCATGATCCCAGAGTCTCGGGATTAAGCCCTACATTGGGCTCCCTGCACAACGAGGAGCCTGCTTCTCCCTGTCCCTGCCCCTTGCTCATGCTCTCTTTCACTATCTCTCTCTCAAATGAATAAATAAAATCTTAAAAAATAAAATTTAATTTAAAAAATAAACATTCAGGGGTACCCTTACAATTTGTGCACTTCGCTGTATGTATATCTCAAAAAAATTATCTGACTTTTAATTGCAGGTCTCTTTCTTGTAAAACCAGTAGGAACAGCAAGACAGTGATGAGAGTCTTGCCAGTGTTTAGCAAGCCAGTCATCACGGCCAATGAAAATGGAATGAAATCTGAAGGTACAGAAAAGGGTCCCTTTGGCCCATTTGGCTGTCTACCTCAGGTCAGTGCTAACTAAGTAAAGCAAGAGGGCTTATAGCTAGATGTAGTCATAAACTAACACAAGATGAGATGACCCACATCTTCCAAGTAGCTTAGAAAGACAGCTGGGGCAGAGGCCATCCTATCCATCTGATAACTAGAGTCTTTAACCCATAGGTTCTTATTAATCTCACTTTTATGACATTTTTGTCAGCACAACTAATCAAGAGCCATCATTTTTCATTTAGCTGATAGTCCTACCCTGCTATTTTGTGGTGCTCATAACTAGCAAACTGGCAATAAGTGTCTAACAGTAGGATGGAAAAGGAGCAAAGAAATACAAATCCTCTGGGTCCATGTTTATAGTTGATAAGCTTCTCTGCATCAGGCAAGGTAAATTAGTTCATATCCAAGGGGAACAGAGGCAGTTATGTGGGAGAGATTAAAATGCGCCTTTGGTGAGTGTAGGTGCCAGGTTCCTATCTACAAACAGGAAATTTTTTTCAAAATGCTCCCTTCTCTGGTGCCGCAGTACCATTTGGATACATGCATTCAATACAGATATTTTTTTTAAAAGCCCTTCCCAGACCTTACTTCTTATTGCTGTCCCCACCCCTGAGGAAAACATCGAGAGGTCCTTGTCCCCAAATGAAAAATTTTATAATTTTTTAAAAGATTTTATTTGAGAGAGAGAGAGAGAAAGAGAGAGAGAGAGAGAGAGAGAGAGAGAAGGAGCTGGGGGAGGAGCAGAGGGAAAGGGACGTGCAGGCTCCATGGTCAGTGCGTAGCTTGACACAGGGGCTCAATCTCAAGACACTGAGACCATGACCTGAGCCAAAATCAAGAGGCAGATGCTTCACTGACTAAGCCACCCAGGCGCCCTGACAAATTTTATAATTTTGACATAGCTGCTACTCTCTGGGCAGGGGGATTACAATGAACAAAGCAATAGTATTTACCCTTTAAACTCTTTTTTTGAAGGGACAAACCTTTGCCTTAAAAAAAAAACTGTGTGCAATAAGGCATTTGCCTGTTATAGGATATGACATTTAAAATTCCCATGAACCATCTTTAATTTATCAAGAGAGAAAGGAAAGGATTGTGCAGCTGAGGAGCTAAACATGGTCCCTTCTTGAAAATATATGAAAAATTCAAAACAGAAACTGGAAAGAGCGGGAGTAGGAAATGTCCTTATGGTCAATTTAAACTGAATTCTACTGAATTTCTTTCCTCCTCCTCCAAATTTGCTCACTGCTGCAGAGAGAATCACAAATTCTTGCTTACCCTTCTGAAAAACAACTTAGTCACTGGAGAAAAACAACCACTTTTGAAAATGTATCTCTTGGTTATTTTCCTAGACAGACAAAGAGTTTCCTCAAAACTATCCAAACAGGAGAACAGCCTCCCCCCCCATCTTGACTTGGTAGGACTCTGCACAGGCTTGTCCCTGAATCTTGGCTCTGGTGAGAAGCCCACAGCCCTCCCCCCACTCTCAGAGACACTAAAAAGAGCTGTACTACTTCTAGAAAGGTTCTTGGCTTTTTAAATATTACCAGTGCAGAGGACAGGGTCTAAAATAAGGGAAATAAGGACGAAACTTGGAAGTAACAGGAAAAGAGATTTTATTTCCACATCTTTTCTCAAATTTCTGAGAAGGAAAAAGGCACATCGCTTTTGTTTGTTTGTGTATTTTCTTTGGGAGATACAGTCAAGCGATGCTAGTAGTTGTAAGGGTAGGATCATGTAGGATCTGTGTCAAACAGATCTGTGTTTGAATCACAACTTTTCCACCTATGACCTGGAAGGTGGCCAACCTACTCTGCCTCAGTTTCTCAACTGTAAAATGAAGTTAATAATGATCATGAGAACAACCTGAGTTAATATACACAACATGTTTAGAATGGTGCCTGGTATATAGGAAGCTCTTAATATATACTAGCTAATGTCATTGTTCTGGAAAAATTCTGGGATCCAATAAACAGTGTGTGGTGCATCCTGAGTACTGACTAGTGACCCCTAGAAGGAGGGGGGGGGACAACTGCAGGTTTTACAAAACCTAGAAGGAAGTACCAGATATGACAACTTAGCTCATAGTTGGAACTCACATGACTTTGAACTTGGGTAAAGATGTGAGGGATCAGGACTATCTTGTGACTCTTGCTCCCACATAACCCTTTCAGGAGACCTGAGACCAGTTAGGCAGGGAATCCTTGAAGATTGGTGGATCTTCCTGACCTAACTCCTTCTTGCCTTTGAAGCATCCACTCACTCTGGCTCCTCGCCCTGTCAGGTAGAAGCTGGCCATGCATCATACTGCTCATTGGCTAGTCCTCCAGTGTAGCACCAGCTGCATGGAGAAGGCCCTCCACTTGGTCTTATGGCAATAAATCTTTCAGAGCATTAACTAGCTATTCTTTGGAAACACTTACTTGGAGAGTAATTGGCAAAGTCATTCAGGCAAGATAATGAAGGTCATTATCCCGTGTCTAGCATGACTTCACTTGAACCAGCCCAGACTTTCAGATCTTCCTATGTGAATCATTTGGGTAAGAAAGGGAGCATCATACATATATCTTTGCATACTTCTTATCGTCTACTATCCTAACCTGGATTTAGTCTTGAGTTTCAAGAATACTTCTCAGAAATTTGATAAAAAGCAAGACTGAGCACCAGCCGTGGCTTCCTCTGTTTCTGTGGCAAATGTCAGCTTGCCAGGAGAGACCCAATTTGTTTCTTTTTCTAACTGTAAGAAAGATCAAAGGCCATATAGTTCTTCCGTCTGCCTGCAAATGTGCTCACTGCTTATCCACCAAAGGAAGAGTGCTTCTGTTTTTTTTCATCTCAAAATAAGATTCCATAACCTCCCTTGGTAGTTTATCTGTGTTTCATAGTTTCCTCCTTCTGCTAATTATATCCTCAAGTACTTTCACATACATTAATGTATTTAATCCTGATAACATCCTGTGCAGCAAGGATTATTCCTTTTTTACAACTAAGGAAATGAAGAACCAACATCGATAAGTGATTTTCCAAGATTTCACAGCTGGTTAGTAGCAGAGCAAGAGTGAGAATCTAATTCTTCAGTCTCTTGACCCTCTGTGCTGTACCTTACATGATGGTACCTAGTAATGCTCTGGGGAACTCCTGATCACCAACAGAATAAGAAACAGTGTTAAGATGGCAACAAGAACACAATATGGCCATGGTGGGTGGCTTACCAAGTAGCTCATAGGCCACAGGGCTTCTTGAGTATAACCATTTTATTGTACTCATCCCTATTATTGTTCCCAGAGTGCAACCACACTTAGAACATTCTAGTAAAAAGGAAAGATAGCAAAAACCTACATGAACATTAAAATCACCCAAAGACCATATGCTGCTCCACAGAAATAAAAAAAAAATAAGACTTCTCCATGTTTGACCTCTGAGATAAATACAATCAGAATAAATTGGAGGAAGGGAGGCAAAGAAAACATTTCTTAATATTCTATAAAGATAATGCTTTGCCCTTGGGCATGAATTTATTGTTTCCTTTCCCTCCGAACATTTTATCCTCTGCCTCTGTAGGTTCAAAAAGGGGCCAAAGGTTAGCATTTTAAACATGGGTAAAGAGCACATCCATTACCTATATGCTTGGCACTCAGAAAAGCACATCCAGGCCACAGTTCTTTGGTCTGGCAAGAGCCCTCAAGTGAAAGGCTGGATGGACTTGTCTTTTCAGGATTCCTCACAGAATTTTTTTAATATTAGCTAGAGGCAGGGGAATCTTAAGGCAGGTTTGGTTGACAAGAACAAAATCTCTCTCTTATCTCATGACCAATATTACCAGGTTAAATATTTCTGTTCTAAAACACACACTTTTAGTTAAATAGAATGGCCACTCCACTTAAGTATCCTTGTCCAAGTCTCCAGTGGCTTCCACACTTGACATGGTTGATAACTTCCAGGTCGTCTTATGTTCCATCTATAACTACTTCCTTAGCAATCTCATACAGGCTGTAAATAACACCTATATGCAGATGACTCCCAAATTTATTTATCTAGTTCTGACCTTTCTCCAGAATTTCATCTTTGTGTATCTAATTGCCTTCACCCTGACCTGTGAAATCTAAAACTCAGTATATCCAAAACTAGATCCTTGATATTCCCTCCAAAACTTATTCTACCTATAGCCTTCTCCAGCTCAGTAGATGGTAACTCTATCCTTCTAACTACTCGAGCTCAAAAATCTTGAGTTTTCTTTGACTTTTTTTCTTTTCCCCTCAATCCATAGCCAATATCCTTTTGGCCCTGCCTTCAAAATATACTCAAAATCTAATAATTTGTAATTGTGAGCCACTGGCATCTACCTCACACCTTGATTATTTTAACAACCTCCTCATAGGATTCCTTTTGCTTCACCCCAACCTCTTCCCAACACAAAAACCAGAGTGAGCTCTTTAAAATGTAAGTCAGGAGGTGCCTGGGTGGTGCAGTCATTTAGGCATCTGACTCTTGGTTTTAACTGGGGTCATGAACTCAGGATTGTCAGATCGAGCCCCATGTAGGGCTCAACACTTAGCAAAGAGTCTGCTTAAGTTTCCCTCTCTCTCTGCCCCTCCCCCTCATTCTTTCTCTCTCTCAAATAAATAAATAAATCTTTTAAAAAATAAATAAAATGTAAGTCAAAATGGGGTGCCTGGGTCTCAGTTGATTAAGCAACTGACTCTTGATTTTGGCTCTGGTCATGATGATCTCAATGTCATGAGATCGAGCCCTGTGTTGGGCTCTGTGCTGGGCATGGAGCCTACTTAAGATTCTCTCTTCCTCTCCCTATCCTCTGCTCATGCATGCACACACATTCTTTATCGTAATTAATTATAAAATAAAATGTAAGTCAGTTCATGTCTGTCCTCCTCTAATGGTTCTGCATGTCCTTCAGAGTAAAGCCCAGATCCTTATAATGGACTACATGGCCCTCCACAATGTAATCTACAACTTCATTTCTACTTCACTCCCCTCCCTCTATTCCAGCCACTCTGGCCACTTGACCATTCCCCAAACTCACCAGGCACACTTCCTCTGAAGGTGCTTTGCACTGCCTACTACTTCTGTCTGGAACGTTCTTTGCTCAAATATCTGCTCAAATATCCTCACCTCTTTGAAACTCTTTGCTCACATCTCATCTTCTCAATGAGAGTTACATGTTTAAACATGCACAGTGGGTATTCAATAAATATTTGTTGAATGAATAATAGGACTAATAATTCCTTACCTTTTGTATAGGATTTTATACTTTTTCTAGTATTTTCACATTATATCTCATTTGATCTTCACCGTTAACACATAGCATGGATAGGGTAACACAGTGTTTATTACCTCCATTTTACATTTAGAAAAATTGATACCCAGAGAGGCAAAACAATCTACCCAAAGTCATGTAACTGGAATGTAGTAGAACCAGAAAACTAGTTCCGTGCTCTTTTTCCATAGCCTCCAACAGTATACTGCAAAGCCCCCAGTCCCCAAGGAAAAGTCTTCCAGATCTTTTATTAGGACAGAGATATGGCTTGCTTATGCCATTAACCCAATGCCTCGAAGCTGAATGTGCTTCACTAGCTCATGGAAATGCAAACACATGAAGTCATCTAAAGGCCTGAGTTTATGTGGGGAGTCATCATGTGAATGTCAGAGAAAATAATGCCATTCCCACATGATGTTCTCTCCAAGAAAGAAAGCAACGTTTGAATCTACCAGCTGCTCAATGGAATAAATCATTTGTTTCTTCCTAACCAGCTCTATCTTCCTTTCACATTATTCAGTAAACCAAGTAGTTCTCCAAAGCAACCTAAGAGCAGAGAGCAGGAAATTACAGTCCAAGAAGGCACTACCTAAAGTGGATCCTAGTGGGTGGTCTCTTCCATAGTGCCACCATCCGAGCCACAGATCACCCATGTTGAAAGCTTTCCCTTCTATCTCTGCCATACAAGAAGAGTGGAGGCTGTCCCTTTAAATGTAACACTAAAGAGGAAGCTGGTGTTTATTTGGCAGGGTTGGAGGGAACAGGATACTTCATGCTTGGCACGCTGCTACCATTGGCATCCAATCCAGAAGCTGCTACATTCTGCAGGGGTGGCAACTATTTTGTCCTCGGGATAACATAGTGGAAGATACAGCTATATTTGCATACAGGCTTTTTAACAGAGACACCTGTCACCCCTGGTAAGCTTACAGGAGGCAAGAGAAATGGCAGGAAAAGGCAAGCCAAGTTCTCAGTGCCTTCTGGCAACAGAATCCACAGTAACAGAGAGGGAGGCCTTATCTCTTTCCCTAGTCCCCAAAATGTCATTATAACATGGATGTATCCAGTCACCCTCCCAAAAACTCCCAAGGAGACAAGGTTTCTCTTTATTGTCTTTATCCTTTGATCACAGCAAATCAAGTGGTTGAGGCTTGACTCTACTACCATGTCAGCTCTGCTGCCAGGCTTAACAACCTTTCCCTAATGAGATGAGCATCTATCCAATAGATAACCCTCAGGCTGCAAACAGAAGTGTCAACACGAGAACAGTCTACCAAATACCTGATGGACTTCAGATAACGTATGCATGGAAACATCATTGATAGCTCCAGACATCGCCAAGAGTCTCAGCCACACAGATGTGTACCCGACACTGAGCAAATAGGATGGATGAAGGAAAGAGATTATCTTTAAAGGGGAAAAATAAGGAGGCAGAGAATTGGAGGCAGAGAACCCTGAGTTTAAGTTTAAAGTTTTTCTTACCTTGGGCAGGTCGCAAAAGCTTGCCATAACTCACTTTCCTGACCTGCAAACAGGATGATGGTAATTCCTTGAGCAAGTGTTAACTTTTATCATTTCAACAGCTTTTAATTATGGGGAAATGCCCCTTTACTGTAGCTTGAAAAATAACAGCATGGCTTTTGAATTCAAACATTTTGAAATTTGATTAAACTCTACCTTTGACGCTGTATGGCATTGAGGAAGGCCCTTCTCTCAAAACCTGAGTTGATTCATCTATATATATATCAAGGATGACGATAACACCTATCTCAAGTAGATACTATAATACTCCGACAAAATAAGGTTGAAAATGTGTTTTGTAAACTATAAACAAAAACTATAAACTATGAATGTGCTTTGTAAACTCCAAGGCAAAGAAAAGTTTTCTTTAAAAGGCCTTGACTTGGGGATCCCTGGGTGGCTCAGCGGTTTAGCACCTGCCTTTGGCCCAGGGCATGATCCTGGAGTCTTGGGATCAATTCCCACATCGGGTTCCCTGCATGGAGCCTGCTTCTCCCTCTGCCTGTGTCTCTGCCTCTCTTTCTCTTTCTCTCCCTGTCTCTCATGAATGAATAAAATCTTTTTTTAAAAAAAAAAAAGGCCTTGACTAGAGTGATCAGTCAGTGACTTGATCCCTTGCAGGGACCAAGGGATTTTCCAGTACCCAGACTTTCAGTGCTATATATGGAAAGTCTTGGGCAAACTGGAATAAGCTGGTTACCCTAGTCTTGACTAGCCCTTAACAGAGTGAAGGGCCTAAGTAGGCCTTAGCTGGGATGACGAGGCCTTAACTAGATATAGGCCCTGGCTTCACCTTAACTAGACTCTAACTAGGCATTAACTAGGCTTAAGCCTGGCAAGGACCTAACTACACTCTGACTACAACATCACTAAGTTCAGCCCAATTCTGGGCTTTAACTGGGCTAAATAGGCCTTTAAAAGACTCAGGCCTTATTACACTTTAAAAATGAGGCTCTGGCTATCATGTCTTCTCTAGAGCTAGGTTCTGGCTAGGCTTAGTCCATGGCTAAACCTTAAGTGGGATTCAAATAGACCTCAAGTGGACTTAGGCCCTGGGGCTCCTGACTGGCTCAGTGGTTGAGCATCTGCCTTCGGCTCAGGTCATGATTCTGGGGTCTGGGGATGGAGTCCTGCATCGGGCTCCCCACAGGGAGCCTGTTTCTCCCTCTGCCTCTCTCTGTGTATCTCCCATAAATAAATAAAATCTTTAAAAAAAAAAAAAAAAACAGAAAAAAACTAGGCTTAGGCCCTGACGAGGACTCAGCTGAGCTTATTAAGCCTTAACTGAATTGACCAGGCATTAACTGCACTGATTAAGTCTTAACTGGGCTTAGAAACCTAATATCCCTTAACTAGGCCTTGACTATGGCTTCTCTAGATTTAGGCTGCAGCTAGGCCTTAATTAGATCCCAACTATACCTTAACTACATTTTGACCCTGGCTAGGGCTTAAATGGGTTCTAGCTAGGCCAAAATTATGTTTCAATCCTGGTTACGCCTTACGTGAGCTGGCCAAGCTTTAACCAGTCTCAGGCTCTGACTAGGCCTGAACTGAACCCTAAGTCTCAGCTGAGCCCTGACTAGGCCTTAACAGGACTGATGAAACTTTCACTGGGTTTTGGCCCTAGCTGGGCCTTAAATAAACTAACTAGGCCTTAATTGGACAAACTATCCCTTAACTAGTCTCAAGCCCTGGCTATACATTAACTAGACTCTTAGGTTCTGACTAGACCTTTATGGGGCTCTGACTAGGCCTGAACTAGGCTTTAGCCCCAGTTAGGCCTCAACTGGGCTGGCTAACTTTTAACTAGGTTTAGGTCCTAGGAATACCTTAACAAGGCTCTGGCTAGGCCTTAACCAAGCTCTGAAAAGGCTTTAATAAGCTTAGGTCCTGGATGTACCTCAAGTCGTTTCTGACTAAAAGTTAACTAGATTTTGGCCCCAACTGGTCTCTGACTAAACATAAAGTAGGCTTAGGCCATGGCTAGTCCTTATCATACTCTGAGGAGATCTTAAACCATGTTAGCTTTTAACCTTATAGGCTTAGGCTCTGCTATATCTTAACAAGCCTCTGGTTGGGCCTTGCCTAAGCTTAGGCCCTGTCTATACCTTAATTTGTTTCTAATACTGAACTAAGGTTAGGCTTTATCTGGGTTCTGAATAGACCTTAAATAAGCTTAAACACTGACCAGGCTTTAACCAGACTTTAACAAAGTCTAAACTAGCCTTAGAACCTGGCTGGAAAAAAAAAAAAGAACTTGGCTGGACATTCACTGGGCTCTAACACTTAACTAGGCTCTGACTACAATTATCCTGTGAACAGGACTACTTGCCCACTTTGCCTTGGAGAGTACCCACAAATTTAGTCAGGAGAGGCCCTGACTAAATCTTAACTGGGCTCTGACTACAATTTCACAAGGTTTAGACCTAGCTAAGTCCTAACTAAGCTGTGACTAGAACTAAACTTTGTTTATGCCCTTGCTAGGACTTAACTAGACTATGATTAGGATTTAAGTAGTCTTAGGTCCATTGGCCTTAAATGGGATTTGCCAGGACCAAAAGTAGGCTAAGGCACTGGCTGTGCTTTGACAATACTCTGATGAGTCCTTCACCAACCTAGCTTGCTTTTAACTAGGCTTAGGACCTGGCATAACCTTAAGAAGACTCTGATAGGTCCTAAACATGGTCTGGCTAAGTCTAACTGTATTCTGACTAGTAGTTAACTACACTTAGGCCCTGGGTATGCCTTAACTAGATTCTGACTAGACCTTAACTGGGTTATCTAGGCTTTAACTGAGCAACTAAGCCATAGGTAGGCTTAGGCTTCAGTTACATCTTAATTGGGCTGACTAGCCCTCAACCAGGCTGACTAGGCCTTAACTAGACTTTGAACCTGGCTGTGCCCTGGTTAGGCCTAACTATGACTATGGCTTAATTTAAGCCCCAGCTAGGCCTTATCTAAACTGTGCTCCTGGATAGGCCCTGGCTTTGCCTTAATTAACCATTGCTTAGGCCTAGCTAAATTGCAGTTAATAGGACTATACTTGCCTAAAGCCTCTTTACTAAAAGTAACCTCAATCAAAAACTCCTTTTGGCCCTCACCTACCCTGGTTTTCATCTGCCATTACCTCAGTTATCCTGCAGTTTCAGGCTGCTCTCTGAGACATAAATAGGAATGGGCATAATTCCACCTTATCCAACTGCAACAGGAAATAAGCTACTTCTAGCCTCACTGCAGCCAGATGTATTTATAATGTCACACGGGAAGCAACGACTGAATTGATAACCCCCAAGAAACCAGGGGATACTCTTTCACTTAAGACTCCACTCAGAAGTAAATCTTTTCATTCAGTCCAGATGGTCTGTACAACTGCTTCCAGGACACCTACATTTTGTAACAAGTTTGTAGCAGATATAGAAGAAAGGCTTCTCAAGGACAAGAGATAAAGTGACAGCTTTTGCCCATAATGTACAATTGGGAATTTAAAAAGAAAGATAACAGGGTGCCTGGGTAGCTCAGTCAGTTAAACATCTGACTCTTGATTTCAGCTCAGGTCATTGTCTCAGGGTTGTGAGATGGAGCCCTGTGTAGGGCTCCACATTCAGCTTAAGATTTTCTCTCCTTTGCCCTCTGCACCACCCCACCTGACTCCTGCTCACTCTCTCTCTCTCTGAAAGAAGGAGAAGAAGAAGAAGAAGAAGAAGAAGAAGAAGAAGAAGAAGAAGAAGAAGCAGCAGCAGCAGCAATGGCTTAATATGCCACAATTGCAGTAAAGGGAGTATAAGCTTCACAAGGCTGAACTCAAGAGCATTTGTTCACTTTGGCTCCACTAATCATTTTTGTCATCCTTATCAATTTAAATAGGTCTGTACAGTCCTATTAACCTCCTCAAGTACAGGATGACTCAGGATCAGCCCTGAATGAACTAACAGAAATTTGTGGGTACTTTCCAAGGCAAAGTGGGCAAGTAGTCCTGTTCACAGGATAGTGACTGAACAGGGCCTGTTCTTGTAGGATATAACCACTCCTTACATTAGGCTGTGTGCAGTAGTAGGTCAAAGGGACTGATCTGGGCACTAGGATCAGGAACCCTGTGCATTCATTTATCCCATAAGAATCTACTGATCACCTCCTATGTTCCAAATATGGTCCTAGGTCCTGGGACTATGATGGTAAGCACAAATAACCACAGCTCTGGCCCTCTCAGGGTTTTCATTCTACAAACAAAACCAAGGGCAAGTCTGCATAGCCCTGAGTCAAAGACTAGATAAAAACAATCTGTACCCTACAAACTCACAGGGCAAAGTCAAAAGCAATAGGCACAGATCAAAATGAAAGAATAGGTGTAGGAATTCGAGGGAAAGAGCTAGGCAAGTGGCCAGGGGGTCAGAAAAACAGACAGCAGCAACAAATGAATATCATCCTCACTTTAAAAAGATGGAAACAGTGAGTTGCTGAATATCACTTGGCTGTAAGTGGCAGATACAGGATTCTAACCCAGAACTGACTGACTCCAGAACCCAAGAGCTTTCCAGGGCCACCACACACCAGAACTGATGTCTGGCCTTAGAAATATAAGGAAATGAAGGAAAGAGCTTAAAGGATCTTCAGATTCCTTTACTAAATCCATGCATCACCAGCTCAGTCCTTCTTCAGTTCCGCCCACTTCTTGATGATCAGGCAGGGGTACGGTTATGATGGGAAAGGGAGGCATGAAAATCTGGTGACAAGCCTCAAGGAGTGTGGCATGGACAATGGCTAAAAAGAAAAAGATGGCTACAATTGTATAAAACCTGTGGGCTATGACCACTTTTGTGGGAAAAGAGACAAATGAAAAAGGATAATTCATGAAGATTCCTTCCTAGTCAATTACTGAGAAAAGGTAGGAATAGCCAGAAGGCTTGTGATTGTTGAATGTAACAAAAATCTCTGAGGGATTTACAGTAATCCCTGGAGTTGCTAGAAATGATAATGCTTAATAGTCCATATTCTCCCAACAGAACAGATCATTCTTACATGTAAATATGCTATCTATAATAAACAAAAATAAAATTAAGTTTCTTGGAAATAAGAGACTAGCCCCATCTCTCTGATTTATTCACCTTGACCCAATGATGGGAGAGAGTTGATTGCACAGAGGTGTACAGGAGAATTCCAGCTGACAGTAGGAAACTGACCTGCTTTAAGACCAAGGACTTTCCAAGGTTATTCTAGATGTAGAACCATCACTCCATTAAGTCCTGGAAGATGCCAATTGGTTCTGCATTTCTTCTCCCTGTCACTCCTCAAAGGGACTCAGAAGCAACTTAGTAATGCTATAGAAAGCCTCTTCTTTTGGGGCGCCTGGGTGGCCCAGTCAGTTAACTGTCTGCCTTAAGCTCAGTTCCTGATCCAAGGGTCTTGGGATTGAGCCCCCCCCTTCGGGTTCCCTGCTCCGTGGGGAGTCGCATCTCCTTCTGCCCCTCTCTCCCCTGCTTATGCTTTCCGTCTCTATCACTGAAATAAATAAAATCTTTTAAAAAAATAAAAGAAAATCTCTCCTTTTGTGGCAACTAGATTCTTTAGTCCAGCTCCTTGGTTAAGGTATGTAGGAAATTGTTTCAATATTCTCTATTTCTATATATTCACTAGATTCTTCATTCCTCCTGGGAGATCCTGAAGGGAAGGATGGAATGTACTCTCCACTCAAAGCCTGCTGGCAGGCTAACACTAGCTAATGACCTCCAATATCCATTGGGAAATAAAATGGCTCCATCATCTGATTTGTCAGTGCCACAGAATTCAGAAATTTAGTATCACACAATTAATGGCAGGCTTCCTTTTCTAGTCCTTTAATTGTTTCCTAGAATGAGATGTGACTTATATTCTAAACTAGTAATAATGTGATAAGGAGAAAAGAGCACACACAGTATAAGGAAGAAAATGTGTTTTCTAGCCTCTTCCCCTCCCACTCCTACCATCACCAGCACCGAGTCATCCTGGGCAAGTCATTTATACCTTCTGGTCCACAGTTCTTCCTTCCATAAAATGGAATAGCTTACCATTTAAAAAAGAAAATGGAGAGAAAGTGGACCGGATAAATGAAACACATTAGCATAGGGGATAAGACCATAGACTTTGGAGTTATACAGAATGGGTTGGAATCACAGCTCTCTATAACTTTATATCTATATGCCTTTGGCATGTGATTTAACGTCACTGATTTAACATTCTCTTCTCTGTATAAAGAGGCCAGATACTAATACCTGTTTTATGGGGCTGCCATGGGGCTAAAATCCAAGAATATACAGAAAATTCTTAGTTCAATAAATTAACATGCTCCATTAAGAACCAGGAAGAATGAGCTATGCCCTGTACAACCTTACTCCTTCTATCCGTATCACTTTTTGGTGTCATAAGACTATTTATCATGCACTTGATAAAAATGAACTGCCTAGTTTATTGGACTTTCCCATAGAGCAGCAGTAGGAAGATTTGCAGAGCACTACTCAGGAACCTCAGAAATCTGTAAAATGGTGGTAGAACAGGGCAAGGTATCAGAGCATTTTTCTTATCCTCACCCACAATCCAGCTCAACCCACATGAAATGTCCTTTGGGAACAATGGGCCCTGTTGTGATGACACATAAAAAATGTCAGGAAGAGGGGCACCTGGGTGGTTCAGTCAGTTAAGCATCAGACTTGATTTTGGCTCAGGTTGTAATCTCAGAGGGTCATGAGATCAAGCTCAGGCTCTACATTGGATATGGAGCCTGCTTGGGATATTCTCTCTCTCTCTCTCTCTCTCTCTCTCTCTCTCTCTCTCTCTCTCATAAATAAACACATAAATGAATAAATAAATATTTCTTAAAATGTCAGGAAGACACTTCAGGACTAACCTAAAGAATGAGAGCCCAGGACTCCTAGGTTCTCCACTCTGCTTGAGCACTGAAACATCCTGTACCTCTATTTTATACATTTTCTCTTTCTCTAATTTCCCCCATCCTCTGGCCAGTCTCTGAGGAGGCTACAGATGGAGTTATAATATAATATTTGAAAGATACTTTGAACAGAATAAGTATTATTAATTACTAGTTACACTTTGTGAACAAATTAATAAATGTTTCCCTTACAGTTGTAGAAACATTACAAACTGCTGCTGTAATTAGATGTCTCTCCGGCTCTGCTTTGATATTCAGGATCATAAGGGAAGTGTGTTGGCATCTTTTCAGTACTTTGTGTTTAAGTGCAAGTACTGAGCCATTAACTCACTCCAGGGAGAGGCAGAGAAAGGAATGAGTTTAAGATCTCAGAACTGAAAGCAAGTAACCAAGGAATATTATACATCTTCCTGAAGGCTGTGAATTGGACGCCAATGTTTCTCAGTGGGAAATGGCTTTGGATTGCCCCGGCTGAAGGACAAGGGTGCAACTAAGCTAGGCTCAGGTCACCTAGAGCAGTGGGTATCAACTGAGTCTATTCCCGAACAGAGCGCGCATGCACACACATACAAACACATACACACCGAGAGACATTTGGCAATGTCTGGAAATACTTTTCAATTGTCACAACTATAGGAGAGGGATAGAGAAATGTCAAACTGAACACCCAACAGTGCCCAGGACAGTCTCCTGGAACAAAGACTTATCCAGCCCAAAGCGCAAATACTGCAGAAGTTGAAAAAAATGTGAACTGGAGAATCTTTCCATCCTTCCCATCCTAACAACTAGCAAATATTCTTGAAGGCCTTTCTTGTAGGCAAGATGGGAGACCTAAGCTGTGGTCTCTACCCCTCAGGAAGCTTAAAGGGTTTTATTTTATTTTATTTTATTTTATTTTATTTTATTTTATTTTATTTTATTTTATTTTATTTATTCATGAGAGACAGAGAGGGAGACACAGAGACACAGGCAGAGGGAGAAGCAGGCTCCATGTAGGGAGCCTGACGTGGGACTCCATCCTAGGACCCTAGGACCACGACCTGAGCTGAAGGAGGCGCTAAACTACTGAGCCACCCAGGCTGCCCAGAAGCTCAGAGTTTAATAGGAAGACCAAACGAGCACACTAGAAGCTACCAGAAAATTAAAGAAGTATATCACACATAGCTAATTTTTTTTTCCTACAGAGTCTCTAGTGCTTTGAGAAGGGGAAGAACAATAGGCATGGCAATCATTCAGGAAAACTTAAGAAGACTTGGGTCTTGAACTGGCCTTTAAGGGAGAAAACTATTCTTTCCTTTTCCCTCATTGTTGGGAGAAAGATGAACCTCTGCTACCCATACTTCCTTTCTTCTCTTTGTCTATTTAACCAGCATCTTATAATCTGATTTCAGGATGTCACAGAAAGTGTTCTTTTACAGTTGACATATTAATTACCAGAGCCAATTGCCTGTCCTCAATATTAATCCTCTTAACCCGCATCCTTTTGAATTTTCTTCCTCCTTGACTTTTTTTTAAATAAATTTATTTTTTATTGGTTCTCAATTTGTCAACATACAGAATAACACTCAGTGCTCATCCCGTCAAGTGTCCATCTCAGTGCCCGCCACCCAGTCACCCCCACCCCCTGCCCACCTCCCCTTCCACCACCCCTAGTTCGTTTCCCAGAGTTAGGAGTCTTTCATGTTCACCCATTCTGGTTCTTTTTTGCCCACCTGTACAGGTAGATGTGCCTCAAAGTGCAGCCTGCTGTCTCGTTGTCATTCACCTCTTGCTCTTAGTTATTTTATTCATTCATTCATATTCACAAGGATCTAGAGTTCCTCAGGGGATTTGAGATAGGTATAATCTCATCCCATGTATTCTCCCTTAGTTATCCTATGCATTTCCATGGGCTCACCCATCTTCTGTAACAGGCAACTCCCCGGACTAAACCCCTGACTCTGATATCTTTTCTACACACCACTCCCACGTGCCCAGCTACCTCCTGAACACTGTATGCGGACACCTCAAATCCAATATATCCTAAACTTAGGGTGACAAACTTGTCCTGGTCTGCCCAGAACTTTCCTGGTTTTAGTACTGAGAGTCCCACATTCTGGGTATTCCCTCGGTAGCAGACAAACCTGGACCATAAGTCACCATACCTAAAGTGAACTCATTAGTATCTGTCCCAAACTCAGTCCTCCACTTGTCCCCTTTTATCATGTAATAACCTTCCACTCCTTCATGCAATCCATTACCAAATATTGCCAATTCCACCTTCAAAATATCTCCATTATCATAGCCTCATTTAACTCCCACTGCTCTAACTCAGGCTCTGTTGCCTCTCACTTGGAGAGTTACAACGGACTCCTAATCAGCACCCCCATCTCCAGCCATTCTGTCACCCCATCCCTATTCCCTTTGCCAATTCATCTTCCAAACAGCCAAGATTGATCATTCTGAAACAGACATCTGAGCACGCAGAGGTAAATATCTCAGCAACCTGGAAGTCTCACAAACTGAATCGTAAGACCAGGATTAAACCAAAGCTCCTGGGTATTCGAGCATGATGACTGCACAGTGTGATAGCTGAGGAATGTGGCTATGATGGACTAAAGCACCCCCAGTAATCATATGAGCTGTAAGTGAAAGGGAAAAAGCAAAACCAAACCAAACCAATCACCATACCCTTGAGAAGCCAGGAATTCTGAGTCTGTTTAGTTTTGCATCTCATTTCTTCAGAGGAGTATATGACAACCACAGTTAAGGCAAGTCAGCATTGCCAGGAAGTCCTGGGTAGTATAGACCAATTATGGCCTTGATCCTCATCTGGAACAGAATCATCTGGAAGTGATATTATGCAGAGATAAGACAGCTTGAGAGAGAACCCACTTGCTCCCTTAGGCTGTTAGGTCTTAATTCATCTGCGGTCCTGCTCCAGATTTTGGTTGCAAGAGTCATCGACTTTCCACACTCGACTAACAAGAAAAAAAGAGAATTGGTTTGAAAGATGTTTATGTCAGTGACAGGAAATATGTATCCCATTTGAATAATGGACATGGCACTCTAAATATAGATTACAAGACGTGAAAACTGGCATCCGAAGGAGAAGGGCAGGTGCTTTCCCCAGAAGGGAAAGAGAGCTCATTCCTACCTCCCTCGGCAAACCACATGTATGCTCTGTGTCCTCTCTGATACTTGCAAGTGGTGAATTGTTTATGAGGGAACTCACCTTGTGAGTGAAGAGTTGACCTTCACAGAGACATTAGGAAAGGATGGTTCTCAGAAATAGAAAGGCCATCACCAATGGCTTACCTGTCAAAGGTAGGAATTGCCATCATTCGAAGGTAACTTCTTTCGTCTAGGTAACTGAGAGATGGTGGCCACCCAGCAGAAGGTCCTCCTGGTGATGTTCCTGCCCTTTATTCCCCAAGATCTCATTTCTAGTTCTTTTGTTGCTTGAGAGGACACTGAAACATTGAAACATTTCACTTATCTCCCCGCGACCTTGCTTCTGAAATTCATTCTCCTTTCTCTATCAGAGACTTCTCCAGCCAGAAACATACACACACACACACACACACACACACACACACACACACACACCCCTTAATTGTTTAATAGTAGCAACACACTCCTTCTCCCTGAACCTGTGAGATAGAGGCCGGGGTCTCAGCCCTACAGGAGTTTAGAGTCTAATCAGGGAGGCCAACCAAGCACATCTGAGAACATAATGTATCCCAGAGTAATTTTTTTTCTGTACTTGCTACAGGAACTTGGAGAATGGGGAGGTGAGCACGGCCGGAATCTTGAAGAAAATTGCAAAATTTTCAAAGAATGGAATCATAGTTCATTCAAGTGTAACACAGGAAGAGGGATTTTGAAGATGCAAGGGAAAAAAACCATAGGATTGGGGGTGCACTCTCTCTTTCACATACATGCACACACACATACACACACACACCCTTCATTTTGGTCACATAATATGGTTCAGGCTTAAAGCATTAAACCGCTTGTTCAAGAATAAATCCTCAGCTGTCAACTACCTTCTAAGGCCAAAACCACTGTGGTCACTGCCTTGCCCTACTGATCCCCACATCTCTACCTCCAGCCCCAAACTTCAGTATTTTATTCAGCAACGCAAGGTCCTAGAAAAGTCAGCAAGAATAGGAACAAAACAAGTGCAGAGATTTGGTATTGAAGTGGCACTCACTATGTGCCAGGCACAGAGCTATGTTCTGGCTAACTGCTGTTATTACAACTCCAAATAATTTAACTACCTTTTTTTTTGAGATTTTATTTATTTATTTGAGAGAGAGAAAGTGAGCATGAGCAGGGGAAGTGGCAGAGAGGGACAAGCAAACTCCACGCTGAGTGGGGAGCCTAATGAAGGTCTCAATCCCAGGACCCGGAGATCATGACCTGAGCCGAAGGCAGACGCTAAACTGACTGAGCCACCCAGGTGCCCTGTAAATCCCTTTTTTAAGAGTTCACCATGTGCCAAGCATGCAGACACTGCTGAGAACCTTCCATGCATAGCACCTCACAACGATCCTCATAACAATCCTAGAGGATAGGTAATATTATTTCTATTTTTACAGATAAGGAAACTAAGGCACACAGACTTAGAAATATTTGTCCAAGGACCCGCTATTAATAAATGGCAAAACTGAAGTTTGACTTCAGCCTCTGTCTAACTCCAAAGTCTCCATACAGAGACTGTGTACTCTAGTGGGGAGAGCTGGGGGTCAGCAAGTTTTCTGTAAAGGGCCAGACAGCAGTTATTTCAGGCATCATGGGCCATATGGTCTCTGTTGTACTTTCTCAACTCTGCCACAGTAGCACAGAAACAGCCATAGATAATATGTAAACGAATGCATATGGCCGGATCCCAATAAAACCTTATTTTTTAATAAAAAATTTATTTTTTATTGGTGTTCAATTTGCCAACATACAGAAAACACACAGTGCTCATCCCGTCAAGTGCCCCCCTCAGTGCCCGTCACCCATTCACCCCCGCCCCCCGCCCTCCTCCCCTTCCAACACCCCTAGTTCATTTCCCAGAGTTAGGAGTCTTTATGTTCTGTCTCCCTTGCTGATATTTCCCACACATTTCTTCTCCCTTCCCTTCTATTCCCTTTCACTATTATTTATATTCCCCAAATGAATGAGACCATATAATGTTTGTCCTTCTCCGATTGACTTATTTCACTCAGCATAATACCCTCCAGTTCCATCCACGTTGAAGCAAATGGTGGGTATTTGTCATTTCTAATGGCTGAGTAATATTCCATTGTACACATAAACCACATCTTCTTTATCCATTCATCTTTCAATGGACACTGAGGCTCCTTCCACAGTTTGGCTATTGTGGACATTGCTGCTAGAAACATCGGGGTGCAGGTGTCCCGGTGTTTCATTGCATCTGCATCTTTGGGGTAAATCCCCAACAGTGCAATTGCTGGGTCGTAGGGCAGGTCTATTTTTAACTCTTTGAGGAATCTCCACACAGTTTTCCAGAGTGGCTGCACCAGTTGACATTCCCACCAACAGTGTAAGAGGGTTCCCTTTTCTCTGCAACCTCTCCAACATTTGTGGCTTCCTGCCTTGTTAATTTTCCCCATTCTCACTGGTGTGAGGTGGTATCTCATTGTGGTTTTGATTTGTATTTCCCTGATGGCAAGTGATGCAGAGCATTTTCTCATGTGCATGTTGGCCATGTCTATGTCTTCCTCTGTGAGATTTCTCTTCATGTCTTTTGCCCATTTCATGATTGGATTGTTTGTTTCTTTGGTGTTGAGTTTAATAAGTTCTTTATAGATCTTGGAAACTAGCCCTTTATCTGATATGTCATTTGCAAATATTTTCTCCCATTCTGTAGGTTGTCTTTTAGTTTTGCTGACTGTACCCTTGCTGTGCAAAAGCTTCTTATCTTAATGAAGTCGCAATAGTTCATTTTTGCTTTTGTTTCTTTTGCCTTCGTGGATGTATCTTGCAAGAAGTTACTGTGGCCGAGTTCAAAAAGGGTGTTGCCTGTGTTCTCCTCTAGGATTTTGATGGAATCTTGTCTCACATTTAGATCTTTCATCCATTTTGACTTTATCTTTGTGTATGGTGAAAGAGAGTAGTCTAGTTTCATTCTTCTGCATGTGGATGTCCAATTTTCCCAGCACCATTTATTGGAGAGACTGTCTTTCTTCCAATGGATAGTCTTTCCTCCTTTATCGAATATTAGTTGACCATAAAGTTGAGGGTCCACTTCTGGCTTCTCTATTCTGTTCCATTGATCTATGTGTCTGTTTTTGTGCCAGTACCACACTGTCTTGATGACCACAGCTTTGTAGTACAACCTGAAATCTGGCATTGTGATGCCCCCAGCTATGGTTTTCTTTTTTAAAATTCCCCTGGCTATTCGGGGTCTTTTCTGATTCCACACAAATCTTAAAATAACTTGTTCTAACTCTCTGAAGAAAGTCCATGGTATTTTGATAGGGATTGCATTAAACGTGTAAATTGCCCTGGGTAACATTGACATTTTTACAATATTAATTCTGCCAATCCATGAGCATGGAATATTTTTCCATCTCTTTGTGTCTTCCTCAATTTCTTTCAGAAGTGTTGTGTAGTTTTTAGGGTATAGATCTTTTACCTCTTTGGTTAGGTTTATTCCTAGGTATCTTATGCTTTTGGGTGCTATTGTAAATGGGATTGACTCCTTAATTTCTCTTTCTTCAGTCTCATTGTTAGTGTATAGAAATGCCACTGATTTCTGGGAATTGATTTTGTATCCTGCCTCGCTACCAAATTGCTGTATGAGTTCTAGCAATCTTGGGGTGGAGGCTTTTGGGTTTTCTATGTAGAGTATCATGTCATCGGCGAAGAGAGAGAGTTTGACTTCTTCTTTGCCAATTTGAAAGCCTTTAATGTCTTTTTGTTGTCTGATTGCTGAGGCGAGGAATTCCAGTACTATGCTGAATAGCAGTGGTGAGAGTGGACATCCCTGTCTTGTTCCTGATCTTAGGGGAAAGGCTCCCAGTGCTTCCCCATTGAGAATGATATTTGCTGTGGGCTTTTCATAGATGGCTTTTAAGATGTTGAGGAATGTTCCCTCTATCTCTACACTCTGAAGAGTTTTGATCAGGAATGGATGCTGTATTTTGTCAAATGCTTTCTCTGCATCTAATGAGAGGATCATATGGTTCTTGGTTTTTCTCTTGCTGATATGATGAATCACATTGATTGTTTTATGCGTGTTGAACCAGCCTCGTGTCCCGGGGATAAATCCTACTTGGTCGTGGTGAATAATTTTCTTAATGTACTGTTGGATCCTATTGGCTAGTATCTTGTTGAGAATTTTTGCATCCGGGATCCCTGGGTGGCGCAATGGTTTGGCGCCTGCCTTTGGCCCAGGGCGCGATCCTGGAGATCCGGGATCGAATCCCACATCGGGCTCCCGGTGCATGGAGCCTGCTTCTCCCTCTGCCTGTGTCTCTGCCTCTCTCTCTCTGTCTGTGACTATCATAAATAAAAATAAAAAATAAATAAAAATAAATAAAAATATTTAAAAAAAAGAATTTTTGCATCCATGTTCATCAGGGATATTGGTCTGTAATTCTCCTTTTGGGTGGGGTCTTTGTCTGGTTTTGGAATTAAGGTGATGCTGGCCTCATAGAACGAATTTGGAAGTACTCCATCTCTTTCTATCTTTCTGAACAGCTTTACTGGAATAGGTATGGTTTCTTCTTTAAACGTTTGATAGAATTCCCCTGGGAAGCCATCTGTCCCTGGACTCCTGTGTCTTGGGAGGTTTTTGATGACTGCTTCAATTTCCTCCCTGGTTATTGGCCTGTTCAGGTTTTCTATTTCTTCCTGCTCCAGTTTTGGTAGTTTGTGGCTTTCCAGGAATGCGTCCATTTCTTCTAGATTGCCTAATTTATTGGCGCATAGCTGTTCATAATATGTTTTTAAAATTGTTTGTATTTCCTTGGTGTTGGTAGTGATCTCTCCTTTCTCATTCATGATTTTATTAATTTGAGTCTTCTCTCTCTTCTTTTTCATAAGGCTGGCTAATGGTTTATCTATCTTATTCTTTCAAAGAACCAACTCCTGATTTTGTTGATCTGTTCCACAGTTCTTCTGGTCTCGATTTCGTTGAGTTCTGCTCGAATCTTTATTAACTCTCTTCTTCTGCTGGGTGTAGGATCTATTTACTGTTTTTTCTCTAGCTCCTTTAGGTGTAAGGTTAGCTTTTGTATTTGAGTTCTTTCCAGTTTTTGGATGGATGCTTGTATTGCGATGTATTTCCCCCTCAGGACTGCTTTTGCTGCATCCCAAAGATTTTGAACGGTTGTATCTTCATCTCACTAGCTTCCATGAATCTTTTAAATTCTTCCTTAATGTCCTGGTTGACCCTTTCATCTTTTAGCAGGATGGTCCTTAACCTCCACGTGTCTGAAGTCCTTCCAAAACTCTTGTTGTGATTTAGTTCTAATTTCAAGGCATTATGGTCTGAGAATATGGAGGGGATGATCCCAATCTTTTGGTATTGGTTCAGACCTGATTTGTGACCCAGTATGTGGTCTATTCTGCAGAAAGTTCCATGTGCACTTGAGAAGAATGTGTATTCAGTTGAGTTTGGATGTAAAGTTCTGTAGATATCTGTGAAATCCATCTGGTCCAGTGTATCATTTAAAGCTCTCGTTTCTTTGGAGATGTTGTGTTTAGAAGACCTATCGAGTGTAGAAAGCGCTAGATTGAAGTCACCAAGTATAAGTGTGTTATTATCTAAGTATATCTTAACTTCGGTTATTAATTGATTGATATATTTGGCAGCTCCCACATTCGGGGCATATATATTGAGGATTGTTAAGTCCTCTTGTTGGATAGATCCTTTAAGTATGATATAGTGTCCCTCTTCATCTCTCACTACAGTCTTCGGGGTAAATTTTAGTTTATCTGATATAAGGATGGCTACCCCTGCTTTCTTTTGAGGACCATTTCAATGGTAAATGGTTCTCCAACCTTCTATTTTCAGGCTGTAGGTGTCCTTCTGTCTAAAATGAGTCTCTTGTAGACAGCAAATAGATGGGTCTTGCTTTTTTATGCAGTCTGAAACCCTGCACCTTTTGATGGGGTCATTAAGCCCGTTCACGTTCAGAGTTACTATTGAAAGATATGAGTTTAGGGTCATCATGATATCTATTCAGTCCTTGTTTTTGTGGATTGTTCCACTGGACTTCTTCTTAAAGGGGAATTTTAAGAGTCCCCCTTAAAATTTCTTGCAGAGCTGGTTTGGAGGTCACATATTCTTTCAGTTCCTGCCTGTCTTGGAAGCTCTTTATCTCTCCTTCCATTCTGAATGAGAGTCTTGCTGGATAAAGTATTCTTGGTTGCATGTTTTTCTCACTTAGGACCCTGAATATATCCTGCCAGCCCTTTCTGGCCTGCCAGGTGTCTGTGGAGAGGTCTTCTGTTACCCTAATACTCCTCCCCATAAAAGTCAAGGATTTCTTGTCTCTTGCTGCTTTAAGGATCTTCCCTTTATCTTTGGAATTTGCAAGCTTAACTATTAAATGTCGAGGTGTTGAATGGTTTTTATTGATTGGGGGGGGGGAATCTCTCTATTCCCTGGATCTGAATGTCTGTTTCCTTTCCCAGATTAGGAAAGTTTTCAGCTATGATTTGTTCAAATACATATTCTGGACCTCTGTCCTTTTCAGCGCCCTCGGGAACCTCAATTAAATGTAGGTTTTTCTTCCTCAGGCTGTCATTTATCTCCCTTAATCTATCCTCATGATCTTTTAATTGTTTGTCTCTTTTTTCCTCAGTTTCCCTCTTTGCCATCAACTTGTCTTCTATGTCACTCACTCGTTCTTCCACCTCGTTAACCCTTGTCGTTAGGACTTCTAGTTTGGATTGCATCTCATTTAATTGATTTTTAATTTCTGCCTGTTTGGATCTAAATTCTGCAGTCATGAAGTCTCTTGAGTCCTTTATAGTTTTTTATAGAGCCACCAGTAGCTGTATAATAGTGCTTCTGAATTGGCTTTCTGACATTGAATTGTAATCCAGATTTTGTAACTCTGTGGGAGAGAGGACTGTTTCTGATTCTTACTTTTGAGGTGAGGTTTTCCTTCTAGTCATTTTGCTCAGTGCGGAGTGGCCAAAAACAAGTTGTATTGGGAAAAGGAGAAAAAGAGAGGAGAGAAACAAGGAAAGAAAAGAGAAAAAGAAAAAAGGAAGACAAAAAGAAAAAAAGAGAAGAAAAAGAGAAAGAAAAAGAAAGAATGGAAAAAAAGGGTGGGGGAAGCAAACAGAAATGAAAAAGCAAAAAAAAAAAAAAAAAAAAAACACGGGGAGTATCTTCCGATTCTGTATACTTTAAGTCCCTTGACTTCCCCTGGAACTTGTCCGTCTAGCTGGTCTTCTGGGGGAGGGGCCTGTTGTGCTGATTTTTAGGTGTTAGCACTTGGGGGAGCTGCTTGCCCCCTGCCTGATGCAGGGCTCAGTGGGGTTTGTTTACCCCGTGAGGCCCCAGGAGGAACAAACACAGTGGTGGGGCCAGCTCTGGAGCCCTGGATTCAGCTCCAGCAGTAACTACAGAGCTCTCCGTCTGCAAGGGCCTGGATGCTCCAGGGGCGGGGCTGCTGATCTGCTCAGCTCGGGGCAGGAGCATCCTTGCTGTCCTGGGCCCTCCTGGCCTCTGCCTGTCCCGGGGGGAGGCCGGATCCTGTTCTGTGTCCCCGGGCCATCCTCCTGAACAATCACCCAGTGCAACACCTGGAGCAAGATTTTTGCCCAGACCCAAAGCCATACTTATGGAATCTTCCATCCTGGCTTTAAAGAACTCCCGGAGATACATCAGCTTGTCAGCCCCCCAAAAGCTGTCCTTCCTGCAATCCTAACTTACCAGTCTTGCTCAATGAGAAATCCCCCTCCCCTTTATCTACTGAGTTGTCTCCCTTCCTCTGAAGTATGTCTTGTGTAATAATCCAGTTTTTCATTCTGGAACTTGTGGGAGTTAAATACAGGATCTAACTATATGACAAGGACCATACTGACTCAAATTGAATGTACTGTCTAGGCAAAGCCTGTGTAGGGTCACATATATAGTCACTTCGAGACTCTGCAAGCAGCAATGCTTCTCCATCTCATAACAATGAGAGCCATAATGATGAAAATAACTAACATTTATTAAACACTTCTTTGTCTAGTTCTCACAATAATCCATGATGAGAATGGCAATGATGACGCTTCTTTCTTTGCTGCCAGGCACTGAGTTAACTCTCTTCACCTTTAGAATGACCTTAGGACATGGGTTACGAGTATAATCCTCATTTTTCCAATGGGGAAACTGAGGTCCAGAGAGATTAAGCAACTTGCCCAAGGTCATCCAGCCAGGAAGTTGTGGAACTAGAATTTAAACCTCAGGTCTGCCTAACAATAGAGACCATGCTAACACTCTACCTTATTAGGAATATCTTTGTGTATAAGGCATACATTGCACTGATAAGCTAACAAGGATGTATGAGGAACACTATCTTACTATTGTTGGTGTTGAGAATGTTTCAAAGCATTTTCCCACCCCCATGATCCATTTGATTGTCCAGGGAGTCCTATGATGAAAAGGTCAGGTGGGTGGCAACCACCAATTGCACAGATACCCAAACACAACGACACACCTTGAGTTCCACCACAAATCACAGAGCAAAAGAGAGTCAGAGCTCAAGATATGTTTCCCAAATGGGTTCTTTCTTACGGCTAGGGGCTAAATTTCCTCCACCCCCTTTATTCTGATTTCATGCTGAAGATTTCAAAGTGGGCAGCTCACAGCACATCATGAAACCTCCAGCCAAACCTTCTTATATGAAAACTATTTGGGTGCACCTGACTCAATCTCCTTTCATGCCCCAATGTCTCAGGACCTGCCAAACCTGCACACATCTTGTGACCTGAAAAAAAGGACCCATGCCCTGAAGAACTAGAAATACTTCAGGCATGAATACCTGTTAACATAGATCTCTCCATTGTTCTCTTCTATTTATTGAATGATTACAAGTCCACAATTCCAAAATATACAATGTTCTGAAAAACCAAAAAAAAATTTTCCATAAATTTCCTATCAAAACTCATATGGTGACAAAACATGAAATGAACTGACATGAGGCAATTTATTGTCTTTATTTATCCCATTTAGTCTAAGCATTCATAGGTTTCACTGCTGTGATACTAATGTGTTTGACTATCGTCAGATTTCCAGATAAAATACAGGACATCCGGTTACATGTGAATTTCAGATCAACAGTGAACCATGTTTTAGTGTCAGTATGTCCCAAATATCATAAGGGGATACACTTAGACTAAAACACAATTCACTGTTGATCTGAAATTCAAATATAACTAGACCTCTTGTATTTTTATTTGCTAAATTTGGCAACCCTAATTAAGAGTGCTGCCTTAAATCCCACTGGGGGTGTTACCTAATATATAGTGCAGATGGCATATTAATGGCATATTATTGTTCTGAAATCTGACAAATTTAGAATTCCAAAACACATCTGGCCTCAAGGATTTTGGAGTAAGTACTGTGGACTTGTGAACCTGTACCATCACCCAGCACTGGGCTTGGAACTGCCCAGGACACCCAGCTCTCAAAGACTTACACCCTCAGAATTGGTTGCCTCTGGCTCTCATTTTATTTTGCCCCTGTTCTGTTCCATGGGTCGTTAATTGACCTAATCACACCCCATCTGACTTCTTATTTGGCTTTAATGAGTTTCCAGGCTCTCCTCTCCAATTGCCCTGACATGCTGGTTCACTTGCTCTCTCCCAGGTGAGAAGTTTTCCAAGACAGGCTCCTCTTTCCTTCTAGAACTCCCCTCTTGGAAGTAGGACGTGAGCTCCCACCGCCCTCTGCTGCCACCTCACGACTAGAATACGCCACTGCATTGGACTAAATTTCGCAGCACTAGATCCTTTGAGAGCCTATCAGCTCCAACAAGGGAGGATAACATCTGCCAGGAAACGCCATTTAGCAAATCCCCACTGCTGTATGTACGTGCAAATGGGTAACTGTATTTTTTAAAATACGTATTCTAAAACCGAATCTTCAGCATCTAGCCTCACTTTCCCTCAGTGAGTTCAAATTAGTGAGCCTTAACTCAAATGTGAAATCAGAGGGATGACTGCCAGTTGACTCATTTTATCAGTCTGTACTTCTATTGCCATTGACATTGGTAGCCAAGTACAGGAACCAAGTGCACCAGGTAACTGCAGCAACAGCCCGATGAGTACAAAATGTCTCAGTAATCCCTGCAAAAGCACTGCAGCTCCTTCTTTCCAAAAAAAAAAAAAATCACTGCAGATTAGTGATCTAAGTAGATTGACACCGTTTCAGACAGAGACTACATGTAAAACGTAGGGATCACTTTGAATTATGACCTGGGCCTAATCTACTTGCCAAAACCTACTTCTTCATCTCAAATTTCTGCTACCGTGGTAAAAAGATGAACCACTTCATAAAAGCACAGCTCAGGGGCAGCCTGGGTGGCTCAGCGGTTTAACTCTGCCTTCGGCCCAGGGCGTGATTGTGGAGACCCGGATCGAGTCCCATGTCGGGCTTCTTGCATGGAGCGTGCTTCTCCCTCTGCTTGTGTCTCTGCCTCTCTCTCTGTATATCTCTCATGAATAAATAAATAAAATCTTTAAAAAAAAAAAAGCACAGCTCAACAAGCTCACCATCATGGTAGGGAAGGAAAGTGTTTTGCACATTTGCCTCCTCTTTGGAAAATTGTGTGCTGACCTGGATTTACTTTTTGAGCGTTTTTCTCCTCATCAGAGCCCAGCCTGTTTGGCAACTACAAAACAAACCAACCAAACTTGCTCTATCTCAGATCATTTTTGCCAGCTGGCTTTTTAAATACACCCTTGTACACAACTGGACTGTCTTTTGAAGAACTGACATCTGAGGCAATGCAAGTTGGGCCTATTCCATTGTCTAGCCACTCACTGAAGGAGCAGAGTCAAGTTCTTGAAAGATGAGTAGACTTTTTCCAACCACACAGAAAGGCCCTTAGCTCAGAGCCTGCCATAGCTGGGAACTCAAGTTTTCTTCCGGATCCTCACCTTCTTCCCTGGGGAATGTTGGGGGGTGCTCATTATCACCTCTCAGATTTTCTTTTCCTCCAAGCTACTAAAGGAAGAAGTGTTTACAGCTGTAAGTCCCCCAGCTTGAGGTCAACTGCTCTCTTTTAGGAAACACACAAAGATAACTCAGTGCCAATTACTCCCGGGAACAACAGTCCTGAGCTGCTTAACAGAGCTCTGAATGTTAGACATATGTCAAGGTGACCTTTCTTCTAGTCTCATCTACTCCACTTCAACACATACCCAACAGTTTAAAATCATGCACAAATCACCAGTGAGGTGACTCAATGTAGGACCGACTTGTTTTATCCTGATCTGATTTTTCTCTTCCTGACCGCCTCCATGGCACAGAACAGAGTGGATTGTGGGAGTTAAGAAAGATTTTTTTTCTCCTCTGACCACACTGCCCATCCCTAGGGGAACCACTGAAAACTCAACTGCTGCGGGCTTTTTTTTCTCTGCCTTACAGCCTGGCTTCCTTCTCAAGAGCCCCCCACCACTAGATCCTCTACTCCAACCAAGGGACTTCCCCCTCATTTCCCAGTGTCTCATTAGAGACGGTGGTTGGGGGTGGGGAGGGTGGGGGAGGAGGGGGACGTGGGGGGGTGAACCTGGTCACTAACCAGGTTAGTATATCCTAAGCTCACTACTCTTAAATGAACACTTACTATAGTGCTTGACACACAGTGAGCACTCAAATGCTCATTAGTATTTAACCTCTCTGGGAGTCAGTTTCTCTCATCTGTAAAATGGGTGTAAATGCAGTACCAACCCCCTGGGTTTGTTCATATGTATAACATGCTTTTAAAATTATCCAAAACAGAAAATTCTGTGTACATTTAATCTGTGACTATTATGACTGGTATTAGAGAAATACTTGGAGGGTACACAGAATATGAGGTGAAAGAGAATTGTGTGTGTGTGTGTGTGTGTGTGTGTGTTGGGAAGTTTGGGGAAGAAAAAGTTCCACTTGGGTTATGAATTTGAAATGCCCACTAGGCAGTGAATATTCAGGACTGAAGTTTAGCAGGAAAGCAGAGAAGAGAATTTTCTCACTTTAACAAGTACAGTAAATGTCTGCAAAGCCCTTTGGGCTATGAAATGTCATACAACATACAAAATTGTCCCTCCCCTTCAGAATTTTACTATGGTAAAAAAGCTCTACATGAAAGTAAGTGTAACTAACATAGGTCGGGCTCTAAGGTACCTCAAGGAAGAAGCAAAGTGGTCTGGGTTTGAGGAAGAGGGATCGCCTCTGGCTGGGGCAATTACGGAAGGCTTCCAGGAGGAAGTGAGATTCTCTGATTTAAGGATTCTCTATAGCCTTTCCTTCTGACTCTCGTGCCTGCTGATTCGTTCCTTCTCCGAATGCCCTGAGTCTCTAAGTTGTCATTCCTCATGACAACGTAGTCACTTTTTCCTAATGCCAAATGGATCCAGTTTGAATGACTGCACGTTATTCTGACCTTTCTTTTTATGAAGTGGCTCTAACAGAAGAATCAAAGCGGTGCAGGGTTTTTTTTTTTTTTCTTTTTTATTACATCCTTACTTGGGAAAATCTCCCGAATTGGAAGGGAGTGGCCTTCACCAGTCTCTGGCCACCAACCAGCTGAGAACCTGAAACTTTTACCATCTGTACCGCTTGTGCTTGTGCGGGCTTCTGAACACAGACATTATTGCCTATTACTTGTGTCATGTGAGTTTGGCTGGTCTGTCAGTGAGATCCTGCAGGTCAGAGTCACTGTGGGTCTCTCCTGTGGCCCTCTCCCCACGCACCACACAGAACTGGTCATGGAGCAGGTGTACAGAAATACTTGTTGCAACACCTAAATTGAGTCACATTGCTCTTGCATTCCCTTAGCAATGAGCAAGTCAAATTTGGTTCTGCTTTGGGTTCAGCATGTGAATGAAGCACTAAAACCACGTGATCATTTAGACAGCTGTAGGAACAAAAGTTTAATCCAATGGACTAGTGAGGAGCTAAAGAAATAATTCTCCTCACTGAGTGAATGAAGTCAGAGCTCTGCCCAGATGAAATTGAACCAGTTTTCCTAGTTGTCTGGGGGAGGGTCAGGCTCTTTCTGGTAGAACCTGACGTTATTCCTATCAAGAATTACTCTTTCGATGGGCAAAGAGCTATTGAGCTCTTCCATTTAAAATGCAGCTTTATGTCAAAGGAAGAAAGTCAGGGCTTTTCCAAAAGTCCTATGTAAGGAAAAAATTAATTTTCAGCCCTTGCCTGAGAGCATTGGAGAAATAAAGCATCGAAGATTTTTAAAAATAAAAGGAACTGTACAGAGGGCCCTAGCAGGTTTGTGAAGAAAAGATGTAGATGGTTGGAAAGGGGAGTGCCATAGAGATCTGGGCTGGGGCTAAACTAGGAAGGTAAGATCTTCAGCCCAGATCTGAGTTTCTGATCATTCCTCTTCAGTGTTGCTGGTGTACAGGTCCCTTATAGCTAGGTAACTGGCTAATATGATACACTCACTTTTTTTTTGATACACTCACTTTAAACTGTTATGGTTTGGGGCACCTGGATGGCTCATTTAAGCACCTGCCTCCAGCTCAGGTTATGATCTTGGGATCCTGGGATTGAGCCCCACATAGGGTCCCCTGCTTAGCAGGGAGTCTGCTTCTTCCTCTGCCTCTGACTCTGCCTCTCCCTTCTGGCTCTCCTCTGCTCGTGTTCTCTCTTAAATAAAATATTTAAAGAAAAAGAAATTATATTCATGTTTTTAGGAAGTGGTAACATATGAAACTATTAACTAAACCTTAAATGTTAGTTTTTTTAAGATTTTATTTATTTATTCATGAGAGACACAAAGAGAGGCAGAGACATAGGAAGAGAGAGAAGCAGGCTCCCTGTGGGGAGCCCGATGGGAGAGTCAGGATTTGATCCCAGGAACCCAGGATCACACCCTGAGCAGAAGGCAGACACTCAACCACTGAACCACCAAGGCATCCCAACAGTTAATTTTTTTTTTAAAGATTTTACTTATTTGAGAGAGAGAGCATGAGCAAGGAGGAGAGGTGGAGGAGAGGGAAAAGTAGACTCCCCACTGAGCAGGGAGCCCTACAACATGGGGCTTGATCCCAGGATCCTGAGATCAGGACGTGACTCAAAGGCAGATGGTTAACTGACTGAGACACCCAGGCACCCCATAAAAACATGAATATAATTTAGACACCTTGACCCAAAGCAACAAGTGATAGGAACATTTCAATCACTGTGGCCAGGCCAGTGGGGACAATACCGGGAAATTCAGCTTTCTGCAGGCCCCAACTCATACCATATATGGATTGCCAGAGTGCAGTGTTTAAGGGCTTGGTCTTTAGAGTCAGCCACACCAGGGCTCCACTTCTGGCCCCACCACATACCACAAATGTGATCTTGGGCTTAGTTCCATCATCTGTGAAAGGTGTATAATGCTAATATCAGCCTTTAGGGTTGCTTTGGGGTGATGCATGTGAAAATCTGATACAATGTTTGGTACATTGTAAGAGCTCAATATATAGTAATTAATCTACGTTAAGAGTAGTTGCTAATTTCTTTTTTTAAGGTTTTATTTATTTGAGAGAGAGAGAAAGAGAGAGAGCACAAGCAGGGGCAGAGACAGAGGGAGAAGCAGACTCCCCGCTGAGTGGAGAGCCTGATGCAGGGCTCCATCCCAGGACCCTGAGCAGAAGGCAGACACTTAACTTACTGAGTCACCCAGGTGCCCCAAGAATAGTTCCTAATTTCAATTTCCAGGAGCTTTGTCTTAACTACCACACATCACTCCCCGTATACACTAAGGAAAGAAAGCTTTGGAAAGACAGCATTCCACCAAGGTTCATCTATCACATACCTATTTATTCAATCACTCATTTAACAAATATTTATCCAGTGTTTGCCTCGTGCCAGGTGCTTAGCAAAATGCTGGGAATATAATGGAAACTAAGATATGCTCCTAGTCCTTGACCAAGACCCAGTCTTCCAGCTTTTAAGAAGCTCTCATACTGCTCAAACCTTGTTTTGTTGTTTTGTTTTGTTTTGTTTTGTTTGAAGCTCCCTGGGGAGGAATTTGGGAAAGGACTCTATCCTTTTCCATAATCCAACAACCCAAATACAACATCACCTCCCACAAAAAGTTAAAAAGTCGCAAAGGGAATACACTTCCAGAATGGTGGAGTAGGGACTGCTGAAAATGCACTCGAAAAAAGCAACAAGGCATAGGAAAAATATTCCAAATAAACATTTCACAACTCTGAAAATTAACCAAAATTTTGCACCAACCAGAGGAACATGTATTCAAGAAAAACAGCTGAATCTTGGTAAGAACAGCAAGTTTTGTGGTATTTTAACTTGCCTATTCCTCTCTCCTTTTACCCAGTCCCAAGTAGTCTTGCAAATCAATAGACTTGGAACCACAGCAACTGTGAAAAGCAACAGCTTGGCAGCCATGGGAAAGGAAAAGATTGAGTTTGGAGCTCCCCTAAAAGACCTGTCCCCAGAAAATTGTCATTATATGACCTGTCTGGCAACTCCCCGGAAAAGCTCCATTTACAGAACTCATGTTTATGTGATCTTACTCAGGACCAACAATTTGTTGGAAAATTCAGCAGCAATTGTTTTGCATCACAGCCACCTGAAACAGTGGATAGTTGTTGAGGCAAACAATATAGGCTTAAACAAAAAAAAATCTGAATCCAGAAATATATAGAAAGCATTGTACATCATGACCTAGTGGAATTCATCCCAGTAGTACAGGAGTGATTAACATAACAAAATCAATGTATTACATTATATCCATGGAAGGGAGAAAAACACACATAATCATTTCAATTGACATAGGAAAAGTATTTGACATAATTCAACATCCTTTTGTGATTAAAAAAAAAACACTCAGAAAACAGATTAGAACTTCGTTAACCTGTGCAGCCCGGGTGGCTCAGCGGTTTAGCGCCACCTTGAACCTAGGGCCTGATCCTGGAGACCCGGGATCAAGTCCCATGCCAGACTCCCTGCATACATAGAACCTGCTTCTGTCTGTCTGTCTGTCTATCTCTCTCTCTCTCTCTCTCTCATGAATAAATAAAATCTTAAAAAAAAACTTCCTTAACATGATGAAAGCCATCTAAGAGAAAGCCATAGCTAATATCACACTTAATGAAGACCAGCTGAAAGCTTTTTCCTTAAAATCAGGAATAAGGATAGACTTATTGATAAATGGAATAAAGAGCCCAAAGTAAACCCTGATATTAATGGTTAGTTAATTTTCAACAAGGATGCCAGAAGAAGAATATAATGGGGGAAATAGTAAGCTTTTTCAAAAAAAAAAAAAGTGTGCTGGTACAAGTAGATATCCACATGCAAATGAATGAAGTTGGACCCCTTTCTCACACAATATGCAAAAGTTAATTCAAAATAGATCAAATACATAAACATAAGAGCTAAAGATTTCAAATCCAGAGAAGAAAACCTAGGTACAGACCTTTGTGACCTTGATAGAGTGATGGATTTTTAGATATGGCAGCAACAGCACAAGCAACAACATAAAACACAAATTGGACTCCATCAAAATAAAAAATTACTGTTCTAGTCGCCGTACAGTTTGGCCCTTAGCACAATCAAGCATACAACACACACTCCTCTGTTTTTCCCGCAATCTATCCTGAGGCATTCTGGAAATTGAGTAGAGATTGATTAAGTAACCTGTCAAATTTGAATTTCAGTATGCAAACAGGAATCAGGATTGTGCTTTTAAGGCTCACAGATGTTTTGGGCTTTGATACTACATGGTGGTGTAATAAAAACCTCCTTTATAATACTGTAATTGCAGTTTGTTCTGCCAGAATCCACACCACCCTACACTACTCTGGTCAGATTTAAAAACAGAAAATAAAAAACCTGTCCAAACTTTGTAAAATTACCAACTTCAGCCTAATTGAAAATCAGAGCAGAGGCAATGAAGATAGAGGTTAGATGGTAATATCTATTATTAAGAGAAGCTTCACCTCTGCACTTTTGCCTAAGAGAAAGTGATTTCTGGAGTCATAATCCTTGGGGATACACAAGGGGAAGTTGCAGGAGGTCATAAAGATTGCCACTGACGTGGTCCAAATATTTACTTGGTCCTGGCAGCATCAGGGAGCAATGTCATAGTACAGGGATTGGCAAACTATGACAAAAGGGTGCCTGGGTCGCTCAGTCAGTTGAGCATCTGACTCTTGATTTTGGCTCAGGTTGTGATCTCAGTGTTGTGAGATATATAGCCCCATATTGGACTCTGTGTTCAGCAGGGAGTCTGCTTGAGATTCTCACTCTTCTTCTCCCTCTCCCTCTCCCTCTCCTTCTGCCCCTCCCACTGCTCTCTTGCTCTATCTCAAATAAGCAAATAAATCTAAAAAAAATAAAGTGTTATTGGCACACACACATAGCCACACCCATTCATTTACATATTTACAGATTTTCTATGGCTGAGTTGCCACTAAAACAGTTGAGTAGTTACTACAGGAACTCTATGGACTGCAAAGCCCCACATATTTACTATTTGGCCTTTTACAGAAAAAGTTTGTCAGGGCTCCTGGATGACTCAGTTGGTTACACATCTGCCTTCAGCTCAGGTCATGATTCTGGAGTCCTGGGATTGAGCCCTGCATTGAGCCCAGCATTGGGCTCCCTGCTCAGCAGGGAGTCTGCTTGTCCCTCCCCCCTGCTCATTCTCTCTCTCTCTCTCTCTCTCTCTCTCTCTCCTCAAATAAATAAAATATTTTTTTAAAAAAAGTTTGTCAACTCCTGCTGTAGGACATCAGTACATCAGTCCAGATATCTCCACTCGGTGTCACACAGACAAATCTAACTCTGCATGCATTTCCATAAACCTACCTGTTCCAGCTTCAGTGTTCCCACTCTTGGTTGATGATGACACTAATAGCTACCAATTCACCCAAAAGAGAAGCCTCCCTCCCCTTTATAGTCAATCCACATGTATTACTTCCTTCCACCTCCTCACTGCATTTTGCATCTGAATTCAGCTTTCCATTTCCACTGCCATTACCTTAGTCTACATTGTAATCATTGTATACCAGGTTTCTAACCAGTCTTCCTGCCTCAAGTTTTGCCTGCTTTCTACCCTCCATTCATCTCCCACTCAATCCGCAGAAGGATCTTTCTAATGTCTAAGTCTGATCCTATTGCATGCATAGTAATATCTGCATCTAAAATGGAATGATCCCTTACTATGTGCTAGGCACAGTTCTAAATACTTCATATGTAGTAAGTGATCTTTTTTTCAAGATTTATTTATTTTAGAGAGAAGCATGTAAGTTGGGGCAGGGTAAATGGAGAGGGAGAAAGAATATCAAGTAGACTCCCCACCAAGTGTAGATCCCAACTTGGGGCTCAGTCCCACAACCCTGAGATCAGGATCTAAGCCAAAATCAGGAGTCATACGCTCAGTCGACTGAGCCACCCAAGCACCCCATAAGTGATCTTAATTCTCACACCAACACTAGCCGGTAGATGCTGTTGTCATCTCGATTCTTCAGACAAAAACACTGAAGAACAAAGAGAACCATGGCGATCTAGCTCGAGTCTCTAATGGAGAGTCTCAACTACTTACTCTACTACTGTGAACACACACAAACACACACACACACTCACACATATAAACATATCACTTAAGGCTCCCTATCTCTCTTAAGATGAATCATACTATTTGCAGGAGCCAAAGGTTATCATTTTAATCTTCTGTAACCCCTGTCTACCTCCCCAGCCCCATATCCTGCCATTTATGGCTTTGCATTTCAAGCTGTAGCCACGGCAGACTGCTCTAGTTCCTCATACAAATCATGTTCTTTTTTAACCTTGATGCCTTTAGTTATGTCATTCCTTCTGCTTTGGCTGTTCACTCCTTTCCCCTCTCTTCCCCTCTACTTAACCAAATTCTATACATCATGTACTGCTCCACTCAGGTATTGCCTCCACTAGGGAGCCTTGGCTGAGCAGTCCAGATTTGTTCTCCATTGTGCTCCCATTATGCTTTGTTCTTATCCATTTTAATTTTAAGCCCTTATTATACTGTTTTATAACCATCTTTTTATATATCTTTCTCCCTCACTAGACTGTGCATTCACAGTGCTCTTCCCACTGCATCCAAAAGTCTTGCTTAACCCTTCTAAATTTCTATACTTTTTTAAGGACATTTTTATCCTAGCCTCTGGCATAGACTGAAATGCCAAGAAGAATAGTAGTAAGGGACTATAAGATTGTGTCTTTCTATGTGACATAGGGCATGTTGGGGATCATAAGCATCTTTGAAAAAGATGAGATGACATGATTAAAAAAATTGACAGCTTATTTTTTTAATTTATGATAGTCACACAGAGAGAGAGAGAGAGGGGCAGAGACACAGGCAGAGGGAGAAGCAGGCTCCATGCACCGGGAGCCCGACGTGGGACTCGATCCCGGGTCTCCAGGATCGCGCCCTGGGCCAAAGGCAGGCACCAAACCGCTGCACCACCCAGGGATCCCAACAGCTTATTTTTGATAGTTTCATAAGAGTAAACAGCTTTGGGGTAGTCTAGACTCCCAAATATACAATGGCCCAAACGCACTAGAATCCTCTCAGTCATGTAACAGTCCAAGGCAGTTATCAGCAGGATAGTTCTCCTCTATATGGTCCTTGATGGATAAAAGCTGACAGAAAATCCTAGGTCATCCTGGGTTACCACATCCCAGTCAGCCAGAAGCAGGAGAGAACATGGAGGAACACACATGGGATACCTCTACAGACCAGGCCAGGAAGTACCACTCATCTTTTCTCTGCAGTCCCATTATTAGGAACCTAGTCACGTGGCCACATCTCACTGCAAGGGAGACTAGAAGGTGTAGTCTGTCCCACTGTGTGCTCAAGGAAGAACAGAATGGCTTTGGTGGGAAGCTAGTCACCTTCACATATATACTAACAGTAAAGTTGGGCTAGTCTACCTCGGGTGTTGGGTAAATGATGAAAGAATTTTATTTCCTTTGTCCTAGTAAGCTATATGGTACAGCTCTGTTTAACCTTTCCCATGGGAAGCTGGGAAATATAGGCAGTATTTAAAATCATGGCTGACTGTTGAGCTCCCTATTGAGTTGCTTACCAGGGAGTAGAAACTTGATGATGACTTGCAATACTGATGATTCCTTAACTATTAATCATTGACACTTTGTAGATTGCCTTTAAGTAAAATCCCAGCTGGGTTAGTACACAGCATTGTAATTTGGGCCCCTAAATATTTTCCCCTCCTCTGCATGTCTATAGTTGAGAGGGTGTTAATAGATGGCAAAACAGTAAGCTGATTTACTGTGAGCCAACCAAGAGGTGCTCAAAACCAAAGGGTAAAAAAAAAAAAAAAAAAAGACAAAACAAGCAGGGAGCTCATTTGCATTCTAAACCATAGCCACAGGCATGAGCATATTCCGTGCCAGTTTGTGTTTGCCCAAACACAGCACACATTTGTTGACCTCAGGTAAGCTCGGGGAACAAGTAAAAGTAAAAAAAGAAAGAAAGAAAGAAAGAAAGAAAGAAAGAAAGAAAGAAAGAAGGAAGGAAGGAAGGAAGGAAGGAAGAAGAAGAAAGAAAGAAAGAAAGAAAGAAAGAAAGAAAGAAAGAAAGAAAGAAAGAAAGAAAGAAAATATCCCCATGATTCTCTGCTAATAGATATGGATATTCCCAGTGAAACTTCATAAAATAACTGCCCAGGCTCTACTCCCCAGAGATGCCCAATTTGTGACCCAGAAATCTGAATCTTTTAATGTTCACTGTATGATTCTAATGGAGAGCCAAGGCTCAGGAACCATTTCTCTAAGATTATGGGAGGAAGAATAGGGAAGCATGCTAAAGCACAAACCCAACAGAGTGATTTTGCTTAATATATGAAACAAATATCTCTAAGGAAAAGCCAGTCTCATAGCTTGACACATAGAGCTGTCCCTGGGGTTAGACCCATTCATGGAAACCTAGAAAACAGGCCCTTTCTGGGGATTGGCCATGCAGCTGGCTGTAAACTAGGAGATGTATTATGAATGTAGACTTCCCCCTGGACATCCAAGATGCCTAATTTGTTCTCTTCTTTTCCCAGTTTGTTGCTCAGCCTAATTGCCAACAATTACTTGCCACTCTGTGGTATGACGGCTTCCCTGGATGGCGACGGAAACACTGGGTAGTCAAGCTTCTAACCTGCATGACCATTGGGTTCCTGTTTCCCATGCTGTCCATAGCTTATCTGATCTCACCCAGGAGCAACCTTGGGCTGTTCATCAAGAAACCCTTTATCAAGTTTATCTGCCACACAGCATCATATCTGACCTTCCTCTTCATGCTTCTCCTGGCTTCTCAACACATCGTCAGGACAGACCTTCATGTACAGGGGCCTCCCCCAACTGTGGTGGAATGGATGATATTGCCTTGGGTTCTCGGTGAGTCAAAGAAAGCAGGCTCTATGGCCAGATTGCCTGCTGTTCCTGTTTGAAGAAAATGCTGGAACAGGCAGAAAGACTGGCCCTGAATTAGGACATCATCTCTTTGTGCAGTGGGGAAGCCCTTTGTTGGGAGTCTCAAAAATGTGGTTCTTTCTTCCCTAGACCCTGGTCACTTAATATTACATGGCTCACAGTGAGATTGGCAGTGAACCCAGGGCTTAATTCTGCTAACCTAACATCTTCAAGGACAGGAGATTGTCAATTGGTTTAGAAGGAAAGCCAAGTATCAATCAGAATGGATTTTAGATAAGACAGGCAGAGCAAGTGTCAATCAGTCTATTCAATGCACTTCCTATAACTCAAGAGCACTTGAACCTATTGCTTTCTTGTAGCTACTCCACACAATCCCAGTACTTATTCAGGGTTCACATCCTATATGGGTACTAATTCCACAATCAGGAGGGGAACCCGGGAAATTCACACAATTCATGGTAAAAGTAACTTTACCAGTAGTCTCCAAGCATGGTTAGGTTGCATTGGACCCTCCAATGCACTGCTATCCCCCAAATCCTTGCTACTCGAACTGTAATTCCCAAATCAGCAATGTCAGCATCATCACTTGGGAACTTGTTAGAGAGAATTTCAAGTCCCACTGTGGAGCTAGGGAATCAGAATCCATTCCAACATGATCCCCAGGTGATTGGCATGCACTTTAAAGTCTAGAAAGCACTGCCTTAGACCACAGTCACACCTTTTACTGTCTCCTAATTCCAAGATTCAAGAAACATCTATGCCATCAGGCAGAATTCCACAAAACCCCACACACGATGAGAGGAGAAAAGAGAAAAGAGGATTCTAAATTATTTTGGGCCTCATTGCCTAGCTTCAGCCTCAACATCCAGTAATTTGGTTGGTGGTTAGCTAGCTCACCTCAAAACTTACTGAGTTTTAGCACATGGTAGAAACTAAAGACTATAGGATAATACTGGCCTCATTAATTTATTAATGAAATTAATAAATTTCCTACTCCAAAATTGGAAGGGGGTAGAATCAGGCACCCAAAATTGTACCAGCATTCCAGGAACTATAATAACAGTGCTAAAAAGTGAGTAGCACCCAGAAAAGTATGACATATGAGCATCTTCAGGTAATGCCTATCAGGATTGGCAAGTCCATAACTGAGAGGTGACACAGGAAAGAAAATGAGCTACATTATTATTGCCATGTCTGGGGCCTTCACTCCAGTGATCTCAATTCATTCGTTGTTTCTGCCTATCTTTACTCAAGGGAATCCTACTGTGATGACTATGATGACTATTCTGACCCTGTCTAGAAATAAACATCTTGCCTCCATTCCTCAGGTTTCATTTGGGGGGAGATTAAGGAAATGTGGGATGGTGGATTTACTGAATATATCCATGACTGGTGGAACCTGATGGATTTTGCAATGAACTCACTCTACCTGGCAACTATTTCCTTGAAGATTGTGGCCTATGTCAAGGTAACTTGGAATGTCTGCCATTTTTTAAGCAATTTATTTGGGTTACATTAAGCTTTAGCTCAGGGAGCAAGAAGAATTTAGGGGAAAAGTGCTGTTAACAGTCCAATCCATGCGGGAAAGTACCATACAAACAGGCACTCTTTCAATAGATTATAAGTAGTTTCCACCTAAGTGAAGAACAGAACAATTTACAAATGAATCTTTAGCTTCTTAAACTCTGACAGTAGAAGGGTCTTCAGCCACCCATCCACCCATTCAGTGTTTAAATCCTCTCTATTATAATATCCTTGCCAAGAAGATGGTCCACAGATGCTTCCATAAGTCAGGGACAGAAAACACACTGAATTCACAATCTCCAAAAGTCTCTCTCAACCCTTGTCACTTCATTAAAAAGTGCTACTTTGTGTTTTTCTGATATTACTTTCCCTGGGACACATCCATTAATAATCCTTCCCAGTGGGGTCAAACAACAAAGCTGTTCCTTTTCCTGAATAGTGCTTCCAATGTAAAACCATCTCTCCCTAACTTGCTGAGTTGACTCTTCTCAAAGCTAACTATTCACTCTTCCCTCAAGTGTTCTTTATATGACAGGTAGTAGAACCTTAGAAACTTCACTGCAGAGGACAGAGATCTTTAATCATCTCTGCCTCCGTCATTACTTCCAGCACAAAGATGACTATTCAAGATGTTATAAATCTATCTTTTTGAGTATCACTCAAGCTATGCCTCTCTACCAATTTAGATAATGTGTACACATACACACTACCTTAATGTTTTTCCACACAATGTACAGCCTAAATTATCCTGAAAAAAAAAATAGCCTCATGGCTAACATCTCACATTGGGTAGTCCGAGGCTCTGAGTTCAGATTTGGTGCTCATTAGATGATAGAATGGCTGGTTCCTTCTACCCTGAGTTGAACTTCTCCAGCATGAGGAAAAGCTGACAATCCAGTCTCCAAGATTGTCTAGTCAGTCATGCTTTTTGGCACTAACTCCCACATTAAGGAGTTTTAGAATGGGAATATGGCTGTCCCCCAAATCTCTAACAACTTATTTTTATATCCCTAATATGCATATTGCATAAATTTGAAGACCTTGGGAGTTAGTTATGTGGAGCATGAATATTGAATGCAGTCATGAAACATTTTTGAAAGAAGCCTAAGAGTATGCCTTATCCTTGTGGTGATCATTTAACACATACTTACAACTTCCTTACAAGAAAAAGCTGGTAAGGAAAATGTTTGAATCTCTCTTGTTAATGTGCCTGGATGAAATCCACGTGATTCTGGAACTCTGTTGACTAAGTAACACTGTTTGCCTTTAAAAAAACCTCTTCCTTTGGAAGTAGTATTTATACACAAGAGGGACAATAGATTATCAATCTAGAAATTGGTGGGTTTTGCTTAAAAAGGAAAGTTTAGAATAAATGATCAAGAAAAGGATTTACTCTTAAGGATATAAACATGTGTCTATAGATTCCCAACATTAGCTAATTTTATAACCTATCCAATTTCACTGGCAAGGGTTCCAAGGAGCTAGAATTTCCCCATCATGTAGTGGATGGATAAATCAGCTATATTAAGCTGAGTAAATGCCCCTCAACTGATAAACAACCCAAAGGATACATTTGCCAAAGAGCTGGAGTTCTTCTAAAAAAAAAAAGGAGAATTTATGAAGCAAGACATGCCACATGCAGATTTGGATTTGCAATGAAAAATTTCAAATGGTCAGTCTGGTCTGCTCATCCACAGAGACACACTAGTCTGAGATGAACTTCTCCAAGTAGGTTAAGACAACCTCTATGAAGCGAAGCCACAAGAGTTGGTCCCCGGACTCCCTTGAAACATTTCAGATCACTGTTGTACTAAAGCAGTACAGAAATGCCATGGGATAAACTGGCCTTACAGAAGATCCTTTATTAGAGCAAAAACAATAGTCAACAATATATATACTCCACTGCACATGGTCTGCAACAACAGAAACCAAAAGGTACATACCAAAGTACTCAAAAGGACAAATACATATAAGTCTGGCCCTTAGTGCCTCCCAGATAATCCTACAAATGGAGAATAATTACCTTTTTGTCTTCTAGGGTACTACCAGCTAGATTTATCCCACCATCACCTTACTTCCATATGTTCAAACAAAATGTGAACTTTGACACTCATTGAGTTGTGGTCCTTTCTTCAGCTAGTACTTGGCTGAAGACACAAATTCTCACTCTATCCTTATTATTATTATATCCCTAAATTAGGCTGGCCTTCTTCATATTTTGCTTCTGAGTTGACAGAGTGTGATTTATACCCCTTTGAAATACATGGAGGCCAATTTTCCATCTGTATTCCATCTCAAAGAATATAAGAAAAATCACTTGCCTCCTAGTATCGCTAACTCAAGAATCAGGAAACCTGAATGCAATCCTTGCTCTGACCCAAGCTAGATTACCACAGTTGATCCTTCTACCTCCCTGAGCCTGAGAATCTGCCTCTAAAAAATAAGCAGACTAGACTATATTAGTGGCTGTCAGCCTTTTAATTTTTCCCATGAAACCATATCTTGAAGTTAAAACTTATTAGGAATTTCAACACATTAAAGAGCTCAAAGATTGAATCTGGGTTGTGGAATCAATCTTCTAGGCCTCCTCTTTGGCTTCCAGAGAGGCTACCAGATGCCTCTACTGAACCTTCAGGCTTCAAGGAACACAATTTGCAAACCACCTGTGTTAGGCCAGAAGTCATCAAACTACAGTCTGCAGGCAAAATTTGGCCTGCTGCCATACCCATTTGTTCACTTATTCCCTGTTAGTTCTACAAGGAAGAACCGAGTAGTTGTGACAGGGACCATATACCCACCAAGCCAAAAATATCTACTATCTGCCCTTGACAGAAAAAGTTTGCTGAACTTGATGCTAAATGTGCCTCAAGTTTGTTCCCTGATCTCATATTCTATATATCTTCCTCCAAAGGTATAGATGCAAAACATAGATTTGCCATAAGAATCATGTTTCACACTTCTGAATATTCTGCACATCCAGACTCACTGTCCCATGGACAGCAGACTTCCCTGTGCTTACAGTTGTGATTATGGAAGGAGAAAATCCTGAATTGTGAGCTGTGCATGTTCCAGTTGATAATTCCTAGCTTTAAAACATACGTCTACTTCATTATCAGCAGTCTCCACCTCTTGCATAGTGCTCAAAACTTTTAAAGACATATCTAACATATGTGCTGTGATATCAACTATCATTTGAACATTTAATAGAGATAATACCAGACTGACTATATAGAAATCTCAGTTTTAGTGCTGGCTCTGCTACCAACTTGCTGTATGATCTTAAGCAAGTCACTCTGCCTATCTGGATTTCAGTTCCTCCATTTATAAAACAGGCATGAAAATACCCACCCCTCACAGCAATGCAGCCAATGTGGGGTGTTCTTATTGTTGTTTTTGGAAGGAAAAGTATCGAGATACAGGATTTGGCCAAGAGCATAGAAAACGTATTAGTCACCTAAAGTTCATCTGAAACAGAAGCACAAGTGTGGCAAGGCTTCTCCCAACTCCTCTGACAGTGAAGAGCATTGGATACACACAAATGATTTTAACAACACCAGTTTTGTCAGTTGTTGGAACTGAAGCACATCTTAGAAATGCTAACAATATAATTTGGCCCCCAATGCAACATTTTCTCAGAAAAGTTGTTTACATTTAGTCCTAAGAAATTGTGATATTTAGATGAGCACTCAAAGCAATATGCTTCAAATTGAATTCCAGGCAAAATCTACTTCTGTCTTGGGGAAGGTAATAAGCAAATTCTTATATTTCCATAACATCTCTCCTTATGGAGTACATGCTTTCTCACATATGGATACATAATCACAAACCTGTGCAATGGATAGGAGTAGATGTTATCCTCATTCTATAGTGAAATTGAGAGATACAGGCCATTTTAAGTTGACAAAGCCCAAGTCAGACCTACGGTCTCACAATGAAGCCATCTTTCTATAAGACTACTCCCAATGTTCCAGGAGTGGGAAGTCCAGGATGGGGCTGAGAAATGGACAACCAACCCCAGAAATACTGGTTCTTCCTCTCCTTCAACCCCCTGGTTCTTCATTTGTACTAGAAGGACATTTGAACTTGTAGGGCTGTCAAAGGAACTATAAATATATGCGAACACCACCATGTGGAGCAGTACTAAATTCACTACCTGGAAGGTTGACATGCTATCTGTAATAATATAAAATACATTGCAGACTGCTAAAATTCAGCAGAAAACTGAATGACCCTCTAAGGTTGCTCTAGCAGCCCCAAACTGCAAGTCAGCGAGGAAGTCAGGATAAACATTGCACACTGAGGTGGCCGAACCTATCCTTTATCATTCAGAAACTACAAGTTGCCCGTGATGCTCTGAAGAAAATGGGGGATTGGAGAGGTAAATATGATTTGAAATCTCATTAGGAACCAGAGTAATTTGTCCCCACTGCCTTGGGTATACCAATGGCTCTATTCCAGTGACACTCCCGAACAATCTGGTAAACTCACAGAAAATGTCTGTTGATAAACCACAGGTGGTTGCTCCAGATTATTGCTCCAAAATTCATTTTTCTCTGTGTTTATGCAGGGAATATATTTGGATGTGAGTGGGAGGAAAAGAGTTATTAGCATCATATATCGATTGGATGGGGAGGGGAGACAAATAGTGCCATGCGTGGGGCCTGTTGTATAAATGCATGCTTGATGCTTACTTTGGTGGCTTTATTTGGGTATTAGGAGAAAAAAGCAAAAAGTTTTATGAATGCCCACTGTACCTCTCATCTTGTGCACTTGTTTCTTTCAGTATAATGGTTCTCGTCCAAGGGAAGAATGGGAAATGTGGCACCCGACTCTGATTGCAGAAGCACTCTTTGCAATATCCAACATTTTAAGTTCGTTGCGCCTCATATCCCTGTTCACAGCCAACTCCCACTTAGGGCCTCTGCAGATCTCTTTGGGGCGCATGCTGCTCGATATCCTCAAATTCCTCTTTATCTACTGCCTGGTACTGCTAGCTTTTGCCAACGGATTGAACCAGCTATACTTTTATTATGAGACCAGAGCAATCGATGAGCCAAACAACTGCAAGGGAATCCGATGTGAGAAACAGAATAATGCCTTCTCCACGTAAGACCCTCTCTCTCTCTTTTGCCTTTTTCTGCTTTCTCTTTCTTTGCTCTATTGTAATCCACAACTTCGTCACTGTTTCTTGGCAGTGCACACAAAACTCACTTATGGATCAACCCAAAGGGTCTGAAGTGGAGGGAGGTCCTTTGCTCACTATAGAAGACTAAGAGAGGAAACAATTAGGTGAGGGAGGAAAGAGACAAGCACACAAATGGGCTCCCAGGAACTCATCTATAGAGTTAATTCTGAATGGTTTTGGTAGCTTCTCATATTTTTAGAGGAATTTGTGGGAAGGTGTCTTTTGCTGTGTTAAGGAGGTGACTTTTGAGCCCCCACCTAAGGATGGAGGCTGGTTGCCAGGGGAATCAACCATGTGACTGAAAGGTTGAAACATTCAGTCCCACCCTCAACCACCAGGGAGGGGAGAGGAGCTGAACATTAAGTTTAATCTCCAATGGCCAATGGGTCTAATCAATCATGACTATGCAATGAAGTCTCCACATAAATCCAAAAGGATAGGTTTTGGAGAGCTTCCAGAATGATGAACACATGGAGATTTGGGGACAATGGTGAGCCTGGAGAAAGCATGGAAGATCTGCACCTTTCCTCCATACTTTGTTCTATGCATCTCTTCCATATGGCTGTTCCTGAGTTATAGCCTTCTATGATAAACCAATAATCTAGTAAGTGAAATGTTTCTCTGAGTTCTGTAAGCTACTCTAGGAAATTAATTTAACCCAAAGAGAAGGTTGTGGGAAGCCCTCATCTATAACCCATCAGTCAGAACAGGTAACAACCTGAACTTTCAACTAACATCTTAAGTGGGGGAAAGGGAGTAGTCTTCTGGGGACAGAGCCCTTGATCAACAGAATCTAACACTATCTCCCTGTAGTGTCAGAATTGGGTTGAATTACAGGACACCCAGCTGGTGTTGGAGAATTGGTGGTGTTGGGGAAAATCCTCCCCGTATCTACATGTTGGGTTCAGAAGCCGTTAGTTGGCATCAGAAAAATGGAATTTGCTGAAAGAGCCCTGACTCATGGAAACTTGCGGTTTAGGAAGAGAAAGGAGAGGAGGGCAGGGGATGATGAACCTTTGATCCCTGGGTGTCTACCCACAGTATGCAACTGCAGCTGCACTGTGATCCATTACTAAAAGTAAAAATTAACAACGGAATTTAGAAATGGTAGTGTTGGGGGTGAATATTTTTCTTCTACCCTTCAAAGGTTCTTCCAGCTGGTCTAAGAATTAAATTGACGAGAGACAGATTAAGAGGAGAAAATCAAATTTAATTTCATATGTATGGGAACCCCACATATATGAAAGGTTCAAAGACAGAAAAGTAAAATGAGGTATATATGCCAACCTGAGCTAAGGAATGGGCTATAGCCCTGGGGCTTCAAAGGGTAATTCACAGAACAAGAAAAGCAGATGTTTGGCAATTAGGTGTTTGCCCTGCCATACAGATGGGTCACTTAAATAAAATTTGTCTCTGGTAAAAACTCTCATTTGGAGAAAATTTTCCAATTTGAATTCTTCTAGGTAGTTAAAGGAGGGGCAAAAATTTCTCCTGAGCCCTCTGGGTCTTGATTGCCTTCAGTTCAAAGCAATTCACATGCCAAAATGGCATACTTTGCGGAGCTTTATTCTGAACCACTTTAGTAGTAAACCCAACTCTTGAGGAGTTAGCTCATTGGATATATAAGGAAATGCAAAATAATAAGAACTATGCTAAATACACAATCCCTTGGTTATTATCCATAATAGCTAAAATGAAAGTAAAAAGAAAGTGCCGGGTTGGGCCTTGATGCTAAACCAAGCTCAGATTTGGGTCAGTCTGAATTTGGGCCACTAGACTCAAAGCCACCCCCCAAGGTAAAAATTGTACAGGGATAACAGAAGGTCCCTCTCAGACCTCTGATCACCAAGAAGGTAGTCAATGTGAGGGAGGGCAAAATCAAGAAATTATTGAAACCAGAGAGTATAATGTAAAAAGAATTGTTTTCATTTTGTGCATCAGTGTCATCAGCTTCCTGAAGAACCATTACTAAAGCAGATTATGAGAGTAACTAATTTAGGAGCTGTGTCTCTGGTCTTGAATACTGTGGAGTGGATGGTAATAATTCGGTTAATACAAGACCCATGGCTCATGACTGAACAATCACAGATGACTATATGTGATCCATATACACAGGAGGTTACTCCTAAGGGAATGACCAACCAGTTAACTGGATAAAAGCCACTGTAGGGTCTGTTTAACCTGGGCGGGGGGACATGTCAATTTCACATATCAATGCCAAGTGGAATACCCCAGAGGAAACTACTGACATGCTTCATATGCAAGCTACATGGAACTGGCTTTAAGATGACTGAGATATTTGCCTGCTGAATATGGCCATTACCTAGGTCATGGGGTTAGCGGGCCTCCTTCATACAGCCCACCCCATATAACCTTACTGCTCCAAAACCAAAAAATACTCTGGGAAGCCTTTGCCAATTTGAAGTCTCAGCTTTCTCTCATGGATATTAATGAAAACATTAGGCTAATTAACAATAGAATAGGAAGAGGCCACAAAGGTGGAAGCTTTTAAACAGTTATTAAGGAATAAGGTGAATAAAGCTAATCTTGAAAGGAGCAAAACAAAGAGGAAACAGAGGAGTCCCAGGACTCATCCCACAGGATGGAAATCTTTAAATGGTTGTTAAGAAAAGAGATGAATAAAACAGACATTGATCAGGTTAAAGTAAAGATTTTAATACAGCACTGTCAAAGGTTGGGAAGACCAAAGGGACCCCCGTGCTGGTCCCCCAACATTAAAGGGCCCCAAACAAGTATACTCTATTTATCCTAGTTTGGAGAACTTTAAACAGCCAGCAGGCAAAAATTATGATGAGAAACCTGACCAGCAATCATTTGGGGCAGTGTTTGGGCAGATTAATGAAATTAAAGATTAACAAAAAAGCCAGGGTTCCTTGGCTCAAACTCTGTCTGGGGACCCAATGCCTTCTGCACAAGAGTGGGTAAAATGGCCAGAGGGTGGAAAAGAGACTTTTCCAGGACTCATGAATACAGAAATCCTCATAACTGTGGTATCAAAACCCATTGGTGATGCCCTGACTCAGACCACAATTAGATTGAGAAAATACAAAAATGAAAGGGTAGGGATGCCTGGCTAGGTCAGTTGATACAGCATGTGACTCTTGATCTCAATGTCATGAGCTCAGGCCCCATGTTGGGTGTAGAGCTTACTTAAAAAGAAATAATAAACTAAAAATGTAAGAGTTGATACAATCATGAAAGGTAGAATGCTTGAGCAGGCTTTATTTTTTTTAATTTTTATTTATTTATGATAGTCACACAGAGAGAGAGGGGGGCAGAGACAAAGGCAGAGGGAGAAGCAGGCTCCATGCACCGGGAGCCCGACGTGGGATTTGATCCCGGGTCTCCAGGATCACACCCTGGGCCAAAGGCAAGCGCCAAACCGCTGCACCACCCAGGGATCCCTGAGCAGGCTTTATGTAAAAATATTTTGTCTCCTTTACCTAAACATTTTTATGGGAATGGATATTATAGTCTGGCTGGGGAAAACTTCCCCTACCTGGTATTATAAAACTATCAGTGAAATCCTATTAGAAGGGCACCTGGGTGTCTCTATGGTTCAGCATCTGCCTTTGGCTCAGGTCAGGATCCTGGTGTCCCAGGATCGGGTCCTGCATCAGGCTCCCCACAGGGAGCCTGCTTCTATCTTGGGCTATGTCTCTGCCTCTCTCTGTGTGTCTCTCATGAAGAAATAAATAAACACTTTAAAAAAAAGAAATCCTAATAGAGACTAGAGGTAGAATCAAAAGAGTCGATAGAATTAAGGTAAAAGTTTGTAGGAAAACTGGTATGTTTGAGTAGCCTTTATGTAAAGTTGGTTGCATCTGTTTTATCCAATTGCATTGTGGGGATGGACATTATATCTGATTGAAGAGTGTCTCTCCTACCTAGTATTGTAAGACAGAAGGTATGCAAATCCACCCTTCAAGCAATGTTAATTGGGCATGCTTCATAAGAACCAGTAAGATTGCCTGAGTCCACACAGTGTGGAATAGAAGTTGGAGTGCTCATAGGGACAAATTCTCCATGCCATAGCCCTAAGTAGAGCATAGACTGGGCTTACAATAAAAGCCTGTGAGCACCTCCCATTGAAAACTGCACCCCCTTTCATAGGAGTAAGCTAGAGAGGGGATAGGCTGAAGGCAAAATTAGAATCAGTTCACCTTCTGGGATTAACGTAAGGTTTCAAGTGGGCCAAAGGGCATCTAGCACTGATGAGAAATGTCTCCTTTTCCCACTTGGGACCCAAGGAGACAACTCATGAGACTGTCCATTAGTCCACTGCCTTCAGACACATGGAATTCCTTTTTTTTTTAAGATTTTACTTATTTATTCATGAGAGAGGGAGAGAGAGAGAGGCAGAGACACAGGCAGAGGGAGAAGCAGGCTCCCTGCAGGGAGCCTGATGTGGGACTCAATCCCAGGACTCCAGGATCACGCCCTGGGGCCAAAGGCAGGTGCTAAACCGCTGAGCCACCCAGGTGTCCCCACATGGAATTCCTGTACCTTGTCTTTGTAAACTCAACATCTACTACTCTAGGACCTTCAAGCCTCCAAAATGGCTTTTATTTTCTGACAAACTACCATTAGGGGAAACAAACAAGAAGAAAATAAGCACAGGAAAGGAAATTTGTTAGAATCCAAGAGAGGTCCTGGGCTTACCCTAGACTCAATGACCTACAACTTGTCCATTTCAATCCTCTAATTCTGGATAGTGCCACTCATCCCTGGTATTCACAGCACTGACCCCAAGGTCATGAGAGGGTTTGAGTCATTAAACTAAGGTACATTTTTTCCCCCTTAGCCCTATAAGTGAAGGCAGTTCAGTGAATTCAGACATTCTAGAAATGTGTTCAATAACAAAGGCTAGGGGAAAAAGAGTTTCTGCTCATCCTCATGTTGTACCAATAGAGAGGAGGGGAAAAAACCAGTGCTAGGTAGTCTACCCCTATTATTTGTTTTAGCAGCATTTCCTAAAATGGGTTACAAATAAACACAGTTCACAGGGATGTTTAAGAGACATAAAGACAGGATCTATGATCCAACGACTTTTGGAAATGCTAGGACAAATTTTAAAAGATTTCTTCACTGAAGGCCTTCTCAGAGATGTTTCACTGTGAATCCATGATGTAGGGAGAAGTTACACAAAATGCATTGGCCAGGATGACGTACCAATGAACAGAGTTTGAAAATTTTTGGCTCACTCGATTGCCCATTTTACAGCACCCACCCCCTGCACTAGGTCCCACTCCCTGCCTCTCTTCCCAGAACTCAGGAAAAAATATTGGAAATAAAGGAAATAAGACTCATGTGAGAGGAAAAAGAAGCCAAGTGGGTTGATGAGAAGGTAGTGGGGTTTTTTGGTTAAGCCAACCACACAACTGGTTACCTTGCTAGTGCCTCTTGACTAGGCCCTGCTACCTCTCCTGCATTACTCTAGAGGCAGAATTCATATCAACCTGTTTTCAGGATAAAGAGTAAAATCTGTAGTAGCTTGAGCACCAGGAGACTGCATTTGTTCACATGAAAGTGTTCAACAGAACTGAACACCTGAATACGAGGTGCTTTCCAGGAGGCCAGGTCCCCTGCCAGTTATCCTTTCATGTAAACTCTGCTGAAGAAGTTTATGAAATGCCTTCCTGCAAGTTTGTATAGTCATTATTAACACCTCTGTTGCCAACTAACATTTTGTTCCCATCACTTGCCCAGCAGGGACAATTAATTGACAAGAATGGGTACCTGGTGTACACAAAATTATACCTTGGGGTGTCAGGTATAAAGAAAGTTGTTACCTCAACTTTTCCTCTAAGTGTTGATTTTTTTCCCCCATAGAGGTCTGACTCAGCTTTATGTTTTCTCTTAAATACCTCAACTGAAGCATTTATTAAGACCTGCTAAAACACACCCCTTTGGGTCAGAATATCAGAAAACCTCAACTTTTAAGAGAAAGAAAAAGCAAGCTCATTTATATACCTGACATCAACTATGCCATCAGCTTATTGTCATCCTTTTCCTTCCGATTCTCCAGAGATGCCATTGCTATTCTTTGGCTTTAAAAAAAAAGATATTTTTCCTAGGTGCACAGTTCAGGAGGACCTCATTGTCCTTGCTGACAACCATAGGACAGTACTATTGCACGTTTTAAGTCTAGTAGTCTACCCTGGGCACACCTGGCCTTCATTTACTATTGAGAGAAGCAATTGGGAATGCATTAGCATTCTGCAGGCATGGGACTTGTGAGAGAAAATAGTGGAAGTGGCAAGAAGCTAACTTGTGTCTTATGTCTGTTTCTGAGGTCCCAGCTCTCGATTCCAGATGCCTCCTGAATGCACATGTCTGTGTCACAGGCCTCTCAAACACAAAATGTTCACAACTAAATTCCATTATCTCCATATCCCCACCCCAAACCTATTTCCCCTTCAATTCCTCATCTTATTAAGTGACACCAGCCAGAACCATAGGAGTCATCTATGACTCTTACCCTCTTTTTCATGTCCAGTCTCTCACCTAGCCCTGCCAGTTGTACTTCCCAAATATTTCTTGAATTCAGCCTCTACATGAGCACACACACACACACACACACACACACACAGAGAGAGAGAGAGAGAGAGAGAGAGAGAGAAATGCTGGTCTCCCTGCTCTAGTCTTCTCTCTTTCCAAAAATTTCCCACCTGCCTCACAGAAGTTTCTTTCTAAATACCAGTCTCATCTTGTTACCACCCAGCTTCATGCCTGCCAGATATTGGAATCATCTCCAGTGTAAAATCCGCTTCTTTACCATAGCACACAGGGTGTTGGTAAGCTGGACCGACGTCTCCAGCCTCTCACTCCTCTTCCCCATAGGCAACATCTTGTTCTTCCCAACTACAGGAGAGCATCTTGGCCCTATGGGCCTTGACACATCCCACACCATTCCCTCTGCCTGCTTGGAATGCCCATCTCCACCTGGCCAGCCTAGCAAACTCTCACCCATCTTTCAAGCCTCTGCTGAAAAATTACCTGCTCTTTTAAGTCTCTTCCTACCCATTCTAACTCTACTCTGTTACAGGCTCCTTCTGTGTTTGTTTGCATGACATTCTAAGCACATCTCCATGACAATATAACTTGTTGTATGTTAGTCATTGTTGTCTCTTTCACCCACCAGACAGAGATCCCTCCACTTTAGTAAGCCTTGCACCTACCACAGAGGCCTAAGACATAATGATGTTCGACATGCCCATCCTGTCCTCTATTCTAGAATACTTACTTCTGCACTGTCCCCCTCATATGGCTGAAGTATCTGGCCATACTGAAGATCTGAGAATCATATATTACAACACATGCAAAGCATTTAGCACAGTGTCACTCTGCTGATCCACTTTTAGCTTGCTGTCAGAGAAAATCCTTGGCATTTCTCCTACATCCCTCATCCTGAATTTGGGCACTTGGCCCAAGAGCAAAGCTCTACATTGATCCCTATTAAATTTCATCTCGTTAGTTCCAGCCCATTGCTTCATGCTGTTGAAATCTTTCTGAATCTTGATCCTGTCATCCCATCTATTAACTATCCATCCCAGTCTGTGTCATCTGAAAAATCTTAGAAGCTTGACATCTATTCTTATCCAAAGCATTGATAAAAATGTCAGACAGGCTTGATATTCACTGGGTGGAATATTGGGCAGCTATTAAAATGATAACACGGAAATATTCTATATAGACACAAAAAGCACCATACCCGAAATGTGTAATTCTTAAAAACACAAAAATTAGGGATGCCTGGGTGGCTCAGTGGTTGAGCATCTGCCTTTGGCTCAGGGTATGATCCTGGGTCCGGGGATCAAGTCCCACATCGGGCTCCCTGCAAGGAACCTGCTTCTCCCTCTCCCTATGTCTCTGTGTCTCTCATGAATAAATAAACAAAATATTTTAAAAACACAAAAATTATATACACTATGATTGCAAATATGTAACTAGATTTGCATATGGATGGCAATCTGTAAAGACAATAAAGAAATGTAAAGGTTGGGCAGCCTGGGTGGCTCAGTGGTTTAGCGCCACCTTCAGCCCGGGGTGTGATCCTGAAGACCCGGGATCCAGTCCCACATCGGGCTTCCTGCATGGAGCCTGCTTCTCCCTCTGCCTGTGTGTCTGCCTCTCTCTCTGTGTCTCTCATGAATAAATAAATAAAATCTTTTAAAAAAAATGTAAAGGTTAACAATAATCATAAAAGTATCTAATATTTACTGAGTTAGGTCTAGGCACCAGGACAAAATGAACTATACATGAATTAAATCATTTAATCCTCACAACCATGCTATGAGGTAGGCATTATTATTATTATTACCCATTTTACAGATAGGGACATTAGGGTACAAAGCAGTTACCCAGGCTGCCTCCAATCACATAGATGGTAAATGTCAGAGTCAGGATTTCAATGCAGACATATAACCTGTAGGCTGTGCTTTTATCCAGGGATGTAGGTATATAACCAGTTTTATAAAGCTACATAAAATTTGTTGTGTAAAGTTGCAAGCATCATGAATACATGCAAAAATATTGGACAGAGCCATGACCTAGCAGGTCACTTGGGACCTCCTTATAGACTAACTCCATTCATTTGTGGCTATTCCCACTTAATCAGTGGTGATTTCTCTACCCAGCATTCAGCCTATATTTTCCCAGCTTAGTTACATGAATACAACAAACTCAGTCTCTATCAAAGGTTCTTTATGTTCTGGCCAGATTATTAAAGATTGTTATCGTCTCCTGCTTTTTCCCCTATTTTAAGTGCATAGCCTTCCTGCTCCTCTTATCACAGGATGGTACCAATTATCTATACTTTACTTAGGTGTGTGCTTCTCCCATCATCTTTAACAGATTTATTCAATGAGGGATGCCTGGATGGCTCAGCGGTTGAGCGTCTGCCTTTGACTCAGGTCATGATCCCAGGGTTTGGGATTGAGTCCCACGTCAGGCTCCCTGCATGAGCCTGCTTCTCCCTCTGCCTGTGTCTCTGCTCTCTCTCTCTCTCTCTCTCTCTCTCTCTCTCTCTCTGTCTCTCATGAATAAATAAATAAAATCTTTAAAAAAAACCAGATTTATTCAACGAACATGTATTCAGCAACTGCTACATGCCAGCCAATGAGGATACTAAGATGGCACCCTTATCCTTAAGAGGTTCATTGTCTAATGAAGAACATGAGTAAATAATTAGAATAGCTGCCATTTTTAATGCTTATGCCAAACACTGTGCTGAGTGCGTTATATGCAGTATCTTATGTAATAGAGAAAAGTGGCTAGTTAAGCATGTGGGCTCCAGGATCAGAAGAGTCTGGTGCAAATCCTGCTTTTGCCACTCTCTCCCAGTGTGACCACTGGGTGCTTTAGTATTTCATCTGAAAAAAAAAATAAGTGTAACTATTTCACAGGATTATTCTGAGAATCCAACATTACAGGACTTGCAAAGCACTTAGCATAGTGCCTGGCACATAATAAGAACACAATAAATGTTAGCAATTAGTATTTATCCTTCCAATAAACTATTTTAGAGATGAGGAAACCTGACGTTTAAAGGCTATTTAAGTTTTCCAAAGTCAAATGGTTAATAAGGGGAGGAGTCTAAAGTTGGCCACTCTCTTTTACTGTTTCAGAGTGCGATACATATGTTTATAGAATCAGGCTAAGGTGCTATGGGAGAACAAAAGAGGAGCATCTAACCCAACCTTTTAGGGAAGGAGGCAGGGAAGGAATAAACAAGAGGTGGGCAGAGAAGGAGATGGGATGAAAGTGGAGGTTAGAAGTTGAGAGCATGGCAGGAGCATTCCACCCAGAGTTAGAAGCTTATGAAATGCGTGATGGAATAAGAAATTGCAAGTCCAGGAAACTGCAGAATGGCCCTGTGAAATACAGGATGACATTACTGCTTTTACCCGATGAGACTTTCTATTCCAGTTTACACTCCAATTCTTCACTTGTCTGAATTAAGTCCAGAGGGGTAAGCCCTCTCCATAGTCCTTCTACCTTTATAAGATGAACTCTTTATCTCATAGGTGAGACTTTCAGAAAGTGTCCAGAGGACTATAGTTCCTATCTTTATTCCACTGTGCCTCTCTTAGCTTTGTGATCTATTTGTGAATGGCTCTCAACATGCTCAAGTTTTCTCCTAACCAGCTGGGACAGATTTGTCTTTCATATATTTAATATCAAGTCTTCTTCAATCTTTGTAGCCTCACTTTGTGCCCCTTCTTGAGCTAGCAAGTTCCCTATGTTTGTTTACTCTCTGCTAAATAAAAATGGATTATTTTCTTTAAAATAATATCCTTTAAAACTAAAAAGATATTCTTTTGGCATTAGGATTCTGGGGTTTGGTCAACATCCCTTTCCATCCCTGTGATCTGTGATGATTTTATTATGGACCTGGCCACCAGGTCTATAATGCCCTAGAGAGCGGCCCTTTTCCTGTAAATTCAGCTGAGCCTAGAAGCCACAGGGCTTCCTACTGATGTATTACTAGAATGCTCTTATCTGCCCCATATGTCAGTCACCCATTTAACCTGGGTGTGCCTTTCAACAAGCCAGCTTCTCCTAGTGGCCAGGCCATATTCTGACATTTTGTGTGCCATATTGAAGGCATTCTCAGTATGAGTTATGAAAACTGAGGAGCAATCTTTCCACCTTTTTTCCCCCTCTCTTGTACAATTATACATATAGGATCTCCCTGACTAGAATATCACCACAGTTGAGGGAAGATTTTAAATGCCTAGACTTTCACTTTTAGGGAATCTTTCTATTAGTCATTGGAACAGCTAGTAAGCTCTACACTCAAGCATTAACCGTTGCAATTTTCATTATTTATGAGGATGGGGGTGGAGGAGTGTAACATCCTCGATTGGAAAAACAACCAATGAAGGGAGACCTTGCCAACATATCACTTGTCCTGGTTTGTGGCCTTGTTATCTGTCATGCAATGAACAAATCCTTACTGAATGTTTTCTATATTCGAGGTCATTCCATTCCTATTTGCTGCAGCTCCTTTCTGTTTTTCTGAACCACATTTGCCTTGGCTTCTGCTCTTCAGCTATTGCCTAGCTGCTTGTGCCACTACTGGCCTCCCACCTGCCCTGATTTCAAGCGTACACTACCACGCCCTGGTTGTGCCCTCTTGGTAGAACCAGACTCCTGAGCACCATATCTCTCCCAGTTTTGACTTTCTTCCTGGCTCTGTAATGCACTGTATTGCCTAGCCCTGACTTTTAGACTCTCCTGGAGGGACACCTGGATGGCTCAGTGGTTAAGCTCTGCCTTTGGCCCAAGGTGTGATCCTGGAGTTCAGAGATCGAGTCCCACATCGGGCTCCCTGAGGGGAGCCTGCTTCTCTCTCTCCCTTTGCCTATGTCTCTGCCTCTCTCTGTGTCTCTCATGAATAAATAAATAGAAAAAAAAGACTCTCCTGGAAATTCAGATCCTGTGTTAAGTCTGACTTGCCATATTCTGGTTCTTGTGCCCTGGCCTCTGAACTCCAGGCTCTCATCTGACTTTTGATTCTCAAATGCTTCACCAACCAGCACTTATTTTCATCACACGAAAAGCAAATTTCTTCCTTCTAGGCTAGCTCACAAGCAATGTGTTGCTGGAAAAATCATGGAAGTTACCTATGATGTTGAAAGAGCCATGTGCATGTTGCCTAGGCAGCCTTGAAGGGGGCGCTGTGAGAGTCAGGCCAGTGCAGACAGAACACAACCTTCATCAAAATGACTAACCCCACTGTGCATCCTACTGGTTGTGTCAATGGGACTGGAGTCTTCTAGACCTGAATCCATTGATAACAATAATAGTTCATATGTATTCATTCATTTATTCAACAAGTATTATTGAGTAGTTATCATGTACCAGGTACATAGTAGCTGTATGTCCCTGCCCTCATAGAGCTTACATACTAGTGGGGATGGACAGAAAATGAATATTTAAACAAAAAAATTACTTCATATAATTTTAGGGAGTTTTAAATGCTACAAAGAAAATTAAATGAGACAATAAGGTAAAAGAAAATTGGTGGAGCCACTTTTGGTAGAGTGACTGAGGAAAGCTTCTCTGAGGAAGTGAGATTTGAGCTGAGACTGCAGTGATGTTAAGGAGACAGTCATTCAAAGGTCTGGGGAAAGACCAATCCCAGAGAGAGGGAAGCTTTAAAACATTACCCCACATACCCCCTAAATGAACCCAAGAACAAATCTCTAAACCTCTCAAAATATATTGCACTTTAGGGGCACCTGGGTGGCTCAGCAGTTGAGCATCTGCTCTGGGCTCAGGGCATGATCCTGAGGTCCCAGGATCGAGTCCTGCATCAGGCTCCCTGCAGGGAACCTGCTTCTCCCTCTGCCTATGTCTCTGCCTCTCTGTGTCTCTTATGAGTAAAGAGATAAAAAAGACTTTATATATATATATTACACTAAAAACAACATATTTTGGATGTGCCTGCCAGGCTCATTCAGTTGGGCATCCCACTCTTGATTTTGGCTCAGGTCATGATCCCAGAGTCATGAGATTGAGCCCCACATTGGGCTCTGCACTCAGCAGAGAGTCTGCTTTTCTCACTTTCTCTCTCTTTCTCTCTCTCTCTCTCTCTCTCTCTCTCCTTCTGCCCCTCCCCCTGCTCACTCTTTCTCTAAAAATATATACATAAATAAATCTTTAAAAAATAAAAAGAACGTATTTTGAGCAATTGAAAAGGAGCATCTAATCTTAAAGTAGCATTACTTATGTTCTGCCCCTCATCCATGTGCTTGAGAAATAGTTGATTTCTGCCACCCAGAGCTGGCTGCCTTTTATTGCTACCTACACAGATTTCTGAATATAAGGCCAAAGAAACCCTAGACACTGAAAACGTATCATTGCAAAGTTGCATATTTGGAGACTAGGAGAGGAAACATAATTTATGGAGCAGTCTAATAAAATAATGCAGTGGTCTGAGGAGGTGAGGTGGAATTGTATTTGTTTTTTTAATGATTTTATTTATTTATTCAAAGAGACACAGAGAGAGAGAGAGAGAGGCAGAGGCACAGGCAGAGGGAGAAGCAAGCAGGGAGCCTGATGTGGGACTCAGGATCAAACCCCGGGCTGCAGGCGGTGCTAAACCGCTGCGCCACCGGGGCTGCCCTGGAATTGTATTTGAATTCTGGCTCAGCACTTAGAGCTGAGTGACCTCTGAATCTTTGCTTCCTCAGCTGTAACAATAAAGGTTTTACAAGAATAATAACGATCATGTATGGAAAAGTGCTTAACATGTTTATATATAGTAAGTTCTCAGTAATTGTTAGTTAACATATCATTTAAAATAATCTACACAACATGTTAATTCAAGGATCCCTAAACTCACCCACTGAGCTTAGCACTATGCTGGGCCCTGTCAGAACCACAAAAGAAGTATCAGAAATGTAACTTGTTCACATTCACTCAGCAAGCAAATGACAGAGTTGAGATCTTAACCTAGAACAATCTAACCCAAGCACCATATTCTTAACTACTCATTTACTGCCTTTATGTAATTAGAAAGGTGATAAATCATATGGTCTCAAGATGAAAGAGAAAGTTTGGCAAAGGAAGGAACCCTTCAAATAAGTCTTAGAAAAGTATAGGCTTTCTGTAGACAAAGAAGAGAAGGAAGATATTCCAGGTGGAAGAGAAAAGCCTAAGATACAGAAGCAGCAACAAACAAATTAACCCACTTGATTGGGCTGGGTAGGGAAAGAGACCAAAATATGTGACATCACCAGTCTCCCTGTTGGGATGGAAATCTGACAGGCCCCTTATTTAAGCAGATCCATCCACATTTTCTCTCTTTTCCTTACCTTTCCTAAAGAACTAACTAACCTGTTCTTTGACCTCTTTCAGGCTCTTTGAAACCCTCCAGTCACTCTTCTGGTCTGTATTCGGCCTTTTAAATCTCTATGTTACCAATGTGAAAGCCAGACACGAGTTCACAGAGTTTGTGGGAGCTACCATGTTTGGGACATACAACGTCATCTCCCTAGTAGTGCTGCTGAACATGCTGATTGCCATGATGAACAACTCCTACCAGCTTATTGCTGTGAGTAGCTTTGCTTTACAGGGGTGATTACTTGACTTCAGGAGTGGTCACACTGGCCTGGAGCCCACTGGAAGCTCAATGAAGCAGTGTGTTTGCATTGAGTATTTTACATTAGTTTTCCCACTTGTTAGAGTGAATTATTTCTTTCAAAGGCAACTTGGTTTGCACTCTTAGTCCACTGAATCTCAGTAATCTTGAAGAGGAGGTTTTAGTTAATAAGACTTTCTGGTAGCCTGTTAAATAATATGTTTAAAACTGTGAGTCCACTTTCTTGCCTTAGAAAGAATTCGGAAGGTGTGAGCACAGTTTGGCTATAACTTGTCACCCCACTAATCTCCAGGGTGGATTGAGTGGTTCTCTAGGTAAGGAGGGTCTATATCTCCTTCTTCACTGCAAACATGTCCTTCACAAAACTGAGCATTCCATTGCCAAAGACAACTTTCTCGGAGAATGACTATTTTTTCATCAAGGATATATGAGGGACACCTGGGTGGCTCAGTGGTTAAGTGTCTGCCTTCGGCTCAGGGTGTGATCCTGGAGTTCCAGGATCGAGTCCCACACCGGGCTCCCTGCATGAGTCTGCTTCTCCCTCTGCCTATGTCTCTGCCTCTCTGTCTCTCATAATTAATTAATTAATTAATTAATTAATTAATTAATTTTTTAAAGAAAGAATATATGAGAAATTGCACTCCACTGTGAGACATGCTTAAGTAGAGTCAATCACTGAATCTTTTCTTGACCATCATGCTATAATTTGGATCAGCAGTAAATGAGAAATGGTAAAGGTATAGGATATGAGAATGGTCCAGGCCCTGCTCTGGTTTTTGATGCCAAAATAAATATCTAATCTTAGCTTATTTTCTTATGATCTACCTATCATATTTTAAAATGGAGTATTAGGAGTTTTGACTATCTGAACTCTATCTGAGTTCCTGTTTAGTTGGGTATCAGTGGCTTTGGATGTTTAGTTCATAATAAGATGCTAGACCACTTCCATGGGTCTATCTGTTGCTGTAAGTTTTTGATATAACACAGAAGACAGATGAAAAGACCCGACTCTTGTCTTCCTTCATAGATGCTATTTCTCAGATTTGATCTACCACTGAGGAATCATTTAGCTTACAGAAAAACAGCTTAAGTTATTGGTTATATGAATATAAGTATACTGGGACGCCTGAGTGGCTCAATGATTGAGCATCTATCTGCCCTTGGCTCAGGACGTGATCCCGGGGTCTGGGATCGAGCCCACATCAGCTCCCTGGGGGGATCCTGCTTCTCCCTTTGCCTGTATCTGTCTCTGCCTCTCTCTCTCTCTCTCTCTCTCTCTGCGTTTCTCATGAATAAATACATACATACGTATATACATAAATATACACACATATTTTTACATACATATATATATACACACATATTGTCCATATTTCATAAATATTACTGGTGATAGTGACCATCTGTGATCCATTTCTATTAAGGACGAGGACCAAAGCGGAATGGGTTTATGTTGCAGCAGGAGACTTTTGAGCTTTCTATTTGGAAAAATTTCCTAACCATAGATAGCAATGAAATATATTCCCCTAGGTGGGTTTGTAGAATTTCTCTCACTGGACAGTTTAAAGAAATTAGAACGTAAAAATATCCATTAGGATGGGTTAGGTCTTAGGTGCCTCAGGGGGGACATATAGTGAAAAAATATATTAGGGACTCTAGTTCTAGTCCTGTCATTTATAACTGTGATCTTGAGTAACTTACTTTCCCTTTGTTGGCTTGAGTTTCTTCCAAAAAGAGGGTTAAAATGGTCTTTATTGAGATATAATTGACATATAGCATTCAGTAAGCTTAAGGTGTACAACGTGATGATTTGATACACATATATATTGCAAAATGTTTATCATAATAAGGTTAGTTAACGCATCCATCACCTCACATAAATGACCTTTTTTTGGGGGGGAGAGAACATTTAAGATAGCAACTTTCAAGTATATGCTATAACACTGTTAACACTGTTAACTAGAGTCACCATGCTGGGCCTTATGTTCCTAGAACTTACTCAACTTCTTTTTTTTTTTTTTTTTTGAACTTACTCAACTTCTAACTGTAAATTTGTACCCTTTGACTAACATTCCCCATTTCCCCCAACTCTGAGCTCGTGGCAGCTACCATTCTACTCTCTGTCTGAGTTTGCGTTTTTGATTCCACATGTAACTGAGATCAGCCAATATTGGTCTTCTTCTGCCCGATTTATTTGTCTTAGCATAATGCCCTCCATTTTCATCCATCCAGGAAAACCTTCTTTCTCATGGCTGAATAATATTCTGTTGTCCATATATATACCATATTTTCTTTATCCATTTGTCTGTCAAGGGACAGTTAGGTTGTTTCTATGTCTGGTCTATTCTGAACAATGCCACAGTAGGCATGGGAGTGCAGATATTTTTTTCAAGATAGTAGTTGCATCTTCTTTGGATATACACCCAAAAGTAGGATTGCTGAAGCATCCTTCATGGCACTTCTATTTTTAATTGTTTTGAGGACCCTCCATACTGTTTTCCATAGCAGCTGCACCAATTTCCATTCCCACCAATAGTGCACCTTGGTTTCCTTTTCTTCACATTTGCACTACAATTGCTACCTCTTATCTTTTTGATAATAGCCATTCTAACAGCTGTGACATGATAGCTCATGCTGGTTTTGACTTCCATTTCCCTCATGATTACCTATGCTGAGCAATTTTTCATGCACCTGTTGGCCATTTGTATGTCTGATACAGTGATCTTTAAAATCCCTGTCAGGGGATCCCTGGGTGGTGCAGCGGTTTAGCGCCTGCCTTTGGCCCAGGGCGCGATCCTGGAGACCTGGGATCGAATCCCACGTCGGACTCCCGGTGCATGGAGCCTGCTTCTCCCTCTGCCTGTGTCTCTGCTCTCTCTCTCTCTCTCTCTCTCTCTCTCTCTCTCTCTGTGTGTGTGTGTGACTATCATAAATAAAAAAATAAAAAAATAAAGTTTAAAAAAAATAAATAAATAAATAAAATAAAATAAAATCCCTGTCAGCTCTGACATCCTGTGAGTCTGGGTGTCTAGATGAACAGGCCAAGCTCACAAGGCCCCTTCTAGCCCTGAAATGCTGTCCATCTGCTGCTTTTGAAATGGAATAGCATTCAATTTTATACTTTTCTCTCTCTCTTAATAGTTCAAACCCAACCAGACCAAGAACTCTGGAATGATCTATGCTTACTACAAGTCTGTCTGTATAAAGGGGACAGGCCTAAAATCCCAGGGGGTTATTTTTCCACCCCTATGCCTAGCATTTCCTTACCCTGCCAAAGATGGCAATATTCATGCCGAGGCACTTGTCATTTTCTCCCTGGGTGTCTTGCAGCTGATTGCCCCTAATGGCAGTGGAAAAGAAATAGATTTTCTTGTCACCTAATACAGGGCTGTGGTGTCTCCCACTGAGCTCAGTGACATTTTGCTAGGAAGGGTGGAAATAGTCAACTCCTGCTCTCTTGTCACCACCCACTGGTAGCAAGTTGTGTTTTAATGCCACCTACTGTTGTACCTGAAGAAAACACCTTAGCTTGAAGAGAAAGCTTGGGGGTGGAGCGGTGAGGGTTTGCTGGAAGATGGCCTGAATAGGGTCTACACCATCCCATACCTATGGACTCATGGCCAACCACTCTGAATGCCATCTCCTACTTTGGGATCTTCTGGTAATGTGTCTGTATCATTTGGAACTGGATCCAGTGAGATCCTGATATTGGGCAATCTGATTCCAATAATATCTGGATCTGAGCAGTAAAAACCAGCAAGTAGATTTTATTCCACTTGCAACATCTCCACTTCAGTAGTCAATGCAGTTTTTAGAAGGCCCTGATATATCAGGAGGAAATGCTATAGCAAGGGAAGCCACTGAAGACAAATCTCTCCTACTTCAAAAGGTAACAACAGGCTGACTCAGTCTAAGTGGAGACTCAGTTGTTGACATGCTTTACTGGGGATGTGTTTAAGTGTACATTCTAGGACAGAGCTCAGGAACAGAAGGTAATAGGAATCCCTTGAAGGGTCAACCTCTTTCTCGATGCTCTGTGCAGGATGCAGAGCTGCTGGTGGAGTAGATATGTGGCTCTTGAGAAATTCATATTTCTGTGCCAGAGGAAGCACCACTGCAGTCACAGATAGTCAGTTTTAAGATATGGGGAAGCAAGGATCACTCCAGGCCTGTGCTCTGTGGTCCCAGCCAGCATCATCAAGTGAAGCTGGCCATATTTTATATTAATATTGTTTGTGATTAGCATTGATTTACTCTTCTTCCTTTATCCTTTTATCTTTCCCAAGCTGCTTATTTCTCTCTGTGACACTTCTTCCAACACATCCACCTTGTTGCTGCTGTTCCTCATATATATGTCTAGTTCCATCAAGTGAAGCTGCCCTTGATACCATTTTAATCAAATTCACCTTTATGAAAACAGTAGGTGGGAGGGACAGACCAGCTCCACAAAAACCCACTTACCTTAGGCCCTATTCCTACCTCCAACTCACCTACAAGGGGCATCTCTTTTGCCTGAGACTGATCCTTACAAAACATGAAACTTCTAATGATCTGTGTGATATAGCCTCGTTTGGCAAGTTACTAAGAACCCTCAGCTTCTCTGGCTTCTGAGGAGTGTTCACTATAAAGTCGAGATTAAGTAAATAGCACTTGCCTCACTGAGCCACATCTGCTGCAAGACTTGGGGAGAGCCCAAATACATAGAATTGATTAGCTCCCTTGGGGTGGCAGCATTTGGAGGCTCAGATAATGGATGAACTCTCCAACTGCAAAAGACAGTTATGCCCATGAAGACATTCATCAAAACAATCCCAGCACTACAAAGACAGTAAACAAGGCTGGAAGGGGCCACTGCATACCCAGGAGTTCCAAGGGGGGCAAGTGGTCTTCCTGCCCACACCCAGTCACTCAGAGACAACCTCAGATTTCCAAAGCACAGAGAAGACAACAACTCACACACCACACTATGATTTGTAACCCACTAGCCAGGCAGATAACCAACTGCTAAACACTGGTATGGCACCTAGTTGTGAAGACTGAAATTGAAATATCTCTCTCTCTCTCTCTGTGTGTGTGACTATCATAAATAAAAAAATAAAAAAAATAAAGTTTTTTAAAAATAAATAAATAAATAAATAAAATAAAATAAAATCCCTCCATACCAGTTGGTAAATAGCTGCCACTCCAGCTGTCTCTCTTGGATGCCCATGGATGACTTCACAATCCAGCAGGTGAAAGTTGATGCCTGGAATAGCAGGTATTTTCCATGCCTCTGTTCCAATGCTGTCTCTGGCATACACTCTGATGGGTCGGTTTCTAAAACAGTCTGAATGTCATAGTCATCATGGCAGGCAGAACACTAAAATGCTCCCCTAAGATTTCCTGCCCTAATCGTCAGGACTGTGAAGATGATGAGATGGCACAATTGTGATTATGTTGCATACATGGCAGGAGAGTTTTACATATGTAATTAAGGTCACTAATCAGGGAGATTATCCAGATAGGCCTAATCTAATCATGTCAGTCCTTTAAAAGTAGAATTTTCTCCAGCTGGTAACAAAAGAAGACGTCAGAGATTCAAAGCATGAGGTGGATTTGCTGTGCCATTGCTTGATGATGGAGGGAAGCATGTGGTAAGAAATTCAGGTGGTCTCTAGGAAATGAGCACAGCCCCCAGCTGACAGCCTATAAAGAAGTGGGGACCTTAGTACTACAACCACGAGGAAATGAATTCCATCAACAACATAAATGAACTTGGAAGCATATTCTTCTCCAGATCCTCTAGATAAGAGCTAAGCCACACCGACACTCTGATTTCAGCCTCGGGAAGGCCACTGTGAGTGGAGTGGAGTACACAAATCAGAGAGAAGTAGGAGATGATGTCAGAAAGGTAATGAGGGTCAATAAGAGGTTGTGTCAGGCCCGAGAGACCTTTGTAAAGACTTTGGTCTCTACTCTGAGTGAAATTGGGAGCCATGCGAGGGTTTTGGAGGTACATGATCTGACTTGCAATTTAATAAGAATATGCTGATTGAGGAGCACCTGGGTATCTGCCTTTGGCTCAGGTCCTGATCCCAGGGTTCTGGGATCGAGTCCCATGTCAGGCTCCTTGCTCAACAGGGAGCCTGCTTCTTCCTCTCCTTCTGTCCCTCCCCCTGTTCGTGCTCTCTCTGTCTCAAATAAAGAAATAAAATCTTTTTTAAAAAAAGAGTATGCTGATTGAAAAAAGACAGAAGTGTTGCACCAGCCAAGACCAGTTATGAGATCATTGCATTAACCAAAAATAAGAGCTGATCGTGGCTTAGAATAGCGTGGTCATGATGGGCACGATGAGAAATGGTCAGATTCTAGGTATATTTCAAAGCTACATCCAATTCTTATGGATCAGATGTGGAGTACGAGCAAAAGAGAGGAGTCCAGGATGATACCAAGACTCTGGGCCTGAGTAACTGGCAGGGTGGAGTGTTCCCTTACTGAGAGGCAGAAGTGTGGTAAAGGAGGAGGCTTAACATGGAAGACAGAGATCCAGAATTAAGTTTTAGACATACTGAGTTGGAAATGCCTGTTAGACATCTGAATGGAGATGTCAGGTAGGCAGTGGTCTACAGGTCTAGCAGAGAGGTCCAAGCTGCAGACAGAGATTTGGGAGTCACTAGCATGTGCATGGTATTGAAAGCCATGGGATTCGGTGAGATCACTAAGGGAGTGAGTATGGATACAAAAGAGAAGAGGTCCAAAAGTGAGGCATTCTAATGCATAGAGGTTGGAAAGACAGGACAGATCGCCCAAGGAGATTAAGAACAACCAGAGAGGTAGGAGAAAAATAAGGATAGCGCACTATATTATAATACTGTATTATCCCCAGGATACGGATAACATCATATGCTAAAGAGTGGTAGATCTGGGATTTGAATTGAGGTAGTCTGACCCCAGCATTCTTGAACTGCTACCCTATCACACAGACCTTGAGACCAGGAAGCACCTGGACTGCACTTTCACTGCTAAGTCCCCAGCACACCTTTTCTCCTTCCCTAGCTACATCACAATTCTGAACCACCAATCTCCTTGACCTACCAACTCCAATGACTAAAGGTTCCATTAGCATAGGAACCTCAAACACTTTATCAACACACCTGTATCCCTCTCTTAACTCTCAAGAATGGCTTCATCAGGAAACAGAAGAAAACATAAACCTTGCCAGCTTTCAGTCCCGTAAAGCAATCTGAACTATGGAAGCTATAATAAGTCTAAGGAAGAGTAGAGCCTCTTTCCAGGTGAAGGAGCTTCTTGATTCAACCTATAGAAATGTTATGATATTGGAGCAGAGCCATTTCAAATTTTAATAACTGTCTCTTTCCTTTGGGATACCCTCAAGCAATCTAGATATTAATTTTTCTCATTGTAGCTTGTGCTTTTCCCTACTGCCAAACCATTCCCTGGAATCCCATCTGGGATTGCTACATCTCACTAACAAGAAAGCAAACATTCAGAACCACAGAGGACATTTTAATAGTGCCCCCACTTTGGGTAACGTGGGACCTATGCAAACCTGCTAGTAATCCCCTATCAGTGAACAACCTACATTTCCTGGTAGGTTCTGAGAAATACACGAGGGCTTGGTGCTGTAAGTGATATGAAGGTAAAGACACAGTTAATGGGTTTAGGGGGCTTAAAGTCTACTTCAGAGGGAGAAGTCAGACATGAGTAAAATAGCAATAGTATTATCACAATAGATAATAACAGTGATTATAGAGAGAATGGGCGTAGAAGTCAGACTGCCTGGATTTGAGATCTGGACTGCCATTTAGTGTGCTTTGGGGCAACTTGACCTCTTTCTGCCTCATATGACTTCTCTGTACAATAAGGATGATAATTAGGCTTTTTATCTGCTGACTCTCTGATCCATCCTCTGTCCATTTCCTACACTGCTCTGTATCAAGGGAACTATATTCCCCACCATCTGCCGCCCTTTGGCTTCTTAGGTTTAACCAACCCAAAGATAAGAAGAAAGAAGAAGCTCATATATCTCTTCTGCACCCCAAGCCCCCTTTTTGTGGTACTTCCAAACAGCAGCTGTATTTCCCATGGGACTCACCTCCAGCTACCACAGGCATCCCAAGCCTCCTTGGCCCTAATTTTTGCAAGGCATCCCCATCTTGGCTCTAGGTCTCACCAGATAGCCCCAGTCTCTGGGCCCTGGTAACACCACTCACCACCTCCCAGTTGTCCCTCGAACTCTAGGGAGAAGAGCAGCTTCCTGTTGTTGCTGAATTGACAACTCTCTGAGTTGTCTCACTGTCCCGTTTGGCTCCTTATTGACATCCTAATCCCTATTTGAAATTTTCTGCTTAAAAGACCTAGAGAGATTTCCATTTGTCTGGCTATACCCCATCTCTCGGTACCTCTCTGATTAAGTTATTGGTGGGGTTGATTTAGGACAGGCAGACAGGGCTGAGACCTGAAGGTCAAATCAGAATAAACAGAAAAGTGGGGATAGCTTTCAGATCTCATTTCTGGGAGGGAAGTAGTATGCCAGTAAGGATCGGTCTGGTGTTGATCGAAGGCAATCAGGGTGTAGGAGCTGGCCTCATTCTTTTCTGCCTTCTATTCTTTGATATCCCATGAAAGTATCCTCAAATGGGAATAATGTCCTCCCTGCGCCAACAGGGAGTATGCCCCAGCAATGAAAAAGAAGCACGTAGGCAAATCATATCTCTAGGAGCTGGATGACAAAGTTCAGAGCCTGGAGCACCTGGGTGGCTCAGTGATTGAGCATCTGCCTTTGACTCAGGGCGTGATCCGGGGTCCTGGGATGGAGTCTCACATCAAGCTCCCCCTAGGGAGCCTGCTTCTCCCTCTGCCTATATCTCTGCCTCTCTGTGTGTGTGTCTCTCATGAATAAATAAATACAATCTTAAAAAAAAACCCAAAGTTCAGAGCCTACCTTTATAATAATAATTTTAAAAGATGGGGGTCTGCTCTTGTGGCCTTTTCATATCTCCATTCTGAGTCTTTATACTGCTGTCTCCATTGCTTAGCATAGTACCCTGGGCTAACTGCCTTGCCTGACTAATAAGCATGCAATGAATATCTAACATAAACAGTCTTTATTAATGTTATAAACAGGCACTCATCTGTTTCCAATTTATTATCATAACTGCTATCAATGATAACTACCATTTATTGAGCATTTATTATATTCCAGACACTATACAAAGCACTCTTCCTACATATTTTCTCATTAAATTTTTACAACTTTATGAGGCAGGTACTATTATAAATTCAATTTTATAGGTGAGGAAACTGAGGCACAGAGCTCAAAGTGACTTTTCCAAGGGGACACTCTTAATAATGGCACTGGCAGGTGTGTGTAACCCAAAGTAATCATCTTTCCTGCCTGCATTCCAACCCCTGCAAGACTCAAATGAACACACCCTACCCCCTCACTTCCCCTCCCCTCCCCCAACATTGGAATCCCTCAGCGTTTTCTTTCCACTTGGTTTACTGACGGTCTCCTGACTTCTAGCCAGAGGGATATCCTCTAAGGGTCTTTTCCTTGGTTCTAGAGACTACGGGCCTTCCATTTACCTCAGCTGAGATTCTCTGCCCCCTACCCCTAACACACACACACACACACACACACACACACACACACGGTGGCTCTTTTTCTCCTTCATTGTGCCTGTGAGCACTTCAAACTTCCAGTTTCTTCTCAGCTCTGCCCTGAATACTGCCAGCCTCCTCAATGAACAATCACACAATCCACCTGAGATAATCACACCCACAGAGGGTAAAAAGTTCAATGCTGGCAAGCTCACTGGCTTGACAAGAATTCCTCATTCAACTTACACATCCTGCCTTAGGACTTCTCATGCTGTCCTTCCCAGAGGGCTCTTGCAGGCCAAAAGCCTCTCTTGAAAGTATATTCCCACAAGCAAGTAGACTACCTATCCACCCTCCAGGTTCAGGGAAGTTTCGAGAGAGGAGCATATCCTCTGCTAACACTGCAGGGGGAGCCAAAGGCAGACTTTTCAGACCTCTGCCTCTTGCTTGGGCCAGGCCTGCCCCCTGCTGGTCTAACACAGAACTGGATTTCTCGAGCCCTTGGCATCAAGGCCCGTTCATGGTTTTGTCAGCCAGCAGTCCTGAGAGCCGCAGCTGCTGAGGATGAGAGCTCTCCACCTCAAAATGCTGAGGGCGTCCTTTGGCAGGTCTCTGTTGAGCGGCAGGCTGTGCTTCCAACAGCAGCAGCAGCCTCTAATGCCTGCTGTGACCTGGTAATGATTTTGGTCACTGACAAATATGCAAGGGGGACCGGAAGAAGACAATGAAGGGAAATGGCTTTCCTTCCTCCGCCCCACCCCGTCTCGCTGGGCCAAAAGGCAATCAACAGGGCAGATGGCTGCACTGCTCCTCTGCATCCCAGATTCTCCTGTCCTGGATGTTCATCAAGAACATCACTAGTTGTCATGGTGACTCTATCCCGAGTGACTCAAACAAAACAAGACCAAGTATGCAAATGACAGGAAGAGCTTAATGCCCAAAGCATCCCTCTGTTTACCTGCTGAGTGGTGGCGTTTACTACTTCACCCATTCATTTGACAATAAATATCCCTTGGACGAGATATGATAAATCAAGAGATAAATAAAGGAAGGATAAATTAAATAGACGAATACATTTAACAAATATTTATTGAGAGATTGCAACATACTACACTATGTTCCTGTCACTGGGGATACAATAGGTGGCAGATGAATAGGACAGACCCCTGCTCTCACGGGGTCTACATTCATGGAGCATTTTTACATGTCACAATTTGCATTTCATTTTTTACTTGAAGACTGCCCTTAACCTTTTCAGGGTCATGGACTGCTTTGATCATCTGTTGACCATGGACAGGAAAAATGCACAGATGAGCATACATGATCCAACTTGGCAGAAAAATCTCAGAGGGTTCACAAACATCCTCCCACTCCTCCAGAAATCCCTCACCTTAAGACCTGTCCTCAGCATGTGAATCTGTTTTAAGCTGTTAGGAGGCCACTGTCTCAGGGTAAATGAGTCCGGTCCCTTCCTGAGATCAGGTGTGCATACAGGGCCAAGCAAGTGAGAAAGACCATGAGGGAACTGTACCTTCCCCAGAGGACTGGGGAGGAGACAATAACAAGGAAAAGGGATTAGAGGCACAGAAGAACAATGTCACCATCATCATGACTTTGCACAGGATCAGGTCTGTGGCAACAGTCACCAAGCCAAAGGTGCCTTCAGCCACTCTATAAAATCACAACTATCAATGGACAATCTGTGTTCATAAAAATTACTTGACTGTGTTTGTATTTCATTTTTTAAAGAGATTTTATTGATTTGTTTGGGGGAGAGAGGGAGAGGGAGCACAAGCAGGGAGAGCAGCAGGGAGAGGGAGAAGCAGGCTCCCCGCTGAGCAGGGAGCCCAACACAGTGTGTGATCCCAGGACCCTGGGATCATGACCCAAGCCAAAGGCAGGTGCCTTGCCACCCAGGTGCCCTGTGTTTGTATTTCAAATTATTTCAGATCTGAGACTCGGGAAGAACCGTTCCTCGTGGAAGACCTGGCCTCCCTCTGGACTGGTCTCTGAATGTCCTTTTCATAGGCTACAAATCATATTTGTGGACAAGTCAAATGCCCACGGTCCAAAAGTCGTTGTTGGGCCATGAAGTTCTTTGTGGCTTCTACTGGTTCCCATTATTATTGTTCTGGGCACCAGGGGTCAGTTGACTGGAAAGCGAAGTGATGCAAATGATCTTTGATTTCTGAGCAGCTGAGGTTTAGAAACAAAATGTGAGCTCTGATCAAGCCCCAAGTCTGGCTTCAGCTACTTCTCCCTCTGCTCCTTCCTACGCCACTCATACTCTCTCTTAAATAAATAAATAACATCTTAAAAAAAAGAAGAAGAAATGTGGCCTAGAGAGTTAAAAGTAAAGTCCTGCTAAGTGAGGCCAATCGGGACAGACAAGTAGATTTTCCCATGCCCACGGGATCAGGCCCATCTCTCTCTTTGGCCCAGGCTCAGAAATGGCAGGCCCTGACTGGCTTGGTCTTGGTTATTTCTGAAAACTGCAGGGGGAGCTCTGCAAACCACAGCTTGCACCACCATCTGATTGCTTCTGTCCTCTGAAAAGAAAAGGTCCTCATCCTCCCCACATGAAAGATACAGGCAGGCAGAACAATCTGTGTCTCCTTGGATGAAGGGCTCACTTTACATTTCTGGAGACCCCCAGAAATGGTGACAGACAGTTCAGTGAACTTCAGGATCACCACATCTGCTGTGAATGGTGCCACCAGAATTGTGCAGTGTACGACCTACACGGCTGAATGCCAGAGCCCTGCAAAAGGTCTCTTCTGAAGCACAAAAAGCTGAAGGAAACAAGTGGAAAGGAAACCTGGGTTGGCAGAGGCCTGGCCAAGTGTGTAGTGGGATCTGTTTTCAAAATCTTGGAGCCTGAGCAGCATGCTCTGTCTCTGTACTTTTCGCAGGTACCTTTCTGACACACAGGAATAAACCTGCTGCTTATTATGAAGTCCCACCCTGTGCAATTCCCAAAGAGACAGTACAATGTAGCACCTTAGTGGTTAAGAGCTTGGGTCCTGGGGCGCCTGGGTGGCTCATTGGGTTAAGCGGCTGCCTTCAGCTCAGGTCATGATCCCAGGGTCCTGGGATCGAGCCACCCACGGTTGGGCTCCCCTCTTGGCAGGGAGTCTGCTTCTCCCTCCCCACCCCGCCCATCGCTTGTGCGCTCCCTCTCTCTCTCTCTCTCTCTCTCTTTTAAAGATTTTATTTATTTTTTTATTCATGAGAGACACAGAGAGAGAGAGAGGCAGAGACACAGGCAGAGGGAGAAGAAGGCTCCATGGGAGCCCAATGTGAGACTCGATCCCGGAGCTCCAGGATCATGTCTTGAGCTGAAGGCAGGCGCTAAACCATTGAGCCACCCAGGGACTCTCTCTCTCTCTCTCTCTCTCTCTCTCTCTCAAATAAATAAATAAATAAATAAATAAATAAATAAAATCTTAAACAAGAGCTTGGGTCCTAGCATCAACCCAACCCAGGCTGGAATTGTGCTCTGCCAGTTTCTAGCTGTATGTTCCTAGAGATGTTTCTTCACATTGGTGAGCCTTATTTATAAGTAAATAGTAAAACAATCTAGCTCAGTAGGCTGTGGTAAAGACCAAATAAGATGATATGCTTGAAAAATATTACTGATGGTCCCTTCACTGATATATCTGCCTTTGGCCTCCAATGAATTCTTTGTACAAAAATCTGTTGTAGGGTACATGGGTGGCTCAGTCGGTTTAAGTGGCCGACTCTTGGTTTCAGCTCAGGTCACGATATCAGGGTCATGAGATCGAGCCCCAGATCAGGCTCCATGCTGGGCGTAGTATCTGCTTGAGATTCTTTCCCTCTCCCTCTGCCCCTCCCACTGCTCACTCTCTCTCTCACTCTTTAAAAGAAAGAATCTGTTGTCCACCCAATCTGTGCTAGTCTCTAGGGCTGCAATAGCAAATAAGACAAAAGTCTCTAACCTCAATGGGCTTTCCTTCTAATGAGGAGCCTAAGAATAAATAACTAGGGAGAAATCCATTAAAGTGAGTTGTGATTATGGGTGCAAGAGAACACAGCAGAGTGCTGTGAGGTAGAATACCGAAGAAGCCTACTCTAAATTGGTTCTTCAAGGCAAGTCTCTCCGAGGAGGTGAGATTTGAGCTGAGAATGGACAAATGAGAATAAGCCAGCTCTATTTCCCTGACTAGTAAAAAATACAATTAAAACATAAACAGAAAAAAATTTTCCCCAAATCCTTCCTCTTTTACCCTGATCATTATATCTTGAGTCATTCTATGGAGACTCTTGGAGAAGTAAAGCCTTGAATTGCCAATTTAATTAGGGATGTGAAAGGGGGCCTAAGGAGCCCCCTGGGTACTGGCGGGCCCAAACCCAAGGCTCAGGAAGGCTATCAGGAGAGTAAGGAGCAGGGAATGAGGACACAAGAAGGTCAGGTTACTCAGAGCTTCAGATGGGGATTGGGTGTGGCAGGATGTTACAGATGTTTCCAGACCTTATCCGACTGAATCTTGTCTGAGCATGATCCCCATAGATAGTAAGTGAAAAAAGTAAGTGGCAGATCTGAGTGGAGGCAAGGTCAGAGGACGCAGTTTCTAGATCTGCTTTGCCACTAACTATATGCGTGACCCTCAAGAAGTAATTTATCCCTCCAGACCCCATTCACCACATACAACATCACAACAAGTGTACTGCCAACTGCACAGGATGGGTCTGAGAATCAAAAGAGAAAATGTCAAAGTGCCTGGAAAAGTGTAAAGCTCTAGACAAATGAGGTCTGGCTGTCTGATGTCTTTTTCCCAGGAGCAAGCTAAAGGTGAAACACTTGGCATTTTATTTTTTGGCCCCTCGTGTTTGAAACTGGCAAGAAAGCACTTACATAGAGAAGACAGTGGCTCTAGAAAGTGCTAAGAGGGTCCCCATGCCATGATGGCCAGCACACCTTGTCAGGATATCGGGGGTCCAGGATGTTGGCTCCATCAACTGAGCCCAGTAGGACCTGAGAGTCCAATTAGAGCTTATTTGCTTTGAGGACCACCTGAGATTTCACGAGAACAATTTTTGCAGTGATAAACTGGAGGCCTAGAGGAAGTAACATAGCTTGTTTCCAAGTCTCATCTATGATCTACATATTTCATGTATTACCCAGAGGCTTGTACAGTGCTGTTCCTCAGGCAAAATTTACCTATGCTGGGGCACCTGGGTGGCTTAGTCAGCTGAGCATCTGCCTTGTGATCTCAGCCCAGGTCTTGATCTCATAGTTGTGAGTTCGGGCCCAGCATGGATCCTACTTAAAAAACAACAACAACAGGGGATCCCTGGGTGGCGCAGCGGTTTGGCGCCTGCCTTTGGCCCAGGGCGCGATCCTGGAGACCCGGGATCGAATCCCACGTCGGGCTCCCAGTGCATGGAGCCTGCTTCTCCCTCTGCCTGTGTCTCTGCCTCTCTCTCTCTCTCTCTCTCTCTCTGTGACTATCATAAATAAATAATAATAAAATAAAATAAAATAAAATAAAATAAAACAACAACAAACTCACCTAGGCTGTGTGCTACTCCCCTGAGGCCCACCTCTCTTACATAACAACTGAGAGGGGTAGGTGTCTACTGGAAAAGAACCACATTTTTAATCTCCAGCATCCAGTTATGCTGAGTGCCCCTCTTGTTTCTTCCCCTCCCCCACCCTCACCCCACCCTTGGGTATGACAGGGAGGAAGAAGAGGAAGATCACTGAAACAGGCAAGATGACAACAGAGGTTGTCTGACAAGAGAGTAAGGGACTGCAATCCCACTGGTTGATTTCACAAGAATTTAGGAACTTAAAGCTGCCCAAATGTCATTGTGAACCTCAGATAGTAGATGATTTCTTTGAAAGCAGCAGAGTGGGTCAGAGGTGGATCACCGAGGAGGGATTTCCAGTGATACAGTGCTCTCACTAACTTGTTTGCCACTTTTCCTGCCATGTCCCTTGGAATCAGAGAGAGGAACATAACAGTCTATTGTTTGGGACCCTGTACTGTTTTTACAAGTGTGCTTCTGTTCCATTTACTAAGTGGAAGCTAAATAAAACCCAGTGATGCTTGTGAGGACCTCAAAGGACCATTTTAGAAGGTGCAAAGTAGATCCTTCTGCAGTCTCAGGGACCTAGTGCACCGAATCAATTTACAGCTGTTGTTGTTGTTTTTCCTGCCATTTTCATTGTCTTCAGTTAAAATATTTAAATATATTTAAATATTTAAAATATTTTAAATTATTTTACAAATTTTAAATTTTTAGATTTATGTGGAATCTTAAAAATAAAACTCAAAGGGAAGCCCAGGTGGCTCAGCGGTTTAGCACCTGCCTTCAGCCCAGGGTGTGATCCTGGAATCCCACATTGGGCTCCCTGCATGGAGCCTGCTTCTCCCTCTGCCTGTGTCTCTGTCTCTGTCTCTGTCTCTCTCTCTCTCTCTCTCTCTCTGTGTCTCTCATGAATAAATAAATAAAATCTTTAAAAATAAAAAATAATAAAACTCAAAAAAACTCATAGAAAAAGAGATCAGATTTGTGGTCACTGGAGGGAAAATTGGAGGAAGATGGTCAAAAGGCTTCCACTTCCAGTTCTAAGATAAATAAATACTGGGAATGTAATGTCCAATATGACAACTATAGTTAACACTACTAGTATATATTGGTATATATACCAATATATGTATAAACACACATATATGGTATATATTGAAAATTGGTAAAACTAGATAGTACAAGTTCTTACCACAAGGAAAAAATATTTTGTGTATCTGTATGAGGATGTTAATTAAACTTATTTTGGTAAATATACATAGGTCAAATCATTGTGTTGTATGCCTTAAACTTATATGGTAATATATGCCAATTTATATGTCAATAAAACCAAAAGAAAAAATAATAATTCTGCAAAGTTAAACATTATCAGCCCCACCCCAACCCCACCCCACCAAAATGAAAACTCAGAGAGTACCAAGCCTCAAGGACCATCAGATATCCTCCCGGGCACCTTTCAGCTCGTTGACTGTATTGTGCACACATTAAGAAAGGCTAGGGAGCTGCCTTTGCCTCTCCTTCCTGCACACTGTACTCCTTCCATAGTAGCCTGATAAGGCAGTTTTGTTCATGTTGCTGGGTGGCCTTATGACATTATCTTTGGGGGTGTACAACTATATTTCCCACTGTCCCATCTAGAGAGGGATGGAAGCTGGGCTGGGGTAGAGGGGTTATCCATGGAAAGATAGGGATAGACAGGGAGGAGGCAAAGCTGCTGGTCTGCTGCTTTGGACTGCTGAATACACCTGAACTAGCAGGTAGAATCGCAGGATTAATGTTTCCAAAAGTGTGGTCAACAAACACCTGCATCGATATCAGCCAAAGAGGCTTATTAAACAATGTAGATTTTCAGACCTCCCATCCCCACAGCATCATCAGTGTTTGTGGGTCTGAAGTGGGTTCCAGGAATCTGCATTTTGGCAAGCCCCCCCAGCCATGTCTAATATTCACTGAAACTTGAGAACCACTGATGTTGACAAATCCCAAGAAGTTCAATTAACTTCAATAGCTATGCTCAACGGCTCTATGCTGCCTCACTTTTCATAGTGTTACTTCTTTCTGGAAAGTTCTCCCCCAACCCCCACCTCTGCGTGCTGAAGTTGTTCTAGGGCTGGAAGCTGGGTAACCAGTAAAACAGTGACACAACCAAGCCCCCAGACGGTCAGAGCAACCACTTAGCAACATAATCATGGACAGGGATACGCAGGTGTTTCATGCCTGGGGAGGGGGTGCGGGAAGACAAAATGGCCGCCCACTAGACAACTGCATATGTTCCGTAGGGAGAAGGACCTGTTTGTAAACACCCAGTGAAGGGGCTCTTGCAGTCTGAGAAGGGCTAATTGGACTATTGAGGAGGTGTCAGAACTACGGTGCAAAGGCTGTAAAGTTGATACACCAGCATCACCAGCATCCGAGTCACTCTCAGCAGGCTCCAGAGTGATGGGAACAGGACATTCTAACCACCTGGCCACCTTGGGGAAGAGAGGAGGACTGCTGATCCCTGAGTGACAGGGAACCGGCTTCCCTCTAGACCACTGCACATGCGTACATGCGTAATAAACTGGAGGTGAGGGCACCGGAAAAGAATGGCCATACTTTTTTTTTAAGATTTTATTTATTCATGAGACACACACACACACACACACACACAGAGAGTGAGAGAGAGAGAGAGAGACATAGGCAGAGGGAGAAGCAGGCTTCATGCAGAGAGCCTGATGCGGGACTTGATCCCGAGTCTCCAGGATCACGCCCTGAGCCAAAAGCAGACGCTCAACCGCTGAGCCACCCAGGTGTCCCGAGAATGGCGATACTCACTGAGGGGACTTGCTCTACCTCAGGGCTTCCAAGAGAGCTGGACTACTTCCATATTCTGAAGATTCCTGTATATTTTTTAACTGAATTCAAACAAAAATGGAGAAAACTATGATATATTTTAAATGCTTACATCGTTTCAAAATGGCATTTTTAGCTTTGAGGCAAAACCACAATGCAACATATAACATTGGGCAAGGTCCAGAAATCTGCATTTTTAACAAATGCCCCATATGCACACCAACCTTTGAGAAGTGTGCCCGGAATTCTAACGGAGAAGGAAGTGCTCCAAGGGAGGTAGGCTTCCCTTGAAATGCCAGGGAAGTGAATTCTCTCGCCTCAGTTTGGAGTGTGTGTACCCACAGCAATTTGTGTTGCTTTCCCCTTATAGGGAAACAGAGTGGGTCCTTTGCCCAGATGAAGTTAGCAGCTACTCGTTAATGTGAAAAATGCCAAAATATCCCCTTACTCAAAATCACCCTCCCACCAGCCTGCCATTAGGCCCAAGATTTCTTGAGAGTAGCTTTTCTCCTTAACGGTTATTATTAGCTCTGCTTTGCTATGTCTATGCCTGCCACTCTCCCTTAGCATTATGTTATAAAGCTTTCCAATTTGCTACAGCAAGATGGTTGCTGGCAGGAGATCTAAGAGAGTGCACAAAAATTTGTCAAAAGCTGGTAAGAAATGGGCCGTGTGGTTTGATTGCAAGGAAAATAACCTTGAGCTTGGATTTGTTGAGAAATGTGAAATTGAACAGACGTGTTCATTTGACCTAGCTGTGGCCATGTGTTCAGAATCTGAGCCAGTCAGCAACATGTGAGGGTATGTTCTACAGTCACACTGGGATAGTGAATGGAGATAATGTAAAATAGAGGCCTGGTCTGCTCTACAGGACCTGAATATCTCAAAGGCAATGCACGGCACACATGACATAGAACACATATGTAAATCTATGTGTCATGAAGAGCAACTTATGGTAGCACCAAAGTCCTGAATATTTTGGAAAGTGTGGAAGAGGAAAACCACAGTCTCTGGTTGTATAAGTGTATCTTACACAAAAGAACCCTTTTGGTAGGGTTCTAACAGAGGCTGATCGTGGAGGATGTAATAGTTGAGCAGAAAGGGTAGGGCAGAGAGTATGAGAACCCAACACTGAAAATAAGCAAAGAAATAGTGTCTTATTTGTCCATCACGAAAGGTGAAAGGCTAGCCTCATGCAGTTGTATAAAAACCTTTTGAGCATCATACATTCAAGGAAGTTGTAGACAAATACAACTACAAAAGCCACATCTATCATCTTGCAATTCAAATTAGCGCCTTGAAATTGACAGATTGAAAATAAGACAGATTTCTACATGCCAAATCATCTTTTTGACCAGTTGTTCACTGCTACAGTCCTAATACCTAGTGTCTATATATATTGATGAATGAGTGAATGTATGAGTAAATACTTACTAATCACTTTACAACTCACACTGTTTAATCCTGCCAGGTGGTCTATTATTTCCAGATTTTCAGGACTCAGGTGTTAATTCTGTAAACTAATCATGTTTTGTGTGATACTCCTGCCACCACTACTGTGCAGTCATCTCTCTAAACCCAGCACCTAGCAGAGTACCTGTAATGTAGTAGTTCGTTGCTCAACATAGGAATCAAAAAATGGAGGCTAAGTGGACCATGAATTGATACATGATAAATGAATGGAAAAGGACTTTTTTTTTTTTTTTTTTGGAAAAGGACTATTAAGAGAGTAATTTGGGGATGCCTGGGTGGCTCAGCAGTTGAGCGTCTGTCTTTTGCCTAAGGCGTGATCCCAGAGTCCCAGAATCAAGTCCGGCATCGGGCTCCCTGCATGGAGCCTGCTTCTCCCACTGCCTGTGTCTTTGCCTCTCTCTCTGTGTCTCACATAAATAAATAAATAAATAAATAAATAAATAAATAAATAAATAAGAGAGAGTAATTTGCAATAACTTCTCTGCTAAATTAGTACATAGTAATTCCCAACCTGACCTCACCTGAGCCTTAGGGGCATGGAATGGTAGTAATGGGGGTACTTGAGCTGATTGCAAAATGCTTAGCCAAAATCATATCTTCTACCTGAATGGGATAGGGACAATAAGGGACACCAGAAAGACTCCTGAGCTCAAAAAGATATCTATGGTTTATAACGTGGCCCACCGTACAACTCTATTCTTTTTTGAGATTAAATACATTTTTCCCCTCAGAATTTTAGACTACTTTTAAAACAAAAGTTAAAAAAAATAAAAAAATTAAAATTAAAAATTAAAAAAAAATTTTTTTAAAAGGTAATAACTTCCTAGAGTTTAAAACACAAAAACCTTAACTCACACAGGAATTAAGAAAAAGAAAAGAGCATTTCCAGATACCAGGTTATCTAGGCAAGTTTGAAAATGTGACTCAGTTCATCTTAAGAAATACTTATTGAATAGTCACTTCATTTCAGGAACTACGGAAACATCCGTGGATGAAAGATGGGCTATTTGGGGCCATCAAAGGGTAAAACGAAAAATTCAAAGTTTGTTTCTGGTGTTATGGGCTCAGAAATGCAGTGGAAAGAACCTCGGTCTTCCCCTGCATGCCAGTTTGCTTACAGCACCATTGTCTCTCAAGGCAAGATGTCAAGGCAGTGATACTTACTATACCGATAATTGTGCACATATATGTGCATGTGTGTACAATTTATATACTGAAACTGTCTTAGTTCTGGGTCTCATCAGGGGCAATTCAAGTGTTTTTCAAGCATACTCTCTAATGAATTTGGAGGGAAAAAATATATATCCTTTTATACGTTTTCAGGTTGACATCTAGATATGTCATAAGTTTAAACCATTGCAAGTGATATAATTTCTGGAATGTGGTAAATATTGACATTTGAAATAAAACTACCTGATCACTCATTTAAATGTATCCAATGGACTCTGAATACCATAGTGATTTGTGACTCATAAACATGTATTTAAAAATTAAATGGCTAAAATCTTTAAGGGCACAAAGTTTACATCATTCCTCTCCTTCTTAAATTCTTATTTCTATTCATATCCCCACAGGATTTTATCCTGATGTTGTACAATTTTTGCTTTATGTATTTTATTACTTTGTTCACCCTATAATAGTTCTTCATAACAAAAATATAAATTAAATTTTAATTTTTTATTTCCTGTGGCCAGAAGGTAATAAACGTTAAAACATTTCCTTTGACTTTAGTTATGCTTCCACAGCTAGCAGTACAAAACAGCTCAAAAATACACAAAAACAATACAAATTTTGGTAAATAACTAAGACATAAAAATACATTTTTATTGGAAATGAATTTCTTAAATATGTGAATAGGGTTTTTCATTTCACACCTTATTCACATATTTAAGAAATTCATTTCCAATAAATTCAGTTATTATAGCCATAGAATATTAAGTAATATTCAGGAACACAATTCAGCATCAACTATATTTTTCTATTTTTATAAAAGTAAGTGCTAAGAAACCTTTTCATATTAATAAGTACATCT